>NC_058342.1:9074139-9737139 GCF_905475395.1 Chrysoperla carnea
ATGAATTTTTATAATTTAATCGATTATTTTATTTTTAAAATGGGAATAAAACCCAAAAATATTGTATCAGCTATTCATATAACTATATAATTCATCAATAATGAAATTCATAATAGTTTTAACATAAGTTCTAACAATGAAAAATGTACTTTTACAGTAACCCATAACTTTCTTCTAGTGCTTCAACTAGAAAATTTATAATATATGATGAACAAAGACAATAAAATTTTTATTAAATGAACATATTTTTTTCATTTCCTAATAAAAAATTATTTTACTTACAAGTACCCAATTGAATAGAATAGTATTTTTAACTGATAAATTAGTGAATTTTGTTAATTCACAACAATAAAAGAATTAGTAAATTCTGTTAATTCAATTGGCGATTTTCACTAATAGACCGTTTGATGTAACTAATAGATTAGTGAAAAGTACTGTCACCATTAAATTAGTTATTTTCACTCACAAATAAGTGATTTAAATTTTCACTTATAAATTAGTGAAATATATTTCTATTTATCAATTAGTGAATCTTATTTTCACTGATGAATTAGTGATTTCTTTTTTCACTGAATCATTCAGTGAATTTTCACTAATTCTAAGTTGCTGGATTTCAACTAAAAAAATTAGTGAAATTTCACTGTGAATTAGTGAAATTTCACTAATTTAATTTTAGAGAGTAACAATAAGAGACATGGTTTTTCTTTAGTTGATTTAACGTGGCTGTGAAAATGCTTAAAAAAAACAACAAATAGCTCTTCTGTCATCCAACCTGAAGGATTACTTCCGCCTTTACAGACTATTGGCCCATCTCTAATAAAATGATACTTGAAATGCACCCACGGAAAAATGAAGAATGGCGGGACTGCATTACCAACTCCCGAAACAGCAGCAGCTAGGATGACTAGTGTGCCTCGTTCGGCTGAAGTTATAGCACCAATTTGTTTTAATCCTTTTCTAGCTACAATTTTGTTCGGTTTTTGCACCGTATTAACCCCCATTTCATCCATGTTCCATATATCCTGTGGTTGAAAGCTATGCCGTTTAATAACTAATTCAAGTTTGTTGTGTCAAGGCTGTCTCTTCATAAATGATGTAAACCAATCGGGTCCAGCTAGATTTTTTGTTTCCCAAGACTTTGGAATTTTTAGATTATTTGAGATAGCAAGCTCGTACGCTATTTTCCGAATATCCTTGGGCGACAGTCCGAAATATATAGTAGAGGCTACAAGAATATATTTTTCTAACTCTTTTCCGTTTTCATCAGTAAAAACCTGTCGATTTCTTTGAAAGCCTACTTTAGTAGATGGCGATAATATAGCGATGTTGTTCATTTCTTCATTAGTAAATTTTTTACAATATCTTGATAAAGTGCGATAATTAATTTCATAATCCTTTGCGACAGACCTTATAAATTTACCGTAGTTCCGCACCTCTCTGGCAGCACGAAGCATCAAAGTTGGTGAAACAAGCCCTCGAGTAGACTTTTGTAATAACGTGCCATTTTTATGCCTACTTCTGAAACAACTAAACATTTATATAGCAAAAAGTTTCATTCAAGTCAATATTTATAATAAATTCTACCGATTAAAGTATAAAACTGTAAACAAAAACATTACATAATAAAATGGAAAAAACACTTTTTTTTATGTTCGATGTTTTATAGCTGAGATAACTTGCCCCAAAACACGTTCTAGAAAATAGCTTTCAAAAATTAATTCAAATCAATGTATATTTATATAACTATATATCGATATCATAGATCGTATACTTATCATTATAAATATTAATAAAGATATATTAAAATGCAAAATTTAAGTATACTTACTAAAACAACGCAATTGCACAAACAAAAACTTTGACTGAATAAAAAAAACACAAACACGTCTACCTGTAGCGGTGTCTCTGAATGAACTGTAAACAACAACAAACTAACAGGTTTTTTGTTGTTTCTTTTTGTTTACCGATGAAATTTTTTAGAATAAAGTTTGATTGTATGTTATGTTAAATGTGACAATCAATACTTGATACAATCAACCCCAACCTCCCGTACAAGATGCCTTTTTGGCATGCTTGCTTCGTCTCAATGAAAACTGTATAACGCGGTAAAATACTTTTTTTATTCTTCGAAAAACTCAAATAATGTTCAAGAGTCTCTACTTTAAGACCCTACTTAATTTTTAATTTAATGAATAATTCGTAAACAACGTAAACAAAATGTAAAATTTTTTATTTAATTATTAAAAACAAAATGGTATAGAAATAATGTAGTTTTTTAATTTATTTTTATCCCCGTCTCTTCTTACCTTAGCCCTGTCTAAGTTAGATCCTTCAAATCTTGAAGAGTCATCAAAAAAGTCTCAGTTGTAAAGCTTAATAAAAATGAACAGCTAAGACAGTATAATCATATTTTGTTTATTTATCTCAAAAAGTGAGCCAGATAAAATATATTAGTACTGGACCTCATTTGTAGCAAATAAAATTGTCTACAAAACATAATGAATGTAAAATTGTTTGATTTCGTTTACAATTGCATATATTTTCAAAAATGGAGGACACGCTTGGATTTACTTTTTTATTTTTTATATCTCGGAAAGTAAGGAAGATAAAATATATCAGTGCTGCACCTTTTTCGTAGCAAATGAAATTGTCTACAAAAAAAAAAAAATTAATGAAAAACAATTTAACCGCCCATACTTTTTGAGATATTTTCAAAAATCTATTATCCTTTCATAGATGCGTGCGAGACTCTCGAACAAAAAAAAAAGTGTTTTACCGCGTTATGCAATTTCATTGAGACGGAGGAAGCAATAGATGGTTTATCTCTCTTTTGAATCTCTTTTTCAGCGGCGTAGTACTGGTGTTTAAATTACCAAGCTGTATAAAGGTATATTAATTTGAATTAATTCCAGGTAAGTATCAATAAATATCAATATAACGTATCAGTATAAATATAGGCCTGAATTCTTTCATCAACAACATAAAGTCATCTAGATGTAATATATTAATAGTGCGCACAGGTTGATCACTTATTATAGTTTTGCGCATGGGTTGATCCTGAATATAACAACTGCGCATACAGGATCCTCATATTTTGCTTGTGCGCACAATTTTAACGTTGTATATGGGTTATGCGCACAGATTGATCACAAATAATAGTTCTGCGCATGCATTGATTATTAAAATTATAACTGCGCGTACAGGGTTCTTATACTTTGCAAGTAACCATATTTAGTTGTTATGTATTGGTATGTATTGGTCTTCCCTTAACCTCGTAGCGGCCACACAAAACCCACCAAACCCCAAATTTCAACCCATAATTGATACCGCACAAATGCAAAAACCTGCATTTCTCTAACAAGAATGCATTTCTCTTAAAGGGCCAATTTTTTTTGGATGTTTTCCCATTCACGAAAGGTTAAGATACAATTTATTAAATTTTTGGAAGTATTCTGTTAATTTAACTTTATTTTGGAGCTATTGGTGAAAATCCCATCTTTCCATCTTTCTAACATTGTTTAGAACTTAAAATCTTTATTTTCGTAGGGTTTTCTGATTTTCCAGGGGGTTGCCATGTGGGTAATGGAATTATACAAAGTATTCTATTAATACGAAACTATTTTGGACCAATTAGTGAAAATCCCATCGTCAAAGCGGTTGCGATGCGGATGGTGAAAACTTTTAAAGCATCCTGTTAATTTCCGAGAAGTTTTCTATTTTGGGGAGGGGGGTAGGTGCGATGCGGATAATGAAATTTTTTAAAGTATTCTATTAATGCGAAATCATTTCGGGTCAATTCGTGAAAATCCCATCTTTCGAGCATGTATACAATAGATTTTCCACGTGGTTGCGTTGTTGATAATGAAATTTTTAGAATAATTTTTATGTTTATGTGGCCTTTTTTGGGTCTATTAGTGAAAATCTCATCTTTCTAGCATGTATAAACTAAAAGTGGCAATTTTGGAGGATGCTTTGTCAATATTCCGGGTGGTTGCGATTTCGAGTCGAATGTTTCTCCGAAAAAACCGCATGTTTCTATCATGTCTAGAAGTGTCTTAGAGTTAGTATACTTTAATCAGCCAATCAGTCAGCTTCATTTTTAATAGAAGGGATGAAAAAGCTTTTAGAGAAAAAGGAATTTTTTCTCTACGATTGTTGTCTGTAATTTTTATAAGAAATTAAAAAAGTCCAATTTTAATAATTTTTATTGAATTTTCATTTTTTTAGGACTCTGAGCGTTCTAGGGGTGAAAGGGTTCATTTTAAGGGAAAATTTGTCCGAGAGAGTTAGGCTTAAAATTTTATGCTCTACAACTTTTAATTGAAACTTTTTTTGATGTTTTCAAAAAACCCGCTTTCCGAGGGTTGAGAACTTTTTTACTATGCCCACCGTTTTTATTGCATTTTTTCTGATTTTCTTTCCATATAATTTCCGCCGTATCATACAAAAAGTCGATTTCAGAGTCTTCCTTACAGGACTAAAATATTTTAGGAACGTATTCAGCGACTCGAAATAAAAATAAGTGCTTATGCAGAAATAGAGAGTTGTTTTTATTTTTATAAGTTTAAAAATAGAACTTGTGTTTGTATCTACTCGTATATTTTATTTATTTCGCTGAATACACACCTAAAAGATCCTATAAACTTGGGTCCTATTTTTGAACATGATAGAAAAAAAGACAATTGAGTATTTTGTTATCAATAAAAATAGGACTCAACTTTAGTAAAACTTTTATGTTTACTTGCGTCCCTGATTACGTAGTTCATCTAAAATATTTACCATGCCACCTGAACATTCTGTATATTTTCAAAATAGTATGGACAGTCAAACCTGAGTTAGAAAGAACTGGGTAAGCGAGAAAACTCTGTAAGTGAGAAACAAAAACCTGTATAAGCGACAGCCCCGTGAAAATAGCACTCTCAAATACGAATTTTCATAAACTTGGATTCGTTTGTCCATCATTTGTCCACATTTGTCCAGCCAAAATTTGCATTTGTCCACCCTTCAATTTTAAAAAAACATATGCTAAAAATACAGATGTCATTCGTTTGGCAACGATTTGTGCACGTTTGCCCACCCAAAACTTTTGTTTGCCAAGCCGTCAAAATAAAGTTATGAAAAAAATAAAACTCTACTCCATTTAAAAAAAAATCCATCACAATTTACAAAAAATGTGAATGTTAAGTTTTTGTAACATTATTGGCAGAATTTTTTTTAAATTAGACATTTAACAATTAAATATTGGATTTTTTTATATTTTACACTGTGTAATGACCATAATGTTAACACAGTCTAATTTAAAAAAAAAAATATTGGATTATTATTATATTCTATATTTAAATTTATTAAAGCGTACAAAATTACTCAATAATTAATAAAATATTTAATGGTAAGCTTTTGTAACATTATTGGCAGGATTTTTTATTTTTGTAATTCAAGCTAAATTTGAACAATTAATTTTATAAGATACTGAACCTTCTGTAAGCAAGTCTGAGTATCACTTGGCCGGTTTTTAATAGTAGTCACCTTAGAATTAATTGTCTAAATTTTTGTATTCCACCTGAAACACAATCAAATATCACTTTTAGCTAAGACTCCAATCATTAGTTTAATAATTACTTTACCGATGCACAGATGTCAGATAAATACATATATAAGTTAAATTAATTTTCTTAAAAAAATCCTTATAATGATACGTTATGAAAAATATTAATATTTTCTATTTTCATTTTTAATTTCTGAAATATTAAAAATACTTACAGTATTTTTATATGTATGAATTTTTCATAAAAAGGAAAAAAACAAGTAATTGTTGGACAAGGAAAGATGTATACATAGCTAACATATAAATTATAGAAACAGCTATTTAAATTCATATATAAAAGCTAGTCACTGTATACAGTCAGTTAGTGTACGCAGAACCAAAAAATCAACAACATGGAATAAAGGAAACTATATATACATCTTTCTTCGAGCAACAAGGATATGTATAAACGTCATTTAATTTAATATTCAATTTCAAAATGTTCTGGTGAGAAATAAAAAACATGCATTAAATATTTTAATTTCATTTTGAACTTTATCTTATTTCTTTAATAAATTTGATACTTGTTCTTTTAATTCAATCTGAGTGCTAAATGACAATCAAATAAGATTATTTTATTGAATTGTAAGCAACTTTAGATAGATGATATAAAAATATTATTTTATATAGTATTGGAATGATTTATGTAACTTTTTTGGGAAGTTCATGTGTTCTTGGTGTGTGATGAATTTAACACTCCAGAACATAGTTTAACATGAACCTTTTTGGTTGTTATATTGTTTTTTCTAAATGAAAAAATTGTAACTAATTATTTTTTTATGTTGCATAAATCATCCGTGCTAATTTTTTTTGAAACATTTTGTTTCTTTTAGATATGACTAACTCATTATTTTAGACTATGTCATTTATATATTTATTCTTTTTTTAAAGTTTATTAAGTAAACTTTTTGGATTCTTCTAATCCGTTTATTATATGGTTAACTCTCTTTATAGAGACGATATCATTTTGTATTTTTGACAATGTCATTAATATTTAATATTTTATAGAGTTTATTAAGTAAACTTAGGATTATTTTTTAATCCTTTTAAAATATGATTAACTCTCCTTTATAGGGACTATATCATTTTGTATAAACTAAAAAGGTCGCTTGGTTTGACAAATTGTGGTATGCATTCATTGTAATATGTTTTTGTTTTTTTTACTTCACTATTTTTGAACTTGTTGAATGCGGTACGCAATTTGTCGAATCAAGTCACTTGTATATATAATTCTGTTATTTGCTTTTGTATGGACTATTTTTTTTTGAATTATTGTGAAAGAATATTGGTTACGAAATTGAATTTAATCTTTTTTATTAGTAAAGAATAAAACTCGAATTTATTAAAAATTTAAATACTGATTTCATTATTTTCTCTTAATTCAGATTTATATTTCCGATTAATTAATTTCACGCTTCCACGTAAACATTTATGAATGAATTGAACTTGTTACATATATGAGATTGAGTACGGTTAACTCGTGGCTAGAATAATCTAGTTCGAGAGAATATCTCGGTTAACAACCATTCTTATTAGTACTTGTTCATTTCACCCTAATACAACGTTACAATATCAGTTAACTATAAATTTCGTTCCAATTTTTATCAAACTCTTTTTTCTTTGTATCAATATTGGTAGCAGAGCATGGTTTACACCTCTGAAATTCGTAACATTTTCTTTCATAATTTTTCTTAAATCTTAACAGGGTATTTAGACTATTGTTCACAGATTTATGAACTCAGATTCGGATAATAGTGTTGAGGAATTTTATGGATTTTCTCCTGAAGAACAAAGGGACATCCAGTATAGATTCAAACAACTATTTAAAATCACAATGGACAAAGAAACTTTGGATGAATTATGGACAAATTTAGGAGCACAATTGGAAGGAACCTCAAATTTGATCCAGGAAACCAATGTGGTATTAAATCAAATTTCCGAAGCAACACTTCATAACACCAATCAAATTTCGGAGCTAAGTACCAAAATTACTTTAAAAAATTCTATAGATGACAAATTTCAAAAAATTGACTTAAATATAATTACCAAAGACATACCAGTATTAAACTTATTCTACCCTGACAGTATAGTTAGCTTCACTCTTGAAACTGGCAATCTAGCAAAATTAAATCTCGTTTCAGAACATTTTCTTTTAAAATTTTTATTTACTAAAATACATAAAAATGCAAAAGATTTTTGGGCAAATTATTTAGAACAAGCAAGAACTTGGAACTTTATAAAAAAAGATTTAATTGAAAACTATTTATCAACTTCTCAATTAACAATAGCAAAAGATCGTTTTGTTAACAGACGACAAAAAGATGATGAAACCTTCTCATCATTTATTACTGATATTACAAAATACGCAAAACTTTTACAACCTGAATCTACTGATTCTAGTATAATTAATATAATCTTTGCACATGTAAACGCCCAAACATTTGAATTAATAAAATTAATGGATACACCCGATTCAATCGTAAAGTTAAATGAGTTAGGAAGAAAAATTTCTGAAATCACAGCTAGATCAAAGTTTTATAAAAATCAAAAATCAAATTTACATAATTCTATTACAAATCAACAAAACACACAAAAAACAAACACCAATAATGGTGATAAACTAAAGCATAAAAGTCAGTATAACTGTACTCACTGTAAAAAATCAGGGCATACAATTAAATATTGTTCTTTACTAAAAAATCAAAAAGTAAAAACTGAAAATACTAACCCCTTTGTAAATAATATCACTACCCAAGCTGATATTAACAATTCCGAATCTGACATTTCAAAAAACTAGTAAATCTCACCAAACATTTGCCTGTTATAAACATTAACATCGGTAACTTTAAATTTCATGCATTAGTAGACTCAGGTAGTTCAATTAATGCTATTACAAAAAAGGCCTACAATAAAATTAAAAAAATTTTCGCAATTAAAATTATAAATTCACCCTTAACAGCATCTTTGCCAGGATCTAATAGTTTAAAAATACATAATAAAATTAATTTATCTTTTAAAATTGATCATCTAACTTGGAAACAAGATTTTTACATCATTGATTCATTACCGTATGATATTCTTTTGGGTATACCAACACTACATAAGTGTGGAATTTTATTGAATTTCAATAGTAATTCATTATCATTTCATCACTTTAATTATCTTAATATTCCATTCATTGATACTGAACCTAAGATTACCTTTAATACAATATGCGAAATTCAAATAAATTTAGATAAATTAAATCAAGATAAATTAAATGCATTATTAAATAAATATAAAATAGTTTTAACAAAAACACCGGGACGTGCGCGTAATTTTGAATACACTATATTTATTAAAGACAATGAACCAATTCATAAGACTCCGTATTATCTACCACCAGATAAAGAAATATTACTTAAAAATCATATTAATGAACTGGTAAATCTAGATATTCTTAAACCAGCGCAATCTCCATGGGCAAGTCCGGTATTTTTTGTAAAAAAAAAAACTAATAATGAATTTAGAATGGTATCCGACTATCGTTTCTTGAACAAAAAGATTGTTTTTGACCCAATAAGTAATGTATCAATTAATCATATATTTTCAAACTTAGGAAACGCCACAGTTTATAGTTTAATTGATATGTCAAATGCTTTCTACCAAGTGCCATTGGATGATAGCAGCAAACCTTATACGGCTATCATAACACAATTTGGTCAATTTATCTTTAATGTTATTCCGTATGGTCTCAGTATTTCAAGTCAAGCCCTTTGTAGGCTCTTACTAAAAGAATTTGCGGACTTAATAAATAAAATTATGGTAATCTATTATGATGATATTATTATTTTTTCGGAAAATATTCAAGAACATCACAAACATTTACAAATAGTACTAGCGCGTTTTAAAAAACTTAATCTAACTATTAATCCTAATAAAGCAAAATTTTTTATGCAACGTTTGAAAATCTTAGGACACGTAATTTCTTCCGAAGGTAGGATACCTAATCCTGAAAAAGTAGAAGCAATTAGAACTATGCCTATTCCTAAAAACCTTAAGGAATTACAATCATTTCTTGGAATGGCAGCCTTCTTCGCTAGATATATACAGAATTTTAGTACTATAGTGGCACCTTTAAATGCCTTAAAAAAGAAAGATGCTAAATTCATTATAACGCAAACACATGTGGATGCTATTAATAAACTTAAAACAGTGCTCACTACGGCACCAATTTTACGATTCCCTATTTTTGATGACAAACATCCTTTCATAGTAACTACAGATGCAAGTTCTATAGGTGTAGGTGCTTGTCTAATGCAAAAATTTGAAAACAAACTACATCCAATTGAATACTGTTCGCGAAAACTTAATCCAGCAGAATCAAAATACCCAGTATACCAACTGGAATTATTGGCTGTTTTACATGCATTAAATACATTTAAAGACTACCTTTTAGATCGAAAATTTATATTACGTACTGATTGCAACGCTTTGGTGTATTTATTTAATACACCACAACGTTTTAATAAACTTTCCAGATGGTTATTAACTATCTCGAAATTTAATTTTACAACAGAACATATTAGAGGCACAGAAAATGTAGTAGCCGATTGTTTAAGTAGATTATTTTGTGAAAATGAAACAAATATTGAGGAAAATATTCAATCAAAAAACATAGAACCAATTACACTTCTTAATCAGATATTAACTGACCCCAAAGGTTTTTTATCTATAAAAAAGGAACAAAAAGCTTCTCCAGATTGTAGACACATTTACCAATTAATTAAATCAGGTTCAAATGTACAAAATTTTGCAATTCGCGATGGCTTATTAGTTCGTTTTGTTGGGCGCAATAGAAATAAACGTATTGTTCTCACAGATTCTTTATTGGACTATGTATTAGATTACTTTCATTCCTCAGTATTTGGATGTCATTCAGGCGTCACGAAAACATATCGTGAGATAGCCAAAAGATTTACATATCCTGACTTATATAAAAAAACTGTAGATTATGTTAAAAAGTGTAGTGTTTGTGCTACCTGTAAACCAATAAACTATAAAATCTCAGCACCTGATGCATCAATTAGTGAAAAAAATATATATAACAAATTATATGTGGACTTTATTGGACCCCTAATACCTTCTGCAGATAATGGCTTCAAATATATTTTTGTTATTACAGATGCTTATAGCAAGTTTTGTTGGGCCTACCCCACTAGGAAAGCAACGTCAGCAGTGGTAATTAAAATTTTACATCAACTCTTCATGGTATTTGGATTTCCAAAAGTTTTAATTAGCGATAATGCTAAAAGCTTCAAGTCTAATAAATATACACAATTTTTATTATTAAATGGAATTCGCATTGGATATACCTCGCCTTACCGTCCTCAAGGTAATATCACAGAAAGAATAAACAGAAATATAAAAATAAATTTAACCTGCGTAATTAAACAATACCAAATGAAACATAAGGACTGGAATAAAATATTGCCATTTATAATATTCAATTACAATTCGACATATCACTCAATTATTAAAGCTTCACCAGCAGCAGTTTTTTTGGGTCGAACTTGGAATCAACCATTGGATTTATTACTAAATACCACCGATATTTTGGCTATGGAAAAACCTCCTAGTGTGGATATGGTCCAGCAGGCACTGCATAAAGCTACTGTAATGCGAAAAGCACGACAACATCAAGCTCCAACTGATGTTAAATTCCACGTTAATCAACTTGTACGGGTTAGACTACCACCTACAGCATCAAACATCAACGAAGACAGAAAATTTTCACCTCGATTCAGCGATGTTAAAAGAATCGTCCGTTTTACAACTCCAGTTAGTGTAGAATTAATTGATCCAAAAACTAACGAATTAACTAGAACACATGTCACACACTTGAAATGTGCTGAAGTGTTATAAGATGAACTTTTTTTAGAGGTGGTGAGTGAAACACAATCAAATATCACTTTTAGATAAGACTTCAATCATTAGTTTAATAATTACTTTACCGATGCACAGATGTCAGATAAATATATATATAAGTTAAATTAATTTTCTTAAAAAAATCCTTATAATGATACGTTATGAAAAATATTAATATTTTCTATTTTCATTTTTAATTTCTGAAATATTAAAAATACTTACAGTATTTTTATATGTATGAATTTTTCATAAAAAGGAAAAAAACAAGTAATTGTTGGACAAGGAAAGATGTATACATAGCTAACATATAAATTATAGAAACAGCTATTTAAATTCATATATAAAAGCTAGTCACTGTATACAGTCAGTTAGTGTACGCAGAACCAAAAAATCAACAACATGGAATAAAGGAAACTATATATACATCTTTCTTCGAGCAACAAGGATATGTATAAACGTCATTTAATTTAATATTCAATTTCAAAATGTTCTGGTGAGAAATAAAAAACATGCATTAAATATTTTAATTTCATTTTGAACTTTATCTTATTTCTTTAATAAATTTGATACTTGTTCTTTTAATTCAATCTGAGTGCTAAATGACAATCAAATAAGATTATTTTATTGAATTGTAAGCAACTTTAGATAGATGATATAAAAATATTATTTTATATAGTATTGGAATGATTTATGTAACTTTTTTGGGAAGTTCATGTGTTCTTGGTGTGTGATGAATTTAACACTCCAGAACATAGTTTAACATGAACCTTTTTGGTTGTTATATTGTTTTTTCTAAATGAAAAAATTGTAACTAATTATTTTTTTTATGTTGCATAAATCATCCGTGCTAATTTTTTTTTGAAACATTTTGTTTCTTTTAGATATGACTAACTCATTATTTTAGACTATGTCATTTATATATTTATTCTTTTTTTAAAGTTTATTAAGTAAACTTTTTGGATTCTTCTAATCCGTTTATTATATGGTTAACTCTCTTTATAGAGACGATATCATTTTGTATTTTTGACAATGTCATTAATATTTAATATTTTATAGAGTTTATTAAGTAAACTTAGGATTATTTTTTAATCCTTTTAAAATATGATTAACTCTCCTTTATAGGGACTATATCATTTTGTATAAACTAAAAAGGTCGCTTGGTTTGACAAATTGTGGTATGCATTCATTGTAATATGTTTTTGTTTTTTTTACTTCACTATTTTTGAACTTGTTGAATGCGGTACGCAATTTGTCGAATCAAGTCACTTGTATATATAATTCTGTTATTTGCTTTTGTATGGACTATTTTTTTTTTGAATTATTGTGAAAGAATATTGGTTACGAAATTGAATTTAATCTTTTTTATTAGTAAAGAATAAAACTCGAATTTATTAAAAATTTAAATACTGATTTCATTATTTTCTCTTAATTCAGATTTATATTTCAGATTAATTAATTTCACGCTTCCACGTAAACATTTATGAATGAATTGAACTTGTTACATATATGAGATTGAGTACGGTTAACTCGTGGCTAGAATAATCTAGTTCGAGAGAATATCTCGGTTAACAACCATTCTTATTAGTACTTGTTCATTTCACCCTAATACAACGTTACAATATCAGTTAACTATAAATTTCGTTCCAATTTTTATCAAACTCTTTTTTCTTTGTATCACACCAACAATAAAAAAATCCTGCCAATAATTTTAAAAAAACTTACCATTCATATTTTTTATAAATTGTGATAGACATGTGCATTTTTTTATAAATGGAGAAAATTTTTATTTTTATCATAAATTTATTTGAGGGGTTGGTAAACAAAAATTTTCTGTTGACAAACCGTTGCCTAACGAATGGCATTTTCACTTTGTGCAAATTTGCATTTGGGGGTGCTGAAGAAAATTTTAATTTCCTCATAACTTAAAATTGAAGGGCGGAAAAATAAAAATTTTGAATGGACAACGTGGACAAATAATTTTCAAACGAATGACATCTGCATTTTACGCAAATTTGCATCTGGGGGTGCTAATGTGAAAATTTTTAATTGTGCCAGAACTTCCAATTAGAGTGTAGAAAAATAAAAATTTTGGGTGGACAAATGTCGGCTATAGTGTCAAGTACCTGGCTTGGTCCAGAGAATGATGCTGCCACCAAAGGTCTTTGTATTTAGAAAGGAGAGACCTTATGAATCCTTTGTAGAATGAAAACGACTTTTTTTAATATTTTGAATAATATCACTTTATTGTTTGACTTGATGATTCACGTTATTAGATTTTAAACTTAGATCACAGTATGGTAAATATGTAAGTCCAAGTTGTAATAATCACTGTATGAATTTTGAACATTTAGTTTGCCTTTAAATATAAAACATTTAGGTCAAAATATAAAATATTATGACGTAAAAATTGAATATTGAATATAAGTTTTTTCTGACAAGTAAATATAATCAAAACCATGTCGTTGGATTACAACTTAGACCTCAATTCAATTATTATGATTGTTAACATAAGTAACTAGCTTAATGAATAAATATTTCAAATTAGGTTATTTAAAATATTATTACTTAATAATAATATGAATGATTTAGTGTGTTAGAGCCACGTTTTTAAGGATAACGCTGTCCAGGGCCTAACAATAGAGAGGTAGTTGTTTTATAGTCGGAGGGTAGAGATAAGGAGAACTATCTTAAATAGGAGTTAAAGTAAAAAAGTGTCCATTTTGAAGGTATTTTCATGCACTACAAAAAAGATTCTTCTTATAAAGCTTTAAAATTTCATTTTTTCCCGTTTTTAAACGTCAAACAAGAAATAAAAAATGAATAAAAAAAAAAGATTTTTTAATACGGTATTACTTACTGATTGTTGCATTTAATAAATCGATTAAGCACTCATTCTCTTTGTTTTTTTATTGGCTACAATTTTATTCCTCATGCTGAAAAAACGCCTAGTTTTTGAGTAATTCACGAAAAACCAACTGAAAACATGCTTTTTTTATGTCAAATCTGCGCGATTTCTATTGCAAATAGCTCAAAAAGTTTATGTAACTGAAGTTTCATCTAGTTTTTAATTGAAAATTATAAAAAAAAATGTAGGCCGCCGTTCACTTTTTTGGCTAAAAAATGATTCTTTATAATGTACTGAATAAAAAAGTATTAGGTCATTTTCCAATTCAAGGAAAGAAACGCCCTCCCCCCTCCAGGGGACTTTGAAAATTTTTTACATATACATAACTGACCCTTATTCACTTCCGCCGTCCACCGATTTTATCAAAAAATGATTCCTTATAATGCACTGAATAAAAAAGTATCAGGTCATTTTCCAATTCAAGGGAAGAAACATCCCCCCCCTCCCAGGGGACTTTGAAAATTTTTACATATACAAATTGAACCTTATTTATGTCCGCCGTCCACCGATTTTATTAAAAAATGATTTCTTATAATGTACTGAATAATTTTACGATACATTTACCGAAACATAACCTCATCACAGGCCTTAACTTAAATTTTTCAGTTATGCATTGTATTAAATTCACAGATTTTTTCCGGAAAGCCTGCTTATTTTATATAAAATAATTTCTAAGCCATTTATCGCTAGACAGTTATCTTTTCACTTTGTTTTTAATAATTATGGAAGCGTTTTACGATTCAGTTACCGAAACAACACCTCCTCACAGGACTTAACAAATATTTTTCAATTATGCATTGTATTTGGAATCAAAATTTTTTTTCCGGAAAGCCAGCTCCAATTTTGTATAAAATAGTTCCTCATTATGAACTTAAGGAATAATTATAGAAAGCATTTCACAATATACAGAAACAGATGACTTCTTCAGAGCCCACTTAGAAAAATCATTTTTAAGTGAAAAAAATGTAATCGAAAGTTTTTTTTAAGCAACATTTCCTCTGAAGTTACAACTGAAAAATTATTTGAAACATTTTGATATTAATACAAAATTAATGTTTACCTTAATGCTGCTAAAATGTTTTCCATTAATCCTTGAATTTCATGTCACATTTACAACACTTTCACTTGTGGCATTTTAATCACTACACCTTAAATTTCACCCACACACATCACTTCAAAATTTAATTCATTAATATGATGAGATTTTCACTGTTATTTTCGATTGAGAATGATGTATTTATTTTCTGCCACTTTTTGTACAGTTGCGTTTAGTAATTTAGACTAGGACTGAACAATACACATTTTTCAGATATACTTTTAAGCGTTAATAATTTTTTTTTTATGATGAATGTAAGTACTTAAAGTGTGTCTATAAAAAAATAGCACTTGATGATTTAAAAATTGCGTTAGTTTATGAAGCACCTACGTGAAGTTCTGAAAAAAAAAACCGTTTCCGCACCACCCATTGGGTAGGGTAATGGCGCATTTTTTTAACGTGGTATCCCCGATAGGCCTAATCCATAAAATTTATAATATTTTTATAAAATATTAAATTTCAAATTGCAATATTTTTTATCTGTGTGTATAGCAACTTTCTTTTTATATATCAAGTTTGCATGCCAATGATTTAATAAACTGTGCTTTTCTTAACGTGGTATCCTCGCTAAGGTTAATCCACGAAATTTATAATATTTTTATAAAATATTAAATTTAAAATTGCATTAATTTTTATCTGTGGGTATAGCAATTTTCTTTTTATATATCAAGTTTGCATGCCAATGATTTAATAAACTGTGTTTTTTTAACGTAGTATCCTCGCTAAGGTTAATCCACGAAAGTTATGATATTTTTATAAAAATTTAAATTTAAAATTGCATTATTTTTTATCTTTATAGTATAGCAATTTTCTTTTTATATTGTCGTAACCGGAGGTTTCCAGTTATTTAATAGAATTTGGATACGTCACTTGTTTTAAGGCAATTTCGCTGTCACCAGGGTAATAGCTTATGGTGCTATTCCAAGACCTTGACTTAGTTAAGAATTAATAATTAATTGTTAACTAAGGAGAATTCGTTAACGTTGGTTAGCCACTGTTCAATTAATTAAAACACACGATTTAAAAGTGATTAAAATATTTAATTATTTATTAAGTATAACTATTACAACATGAGATTCTTCTTTAAAATCTAACTAACGATTTTCTTTACTTATAACGAGTTAGTTTGAAGAACTAACGAGATTCTAATTAAATAGGTGTTAGGCATTCCCTTTTATACTGTTTTTGTCCCTGAGAAGGGTTGACCTAATTACACATGCGTTAATTAATTAGGGCATGCGTATCGCATATCTAATACTTAAAATAAGCCTTTTTCTGTGTCACTACATTTTCCCCCCTTAATAAAAAGGATTGTTATTTAATTGATACAATTCTTTTTTTATGCAATTAGTTAGGAGATGAGTACCACCTTTTTAATTTGTTTTACCTTTATAAGTTAGAATCAAAAATAATTTGTCTTTTCTTTTCTACATATTATTTGAATTATTCCGTAATATCGGAATTACAAAAATGTTATATTTGCTATGAAATATAATGAAATTTTAATTATGAATTTGTCTAACTTGAAATTTGAATTATTTAAAATATAAAATATAAGATATTATACAATTTTTTTTTTTTCAAGAATATAAGATAAAATAAAATCTTAATTAATTTATCTAAAATGTAGAATTTCTTTTGATTATTTAAAATTTAAATTTATAAAAATATAAAAGTTTAACATATAATATAATTTTTCTTCAAAAATATAATGTCTATTAAAATCTTAATTAACTTATCTAAAATATAGAATTTTTCTTTTATTATTCTATACAATTGAAATTTATAAAATTTTATTTAATTGGAATTATTAAATAGAAAATGAATTTTACATACTACACTTTATTTATTGAGATTGTCTTTTTTGAACCTGTCCTCTCTGAATTATAACTTTTCACACTTTTCTTTATGTTTTTGGGTTGTGATGTAGATCTTAGATTGTAAGGTGGTGGTGGTGCTGGTGTTATTGGGTATATTATTTGCACAGCAGCATCTTTATCGGATGATTCATTTTTATAAAATACACTTGTATCCGTGTGTGGTTGAATTTGGTTTTGATTATTTACACGTTCTCCAAAACAACAATTTACGAAGCTGAGTGAAGAGCTTTCATTTTGTCTGCCATTTCTTCTATCATTGATACTTGGTTTACAACATGACTTTATTATTTTCCATATGAATTTTGGTAATTGTAACTTGTAGGTTAAATATATCCCAAATAGAATTGAAAGAGTACTTATTAACATCTTTAAACCATGAAGTATTGAATTTTCGTGTTGAATAAAGAATGGTTTATTCAATTGTTGCCGTAACTGTTCATCGAATTGGTTGAGACGATGAGTGGCGAATTTAAGGTCTGACAAGTCGATATGAGATAATTTTATTGGTTCCATGAGTTTAAATTTTAATGTTGTTTTGTTTATATTTGATTTAACACAACATTCGTCTTCAGTTTTTTCGATATTCGGAGTTATTAACTTGATTGTTCGATTGAACAATGATATTTATGGTTCCATAATATAATTGTTGGTATGTCCTTTACAATTTCCATTTATTGTTAGGATTCCTGTTTTGTCTATAATAAAATCGGAGTCTTCATTGTTCTGACATAACACCATATATCTAACTGGCTTAGATAAAACATAGATCCATTTATTCTTCGTAACTTGCTGCCATATTTCTGCAATCGCGTGTATTGTGTTTATTTTACACGTTTTTGTAATTTGCGTGGTTAATAAGTCGAATAAAGCTGATTCACAATTTTCTTCAATTTTTAATTTTGAAAGCTGAACTTTCTCGCAAATGTATGTATTGGGTTTATATTCGTTACAATTATTTATATCGTTCATTAGTGCATATTGTGTTTTACTTCTAGTCATAAGCATATAATTAAAGTCATTTTGTATGTAGGTTAAAACCTCAGGATTTTCCTTGTATGGACTAGGTAATGGTAATGGTATATTGATTGATAGAAGTAATTGGTATTTTAATAATAATAATTAATTTGTTATCGGTCATCACCGTTTTTGTTTTCAACTAAAATAATTTATAATAATATTCTAAGTTTTCCCAGGAAGGTTCAATGGGTAAGTTATATTTAATTGAATTTTGTAATTCTTGTTGCAAAGTATGTGGAGGTATTACATTGTAATCAATTATCCCGTGTCTAGATAGTGAAAGAGATAATTTATACTTATCTAATTCTTTTTGAATCATATCATTTATTTGTTTTATTAGAAGTAAATGATCAACTAATTTTATTTGTAATGTGTTAATATTTATTTCGTTTTTTGAATTTATCATATATTCATTAAAGATTTTTACATTTACATTTAATTTTTCTTCTACGGCATCTAAAGTAGAAATTGTTTTGTTAATATTTTTTATTGTGTCGGATGAAATTCTAATTTGACTTTGCATAAGTACGTGAGTTTGTTTTTGGTCATTAATTAAACTTTCGATTGAATCTTTATAAAAAGTGGCGTCTTCTGCATCAGGTATACCGAAGAGCCATTTTATTGGATAACTAATTCCATCTATTAAGCCTCTTTTTCTTCTATTATGATGTGCTGATACATCATCTAATTGACTAGTTAATTCTTTTAATTGATTATTAATTATAGCAAGTGTTAATCTACATGTACTAGCTTCTTTATCTTTTATTAGAGTACAGAATGATAAAGATTGACTGAAATATTTGAAGGATAAATCCAACATATTTTGTAAATGTGTTAAATTATGAAAATGAATTAGACTTATATATTGATTTGTGATTTTTGCGTCTCCGAGGTCGACGTAAAATAATCCAGATGTTTTCTCGATGGGATTAATTCGATAATTCTCCACCTGTGTCGATGCTCTCGTGATCGCTAATATCAATATTATTATTATCCACATCTGAAACATAAGGTTTCAGCATATTATAATGATAAGTTTTTAATTTATTTTTAATTTTTATCGTGGCTGTGTGGTTTTCAGCATGATCCTGTATTAGTTCGTAAGGACCAGTATAAGAAGGTTCTAACTTTCGGTTATGTTGAACTCTTCGAAGTTTGTTTTCTAATAAAACGTATTTAACGTTTTCAAAGTTTTTCTCTTTAGTTTTTCTATCATAATAGCATTTATTTATTTCTTTAGATTTCATTAAATATCTTTTGCAGTTTTTCTAATTTGTTTTGCTCTATTTAGAATGTCTTGAGCTAAATTATGATAAGTTGGTTTTTCTCTACGTTTTTCTATTAGTCTAGGGATCTGTGGCTCTTTACCAAATACGAGAGTATATGGTTTCTCTTGTGTACTCCTTTTTATATGGGTATTATGGCTATGTATGGCCAAATAAATGAGCTCGTCCCAATCATTACCATTTTCTAAAATATATGCTCTTAAGAAGGTTTTTATTGTCGAATGAGATCTTTCGATCGAGACATTGGTTTGGGGATGGTAAGGTGTTGAGGTTTTATGTTTTATGGACAAAATATTTGTTATTTCTTTGAAAAGTTTATTTAAAAATTCTGTTCCTTGATCTGTCAATATAGTATTAGGGAATCCAAAGATAGTGCAATATTTCAATAGATGAATAGCACAGATTTCTGCATTTGCTTCAGGTATTGGGTATCCTTGAACAAATTTGGTTAATTCATCTTGTATGGTTAAGATGTATCTGTTACCGTTTTTAGTCAAAGGGTATGGTCCCATTATATCTAGAGCTATAGCATCATTGAATTCGTTTGCTGGTGTAGAAATAACCATTGGTGTTTTTTGATATTGAGGAGTTTTGATTTTTTGACAAACAGGGCAGTTTTTGATATATTTTTCAATATCTTGTTTTATCCCTTTCCAAAAATAACGTTTTTTGATTTCTTGATGTGTACTTGTAACACCTCTGTGTCCTCCAGCTAATATATTACTATGAAAATCTTTAATTATTTCAGGAATTTGTTCTCGTGAAGGATGAATCAAATCTCCCGTAATTAAAGTGATTTCTAAATTATCTGGCATAATATATTCTAACATACTTTCGAAAGTGTCTTGCTTTATATTTCGCGAAACGTTTGGTATATTTACCATTTCTATTTTATTTATTTGGTTAATTGTCAATACTTGACTTAAGTTAGTCAAACATTGAAATAAATTTTCATATGTGATGTTTTCAGAAGGTTTTTCTCTTAATATTATAATGAATAAGTTTTTGTTATTCGTTGAGTTTAATTTAAAAACATCATTTATTTTTGGTTTTTTTACATTCTTTAAACTAGTATTAGTTTGTATATAGAATGAATACGTATTGTTCATAGATAAATCTGTAGAATATGGTATTACTAGATTTTCTATATCTTCAAAAGGTTTATTAATTTTTTTGAATTGTTTAGGGTCTAAATTTCTTTGGTGGAAATCTTTAAAAGTATTAAAATTTTTTGGTAAAATTGCATTTATTTTTGGTGTAGATAAAGCGTCAGCATTTGTTAATGTTTTACTGGCTTTATACACAATTTTATTATTGTATTCTAATAATTTTAATCTCCATCTTACGAGTCGAGATGACGGATCTTTACAATTCATCAAGTATTGTAATGAGCGGTGATCAGAAACTATGGTAAACTCCCTGTTTCCGAATAAATATGGCCTAAAATGTCTAACCGATTGTACAATAGCGAGTAATTCTTTTTCGGTTATACTATAATTGCGTTCGGCATTATTTAATGTTTTTGAAAAATAAGCAATTGGTTTATCTTTTGTCAATAGACCTTGTGAGAGAATACTTCCAATTGCTTCATTCGATGCATCCGTTGTTAAGATGAATGGTTCATCGAAGTTTGGGTATTGTAAAACAGGTTCTGTAGTTAGAGCTGCTTTTAAATTATTAAAAGCTTCTAAGCATTTTTCGTTAAAATCAAAAGGTACACCATTTTTTAATAACCTTGTTAATGGTTTAGCTATTTGTGCGTAATTTTTAATAAATCTACGATAATAGCCAGTTAAACCTAAAAATGATTTAATTTCTTTTGTATTTCTCGGCGGTTTTCTGTTCATAATCGCTTCAACTTTATTTGGATTAGGTTTTACACCGTCTTGAGTAATAATGTGACCTAAATATTGCGCTTCTTTTTTCAAGAATTCGCATTTGTCGGGTTGTAATTTTAAGTTATGTTTACGTAGTTCTTTAAATATTCTTATGAGTTTATCATTATGATCTTTTAAGTTTTTCCCAAATATTACTACATCATCTAAGTATACAAAACAATCATGACCTAAATTATTTACAAGCACAGTGTTCATTAATCTTTGAAATGTGCTAGGGGCGTTCCGGAGCCCAAATGTCATTCTATTATATTCAAAATGACCATGGGGAGTCGAGAAGGCGGTCTTTGGTTTGTCTTCTTCCTCCATTAAAATTTGATGAAATCCTGAAGCCAAATCGAGAATACTGAAGTACACTGAGTTACCTAATTGGTCTAAAATTTCTTCTATATTAGGTATTGGAAAAGAATCCGGTACAGTTACTTCATTTAGCTTACGGAAATCTGATACGACTCTCCATCTTTGTTCATTTGAATTTTCTAAACGCTTTTTTGGTACGACCCATAAAGGCGAAGACCACCCACTGGTAGAAGGGCGTATTATATTTTGTTCAAGCATCTTTGTGATTTGTTTGTTTACCTCTTCTTCATGAATTTTAGGATATCTATAATTTTTTGTAGCAATAGGGGTTGGATCATTAAGTATTATTTTATGTTTTAAAGTAGGGGTACTAGTAAGTACATCTCCAGGTAAAAAGAATATGTCATTGAATGTTTCACAAATATTTAATATTTCTTCCCTTTCTTCACTATTTAAATGGTCAATTCTAATATTTTGTTTAAGTATGTCTAGCCTCTCCATTTTATTATTTATGGTAATAAATACTTTTTGAATTTGGCACGTTTTTAAATTTAAGTGTGATAATTTAATGTTTTTATCTGAAGTGTTTATAACGGGATATGTCTGAAGTCGTGTTTCTAACAGCTCCGAAATTATTTTCAAAAACTTGGAGTATTTCGAGCTGGTGTGAGTGTTACAAGTTTTTGTATGTTAAATAAACAGTGTAATACTATTTTCATAAATTTTTCGAATCATTTAAATAGTTTTTGTGGTGTATAGGCTGATAAACAGACATATAACCTCCGAGAAGTTGATTCGGGTGTCTTTTTTGTCTACGTGTTAGTACCTTATTGTGTTTGTCAAATGTGATTTGGGCAGGGTCGAACTCAAAATTTTGAGGTTTTTTTATTAATGTTGGAAGTGCTTGTGAAATGTTAATTTAATTGTTGATTTTTAAAGTATTATACTTTTTTACGTTATAAATAATATATAAACTCAAAAAAAAAGAAAAAAAAAACTGAGGATTTTTTATTAATGTTGATAGTGCTGGTGAAATGTTAATTAGATTGTTGATTTTTAAAGTTTTATAGTTTTCTACGTTATAAATAATATATGATTTGTTAATTTTAAAAATATCACAGATTATTATTTAAGCAAAAGCCTAAAATCGAATAAGTATAAAAACTCTTTTATTTGGAATTTTTTTGGTTTTTTTAAATATCTGTTAACCGCTGGAGTGGTTCAGAGATCGTTAATTCCGAAAATTTTACAGTTCCCAGAGTGTTAAAGTTTATAATTTACTGATTGTTTGAAATTTAAGGAAAATTGAGTGATAATTGTTGAAACTATAAGTTTATTCTATAAGAACGAAATTGATATGTCGGATAGCGAAGATTTCACATCTGGAGACAAAAAAAGATTAAGGGAGCAAGATGGCGGATCAGTTTTCAAGAGAAGTAAAAAAGTGTTGCGCTCACCCGCAACAAATCGTAATGAGGATGACATAAGCACACAGGAGATGTTAAAGATAATGCTATCTGAGATAAAGGAGATAAGGAGAGAAAACAAAGAATATAGAGAGAAAATGGAAAAGTTAGAAACGGAAGTGAAAGAGTTGAAAACAGAATTAATAGAAACTCGACATAAAATGGTAAAAGTTGAAAATAAATTAGAGCAATATGAAAAAGAAAAACGCAAAGAAAACATTATTATAAAGGGTCTTAAGCTCAACTCAGATAACGGTTCTCAGATAACGGAAGGCATAAAAAATTTCATCAAACAAAATCTTCAAGTCAATGTCGAAATAGCATCCGCCCACAGATTAAATGATGTGGTCTCTGTTGTGCAAATGGCTAGCTTCGAATCAAAAATAAAAGTGATGGAAAATAAAAATAAGCTACGTAGTTATGCCGGGGGAAAGGTTTATATCGAAAATGATTTAACGGTGAAGGAACGAGGAATCCAGAAACAAATACGAGATGTTTCCAGAAATGAAAGACAAAAGGGAAATATTGCTAAAGTAGGATTTAATAAACTAATTATAAATGGCATAAAGTGGGTATGGAACAGAAAGATGGACACCCTTGAAATAGAAAACGCAGCTCCAAAAAAGTAGGAAATGTAAAATGCACAGACCAAACGATAACGAATATGGCAAGAAAAAATACAACGAATGAAAACATAGTAAACAGAAATAAAAAATTAAGGAGTAAGCAACATGGAAACAAAAAAATGTTAGTGGCATCATATAACGTAAGAGGGACTTTTGCTGAAGGTGAATTACAGAATCTAACCAGAATAATGAAGGAGTACAAAATAGACATTATGGCAATGCAAGAAACTAAACA
Source organism: Chrysoperla carnea (assembly GCF_905475395.1). NCBI lineage: Eukaryota > Metazoa > Arthropoda > Insecta > Neuroptera > Chrysopidae > Chrysoperla > Chrysoperla carnea. The sequence goes on from NC_058342.1 coordinate 9,098,337, forward strand.
AAAAGGTAATAGCACAAGTCAGATCGGCGATTACATATTTTTTAATAGTGGCGATGAGAATAGAATGTTTGGCACAGGTTTCCTATTAGGATCTAAAATGAAGAACACAGTGGTTGATTTTAAGCCGATATCTGGCAGAATATGCATGCTACGAATCAGAAGCAAGTATAGAAAAATTAGCTTCATTAACATTCATGCTCCATCAGAAGACAAAAGCGAAGAAATTAAAGATGAATTTTATGGAAAAATAGATAGTCTATATAAAACCATTCCCAGTTATGATTTAAAGATAATGCTAGGTGATTTCAACGCCAAAATAGGAAAAGAGGATATATATAAGCCAGTAATAGGCAACCATAGCAAACACAACGAAACAAATGAGAACGGAAGAAAGCTGATCGAGCTGGCTATGGAAAACGAGATGAAAATTGTAACAACATTTTTCCAATATAAAGATATTCACAAGGGCACATGGATAATACCGGGTACTGGAGAGACAAACCAGATAGACCATATCCTAATTGAAAATAAACATTTCACAACCATTACCGACGCTAGGAGTTATAGAGGAGCTGATGCTAACACTGACCACATAATGATAGCAGCAAAATTGAGAATTCAGAAACCGAAGACAGTCAACAAAACTGTAAAACTGTAAAAAGAATAAAATTCAACTCAGAGCAACTGAAAAACGAAAATAAGATAACTGAATTCGAAGAGGTAATTAATGAAAATTTACAATGTTATGATGAAGTCCTTAGTATTAATCAAGACTGGGAATATCTAGAAGGAATATTGGAGATGGCAGGGACTACCTTACAAGGCCAGGCAAAGGTAAATAGGAGATCTTGGTTCGATGAAGAATGCGAAGCTGCAATAATAGCCAGAAAAGCTAGTAGAACAAAATGGTTGAGCAACAAAACAATAGAAAACGAAGAAAAGTACAAGTTTTTAAGGAAAACAGCGAAGAATCTATGCAGACAAAGAAAAAGATTGTTTCTACAGAAGAAAATAATAGATATTGAAGACCATTTTTCAAAAAAGCAGTCGAGAGAATTCTTCCTAGGTGTGAAAAGTTTAAATGAAACCACACAAAGGAACCCAGTTTTTATTAGAAACGAGGATGGGGAGCTCATTGGTGAAATTCATCAAAAGTTAAATCGCTGGGAAAGATATTTCTCAAACATCCTCAATAATAAGGAAGATCACATTGAACAACAAGTCCATATAAGGGATCATCAGGATTCGCAAGAAATTCCCAGCTTTATGGAAATCAAAAACATTATTGCGAAACTAAAAAATAACAAGTCCCCAGGAGAAAATGGAATAACGGCAGAAATGCTTAAAGAGGGAGGTGATCAAATGCATAATAAGATTTATGAACTTATATGTGAGGTGTGGAAGCAGGAAAAAATGCCTACGAGATGGAATAGTGCGCTGCTATTACCTTTATTTAAAAAAGGTGACCGATCAATATGTGATAATTACAGGGGAATCGCACTGCTAGACATAACATATAAAATATTGGCTATAACAATAAAAAATAGGCTTGAAAATGTCATTGAAAATGTAATAGGGGATTATCAGTGTGGTTTTCGTAGAAATAGGTCAACTATTGATCAAATTTTTACTGTCAAGCAGATCCAAGACAGCAGTTACGCGCAAAATCTACCGCTTCACATGCTGTTCATTGATTTTAAGCAGGCATATGACTCACTGAACAGAAGTAAGCTATACAAGGCAATGGATGAGTTGAGATTACCACCAAAATTGATAAGGCTTGTGAAAATGACCCTTAACGAAACCAAAAATAAAATTACGGTTGATGGCTACACCTCAAATGGATTCGACGTCAAAAAAGGGCTGAGGCAAGGAGACCCACTATCCACTACACTGTTCAACATACTCCTAGAATCTGTGATCAGAGAGAGCGGAATTAATGCATGCGGAACAATATACGACCACCTAAACCAATGCCTAGCTTATGCAGATGACATCACAATCCTTACAAGAACAAAGGAAAACCTTCTTGTCGCTTTTAAAAATCTTGAACGGGCAGCAAAATCGAAAGGGTTAATGATAAATGAGAATAAATCTAAATACATGAAACTTCGATCGTCAAGCACCCCATCGAATACGGAACAAGTACTTACAGTTAAAGTAAGCGACGATACGGTTTATAAGTTCGAAGAAGTTCAAAGGTTTAACTATTTAGGTGTTACTTTATGCAACCAATGTAACGAAACTCCAGAAATACAAGAAAGAATCGCCAAAGGTTCAAGAAGTGTTGGAGCCCTAAGAAAATTTTTCTTTTCCAAAAATTTATCTAAGAGTACAAAAATTAGGGTTTATAAATCCATAATTCGGCCAACAGTTATGTATGGTTCCGAGTTATGGAAATTAAACCAAAAAGAAAATAACACCCTGAATATATGGGAAAGAAAAATATTAAGAACAATTTTTGGAGGCAAGAAAGTGATGAATTTGTGGGAAAGAAGACCAAACCAGGAACTTTACGAACTCTATAAAGAACCCTGTATTACAAACGCCATTAGAGTGCAGAGATTGAGATGGTTGGGACATGTATTTAGATTACCATTGGATAGAGCAGCAAGGCAGGTGTTAGTCAGAGGAAACTCAGGAAGAAGAAAGAGAGGCAGGCCCAGAAACACGTGGTTAAAATCAGCAGAAGAAGATTTGGAAGAGCTAGGAATCCATAATTGGAAACAAGCAGCTGAGAACAGAATCAGATGGAGACAAATCTGCTCAAAAGCAAAAAATCTAAAATGTTAAAAAAAAAAAAAGAAAAGTTAAATTTTTAAAGTTTATAGTGTGTTACGTGTCTGTTAAAGTTTACATATTGTTATGGTTTAAAAGTTTGTAGTTTATCGTTTGTTATTTTGTTAAAAGTTAAAAATTTATAGTTTATCTTTTGTTGTCTGTTATAAGTTATAATCCTTTTCATGCAAAAGTGTGAAATAGTTGTTTTTTTTGAAAGTCTCTTACGCCACATAGTCATAAGTGTTAAAGTTTTCATTGTTTTTTAACTTCTGTGGACTGGTAGTTAATTAAAACCAAAATATGTGAAAAATTTATAAAATTTGTGATTTGTTAAGTGGTTGCACTGTATCATGTTATGTTAACGAATTGTATGAGTGTAATTTTTATGGTTACGTAAACGTTTTGATACAACAGGAATATACGTTTATTTAACATAAATACTTATCTATGAAAAGAAGCAGAGGGAGACTAAGTCTCCACAAAAGCCATGGGCCTACTAGGCCTGTAGTGCTGCTATATATATATGTCTGAGTATCCTTTGTTATGACAATATTTTTTGGTATAATTATGTCTGAAGGCACTTGAGTTTGCTTTTCATCTGTAAGAACGGAATTTTTATTATTGTTTGTAATAAATTTTATGGGTACATAAGTAAGTGTTTGTGGTTTTAAGTCAAGTGTTTTATTGAAATTTATGGTGTTATTACCATAATTTATTTCAGCATTAAAATGACTTAAGAAATCATCACCAATTATGCCATCATAAGGGACATTAAAATCTTTGTTTATTAAATTGAAAGTAAAGTTAAACTCTTCACCCTCTTTACTAAGATTTATTTCAGCTGTACCTAAAGTGTTTATAGTACCGTTAATTCCAGACAGAGTTAATTTGTTTATTTTGTTTAAATTAACTAAATTTTCTATCAAGTGTCTCGTTTTTAATATTGAAGTTGACGCGCCTGTGTCTATTAATAATTTTAAAGTACCTATGCTAATCTGGTTACAATTAAAAGTTAATTTTTTATCTTTTACTCCATGTGAAAGGTAGATGTGGTCGGCTTCATTTCGAAATCCGCAGATGCGACCGGTATCTGGGATAGATTGGAGTTTAAATTTTGTGTATTTGTTTGAGCTATTCTAGGATTTGGTAAATTTTGACTAGCTCTTTTCTTTTTAAAACATTCTTCTTCTAAATGCCCTTTCTTTCTACAGAAATTGAAATATTTTGAATTATATTTATTACTTGTGCCTTGAACATGATTACCAATGTTATTATGATTATTGTTATTATAATTATTAAAATTATTATGATTGCTTTTTCTACAATCCTTAGTGAAGTGAGTTTTTGTTTTGCAGTTCTTACAATATTTAGATTGTTGATTCATATTTAATCGTTTAAGTCGCGATTCGGCTAATAAGTACGCTTCTTCTTCACAAGCTAAAGACATAGCTTCATTTATTGATGTGAAGTTTTTGTGTCTGAGTATTTGACTTATTTCAGGTATACAATGATGTGTAAATCTTCGCAAAGCAATGCGTTGAATTACTCTTACTTCACTTGCATATGTGTGCGAAGTCGCTTGCGATTCCGTTGCGAGTAAACATTTATTTGTAATGTCATCTAGCCTCAAATAAAAATCTTTTATTGATTCAGATGATTTTTGTTTTATGGTTTCTAATTGTTCCATAAGATATGAATATGATTCAACAGGTCTATAAATTAATAATAATTTATCGCGTAATTCTTTATACGTGTGAATCGATGTCATATTAATTTTGGTTTTTACTTCACTGCTTATTTTTGAAAAAATTAACATTGTTATTGGTAATCTTTGTTCAGGTGCAGTAATTTCTAATGCGTTATTTGCATTTTGTAAAAAAGAATTTAATTCTTTGGGATCACCGTTAAATGGTGTTATCATTTGAGCTAAAAATGATAATGGTATTAATTCGTTTGAATTTCTATTTCTGCTTTGATTATTATTAATACCGTAATCATTATTATTAATATTATCATTAATATTATCATTATTATTATTATTATTGTTATTATTATTATTATTATAATTATTCCCTATAATATTACTTCCATTATTTGAAACTGAATCATCGCTAGTGATTGATCCGTTATGTTCTGAATTTACATCAGGAATAGGGTTTAATGAACTGTCGATAATACCATTGACCGACATTTTTGCAGTTTAGTTAAATGACTTTAAATTAGCTTTAACTTTAGAAATAAAATTTTGACAATATGACTTACGGTTTTTGGCGTTCGTGTAGTTCTTTGACGTAGATTTTCTCCGTTTGTGGTGTTGAATTTGTGATGAATTTCCTTTTCCACTTGTACCAATGACTCTGAAGTTGATATTGTTGGCAAGCTAGAGGTGATTATTTTCCACTTGTACTTGTTATTTCATCCAATATTTCCAGTTGGCTAGAGGTGTGAAATTTCCACTTGAATTTCTTTACCAATTTGTTAAGAAAATCCCACCGCTGTCGCCAATTTTTCTATGTCGTAACCGGAGGTTTCCAGTTATTTAATAGAATTTGGATACGTCACTTGTTTTAAGGCAATTTCGCTGTCACCAGGGTAATAGCTTATGGTGCTATTCCAAGACCTTGACTTAGTTAAGAATTAATAATTAATTGTTAACTAAGGAGAATTCGTTAACGTTGGTAAGCCACTGTTCAATTAATTAAAACACACGATTTAAAAGTGATTAAAATATTTAATTATTTATTAAGTATAACTATTACAACATGAGATTCTTCTTTAAAATCTAACTAACGATATTCTTTACTTATAACGAGTTAGTTTGAAGAACTAACGAGATTCTAATTAAATAGGTGTTAGGCATTCCCTTTTATACTGTTTTTGTCCCTGAGAAGGGTTGACCTAATTACACATGCGTTAATTAATTAGGGCATGCGTATCGCATATCTAATACTTAAAATAAGCCTTTTTCTGTGTCACTACAATATATCAAGTTTGCATTCCAATGATTTAATAAACTGTGTTTTTTTAACGTGGTATCCTCGCTAAGGTTAATCCACGAAATTTATAATATTTTTATAAAAATTTAAATTTAAAATTGCATTATTTTTTATCTGTGAGTGTAGCAATTTTCTTTTTATATATCAAGTTTGCATGCCAATGATTTAATAAACTGTGTTTTTTTAACGTGGTATCCTCGCTAAGGTTAATCCACGAAATTTATAATATTTTTATAAAAATTTAAATTTAAAATTGCATTATTTTTTATCTGTGAGTGTAGCAATTTTCTTTTTATATATCAAGTTTGCATGCCAATGATTTAATAAACTGTGTTTTTTTAACGTAGTATCCTCGCTAAGGTTAATCCACGAAATTTATGATATTTTTATAAAAATTTAAATTTAAAATTGCATTATTTTTTATCTGTGAGTATAGCAATTTTCTTTTTATGTATCAAGTTTGCATGCCAATGATTTAATAAACTGTGTTTTTTTTAACGTAGTACCCTCGCTAAGGTTAATCCACGAAATTTATGATATTTTTATAAAAATTTAAATTTAAAATTGCATTATTTTTTATCTGTGAGTATGGCAATTTTCTTTTTATATATCAAGTTTGCATGCCAATGATTTAATAAACTGTGCTTTTCTTAACGTGGTATCCTCGCTAAGGTTAATCCACGAAATTTATAATATTTTTACAAAATATTAAATTTAAATATTATAAATGGTTAATTAGAATCAGGAACTTGGAAAAAATAATGCGAATGTTAAGTTGTCAAATGTTACGACGTTTCGTTATATTTCATAACTTCATCAGGTAAACTACATAAAGAAAACGAAATGTTATTGACATAAATACACTAGATCAACATAATATAAAACATTAAAAATCTTACATTTGAGGTTAACACTCATGTTTGAAAAATAAGCTTCCGAAAACAATCATCGTTAATAAAAAATATATATAGATAAGGATTGACTCATATTACACATTAATCTAATCAACAATAAATTAAGCAGTAGTAATTCCAATCACAATAAAATAAAAAATAAAAATTTTTTTTAACAAAGTTAAGAAGTTAAAGTTGTAAAAAACCATTCACAGAATGAAAGTAAACAACTACAGTGGTGACAGATGTTAAAACACTCAAGTCTACTATACCAACACTTAATTCAAAAAGTCCCGCCATAACTTCAAAATAACTATTGGCGTTAACAAATTGTAATAAGTTTCAGAAATATAACAATAAACGATAAATAAATTAATTAATTGATAAAATTTTTTTTGGCTATAGAAATAATATCACTATACGACGAACTTAGACCCTGTGTATCACTCCTAAAGTTAACAGTATCAAAGATCTTGATAAAAAACATTTCACTGATGTTGCGCTTAAGAAACTGAGACTCATAATCTAAAATTCGAACAGCATCAAATTGAAAATTATGTCCACTTGCGAAATGATGATCCGCCAACGCTGTCTTGTTGATTTTAGTGATGTTCATTGGTCTACAATCATTGGTATGTTGATAAATCCTTTTTTTCAATTTTTGTTTAGTTTGCCCTATATAGGATCTACCACACGAGCAAGGGATCTGATAGACCAAGCATGACCTCTCACCCTTCTCCACCGGATCTTTAAGACGACTATATAAGTCTTTTACTTTAAATGGGTTATAAAAAACCAATTTACAATTAGTACATCTAAAAATGGAGCCAAGGATTACTTCCCAAATTACGATTAATTCTATCTTTAGTAATTTTCTCACACTTATCTAGTAATGAACGAGGATAGTTGTTGTTTTTAAGTAGGTATCTCACTTTCTTGATACTCTCAGAAACCAAGGTCTCATGACTGAGACGAATCGCTCTATTGAGAAAGCCTTGTGCGACACCTAATTTTTGGCTCAATGGATGGTGCGACTTAAAATTCAAAAGTCTACCTGAGCTGTATGGTTTCTGGTACCATGATGTTAATAGCTCACCAGAATCAGTTCTGCAGACCAACGTATCCAAAAACGGAAGTTCTCCATCTTGCTCAATCTCAAGTGTAAACTGAATATATTTGTCAATTGAATTAAATACATCCACAACAACATCCACCTTACTCCTGGGAACAATCAGAAAAAGGTCATCAACATATGCTGACACCACTGGAATCTCAAAGTCCAACAATTCGAGTGCTTTAGATATGACATAATCCACTGCAGTGATAGCAATCACAGGACTTGCTGGACTACCCATTCCACATCCTTCTTTCTGTAAGTAGAATTTCTTCTGAAAAAGAAAATATCCAGAGTCAAAGCAAAACTTCACCAGATCCAAAAGAATTTCCTGATCCAACTTCACAAATTCTTTAATGTCATTCCAACGTTCCTTGATGATGTTCATTACCAGGTTCTGTTTAACATTCGTGAATAACGAAACCACATCAAGTGAAATGAGTATAAACTCATCACTAACAATGGTTGACTTGATCCTTTCAACAAATTGAAATGAATCCTTAATGTTAAATTTGAAACTGAGAACGTATGGAGACAAGGTATGGTGTACAAACCTCGATATAACATAACTTGGTGAACCCATATTGCTAACAACCGGTCTCAACTTACAACAATCCTTGTGAGTTTTCCTCAGACCATATAATCTCGGAGGTAAAGCATTATACGAACGCATATGCTTAGCTGTTGACTCATCAATATAACCTTTCTTTGCCAATTGTTTAATCAATTCATTCGCTGCTGATTGTAATCTTGAAGTTGGATCGACTTGGCTCTTGGTATAAGTTTTTTCGTCACTCACCATCTCCATCATATTATCTAGGTATTCCTTCTTCCACATCACCACAGTAGAGTTACCCTTATCCGATCTTGTAACTATTAAGTCGTCGTGAGTTTTGAAAAACTCTCTTGTTAATTTAATGTCTCTTAAGCTAAGTATACAATTATTATCCCTGACCCTGTGCTGATTTTTCAAAAAATTAGTCATTATATTAATACCTCTAGCTCTCAGATTATGTCTCAGTTCAGTAAGCTCCTCATCATTTAAATTATCCGCTTTTACTTTACTCAGGCACCCTTCAAAATCCTTGATTATCTTGACAATTGGAGGTCTAGTTTTAGGCAAATTCAAACCGAAATTACCATCCAGAGACAAAGTTCTTCTTACAACCTCTGGTAGTCCAATATTAGTATAGTTGTAAATCCTCCTATCATCAATTGGGATGTTATTGTCAGCTAACTGAATCAGTAAGTTGTTAAATTTACGGATATTTCCCTTTTTTACAACTTGGAAAATCTCCCTATAGTAACTGTGTAATTTCATTATCGTTTGAGTTAAGATAGCACTTGGTAACAGATCACTCAGATGATTACGTAACCTTATAAACTCAGATTTAATCTCTTGAATTTGCCAAATCGTTATCTTAATTTCCACATTCAACAACTTCCTTCTAGTACTCTCTAGAATATTACACACAGCTTTCTTAAAAGGATGATCCACCAAACAAACCGAGTAAACATAATCATTCTTGTTAAAAATGTGTGCTGGAATAATACCACTCGATCTACATCTTAATAGAAAAACTCTCCTGTTGTTTAAATTAGCTAACTTCTTCTGATTCTTCATCATCTTCTTGATCATTATACCTGTGTCAATACCAAATGTCGTCCTTATCCGTCCAAAAAATCCTCCCATTGTTGATAAATTGAAAAAAGTTGTATCATCCATGTTAAGTAAATATTATAAATGGTTAATTAGAATCAGGAACTTGGAAAAAATAATGCGAATGTTAAGTTGTCAAATGTTACGACGTTTCGTTATATTTCATAACTTCATCAGGTAAACTACATAAAGAAAACGAAATGTTATTGACATAAATACACTAGATCAACATAATATAAAACATTAAAAATCTTACATTTGAGGTTAACACTCATGTTTGAAAAATAAGCTTCCGAAAACAATCATCGTTAATAAAAAATATATATAGATAAGGATTGACTCATATTACACATTAATCTAATCAACAATAAATTAAGCAGTAGTAATTCCAATCACAATAAAATAAAAAATAAAAATTTTTTTTAACAAAGTTAAGAAGTTAAAGTTGTAAAAAACCATTCACAGAATGAAAGTAAACAACTACAGTGGTGACAGATGTTAAAACACTCAAGTCTACTATACCAACACTTAATTCAAAAAGTCCCGCCATAACTTCAAAATAACTATTGGCGTTAACAAATTGTAATAAGTTTCAGAAATATAACAATAAACGATAAATAAATTAATTAATTGATAAAATTTTTTTTGGCTATAGAAATAATATCACTATACGACGAACTTAGACCCTGTGTATCACTCCTAAAGTTAACAGTATCAAAGATCTTGATAAAAAACATTTCACTGATGTTGCGCTTAAGAAACTGAGACTCATAATCTAAAATTCGAACAGCATCAAATTGAAAATTATGTCCACTTGCGAAATGATGATCCGCCAACGCTGTCTTGTTGATTTTAGTGATGTTCATTGGTCTACAATCATTGGTATGTTGATAAATCCTTTTTTTCAATTTTTGTTTAGTTTGCCCTATATAGGATCTACCACACGAGCAAGGGATCTGATAGACCAAGCATGACCTCTCACCCTTCTCCACCGGATCTTTAAGACGACTATATAAGTCTTTTACTTTAAATGGGTTATAAAAAACCAATTTACAATTAGTACATCTAAAAATGGAGCCAAGGATTACTTCCCAAATTACGATTAATTCTATCTTTAGTAATTTTCTCACACTTATCTAGTAATGAACGAGGATAGTTGTTGTTTTTAAGTAGGTATCTCACTTTCTTGATACTCTCAGAAACCAAGGTCTCATGACTGAGACGAATCGCTCTATTGAGAAAGCCTTGTGCGACACCTAATTTTTGGCTCAATGGATGGTGCGACTTAAAATTCAAAAGTCTACCTGAGCTGTATGGTTTCTGGTACCATGATGTTAATAGCTCACCAGAATCAGTTCTGCAGACCAACGTATCCAAAAACGGAAGTTCTCCATCTTGCTCAATCTCAAGTGTAAACTGAATATATTTGTCAATTGAATTAAATACATCCACAACAACATCCACCTTACTCCTGGGAAGGGATCTGATAGACCAGATGTTTTTAGATGTACTAATTGTAAATTGGTTTTTTATAACCCATTTAAAGTAAAAGACTTATATAGTCGTCTTAAAGATCCGGTGGAGAAGGGTGAGAGGTCATGCTTGGTCTATCAGATCCCTTGCTCGTGTGGTAGATCCTATATAGGGCAAACTAAACAAAAATTGAAAAAAAGGATTTATCAACATACCAATGATTGTAGACCAATGAACATCACTAAAATCAACAAGACAGCGTTGGCGGATCATCATTTCGCAAGTGGACATAATTTTCAATTTGATGCTGTTCGAATTTTAGATTATGAGTCTCAGTTTCTTAAGCGCAACATCAGTGAAATGTTTTTTATCAAGATCTTTGATACTGTTAACTTTAGGAGTGATACACAGGGTCTAAGTTCGTCGTATAGTGATATTATTTCTATAGCCAAAAAAAATTTTATCAATTAATTAATTTATTTATCGTTTATTGTTATATTTCTGAAACTTATTACAATTTGTTAACGCCAATAGTTATTTTGAAGTTATGGCGGGACTTTTTGAATTAAGTGTTGGTATAGTAGACTTGAGTGTTTTAACATCTGTCACCACTGTAGTTGTTTACTTTCATTCTGTGAATGGTTTTTTACAACTTTAACTTCTTAACTTTGTTAAAAAAAATTTTTATTTTTTATTTTATTGTGATTGGAATTACTACTGCTTAATTTATTGTTGATTAGATTAATGTGTAATATGAGTCAATCCTTATCTATATATATTTTTTATTAACGATGATTGTTTTCGGAAGCTTATTTTTCAAACATGAGTGTTAACCTCAAATGTAAGATTTTTAATGTTTTATATTATGTTGATCTAGTGTATTTATGTCAATAACATTTCGTTTTCTTTATGTAGTTTACCTGATGAAGTTATGAAATATAACGAAACGTCGTAACATTTGACAACTTAACATTCGCATTATTTTTTCCAAGTTCCTGATTCTAATTAACCATTTATAATATTTACTTAACATGGATGATACAACTTTTTTCAATTAAATTTAAAATTGCATTATTTTTTATCTGTGAGTAAAGCAATTTTCTTTTTATATATCAAGTTTGCATGCCAATGATTTAATAAACTGTGTTTTTTTTTAACGTGGTATCCTCGCTAAGGTTAATCCACGAAATTTATAATATTTTTATAAAATATTAAATTTAAAATTGCATTATATTTCTTTAACTATGGCCTTTCTAATAAAAATTATTATTTTTATTACTAAATTAGGTGTAATTAATAAGATCGATCCCGAAACAATAAATTTTATATGAATTATTTGAAAAACTTTTTACCTGAATTTATTAATTGTTAGATTTCGTTTTTCCACTGTGCTTTTTGCACAACCTACACATTGAAAACATGCCTATCGATGGTCTTTTTCTTTTCGGTTTAGTCTCTCTGAATTCATCCTCCGAACATATTTCATTACCTTGAATACAATTTGAATGTATGTACCGTTTGCATGTGTTACATTCTACTTCTTTTTTTTATTGACTTGACGCAAGCAATGCAAACATTTATCATGTACATTTTCGGACCTTCTTAACAATGTCTCAATGTCAATCTTTTATCTCTTCCCTAAATTTAACAGGATCGAAAGGGATAGAATCGAGACAATTTAAAATTTGATCTTCGTTGATCGGGTCTTCTGAGTTTTTGGCTATTGTTATAATATATAGAATTATATACAAGCCACAATTCGAAAAATCATTTTCTTGTTGAAATGGGCGATTTTCCCATTCCCTATTGGTCCATTCTTTTTTATGGTAAAGTAATTTTTTTAGGTTGATTTGCTATCACAAATGTTAATGAACTTCTTTAAAGCTGTCATGACTCTTGTATTGTCATTTGTAATTTTATAAGGATCTAACAGAATTATTCGATTTTTTTTTGGCTGTACAAACAATAAACGCCAGTGTGCATTAAATTGATAAGGTAATAAAAGTATGTCATTTAAATTATCTTCTATATTCATAATAGATTTCTGTTCTTTGTTGTGTCTACATTCCCATTTATCGCCTAGAACTGTTCCCCCAATATCTGTTGGGAAATAGGTTACATTCATACAATCTTCTATATAACATGCCACGTATGAATCTATTATTTCGCCATCTATCCAGCTGTTCGAACTTTCCAAACATTTGTAATTCATGATTCTCAATTGGTGTTTTCTAAATTTATTTATAAAACACTTTTGAGACCCTGTATAACTGCTTATGTTTATATAAGGCGAAGTGGATGATAAATAGTGTTTGGTGACGCCACTGATCCATTATTCAAATCAATTATATCGATCATTTTTAATAATCGATCTTGTTTACAGATTTATATCTATTTTTAATAAAAAATAACAGATTATGCAATTTGTATAAGCAAGTTCGAGATACTCAGTTTTTGACCTCCATGTGGACAAGATATATAGTTTTTGCGCTGCTTGAGAACACACCCGTCGTTGTGAACTCAAAATTTTCTATAAAATTTAATAAGTTCCGTATATGTGTATAAAGTTTTAAAATTTATGTAAGAATACTTTAAGTGCTCCTATGCATATCTTTAACCGTCACCACTCCTTAAAATTATCCTGTATTTCCCTAACTTTATGGAGGCGGTTAATTATTGAAGCCACGTGGAGAAAATAAACCACGGTAAGTGTTTTTACATTCTGCTATTTTTTAATTTTGTGCACTTTTTGTGGAACTGTTGCTTCCGCTGCACAGTCCACTTGCTCATCATTTTCGAAGTCGAATTTAATCGACTTATTGCTAGAAAATTGTCGGCTTCACCAGTATTTTTTATAAGGTTCGTCGGGTCTTATTAATCCATTATCTAACAGCTGTTCGGTAGAGCTTTTATTAGGTTTTGCAATTTTATTTTCAAATACTTCTATATCAAGGTTTATATTATTATCTGACAGGTCTGGTTTATCTTTTAATTTCTGTATTGTTCCAGGATTTGTCTTATCATGCAGATCTAATTTATTTTCTGCTAATACCTCTACGAGTTCCTCTTTTTCAGATTCTACATTTGGCAATTTTATACGCATATTTTTCTTTTTTTCATTTGTTTCCTGAGGTATCTTTTTATCTCTTTTACTATTTGTATCCTGAGGATTGAGTTTGCGGCTTATTCTTTTAATTACTTTTCCGTCCATGTGTGAAGATCTTTGTTTTATTTTTTTTGTAATTTGCATACCCTTTTTCTTTCGTTCCCACTTTTTAGTTTCAAAAGGATTCGCAGCGGCTTCTGGATATAATGGACGCTCTTTTACGTTAATTTTCTTTGATCTTGACGTTTCTATTTCGTCTTCAGTATTTAATTGTTCGTTGTACTGTGTAAGTGCGCGAACTATATCGCCTAATTTATTTAACCGCCGTCCATTTAAAATGGTTTCTTTGTAATATTTATTGTGTACTTCGACATACGCATTCGAAACCCGTGATATTGTTGGATCCATTAAATCGAACATAAGTCCACCCCAAATCGGACAATAGGGCATAAAGTTAGTAGTAAAGTATTTCGCAAATTGAGGCGCATAATACTTTGAAACTGTTCCTTTAAAATCTGTTTGCCCCGCGTCTATTTCTTTTTTTGTTTCATCTAGAATTGTCCTATATTCGATATAGAACTCTGAGTTCGCATATATTGAGACGATTTTACGATAAGGAACTATATCGGTTTAGAATATCTTCTTCTTTTAAACCTTTAAATTCCTTTTTAATATCTGTATAACATGTTTTGTTATTTTCTAACATTGTCTTGAATTCTTTAAAATAGTTTGCTATTAGATTTTCATCCTTTCGAAGGATAATATTTAAAATTAGTAGGAACATGGTTTGCATTTGAATTTGGTTGCGACAAAGAATTAATATAACAACACATTCCAGTAGAAATGCTTTAATGTTTACCAATTCTGAAAAGGTATTACTAATTAGTCTACTAACTCTATGAATAGTGTGTGCACAGCAGCTTAATAAAATAACTACTCTAGTCGGAAAAGGTTTTAAATACTTGTAATAATCGTGACAAATTTTTAGGTATCCGATTATATAAATTTCATTCCACACAGACATAACCGAATTCATGAGAGCCCAACTCCAATCCGTAACAATCGCTTTTGCTGGAGGCCACGAATTAAGTTCTTCACGCACAAACATTTTATATTCCCTTAAGAAAATGGAAATCGATTTTATATTATGTTGCTCTGTTATCATTTGTGCTAGAGGAATTGATGCTGAAACAAGTGAAAACAATCAATATATCTGATACTCCCATATAATACATAGTATATAATTTGCGCCTAATTTAATGCAATTTTGTCCTATTTTTTCAGAATAAATTACAATTCACAATTTTGGTATTACCCCGTGTATTACTTTGATCCAAACCTACCACTGCCAGCACAACCACCACCCTAACCAAGGGTGGTGGTTGTGCCCCAGGTACCAACCCAGCCACCACAACCACCTCCAAGGTCATCCCCCTCTTACACACCTCCTCTCCCCATTCCACCCCATTTGGTGGAAAATGCGAGAAGTCGGCATAATGCCAGGCGTGAGTACTTCTTAAACATTTACGGATTAATAATAAATTTTATAAATTAATTACAATACATTTTAATTAAAGAGAATTGAAAAAAATACACTCGAACCAGGACTCGAACCCAGACTTCTTGGATTCATGTCAAGCGCCCTACCAATTAGGCTATTCGAGTTCTAGACACGAATGCAATTTTTTCAACTCAATGAATTTTTTAATTTGTTTATCTACTTAATTATTATTATAACTTATTGTTGTTGTTTACATTTAATTATGCACACGATATTTACATCATGGTCTGTTCGACTAATTTTGATATATAATATGTTACACATTCATAAACTAATTTTTGACAAATATCTTGTCTAGTAATCTTAATTAAAGAGAATTGTAAATATCGTGTGCATGATTAAATGTAAGCAACAACAATAAGTAACAATTCATTTTGTTCGCAGATACAAGAAGTGTTAATGCTGAAGATACAAGAATAATGTTCAAAGATACAAGAGGTGGTAGAGGAAGGAGTAGGGGACGAGGAGCTGAAAGAGGGGAGATGCGAGCTAGCGGTCGAGACCGTGGCCGTGGTGGAGGACGTGGCCGTGGCCGTATAATTGCATGCCGTCATGGAAACCGTGCGGATTGTGGGTTCCGTAAATATATACTAATTTTTTGTAATGTAAATATGTAAATATGTACTAATAATATTTTTGTAATTTATTTAAAAAAAATTAACTTTGAAAAAATAAAGAACTTTGGTTTGAAATTTTTCGTTAACATCAATATTTTATCGTGAAGGATCAAATAAGGAGCAAAATATTGTTGTCAATTTTCTCCAACTAATAAAATATTATGGAGAATTTTTAGCCAGCTAGTGAGCTGTAAGAAAAATTTTTGAATAAAAACGAAATAAAATTTTTAGAGAAAATTTTTGCTTTTTTTGTTCTTGTAATTAACTTCTTAGTTAAATGTAAAACAACGTTATACTAGCAAAAAAAGCTATGTCACCTGCGTAATAGCTGGAAACTGAAAAAATTCGAAAATTTGAAGCACAATTTTTTTTGCAAAATATAGTTTCACACTCCTCTAAGGGGTTCAAATAACATCAAAAAAATGCGCGTTGTTCGATTTTCATGTAAACTTCGATTTGTGTATAAATAGTTTGGAAGAAAAAACCATTCTAAGCAAAATTAAATTTAACTATTTAAAATAAAAAAAGCATTAAGGTAAACAGTAATTTTTTATTAATATCATAATGTTTCAAATAATTTTTCAGTTGTAACTTCAGAGGAAATGTTGCTTAAAAAAAACTTTCGATTACATTTTTTTCACTTAAAAATGATTTTTCTAAGTGGGCTCTGAAGAAGTCATCTGTTTCTGTATATTGTGAAATGCTTTCTATAATTATTCCTTAAGTTCATAATGAGGAACTATTTTATACAAAATTGGAGCTGGCTTTCCGGAAAAAAAATTTTGATTTCAAATACAATGCAAGTCCTGTGAGGGGGTGTTGTTTCGGTAACTGTATCGTAAAATGCTTACATAATTATTAAAAACAACGTGAAAAGATAACTGTCTAGCGATAAATGGCTTAGAAATTATTTTATATAAAATTAGCGGGCTTACCGGAAAAAATCTGTGAATTTAATACAATACATAACTGAAAAATTTAAGTTAAGGCCTGTGATAAGGTGATGTTTCCGTAAATGTATCGTAAAATTATTCAGTACATTATAAGAAATCATTTTTTAATAAAATCGGTGGACGGCGGACATAAATAAGGTTCAATTTATATATGTAAAAATTTTTCAAAGTCCCCTGGGGGGGGGGGTGTGTTTCTTCCCTTGAATTGGAAAATGACCTGCTACTTTTTTATTCAGTACATTATAAGGAATCATTTTTTTACTAAATTGGTGGACGGCGGAATTGAAGAAGGGTCAGTTATGTATATGTATAAAATTTTCAAAGTCCCCTGAGGGGATGCTTCTTCCTTTGAATTGAAAAATGACCTGATACTTTTTTATTCAGTACATAATAAAGAATCATTTTTTGATAAAATCGGTGGACGGCGTAGACCATTATTCAGTTATGTATATGTAAAAAATTTTCAAAGTCCACTGGGGGGGTGTTTCTTCCCTGGAATTGGAAAATAACCTATTACTTTTTTATTCAGTACATTATAAAGAATCATTTTCCTATAAAATCGGTGGACGGCGGAGACTATTATTCAGTTATGTATATGTAAAAAATTTTCAAAGTCCCCTGGGGGGGGGGGGGTGTTTCTTTCCTTGAATTGGAAAATGACTTATACTTTTTTATTCAGTACCTTATAAAGAATCATTTTTTAGCCAAAAAAGTGGACGGCAGCCTACATTTTTTTTTTATAATTTTCAGTTAATAACTAGTTGAAACTTCAGTTACATAAAAGTATTTGGTTAACAAATAAGTGTATTTGACATTTTTTGCCCGAAATTAGTCACTCTATCGATTCCAGGGGTTATTTTGACCAAAACTATTTTCACCCTCGGAAGGGATGGCAACCATCCCCAAGAAGGAAGCGCCCTTCGGCGTGATATAAATTTTAAATAGGGTGATAAGTAGAGCATATTCCCAAAATTTCATCAAAATCGATTCAGTTACTTGGATTTTGGAAAACCTTCATTCCCTGGAGTATATTTATAAATATCCCGGGAAAAAATAGATTATTTATCAGGATATCTCTAATGATCTCTTTTGATAAAAAAAAAAAAAAAAATGGGAAAACTGATATCCTGATAGATGTAATAAATATAGTATAGATGGAACATAGGCAACAAGCATATGAATTTGTGAAGACGAGAAAAGACGCTGTATAGTGTCACTGTTATTAGTATGCAATCGAACACTGACCAGTGAACATCTCAAGTAAAACATATTTCGTGTTAAACTTATACTTTTTTTTTATAAATTGGTTTCGTGCAGTATGAAATCTTGTAATAATAAGGGTGCAAACTCGAAAAATAAAATTGATGGTGCGACTTACTACAAGTAAGTAAAAAATTATTTTACTATTTTTTTATCCGCCATAACTGTCATTATGTGCCAGTTTACCAGGTTTGTTTTCATGTTTATTTCTTAAAATTTTTATTATTATAACTTTGAAATAATATTTATTGTAAGACAATAAAGTTCTTTTTTACGGGATAGAGAATCAAGTTAATTTTTTAGGCTTTTGGGATGTTTTGTAAAATGTAAAAGTATTTCATTTCATAATAATATGTTAAAATTTGTCGAAATTATGTCTTGAAAAATCTTTTATACATGTATTTTAAATATAAAATGCGCAAATCCTTCCAAAAATTATTAATAAATTCACACGAATTCACAATAAATTTAAAAACGTTAACTGCAGACGGTTTAATCGTTATCGTTTTCATATAGTTTAAGTAATATGATAATTGTAAATTTTATTGTGGACATAATAATCTAAATAATGTGATAGTACCTAATAAAGAATTTTTTTTTTGTATATTTCCACGTGATCTTCGGAGGAAACGTGTGTGGCTTGCAAAAACTATGAACGCCAATAGTTGGATACCAACAAAAAGTAGTGTGATTTATTCGCTAAACTTTGAAGAAAAATATTTTTATTTATCTACAAGAGGTCGCCGGTTGCTCACCGCTCATGCAGTTCCATCGTTGTTTTTACCTCATGTAGGTATATTAAGTGTAATTTTAGGATTAACGTTGGTTAGCCAAAATGGTTGTGTATTTGTACTGTAGTAACCCCATAATCAGAGCCTAATATGATGTATGATCGCCATATTAGACAGAGTTAACAATGTCGTTGTTCTTCCTATTGGTTTTAAAAAATGAACATGGCGTATCAATCGCAGCTTGCTACTGATAACACTAATTAAGACTACCAGATGGCAATGCTTGTACTTTCTATTTTTAAAGGCCAATCAAATTCCCATCAGATTAATTCCGCCAACTGGTGTTAAACGTTCGTACTAATTAAAACAGGAAGTGGGCCGCTCTTCAGTAGTTTGTTTAAGTTATTTAAGCTACCATGTTCCTTGCCATTTACCAATCTCGTATTTTAGCGGAATATTTTGTATGACACAAATATTGATATCAAGATAAAAATTTATCCAATATTATGTAAATAAAAAACCCCTACTGAAATTGTATGTATATTTCACAAAAAATACATGGATAATATAGATCTAATAATTTTTCTATTTTTTTCAGGTTGTTAAAGCATACGAATTTACTCAAACCGATTTTGATTGGTATCTCAAAAAGAGCTTTTCACCGAAACTTCAATATCTGTAGTAGAACCATTTTCAAAACCTCAACAGCATCTGATATGATGTCACTCTCCAGACCTTCAACGAGTTTTTCCAATTTTATGAAGAACTTACATCGCATTCTAGACCGTCTTCAGCTTTGTGTAAAATGGAAATAGCTATTTTGAGGAAAATTTAACATTACAACTTGATGATACTCCTCGTAAACGAAAGCTAAAATATGCGGTAAGAAAATATAAGTTACTTTATCAAAGAAACACACAAAAAGTAAACAGGTTTTCACAGACTAAAAGGCGCAAAAAATACCATTAGTGATTTAAAAAATATTTTGGAATCACTTAAAGAAAAACAATGAATGTCCGGAGAAGATTTAATTGCATTAAGCAATATTGACAGCGATTTAAAGGTTAAAGATTTGATCTCGAGACAAATAGAAAAGCGATTACGTCCGGCTATTAAACAGAAATACACCCCAGCACTTAGAACTTTTGCTCCAACTCTGCATTATTATTCATCTAAAGCGTACGAGTATGTCAGGCAGACTTTTAACACTTGTTTACCACATGTTAAAACATTTAAAAAAACATTAAAACAATAGATGGTTTGAGTACAGATAGCATTAAGGAGATTCCATTAGGTAATGAAAACTGGAAAATACGGTTAGGCTATTTTTTAGTAGCTGGTGTTAGACGGGATCAACGAGCAAATTTAATTATGCTATGTTTAGAGGCAGTTGCAAAAAGCCGAGTAACTTTCGTTTCAGTAACTTGTGATGCTTGCCCGTCTAATGTAAGCAAGCTGGAAAAGTTAAACTGCTTTTTAAATCCAGACAATATATCACTGTTTTTCCACACGCAACTATACAACAAAATGTTGCAGTATTTTTGTATTCTTGCCACATGGCGAAATTAATTAGAATAGTTTTGAATCTGTAAAATGTTTTATAGATAACCAACAAAACACTATTAAATGGGACTGCATTCTTATACTTCACAATTTACAAGAAGCAAAGGTGTTGAATTTGTGTTGAAAGTGTTGAAAGTAAAAAATATGCAACCCAATTACTAAGCAATAGCGTGGCTGAGGTTCTGATATTTTGCCAAGACATTATCAAATTACCCAAATTTCAAGCAGCTAGCATTACTGTTGGATTTTAAAAAATCATTAATAATCTCTTTGACATTATGAATTCAAGGAATATTAGACAAGTCGGATTTAAGAAAGCACTTAATTCCAATAACAAAACAGAAATTTTAAATTTCTTGGCTGATGCAAAACATTATTTGCTAACATAAAAAAATGGGAATGACCAAAAATTAATGGTAAATACAAAAAAAAAGAGTTTTTAGGTTTATGTGTGTGCAACGAAAGTGTACAAAAATTTTATTTCAATTTGACCCAAAAAATAACAAGCTATATTACCTACCGACATTTGAATTCAGTCAGGATCATTTAGAAGTACTGTTTGGCAATATACGATCACATGGGGGATTAAATAATAATCCCTCATCTGTTCAATTTAAAGTCATTTATAAAAAATTATTAGTGCATTTGGAATTCGTTTGACGGAAACTGAATTCCATTAGAACAAATTTCTTTAATGGATTGCAGTTCAGCTATTGAAAAAATAAATAAAACTTTCGAAAGCTTTCGTTGTTTATGTCGAAGAACATTTAGAAAATAAGGACACTAATTTAGAAATGTGTATTCCATTTAATGATATCGAGTTGTCCGAATTTTCCAATCAAATTACAAACTATACAGCTGGGTTTGTTTTACAGACTTTGCTGAACAAAATTAAATGCGAGCAGTGCGTGAGTAGTTTGTCAACGGATGAAAAAAGTTATTTTCGTAGTTTTATTATGCAAAGAGATAAAGGTGAATTAGTTTACCCATCTCCTGATGTAGTAAACATTTGTTGGAAAATGTTAAAATTAATAAAAAATGTGCTAAAAGAAAGTAATATATAATTTTTCACGACAAAAACATTAAAAACATTTGTAAACGATAAAAATATTTTTTCATCTTTAGAAACGCACCAATTTGACCATTTTCCACAAAATGTTAATCATATTGTTCAACTAATTATAAGTATATGTGAAAAATATTTAAACATAAGATTACATTTTTTGAACAAAAAATTTAATTTAAAAGATGGCAAACGCCAAGTATTAAATAAAGTCATTCTTTTTCAAGGAGATAAAAATATATAAAAAAATTTTATAGTTTTTATTATTTTTCAAAAAATATCTCTTAAATCCTCCAATTATTCCTTAATAGTTTTCTCACCAAAATAATTTATATTGTTATTTGTACTTTTTTTTTTTTGGTATCCTAATATTCTATAATCAGTTCCTCGAGGAACTATAAATAGGTCTGATGAATAGATATCATGAACGTAAACTACCCACTGATAGTCACCTAATCGAGTTTATAGTATGTAAACTATAATTAAAACTATTTACGTAAATCTAAATCTTAAATCTAGAACACTTTGTCTATTTAGTCTATTTACTCTTTCACTATTGTCTAAGAGACTGATTTCTTCGACATTTGGGTGCCTTTCTAGGCGAGTCAAGTAACTTTCACTGAACCGCGTAATTTCTGCACGCATTGTGGGCACTTCAAGACTACGGTGAATGTCAACACTTTTGATTGAAACTGTTGAATAATTTCGATGTAACTGTTGTTCCCCATACTTAAATCCCATAAGTCCACACAGGTTTTAAAATTATTTTATACACTAGCACTTTATTGTCTAATGATAACTTAGATTTATGGCCTAACAGCCAGAAAAGTTTCGAGAATTTTAAATTTAATATTTTTCTCTTAGACCAGATGTGTTTGCGCCAAGTAAGCCTTCCGTGTAAATGAATTCTTACGTATTTCACTTCGTTTGTCTGTGAAAACTGATATTGTTCAATTTTACAGCTGGACAAGTTTCAATTCATAAAGCGAATGTTACTTGAACTAATTTTTGTTAATTAACTTGAATAAGCCACTTTTGTAACTAGTTTTGTATTTTATTTATACTATTTTGTAGCCTTTGAGAAGGTACATTTGGGCCCATGTCTATGGATAATATAGCAGTAACATCTGCAAAAGTAGCTATGGTACTTTTTCCGTCGGCTGGTAAGGCCACGGTATATATCAAGTAAAGTCAGATAACTCTTCTTGAACTTTGATCTGGAAATGTCGACCTTCTAGATATGATTTCAAAATACAGTAATATGTACTTGGAATTTGTTGTTTCAATTTGTTGAGCAAGCCGGGGTGCCGTACTTTATCGAACGCCTTGCTGACGTCAAGAAATGAAGCTGTACAATTTTTTTTTCTTAAAAGCTTTTATTAATTGTGTTAACTATTTGATAAACTTGTTCCTTAGTTGAATGTTTCTCACGGAACCCAAATTGGTGGTCTGGTATGATCTGCGACTCATTCAATATAATCTTTAATTTTTGTAGAAATAATTTTTTAAAGAGTTTAGATAGTGTTGGTAATAAACTGATAGGTCGAGATGATTTGACTTTGTTGATTGGCTTTCCTGATTTTGGAATTATAATTATTTGTGATATTTTCCAAGTACATGGAAAAAAGCCCAGTCTCAAAATCGCATTGAAAATATTACGAATCATGATTATCCCATTTTTTGGTAACTCGAAAAAGCCTCGATTGGTGGGGAAAATTGTAGAGGTGCACTCAAGAACTGTTCAATTTCTTCGTCTGGTGCATCTAGTGAATTGGAAAATGTTTCTTTCAATTCTTGAGCAAAAAGATCAGCTTTTTCTTTGTTGCTCCTTGCTCATGAACGATCTCCTTTCTTTAGGGGTGGAAGAGCTTGTTGCGGTTGACTACCACGTGTTGTAGCTGTCCAAAGTGAGTAATACGTCGCTTCTGTTGGAGAATACAATTCTCTTTAAATGTTACAAGCCAGCGTTTTAAGTTTTGTGACGCTCTGTTGAAGCTGTTTTTGAAATTTGGAAATCTTGCTTGCTGCCAGATTCTTCTTAATCTACGTTTTTCTGAGATTAACTGCCTAACGTTTTGTGGGAACAAACTTTTAAGCTTAAGGTTTTTAATATCAGGGGTAGATTCTCTAGCTGCTTTTTGGATAGTTACTGTGAGTTTTTGTATAGCTAAGTCAATATCCTCTTCTGATTTTAACAGCATTTTTGGATTTAGGTTATTATCGAAATGTAATCGAAAATAGTCCCAGCCTGTGTGGCGGTTATTTAAAGACGCAGCACCTCCTCTTTGAATAAATTCATTGCAAATTGATAATAAAACCGGAGATGGTCGTTGGAGAGTTCGTTGCATGATTTAATTTGCGTGTATGCTTTAGACATATTTTTCACCACAATAACAGATCGGGTAACTTATTTAAATAAGATGGCCAGTAAGTTGGTTCACCAGTAGATAGCTGGTCAAGATTGTTTGCTTGAATTGTTTTCAGTAACTTTTGTCCTTTCGGATTTATCAATCTCGATGCCCAGAACCTATGTTTGGCGTTATAATCACCACCGGCGATAAATCTGTTACTAAGATTACTGAAGAAAGTTTCAAAAGTTTCTTGGCTGTATAGCCCATCTCTACTAATATTTTATCTAGGGATCTAATTATATATTAGTAGATGAACGATGACATACGTAAATGTACACTTGTTCGTCTGTGTAGATAAAAATTGATGAACAGCAGTTCTCTGTTTTCAACTATATATGGGAAAAAATATAAATGATTAATATATAATTCATCAAATCAATTTTATTAATATCGAAGTATACATTAATTTAAGGTGACATATTAATTTAAGGTGACATTTGAATTTAACTGCACGCGTTTGTTTTGCATTATGAATTCCTTCCGACCGGCCAAACAGTCAACAAGGAATATTATTTAAACTTTATGCGTCATTTATAAACGAATTATTATAAACGTTATTTTATAAACGTAAGGATATCCGCCTAAAGAGGCAGGAATTGTGACAAGACAATTAATGGTTTTTACACCACGATAATGCACCATCCCATACTGCACTCATAATTCGTGACCATTTCGTCAAAAACTCAACCCATATCGTTCTGCAACCACCGTATTCACCTGATCTGGCGCCGTACGACTTCTAGCTGTTCAGCAAGCTCAAAAGACCGCTCCGGGCACACCGTTTTGATAGCGAAGGCGGAATTGAAAGCAAAGTGATACAGCCCCGGAAAGTGATACAACCAGCGTTTCGAAGATTGGAAAATCCGTTGGCATAAGTGCATTGCATCGGGAGGAGATTACTTTGAAGGGGATGAAATTGATTTGGAAGAATAAATAAAGAAATTTCAAAATAAATACAATGTCATTTTAATTTTTTGGCACAGAATAAGAATATATTATTGAAAAAAATTTATTAGATAAATTAATTTTTTTAAATGTATATATATATTTCTTTATTTTAAGTACCAATTTGTTTATAAATGTATTTAAAGATATACAAAAAAACGTTATGACTACTGACTGTTAATTTACATCGTTTTTTTAAAACAAATTGGGAGGTTTGCAAACAAATTTTTTAACTCTGATTAAGTGGCTCATATTTTCGATTTAAAAAAAAAAATTAATGTTTTTCTTTTATAGGAGGTATATGTGTTACTGCAGTGTTTGTATGTTGATGAATAAATATTTGGCTCAATATTCAAATATTTTATCACGAAGCATGAATCATTTTCAAAATCTAGAAAATATCGAATGATACCATATATGTCCTTATTTTTTAATTTAATATGATTTGTATAAATATTATTTCTTTGTTTGTTTATAAACTTCAGAAGTAAAAACTTGACTGTGTTTGATAGAACGGCAAAAAAAGGTTATAGTTTGTACTTTTGGACAATGCGCAATGACGTTCTCTGTGCAGGAACCAGCACGAATCTACATTAGTATTATTGCGTATTTTATTAGTATGGTAGAAAAATTTCGTTCTAAATTTCAATATTTAAATTTTGAAACAATAAAAATCTAGATTTATTGTGAAAATTAGTATGGAAAAAAGGCAAAATATGGAAAAAGGTATAAAGCCAGAAACCACGAAAGGCTTATTACCTGTCTGTCCTTATGTCTGTCTGTGGCATCATAAACGGATGAAAGGTAGTTTAACGGAGACTATTCTTTGCTATGTTTTAAGTGCTAGCTTAAGGTAACATACCCGAAAAAAACTAAAAAATTGGTGATTATCTTCAAAATTAATTCAGTTTGGAAAAGACATGAATTATAATTTTAACATATAAATAATTACTACAGAAATAAATGCTCAAATAAACCTGACTGAATTTATTTCGAAAAGTGAAATGGTAAAATAATTAGGTAATTCGAAACAATAATTCAAAAGAACAAAGTCAACTCAAATATCAATTTCAATTAAAATATTTCAAAAAATTGGTCCCAAAAAATGATAGCTCTCTAAGTATCATTTTCATCTCATCTGATGTTCTTGACAATCACTTTGATATAGATTTAAGAAGTGTTATAAGTTTTGTTATGTTACATAACATTAATCTCATAACAAAATTTAAAATTTTACCTGCGCATGGTCGTAAAACATAACCGAGTTGATGTGGATGGGAAGGAGAATAAAAACAGCCTCTTTGGTTATCGAAATTCGTACGATCAACATCAGATCGATAGCGTTGTATTCATCCTACAACAACTTATTTGTTCAATATTTAACATGTGTTAACTTAATAAAATGGTACTTTGAAATTAATGGCCCAAAACGTGGTCACGAACAAATGTATAACTAAAATTAAATAAAGTGATAAATTTACAAAGATTATGTTGTATTAATTGTAATTTGGAATATAGAATAATTGGGTTCCAGATTCAAATGGCGGTATCCCAAAACGATAATTATCCCCATCATTGAAAATAAAAGGTAATCTATAACTATTCTATAAAATTCAGATTTCAATTATGGATTGTTTCTTACCTCGCTATAAATCCTCGAAACTTCACAATAAATTGTAACTAGTTGAATATTGGAACATTGGGAAGCGTTTAAAACCTAACCCTACATAGAATAATTGGATTCCGATTCAAATGGCGGTATCCCCAAAAGGATAATAATCCCCATCATTGAAAATAAAAGGAAATCTATAATTATTCTATAAGTTCGGAATTTCAATTGTAGATTGATTTCTTATCTCACTATAAATTTTCAAAGTTTCACAGTAAAATTTAACATCCGATAAGAATTTGACATAACAATTTTTATTATCAAGTGAAGTCAATCGAGATTCATACTACCAACTTCAAACGGAAAAATAAACGTGTTTTATAAAGTTTCTTAATTCTACTCTTATAAGTGTTAAGTTTTGGAAAATGTTGTGTCACTCATAAGTGGGCCAAGGATAAATTTTCACAGTTTCTACAATAGACATCAAATATAATTCGAATTTATTCTCAAATTGAACAGCTGCTAAAGTGAAATAATCCCATCAGGGGGCGACGTCGGTCATTAAAAGGTCGATAATCTGCATTATCGACCCATAAATTGGTTGATCGATAGATTAATATTAGCGCTGCTGTAAGATTATTTTATTTTAGTTTAGATCCAAACCAAACTTACAAACTAACCACCAAACTTTACAACGACATCTGTGACACAACAGTTTAAAGTGCTTATCTGTGCCTCTATGTGTTTCTCAGTGACATCGCAGCCTCTAAACGGTCGAACCAACTTGATTGCGAACATTTTATAGCTAAGTTTCAAAAAATCGGTTTACAACAATTAAATCGCATTTGTCGCGGGTTTTTTTAATTTTGTAAATTTCATTTGTTACATAAATACACCTACATATTTCATTTATGAGACGACTGCCAAAAATGGGGAAACAAATAGTGCAATAAATAAGCCGGAAAATACCATCAAATGTGGAAAAGTGCTGAAACAGCTCTTAGCTCTTAGCTCTTCTTAGATCTTTAGGAACATTCAGCCACATAACCTTGGCATAACAGAAAAAACTGAGGAAATTAGGGTAGTTTTCTCATCCCCAGAGCACTCCAAATAGTAACAGAGAAAACAAATCAATATTTCAACTCGAAAATCGTCTCTCGTGGGTTCTTGAGGTCGCTGATCATGAATTCAATGTTAAAAAGCAACTGAATACAGTTGCAACCCCATTAAAACTATCCCTGGAAGTGATAGACAAAAACTTTACTATATTCAAAATTTTGCTTCAGAAATCGTCTCTTGTGGAGTTTTTGGGTTCGCTGTTCATTAATTTAAGGTCAACAAGAAATTGAGGATGGTTTCAACCCCCTTTAAGCTACGCATAGAAGTGTCAATGATAAAAAAAATTGAAAATTCTGAATTTCACCTCAGAAATTGTCTCTCTCCGGTTTTAAAGTCGTTGATAACGAATTTGAGAGCAAAAAGCAACTGAATATAGTTCCAAGCCACCCCTAAAGTCCACCCTTAGAAGTAAAAGAGAAAAATTAAAAATTTTTCCTCGAATATCGTCTTTCGGGGGGTTTTTGGGGTCGCCGATCACGAATCCAAGGTCAAAAAGTAAATTGGATGAAGAAATTAATATGATTAATTAATTGAAATGAAAGAAATTGAGGATGGTTTCAACCCCATTAAAACTACCCCTAGAAGTGTCAATGATAAAAAAACAATGAAAATTCTGAATTTTACCTCAGAAGTTCTGTCCCTCCGGTTTTCGGAGTCGTTAATCATCAATATGAGGACAAAAAGCAACTGAATGTAGTTCCCAGATACCCCTAAGAGCCACAAAGTGCCAAAAAATTAAAATTTTTAAAATATTTATCATTGTCACTTTTAGGGGTAGTTTTTTTGGGTTGCAACCATCTTCAGCTACTTTTTGACCTTGGATTCGTAATCAACGCTCCCAAATACAATATTCCCCGAAAGACAATATTCGAGGAGAAATTTTAAATGTAAAATTTTTTCTCTGTCACTTCTAGGGGTGGTTTTAAGGGGGATGGTGTGACATTCAGTTGCTTTTTAACTTTAAATTCATGATCATCGACACCGAAAACCACAGAGACAATTTCTGAGGTGAAATTCAAAATTTTTGTTATTGACACTTCTAGGAGTTTTTATGGAGATCCAACCATCCAAAATACTTTTTGATTTTTGATTCGTGATCAGCGACCCCAAAAACCCCCCAAAAGACGATATTCGACGAAAAATTTTAAATATTTTCTCTATTTTTAGGGGTGGCTGTCAGGGGTAGCTTGGATCTACATTGAGTTGCTTCTTGCTCTCAAATTCATTATCTATGACTTCAAAAACCGCAGACAGACAATTTCTGAGCAAAATTTTGAATTAAATAAATTTTTTGTCTCTGTCACTTCAAGGGTAGTTTTAATGGGGTTGTAACCGTATTCAGTTAATTTTTAACCTTGAATTCATGATCAACGACTTCAAAACCCTTGGAAGACGATTTTTGAGGTGAAATGTTGATTTTTTTGAACTGTTACTATTTGGAGTGCTCTGGGGATGAGAAAACTTCCCTAATTTCCTCACTTTTTGCTGTTATGCCAAGGTTAGTGCGGCTGAATGTTCCTAAAGGTCTAAGGATAACATACACAAAAAATTTTTGAAATCGGAGCTGTTCCACCACTTTTCCACATTTTCCGGCTTATTTATTGTATTACAATAAACAGGTGAATCAATTTTATAGTAAAAGTCCAAAGTTGCTTAAAATTTATGGTTAGCAAATTAATTATGATGAAACAGGTAACGAATTCTTCATCTAGTGATGGAAGTGGCTTATGCGTTCTACCAAGTAAGGTTTGTACTAAAAACTATTTTTCTTTATGTTAAAAAATAAGAACAATACTCATATATCATTCAAAATGTTAATTTCAAAATGTTAAATGTAATGTAAATTATAATATTAAGTTTAGTACATAAATATTTATTTATTAAGAAAACCGTAAAAATCTTGTTATGGAATTAAAATTATTAATTGGTCATAATGTATTTTAGGGAAATTGTTCGGAAGATATTCGCGCGTTACTAGAAATTAGAAATAATAAAAATGAAAGAGGTATTTCTAATAAAGTAAAATAAAAGCGACGTTAGAGATGATGATACCGAAATTATATGTAGGGTCATTTCGCCTGTTCGCGTCCATCGCCCAATTCGCGTCCATATTACGAATCTTCCCTTAAAAATCCTCGAAAATAAGTAAACTAACAAAACAATCAAACGAAAAGTCATTACCACTAATACCTCAATGTATAAGACGCACCCACACATGCACAAAAGGTGCGTGCGCCAAACCAATCCCGTTTAAAAAAATTGTTAGTCTCGGCTGTTCATCAAGAGAGTGCGTACGCGCGGGATGTTTAGATAAAAAATAATGTGCAGCGGCGTGTTTAATGGTAAGTTTTATATTGTTTTATGCGAATTTTAGGTTACATAACTGTTTCTAGACTTTTATAATGAAAAAAGGAATAATATTAATTATGAATTTGCTTATGTTTTTTATATTTAATGAATAAAATAAGGTGGACGCGAAATAAAGTAGTACCTCCGCGACTTTCAAAGCAAAAAATTTTTGATTAGTACTATCCTTAAACACATTAGCAGTACTATGACTGTGTTCAATAAATTTTTAACGTGTACTTCTAATGTACTTCTTTCACTACTACATCCTCTATACATATACACACATATTATGAAATGCAATTCTTCGTGGAACTGTGGTAACATTGCGTTATTATTATTCTTATTTTTCCTATACCTATAAGGCCAATCAACTTATGTACAGTTCATATGCGCAGTAATTTGCATATGCAAATGTAAACAACTTGCTATTGTTATTGAAATAAACAAATAATTATGAGTGATCAAATGCGTTATGAAAATAAAAAATGCTTTGCAAGAAAAAAGAGAAGGCAATGATTTGTCAACAAATACTAGTGAACCTAACCTATCGGAAGGCTTTCGTGTGGTGGATTTAAAACTGTTAGGCAAAAAATTAAAATGTGTACAATTTTTTGAAGTACTTTGCCTTGATAATATTATACACGAACAAAATTTAGGGCTAAATTCAATCTGTGATATAATAACACTAGTTCCAACGGGTAAAACTCATCGTACAGCTGATAATAAATCTAATCACTCAGGCATCAACACAGGTGTAGTTCTTGGTAAGTTAAATAAATATTCATATTAAAAATTGATTATTTAAATTCACTTCCTAATTATACTAAGTCCTAATGCTAAAATAAATATATTTAGTACAGGTGCTATACACGCTGACTATGACTGTGCTGGATTAAATAAAATATTGGCACGTGCCAATATTCCAACAATATCGAAAAAACTATTTAAAAGATACAAAGAGAAGTTGGTCCTGCAATCGAAGAAGCTGCTAAGGAGAGTTGTAAAAGAGCTGCCAAGGAAGAGCGAAAACTTGTCAGTGAAAATATAGACAAGTTGTGTGAATTATTGTAAGTTTAATTGAAATTGGCAGAGCTACGGAGTAACAATTTATTTGAATTAATTTGAGTTTTTAAAAGTGTATAATTTTTTTGAATTGTATATGATAATTGAAAATAAATTTTTTGAATTATATATAATTTTTTTGAATTGTATATAATTTTTTGGACTTGATTGTTGTCTAGACTTTCATAATAATTTCTATTCTTACTTGTGTAAATTGTAAATACAAATTGTAAAAATTTTTTTAAATAATTTTTGTTCTCATATATTCCAAATAAGGGTGAATTAACAGTATAAATTATTCTTATGATTTCTTAACATTCCATTTTAATCTCCTTTTCCTCTTCCTCGAGGAAATTTAACCTAATCATGCCAAATAAAATCGTCAATAATTGATTTAGATGAAAACAACAATACCACGTATGATTCAGCTGTCGGAGAAGTTGTAAGTATTACTGTATCTTATGACATGGGATGGAGTAAAATAGGAAATAGAAAGAGCTATGATAGTCTCAATGGTTATGGTACTATTATGGGTTTTTTCATTCTGGATTATGCCAAAGCCAGGATTTATGGAAATTATCGAATTTTAAAGAAAAAAATAATAATATTGATCATATAAAAAAATGTTTCAGTTATCCATTGGCTGAAAATGCAGGTGATAGCAAAAATTTAGCAAAAACTATTCTCTGGGGAGCAAACAATTTTGCTTACAAGCCTAACTTTATTTGATCAACTCTCAGCTGCATGTGACAAGTACGCTGCAAGTGCAAATAAATTTTCAATTCCTGCTTCGAGCCAAGCTTATGAATTATTCAATAATATAATGGCTCATAAATCGCTAAAAAATATTTGTTACAGAAAAAGCGAATCATCAAGTTATCGCCTCGCTAGTTCTGTGTGTACCAAAAATGATGGCGATTCCTGTATCGTTGGAATTAGAGAAAAACTGAAGTTGTCACCGCGGCAACACACTTCGTTGCATGCAAAACTATCAGATAATAAGTGAAAGAAACGTACATTAGATGCAGAAATTGAGAAAGAAGAATAAAAATTCCGAAGGCGTTCAATATAAATATAACTGCGGTCTGTCGCAAGACGGTGAACATTTTGAAGCTTTAGACGAATCACTAATTAAAGGTCCATATATTCAAATGTCACCAGAGACATGCAATTAAGTTTTTTTTTTTACTTAGAAACATCGGGCTTCCGTAAAAGTGACGAAATTCTTCAAATCGCAGCATCTTGTGAAGGATGAAAATTTAGTGTCTATATTAATCCTACAAAAATCATTGATGATAAAGCTTCCGCGCATACTGGATTAAAAAATATTAACGGCGATTTATACTTTCACGCTAAAAAAGTAGAATCGTTGCCTCTAAAAAAATCTCTCAAGACTTTTTTAATGTTTTAAGAAATGTCACCCAAGCCAAGTTTTACTTGTTGCTCATAATGTTACGTTTGACAAATCGCATTTACTGCGCTCTATTTTGAAATGCTCGATGGTACCTGCCTTTAGCAAAATCGCAGGATTTTCTGATAGTTTGACTTTATTCAAGAAAAATTTTACTTCTAAAAAGATTGCGGGAGAATATAGACTGTCAGAATTTGCTAAAAATCATTTAAATGTTAAATCTTACAATATATTCCATGAATCTTTCTTTATACGATGTTGAGATTTTAGAGAAACTAGTTTCGTTGACAAACAACAAACATTTATTCGACAGCTCTAAATCTTACAGAGAGTGTTTGATTCATCTTAACAAATTAAAGAAAACTGCTTCTGGCATGGACTATTTATCTCCACTAAAAGGAGTTCTATATCTAACTGTTTATCTCCATTAAGGAAAGGCGTTTCAAGTCATAAAATACCAAGATTTAATTAATAATTATGAGAATGGTGGAATAAACGAATTAATTAAATTTTGTAAAGAACCAGGAAGTGATAATAAACCGAATATTACCAAAGATAAAAGAGTTTAAAATAAGCTGTGTTTATTTTTACAAAAAAAAAGTGTTATATATATTCTGATAAATATTTCTGTTTTTATGAAATTA
This sequence comes from Chrysoperla carnea, assembly GCF_905475395.1. Classification (NCBI taxonomy): domain Eukaryota; kingdom Metazoa; phylum Arthropoda; class Insecta; order Neuroptera; family Chrysopidae; genus Chrysoperla; species Chrysoperla carnea. The sequence continues at coordinate 9,131,658 of NC_058342.1, forward strand.
AGAAAAAGTTTGTAAAAAAAAATATTATAAAATATTTTATTAATTAAAAATTTATTGTCATAAGAATTTGGTTTTAAAATACTTGGAAATCTTGTATCGCTGGATATATTTTATGTATTAAATTTTATAATTAATATTAAATAAAAAAAATAACGCTATAAAATTTGTTTTTTCATGTAAATATTCATCAATTATTGTTATGAGACAACAGTTGAAAATGGATCTTCTTTAAAATATATTTTATTGATTTGAAAATTCGGGCTATTTCTCTTTGTTATGACATATTACTTGTAACAACGTTGCCACATAGTCTCCATGCCACCTCATATCCCCTCAACAGAAAATAATCGCTAAATCGAATTATTTATTTTAATTTTTCATCGAAACTAAACGGTAAATAATTCCTACTTTTTTTTTATATATCAAAATACAGTACTCTAAGTAATATTAGTTTTTCATAGTGATGGTGAAAGTTATTCAATGTAAATAAAATTAAATTGGTCATTTTCCCACGCTTTCCCCATGCTACGTGTACAAATTATGTCATTTTTAATTGAAAATATCTCAGGTGTGGTACGGTAAATCATCTTCAAATGGTAAATCATCATTTTATAGCATATGCATTATACATCTATAGACAGCTTATAGATGTATAATATCTGAGTTTTAAGAAATTTTTGAATTATTGCATTCATAACCGTAATACCTTTAATACATCTTTACAAAAATTCCACTTTGCGTCCGCAAGGGACGCAAACTATACCTATAGGGAAAAATAATAAACCAAATTGCGTCCACTATTTTCGTAAAATAAATATTGACTTGCTAGTAAAAATAATTTAAAATTTATTTTTATTTTTTATGAAATGAGTAATTTCTTTCATTCTAATAATTTTTCTATTTAAGAGTCCTTCGGAGACAAAAAGAAGAAGGAAAAGAGAACATACACAGAAGACGATTTAAAGAAATCGTTAAATGAAATTCAAGAAAAGAATAATTCGATAAGACAAATATGCAAAGACCAGATGGAGTAAAGAAACCGGGACCAGAAGCAGTGCTAGGAGTAAATGATGAAAAAAAGTAGTTTAATGGCTTCTTAACCAAATTATAATAAGAAATATTAAGAAATATCTTTCCAAATAAGGATTTCCAGTGAAAAAGCAAGAATTGTTGGATACTGTTCAGATAATAATTCGAGAAGGTTTAAAAATAATTTCAAAGATGATCGCCGTCAAAAGTGGTTTGAAAATTTTTTGGCCAGAAATCTCACTTGAAAATGCGGAGGGTATTAATAAAGCTAGAGCCTAAGTCACAGATGAATCAATCATATTGTGGTTTAGAGAATTAGAGAAATTTTTAATGGGTATGAAAGTGGTTTTGCTCTTTGTCCAAAGACAGGAAAAGTTTTAGGTCCAAGAAAGTTCAAAAACCAAATAAAGCCAACTAATGAAAAACAAAACATAACGGTATTATTAACATTAAATGCAAATGGAGATATGTGTCCACCTTGTATCGTGTGTTTCCATACATTAGACCACTAAGAGCTGTTGTAGTGAATGGTATACCTCAAGAATGCTCCTTAGGCAGATCGGAGGCAGGTTGGATGAGAGGAGATATATTCTTTGAATACATCACCAACGATTTTCACAGCTGGGTTGTGGAAAATAACATAAAAAAACCAGTGCTTATGCTGGTAGATAGGCATAAATCGCATATGTCCTTAATGTTAAGTGAGATGTGTGAACAAATGGAAAATATTGTGTATGCCAGCTGACGTTAGTGTATTTGCTCCGGTAAAAACATATTGGAAATCTACAGTCCGCGCATTCAAAAATAAACTTTTGCAAATTGTTAACTGATGCATTGAAACATCTTAACATGCCCGACAACATCAAAAATGGGTTTAAGCGATGTGGTCTTTATCCATTCGATGCTAATAGTTCAGATTACACTAAAGGAGCAAGAAACACTTTGGAAAATGTTCAGGCCCTTGATCAACAGTCGCAAGATGATATCCTCTCGGACATTAAAAGTTTTAGAAAAGTTTTGAAAGACCTGAAGCCAACACTAAAAGAAAAAAATATTGACTATTACGAAAGCAGTCAATAGGTTGAAAAATCTCTCTCTGAAGAAATATGATTTGGAGAGACTTCTATCGAAACTGAATCTGAGAGGTCATATATGGAACTTTCAATAGAAAAAAATAGTACTATTTTTTCCTATTGAAATCGAATGGGATGCAACTAAAGAAATCACCATTTCTTCATTTCACGAAGCCGCTGAATGCAAATATGATGAAGCTAACTCCGATTCTACTGTACAGGTTCAAACAGTATCAGCCGAAATACGTTCTACACCAGAACAATTTACCGAACCTTGCACATCAAAAATAACCATCAGCAATAGAACTCTTGCATCTTCTAAGAGTGACTACGATGAAATGACAATATATCCAGATAAATATTCAACTCTTGACACCAACAAAAACCATTCGTTCCCTGACTTGTCTCTTTCGACGTTACATCTTTCTGGCAGTTACCTAGACGTTGACTCTATGGTGTCCTTAGATGAAGTTCTAATTATACTATTAGAAGATATTGCATCAACTCCCACCGTAGTAGTGCTGTAAAAAAAAAGTCTAATCAAGGAACTAACTCCAGAACTGCCTCTGACTTCATCATCACCATCAACTGTATCGTTACCATCCTTTTTACCTACAGAGTCTATAGTACAACCAGCTTTAACAGCAACACAGAAGAAAATCCCTGATGCATTTAAACACCACCTGATGCTTCCTGAAATTTCTAACAAAGCATGAAAAGACAATCAAAGAACTCTAGCAGCCATATCTTCTGCTGCATTGAGAAAGTATTAAAGAGACAAAGAGCAGATAAAGAACGAAAAGCAGGAACCAATACGAAAAGGAAAATTAGAGCGAATAGAGAAACAAGAACAGAAAAAGACTTTAAAACACTCTCAAACGATTCGTAAAACTGCTCCAAAACGAAAAAAAAGATACATCCTCTACAAGTAGTCACACAGGAAACGAGGAATTTGAGAAAAAAAATTTACCAGCCGTGGAGAGAATGAAATGTTCTGAATGTGACGATATACTTATATCAGATGTAGAAGACATAGGCTGTGACAAGTGTAGTAGATGGTATCATCTGAAATGCACGCGATTAGTAGTATATAGTTATTTAGAGGCCAAAGATAAGTCTTTTGAATGTGACCTGTGTCATTAATTGAAATTCTAAGGCTATAATAACTATACTTCTCATTATTTATTGATTCAACAATTCTTCTATTTATATGATTAGAAATTATTGTATTGTTTTGTTATTTTAATATAACCAAAACTAACCTCCCGTATATTCCTTTTCTAAGCTGGTGGACGCTAGATGGTCCACGGCTGGACGCAATTTGGATTTTGTGGACGCAAAGTGGGTAAAACGCCTAATTCTGAAGTTTTTTCTATTTAAAAAAAATACAAGATGTTTCGAACAAAACTGAAAGTTAATCTTAATGAACAAATTACATAAATTTTTTATAGAAATTAGTGCTGCGATATTTTTACTATTTCCGTCAAACTTGCCAACTGCACTAAATGGACGCGAACAGGCGAAATGACCCTAGTTGCAGTTCCGACTAGTTAATAACTAAAAATAATTTTAAAAAATTTTCCGTGTACTTAATGAAGTATTAAACAAATTTATGTAATTTTGCTTTGAAATCCGAAAATTTCACATAATATTATCATTAAGGGTGCACTAAAGAAATATCTAGAAGAAAATTTCGATTGGTCGGTCGTAACACAGAAAAAGCCGACTTTTTTCTATTCTATATAAATAATACAAAAATGTATATTAAATGATTCCTAATGATGCACTTTAGTAATATCTTCCATACTAATATTATAAATGCGAAAGTAACTCTGTCTGTCTGTCTGTTACTCTTTCACGCCTAAACGGCTGAACGGATTTTGATGAAATTTGGTATGGTGATAGATGATAACCTAGAAATGGTCATAGGCTATAAATAATCACGCCATCGTTCTTAGGGGGTAGGCAGTAGGCAGATAACTAAATTGAGTTAGTGATTTTTAGTCGTTTTTGTTGGGACTTTTGCTCTTTCACGTCTAAACGCCTGAACAGATTTTGGTGAAATTTAGTAAGGTAATAGATGGTTACCTAAAAACGGATATAAGATCAAAATGATCACGTTATCGTAATTAGGGGGTAGGAAGTAGACAGAAAACTGAATTGAGTTAGTGATTTTTTTATGGTTTTTGCTGGGAGTTTTGCTCTATCATGCCTAAACGGCTGAACGGATTTTGATGAAATTTAGTTAGGTGATAGATAGTAACCTAGAAAAGGATATGGAATATGGGAGGAGGGGTGAAAGTGGGAATGGTGCCCAGCAAAGCGGGTAGTTCACAGCTAGTTATTCTATAAATTACCTTTTATTGTTCCCTTATTCCTTGAAAATCGTCACTTCAAAAATACTTTACACACTCCCATATACCACTCACTAAAATTCACTCCTTTTATGAAACAATTTTTCACTTTTTCACCACAATATCTTTACACACTTTAATTTATAAAATTTTCACTATAATTTTAAAGTAGAGCTGTTACATTTTGAAAATTGTTTATGTTAGTAATTGTACGCAGCCATACAGCATACTTAGCGCAGCCATACGCAGCCATACTTAACAACAATACTGCGTATCAAAATTAAAAGAAATAAGAGTGCGTGCATACCAATGCGAATATCATAAAAATCACGAGTAAGTAAATACCTGACATGTGTTTTCGAAAAATAATATTTAACATTAATTATAGACAAACTTAACAATTTTTATAAATTATATTCGATAAATTTAATTATCATAAGATAAGGTTTTCCCCGTTTTTTCACAAATTTTACAGTTTTTCACATATATATTTTTAACCTTTCACGGTTATTTTTCAGAGCAAATGTAAATACTTAACAACAATATTGCGTATCCAAATCAAAAGAAATAAAAGTGCGTGTATACCAATGCGCATATCACATCCATCATGTGTAAGTAACGATGTTTTGACATGCAAAACACAACAAATGTTTTAGGAAAACACAACAAGCGTTGTTTTGACGAATACTTCCGATATTCAAATTTGTAATAAACGATTCGCAATCCAGTTTAAATCTGATGTATTCGTCAACACAATGCATTGTGGTTTGACTCTTTCGAAAACATCATAAATACCTAACATTTTTTTTTTTTTTTAAATTGCAAATAACACTTTAACAGTTTTTATATATTTTATTCGATTAATTTAATGATTATCTTATGAAAATAACCAAAATGTCGCTATAAATATTAATTATTTAGACAAAAAATAAAAGCTATTAAGAATTGATTCACTTATTATTATCCTTTTGTAAGTAAGTTGTCTTTTGTAAGCCATTCGACAAAATCTGATGTAAAACGTGATTTTTTCAATGAAAAACGGCAAATTTCAATCGCCATAATTCGGATAGTAATAAATTTTCGGAAAGTAATAAATGTGTAGACAAATTCGAGGTAAAAAACGTCAAGACGAGAAGAAGTTACTCAAATATCGTTCAGCTAGAAGTTTCCAATTAGAAGAAAAACAAAAATGTGGCAAATAATTATTCGCTAAATGTAGATAAACTTTTAATAAATTACACACTTTACACAAACTTCAATGTGAAGATAAGGTCTCTAATAGAATAATTTTACAATCAAATGATATTTCGGATATTATTCAATCATATATTGATTTCAGGAAAAAAAAGATCCTTTCATTCGATCTGTTGCATCTTTACAAATTCGAATGTACAATAAGTTTCAATTAAAAACAATAAATAAAAAAGTTTTACATGTCGATGCTACGGGTGCCAACGCTTATGTACTTTATAGAAAGAGGAAAAATATTTTATTAGTGCTTACTTTATAGAGCAACCACAGCATCAATTCCTCTAGCACAGATGATAACAGCTCAACATGATAACGAATCGAAATCCGCGTTCTTAAAGAAATATAAAAATTTTATTCGTAAAAAGTTGCATTCGTGGCCCTTAGCGAATGTTACGGATTGGAGATGGACTCTCATGAATACGATTATAAAGGAGTGGAATGAAATGGATATGAACGGGTACCTAAAAATGTGTTGCAGTTATTACGCGGATTCAAAAACTGTTACGCCAAGAATAACAATCTTATTAAGCTGTTGTGCACACACCATTCATAAAGTCAGTAGAACAATGCGTTATAGCTTCTCAGAATTGCTAAAAATTAAGTCATTTTTACTAGAATGTAAACCGTTTTCAAATTATTTATAAATATTATCCTTCAAAAGGATGAAAATTTAATAGCAGGTTATTTTCAAACTTTTCTTGACATGCTAAAAAATAATAAAACAAACTATAAAGAAATTACAGTTGAAGCTGACGCTTTAGCCAACGACAAGACGTTATATAAAATCAATATAATGGAATTCGAAGAAATCCCGACACACGAATTTCGAAAAAGTGATTCAATATATGCGAACTCAGATTTTTTTTATGAATATAGGCAGATACTTGATAACACAAAAACGCGTATAGAAGGGGAGCAAATAAATTTTAAAGGAAAAGTTTCACAGTACGAGCCCTGGCGCTCGTAATACCTTAAGAATAAGCCTTTATGCAAAATTATAAAAACTTTTTAAGGATCAATAAATAAATACAACTTTTGGTGGTTAATATATAAGTTAATATGATGAAAACTTCATATTAAGAAAATTAACAATTATTTTGTGTTTTTGATCAAATAGTTGATTCAAAACCAATTTTATCTTACATTTTGAACACTTCTAAACAGTTTTTGTCTTATACATTTTTTTACCTAACTCGCCATTTCCGAGCTGCCGGCGTAAATTTTTTTCTGTACATTTGTCGATTTATTATCTTGATTACGAATAAATTATACAGAAAAATAATGTTCTCTTCCTTTTTAATCAATAAATTAATAATTATAGAAACTTTATAACGATCAATAAATAAACTCTTGTTGAAAACATTAAATATTTTTACTCATTATGACTAAAAAAATCAGTCTTATTTTCTTTGAGCTTAAGAAATTACTATCAATATTGCTTTTTGTCCCTATGAGGTAATTTTTGTCCCTTTGGAGGTAATTATACATATCACCATTATATTACAATTTTTTTTATAAAATACGTTCTATTTTCTAATAAATATTTATTTATTTTAAATTTCAGATATTTTTTTATGTCATGAGATATTCATGTGGAGGCAACGATCCTCCCTATCCTTAAATGTTTGCACAAGTATATCGCTTAGCATCTCCCTTCTCCCAAATACGTCCACCAAGAGGGTGCAATGTTTCAGGAAAAGATCTTTTGAGAAGTCTAACTGGGGCTAAGAATATTTTAGCTTCATCTAAAAAACAAGGAAAGGGTTCATGGCTAGAAAGCATTGACGAAATGTTGGAAAGTTCTCAACCATTAAATCGATGAGGACCACGATTATAACGAGGCCATAACTAGTGATGCGGTCCAGTCATATACTGCTGGTTATATAGCTCGCAAGTTAAAAAAAGTTACGAAATGTGAAGATTGTTTACAAATTATACAGATGAATGCAGAAGTTGGTGAACAATTACAGCGGAATGATGTTTTCTGTAAGATGGATTTATTTGGTGGACTACTTTTTGCAAGTAATCAGTTATTTGATTTAGTTTCCAAAAGTTTTCCAAACAATTGGAAAAATTAATAATTTATTTTTAATTTAGAGAAATAATTTATTATTTTTAAGCCAATAAAAATGTTTTAATACAATTGATTAAACTTTTCTATCATTTATTAAAAAAAACTTTTTAAATCCAAAAATGAATTGTTTGTGGTGAGAAGTTTGTTTGTTATCGTTTTGTCCTCAATGAAGTTTTGTTCTGCAATTTTAAACACATTTACTTATGCATATATTGTTATGTATTTACTTATTGATTTTATATAACACATATTTTTCTCTTCTTATGATTGTATTTTTTTTTTTAAATAATTTACTTAAGTAGACGCTGAAAAATGATACGCAAAAAATGATGATACGTTATTTTCTACTTTATGCGTATTTTGAAAAGTGCTCCATAATTAAGCGGAAGTATTTCATTCTTTCTTTATTTCGCAATCCTGCTCTAATGAAATTTGCCGCTTATTTTAAAAATTAACATCTGATGTTAATTTAATACATTTCGATGGCGTTTTTATATATACAGAGATGGTTCTCCTTAAACCTATACCCTCCATAATTCACATGTAAGCTATGCATATCAACATCAAAAAATACTTTATTTGACAACATAGCGTCGCGTTCTTTCGGAAACTATTTTTATTGCTATTTCAAAACTTTATTTTTTTAAACCTTTTTAATTAATAATTCAATTTATTTCTTCGTGTGTTTGTGTGTGTTTTTCTATTAAATATTTCAAAGCTTATATTTTTTCCAAACTTTTTTATAATATTAATTTAATTTTTTTTCCGGGTGTTTGTGTGTTTTTTTATTAAATATTTCCAAGCTTTATATTTTTTCCAAACTTTTTTATAATATTAATTTAATTTTTTTTCCGTGTGTTTGTGTGTTATGGTTTTAGTTAAGTTTTTACTTAGTTTTAAGTGTACATATGTTATAAGTTGTATATTTATTTAATTTTTCGGCGATTAATTTTTTAATATGGAAATGGAATCCAGTAATTGTGCAACTGCACAGTGAGTATTTTATAAATGTTGTTGTTATAATGGAACTTTTGCATTACTATAACTAATTTCAAAAAAATTTTTAATTTTTTTACAAAAAAAAGAGGGCTGCTCGCGCAACGGAGCTACAATTGCACCGAATGTTTGATTTTTTTATAGCAAATAAAGGGTTAGCCGAAAGTAAATTTTTTTCGCCTGGCGGAAAGCTATAGTTAATAAAAATTAGAAAGAACTGACAACGCTGCTAAATGCGTCGGGGGAAGCATCGAAGACCTCGAAACAGTGGCAAAAAGTTATTATTAATTCAATTTATTATTACAATGAAATCTTTATATTTACGAAAACACTGAATTGTTTGGTATTTTAGGTAAGGAAAGACATGAAATTTATAGTCTCTTCAAAGGCCAGGGACTTAAAAATTGCCAAAGCTACAACGGGGAACCAGGAGTTGGGTGCACACAACTCCATGAAAAATACCGAGCTAAAAGTTTTGGGAATTATCGGGCACAATTATTTGGAAGGTAGTTCCACTGTGCCCGGTAGATTCCCAAGGCAGAGGTTACTTAATATTTTTCATTGATAATTTTAATTTTTTTTATCGTAACTATGGCTATTGATTGGACCATTATCTAAATTAAATATAATGTTTTTTTAATTATTGCATTATTATAGTGAAACTTACACATAATATATTTACCGTAAACTCTTAGGTGTTGGCAGATGCCCAAAAAACAAATGCCGAAGCATGCATTGAAAATGGCCGAGGCGCAAAAAATGAGCGTCGAAGCGGCATTAATAAACGCTCGAGCCATGTAGCGGATGGCAGGAGACGTTGAAAAGAAAGCCGATGCTGAGGTGGAAAGAATTCCAATCTTGGCACGGCTAACCGATGTTTTAGAGTCTATGGCGCCGAATTATTTGGAACAAAGTATACAAAAATTATTATTTTCATAATTAATTTTTGTAAATAAAAACAGATTTTCCAATTATTAGAAATATAGCTCAGTTATATTTAGAAAATTCATAATATATTTCCTCAAAAGCTTATAATTTTTCATTTAGAATGAACGCAAAATAAATAAAAAAATTTAAAAAAAAAAAGACAAGAAAGATTGTCTGAAAATTAAGACTTAAGTTAGAAGAATATAAGTCATTATGACAAAATATATTTCTCCGAATGAATTCCATCTCCAACTATCCTTTTTCACCTATTCGTCGTGGAAGATTTAAAAGATAATTTAAAGGAAAGGCAAGGATTGATTATAAAATTGCAGATGTTTGTTATAAAGATAAAAACCATTTGGAATGATTACAAATCACATGTGGCGCTATTATTTATCTGGTTCAATAAAAAACATAACTGATTTATCTTGTAATAGAAAACAGACATCAACAAGAGAGCAATAAAAGTGCTTATGGTTAGTGGCCCCTCTTCTTGTGGATTCCACTCCAAAAGAAAATGCAAAGCAAACGAAAACAAAGACATAAAAAAGATGGCATTAAAGATGAAAAAGACTGAAAACAGATGGAAAAATTTTTTCGAAGGATTCCTTATCAAATTGCAGATGTTTGGTATGAAGATAAAATCAAACGGTGTGCATCGCCAGCGGTTTGCTCATCATGTCAACCAACGTGTAGTGATAAACATTATAAATTAGCACAACATGTCATCGAAAACTTAAAAGTACCATCAATACAAAATGGAGTACAATTTGGAATGATTACAAATCACATGCGGCGCTATTAGATAGCTGGGTCAATGAACAACATAGCCGATTTATCTTGTAAACGAAAACATAAACATCAAAAAGAGAGCATTAAGAGACTAATGGTTATGGTCCCCTCTTATTATGAATTCCATCCCAAAAGAAAATTCAACAAAGGTTAGAAAATTTCCGTAGGATTGATTATAAAATTGCAGATGTTTGTTATGAAGATAACAACAAACCGTGTGGTTCCCCAGCGGCTTGAACGTCATGTTAGCTAGCGTGTAGTGATTAACAATTTCAATTAGCACCATATTCTATCGATAACTTAATTGTTCCATCATTAAAAAATGTTGTACAATTTGGAATGATTACCAAATCACATGCGGGCTATTAGTTAGCTGGTTCAATGAACAACATACACGATTTATGTTGTAAACGAAAACTTAAGACATCAACAAGAGGGCAGTAAAGAGGCTAATGGTTTCTGTCCCCTCTTTTTTTGGATTCCACCGCAAGAGAAAATCCATCGATACGAAACATAGACATCAAAAAGAGGGTAGTAAAGATGCTTATGGTTACTTTCTTCTCTTCTTGTGAATTTCACCTGTGAAGAAAATGCAACAGAGGGTAGAAAACTTCCGTAGGATTGATTATAAAATAGCAGAAGTTTGTTATGAAGATAAAAATTAACGTGGATCGCCAGCGGCTTGCGCATCATGTCAACCAACGTGTAGTGATAATCATTATAAATTAGCTGCAAATTTCATTCATAACTTAATAGTGCTATCAATACAAAATGGAGTACAGTTTGGAATGATTTCAAATAACATGCGGCGCTTTTAGTTAGCTGGGTCAACGAACAACACAGCCGATTTATCTTATAAAAGAAAAGAAAGACACCAAAAAGATTGCAATAAAGATGCTTATGGTTACAATCCCCTCTTTTTTGGATTTCAACCCAAAAGAAAATGCAACAGATGGAAGAAAATTTCCGTAGGATTGATTATAAAATTGCAGATATTTGTTATGAAGATAAAACCAAACCGTGTGGATCGCCAGCGGCTTGCTCATCATGTCAACCAGCGTGCAGTGATAAATATTATAAATTAGCACAACATTTCATCAATTACTAAATAGTGCCATCTATGCAAAATGGAGTACAATTTGGAATGATTACAAATCACATGCGGCGGTATTGGTGAGCTGGGTCAATGAATAACATAGCCGATTTATCTTTTAAACGAAAACATAGACATAAGAAAGAGAGCAATAAGGTAGCTTATGGTTAATGTCTCCTCTTTTTGTGGATTCCACCCCAAAAGAAAATGCAACAGATGGAAGAAAATTTCCGTAGTATTGATTATTATATTGCAGATGTTTGTTATGAAGATAAAAACAAACCGTATGTATCGCCAGCGGCTTGAGCATCATGTCAGCTAGCGTGAAGTGAAACATTATAAATACTCACTACATTTCATCGATAACTAGATATTGCCATCAATACAAAATGAAGTTCAATTTGGCATGATCAAAAGTCACATGCGGCGCTATCAGGTAGCTGCTTCAATGAACACTACAGCCGATTTATCTTGTCAACGAAAACATAAACAGAAGAAAGAGAGCAATAAAGATGATGCTTATGGTTACTGTCTCCTCATCTTGTGGATTCCACCCCAAAAGAAAAAGCAACAAAAGGAAAAAAACTTCCATAGGATTGGATATAAAATTGGACATGTTTGTAATGAAGATAAAAACCATTTTGAACGATTACAAATCACATGCGGAGCTATTAGCTAGCTGGTTCAATGAACAACATAGCCCATTTATGTTGTAAAAGAAAACATAGACATCAAAAAGCAATAAAAGTTCTTATGGTTACTGACCCCTCTTCTTGTGGATTCCACACCAAACGAAAATGCAACAAAAACTAAAACATTAACATAAAAAAGAGGGCAGTAACGATACTTATGATTACTGTCTCCTCTTCTTGCTGCTTCCATTCCAAAAGAAAATGCAACAGATGGAAAAAAATTCCCGTAGGATTCATTATGAAATTGCGGATGGTTGTTATGAAGATAAAAACAAATCGTGTGGATCGCCAGCGGCTTGAGCATCATGTTAGCTAGCGTGTAGTAGTTTTATATATATATATATAAAATTTGTTATTTGCATAATTTTTATTCAATTTGGATTAAATTTGAATAAATATGAAATAAATAATTAAAAAATAATTATATATTTCAATATATTCCAACTGGAAAAAGAATCGTTTTCCCTGCATTGCATTTATAACGGCAAAATATTTTTGTCCTTAAATTTAAAAAAAAAACTATAGATATAATTGCACATAAAGATCTAAACCATTTTGATCTAACCACTTGCAGCACTGACACCTATTTATACTGTGTAACTACAACAATGGATTGTGACAATGGAAGTGTCGTTGAAATTGATGCTGTACAACTTGTTGAAAATTTTGTTGAACAGGAAAATGTTCAACAGAATGCTGAACAATGTGTTCAACAAAATAATGTTCAATCAAATATTATGCAGGAACCGGTTGTTCAGCAATTTATAAAGTTAATGACCGAAAGTAAGATAAATTTTTAAAAAGTTTTTTTATATGATGTTTATGAATAAATTTTTTTTTTCAGACTTGCAACAAAACCACCAAGAGGTGCTCCTGTTGCCGGTGCTCCAGGGGGAACACGCGGTGTACGAGGTGCTCGTGGTCGGGGTCGTGGCGCTAGTGTGTTTCGTGGAAATGGCCGTCGGGGTGGATTGTTAAATTATATATAATATTTTTAATAAAAATAATACACTCTTATTTAATAATATGTTGGTCCTATGAAAAGGAACTCTTGTTTTTGATAGCATTGATATTAACACCTAATATACACAGATAGTTTCAGAACACCAGTCAGTAAATGTATGAGCGTGTAATAAAAAATCAAAATCAAAATCAATTTATTTCGTCGATTATAAATACATTTTTAATAAACACAATTACATTGATATGTACGATTTAAAATTATGTAGGTACCTTTTAACCCTAGTACAACAATAAAAATAATAGTTTAAAGATACATGAATTTTTAGTTTACAGCGATATTGTGTTTGATGCGAGGAAAAAATTTCCAAAAACCTCTTGACTTATTTTTGAACTTACAACTAACTTAAAAACTAAGACTTAAAACTAAATAACAAAAAATAAAATTTTAAAAAGATAACAATTACTAATAATAATAAAAACTTTAAAAGTAAAAATAATAATTTAAGTGAAAAACTTAAAATAAAATCTAAAAAATAATCTATTGTGGGGATTTGATAGTCATAATTCTTTATTGATTCCCACATATAGATTTTACATGATTTAGTTATATATTTCAAATGGTAATAAAATATTTTTCTCGTTTTTAGAGCGATTTGTTTTATTTTTCAAAGTATTTAATAAAGGATTTGAATGTTTGGATAACTTGTTTTTAGAGTTTAGTACTCTGTTCTTTATGAGATATTCAATTTTAACAATGCTAGTGAGTTTGTGGTAGGTGTCACTGTCATATTTAGTGTCACCACCTACCATCAACCTGAGCCACCTGTTTTGGTATGATTGCAGTTTTTTAATTGTGGTTATGGGGCCCCACACATCAATAACATATGACAACGTGCCAACTATACAAGCTTTGTACAGTTGAAATTTCCTAGGAAGAGGAAGATGTACACTTGTAAGAAGTGGTCGTAATTGATTAGCTACTGCTTTGGTTTTGTTAAACCTGTTTTGCGGTGCAATATTAAATTTTAATTTCGAGTCCATTTCAACACCGAGATATTTTATACAACTTTTTGATATAATATTTTGATTCACGAATTTAATTTGGAGTTTTTGAATGTATTTTTGTTTAGAAAAAACTATAGCTTCCGTTTTAGCTGAGTTGACTTGTATATTGTTAATGTTAAAATATTTAGAGTGTTTATTTCAAGAATTTTCAATTTGAATTTTTGCGCTAAGATCTTTAGATCTGTAAGAGCTTGTATAGATGGCAGTGTCATCTGCAAACATACTAATGTTGGTTTTACTAGATTTTGGTATGTCGTTAATAAATATATTGAAAAGTGTGGGCCCCAAAACGGAGCCCTGTGGGACTCCAGCAGGTATTTGTTTTAAATTTGATTTGGTATCGTTGATCCTTACATAATAATACCTATTCCTAATGTAATTGTTAATGAGATTTGTTAAGTATGAGGGTAGATTTAGATTGTGAAGTTTGACGATGAGTTTATTGTGCCAGAGTCAAAAGCCTTTTTCTATGTCCAGGCAAACCATCACAGTAGACCTTTTCTTTTTGAAATTTGGAATGGAAAGTAGTTATTGACAAAACAGAAGTTGAAAATTATTTTTAGTAGACGAATAGCTTGTATGGGTAAGTTTTTGAGATGATAGTTTTGAAACTGATCATCACCCGACGATTTTTTATTTTTCAGGCGTTTAATTACGTTTTTAATTTCAGTATTTGATACTAGGTCTATATCCTCAGGGAGGTTTCAATTGACAAGATGTCTTGAGCAAGGGTTTGGATTTTATCTTGTTAAACTTTTGGAGCTAAATTTGAACTTAGGAGGAATGCATTCTGGAAGGTTTTGGCTAACAGGTTTGCTTTTTCAAAGTTATTGTTTATGGGTAGTCCGTTATTGTCTGCTAATGTGGGAATGCTATGATTTGATTTTTTAAATTTTTTTAATTCATTCCAAATTGTGAGGTGATTAAGTTTTTTAAGTTTGTCATTTTTATCTTGTATGTTAAGGTCCGTTGATTTGGCTTCTAAAGTTTTCTGTAGGGTTTTTCTTGTATTAAGATAAGCACTTTGTGCAGTTTTTTGGTAGCGATGCCTACAGTATTGGATTAATTTTTGTAGGTGTCTAACTTCGTTATTAATTTTTTAATTTAAGATTGTTATTAATTGGTTTTTTAGGGATGTATAGATTATCGGCTCGTATTTTTTTTTTTATTTTTTTTATTTTAGGTTTTAGGGCCGCATCGATAACTAAGATCATTAGCAGCCCACGTAATCAAAACAGAACAGTGACACTTATAACATTTACAGGACCTTTAAAATCATACAACACATCCTAACAGAACTCAAAAGTAAAATTATTAAAAGAAGCCAGAATGCATTATCACAGATAAGTATAAATATACAAATTTAAAATGGAGACAATAAAAAATACATAAAAACAACATAGAAAAAAAAAAAAGAAAATTAAAAAGGAATTAACAGGAGATTATATACTATCACAGTTTTCGCAAAAGTCCTGATTGTACCACCGCGCCATATTCTGTTGAACAGATCCACCAGTTTTGCTTTCTGCTCAACCGGAAGATTTCGAATCATGGCATACGGGATATCATCCGGTCCAGGCGATGTGTCACTTGATGAATCGAGTGCTTCTTGAAATTCCTCGATGGTGAAATCCTGATTATAGTCCAATACCCTCTCGGTAGAAAAGTCCAAGGGAAAGCTCTCCTTCTCCGCTTTGATACGGACAAAGGCTGGATCATAATTTGAGGTCTTACTGACACTCTCAAATTGATCCGCAAGGAGGTCTGCAATGCCACCCTCTTCCGCTACTACAATACCATTGTTATCGGCCAGATATTTCGGCCCTGGTGTTGATGGTCGACCGGATATGGCCCGTACCTTTCTCCAGACCTCCGAAGAAGGTGTTTCAGAGGTAATGGAGGAGACATAGTTCTCCCATGATCGCCTTTTAGCATTCAAAATTGCTCTGCGTGCTAATGCCCGAGCTTTTTTAAACTCGATAATATTGGCATTGCTTGGCTGACGCTTCACTCGACCAAGTGCCCTTTTCTTGTTCGCCACAAGGGAGGCCATTTCGTTATCCCACCAAGGGATTCTCATACGAGAGAGCGCACCCTTAGTTCTCGGCACACTCAACCGTGCAGCTGCAGATATCGAGTTATTTATGCCTTCAATCTCAGCGTCTATGGTGTTATATGCGAACAAATCGGGCAGCCTAACCAATGACTGGTACTTAGTCCAGTCGGCTCGATCAATACACCAACGTTCGTGCGATGACGCTTCGACCTTAGGAATATCAAAGTTGATCAGGATAGGAAAATGATCGCTTCCATGAAGGTCCCGATCAGTTTTCCATGACAAGCGTATCGCAAGCGTTGGTGAGCACACCGAGACATCAATGGCAGAAAACGATCCATTTGCCGCAATAAAATGCGTCATTTCGCCAGTGTTTAGGAGAACATCATCCGCCTGGTCGATGTACTCCTCGAAGAGTCGTCCCTTAGGTGTTAGTTGTGTCCCTCCCCACATGGGATTGTGGGCGTTTATGTCTCCAACAAGAAGGTATGGAGGTGGTAATTGCCTGGTTAAGAACATCAGGTCCTCCAGCCGCCAATCAGAGTTCGGGGCAAGATAGATATTGCACACCGTGAGCCCCATAGGTGTTCGGAATCTCACGGCTACTGCTTGAAGTGTGGTTTGCAGTGGAAGAGCTTTAAATGACAGGCTCTCCTTTATAAACAAACCAACCCCTCCTCTTCGACGGACGTCGGGCTGCTGATCCAGACGATGACTGATGTAGCCACGAAGATTAAATGCCTCGTTAGGGCGAAAGTGCGTTTCCTGTAGGCAAATGCAGAAGGGAGCGTATTTCACAAGCAGCATTTTGAGTCCTATGTAGTTGTTTGAACATCCTCTACAATTCCATTGTACGATATTAGACATTCTTAGATATTAGTTATTATTGGAATGTAGCGTGTGAAGGGCGAAGCGGCATGTTGCTAGCTACGTTTCTTTCCCTTTCGCCAACCTCTACCTTTCTTTGTCTGTGGTTCTGACTCGGCAGATGATGCGTTCGAGTCGTTCCCATCCTTATCGGTTGGCATCCTGGATGCCAAACAAATGCTGTCGGTTGATACTGACCGACGCAAAGGGTGTATCGGTGAGACCTGGGTGGCGCCGGTCTCACATTGACGGGCCACTTCAAATGAGGGGCCCGGGAGTGACTTCACTGCGGATCCGATGTCCGCAGGTGAAGGCGTTTTGACACCACCAGGTGGAACAGAATGTTCACCAGCCGGTGCCAGAGGGGTTACAGGGTTCTTTTGTTGTCCCTGTGTCAACGTTAAAACAGTATTCAATTACTCAGCAATCATTTTTTCCACTATCTGAAATATCAGAGGAGCAAGTTGTTGAGCCAGATCTTTCGGTGGAGCAGCTGCTGGTGTGGTAACACTGGCATAGCTGACTCCAGTTGTTGTCTTGGGAATCGACGATAAATATCTCTTCCGTGCTTCCAAATAGCTAAGCTTATTAATAGTTTTGAGCTCTTGAATTGAAGACTCCTGCTTGTAGATAGGGCAGTTCCTGGATCTAGCGTTATGCGGTCCCCCACAATTAATGCAGGCGACCGGCTGCGGGCAGTCGGTCCCATCATGGAGGGGTTTTCCACAAACACAGATCTCATCCCTACTGCAACGAGAAGCGGTGTGGCCAAAACGTTGACATTTGAAGCATCGCATGGGAGCCGGAATATATGGCCGAACCTCTAAGCGATGTATGGCTGCTTTAATTGATCTCGGCAAATTAGGGGTGTTAAATGTCAAGACATGAGATGCTGTTTCTACAAGATTTCCGTCGCGTTTAGTTGTCATGCGACGAACATCCACCACGCCTTGGGATAGCAGTCCTTGCTTTATCTCATCAATTGAGCAATTAAGTAAGTCTCGGCACACTATCACACCCTTGGATGCGTTGAGTGTGCCGTGAGGTTTGATGTCTACATCAAAGTCTCCTAATTTTGTTGTTTTCAGGAGAACTTCGGTTTGCAGTGAAGATGAGGTTTCCACTAGTAGGCCTTCGTTGATCTTTTTTACCTCAAACCTAATTCCTATCATCTGCGATAGAAGTTTGTCAATGAGGAAGGGGCTCACTTTGGAGAAGTCACCCTCCTTCCTTTTGATAACAATAAACTTCTGCAGCGCTGTCTGTGTTCTCTCGACCGATTGATACTCGAATTTCTGAAAACGTTTAAGATTACGTTTTCGTTCTCTCACTCGCCTTTGCTTGCTAGCGGCGTCCATTTTTTTAGAGGCGGCTCCCTCTTTGGTGGATTGATTTTCATCATGAGCATGTGGTTTATCATGCTTCACAGCTCCCACCTTACTTCCAGACGGTTCAGTGTTAACCGAGACGCCGCTCGGGTCCCTAATTCCGGACGGTAACGTGTCCTCCACAATTGTACCCGCGGTACTCTCGAAAGGCTTCAATAAGATTTTTGGATCCATAATCAATAGAATCGACTCATCGTGTGTGAGGGAGCGAGCTGAGTCTAGTTGGTAACGGGTACACCCAGGAAGACAGTCAATCCCGTAGGTATTTACTGCTCCCTCCCCTGTACTCAGGGGACCAACACTCACTAATGGCGCCGACACCACAAACGTGATGTATAATCCGACACGCCAAAACCCGCTCGGAGCAACACAGGTTCCGACCCCTGTGTTCAACGCACACTTCCTGGCCAGGGTCCGAAGCTCGTCGACGACACCCCCGACGAGGAACACCTCGACTGTGCAACCCGTAAGCTACACAGCAGCTTTCTCCAGGGCACCGTGAAGCCATTGACGGTACCGGGATCCAGCACTCCCAGTGCACTCGCCGGGGAAGCCAGCCACATTTCGGGAAAACATAAAGACAGTAGGAAAACAGCACAAACGGCACAATACGCCACAGGGTATTTGGTTTGATGGGTTTTCCTTCCCATACGCGCGACTTTGGTCCGGGGGAGCAAGCTCCAACCAATCGGTGGTACGTGCAAGCCGATTGGAATCCTCTATCCGCCACCCGAGGACCCGCCTGATACCAGTGTGCTCTGGTTCCACCAGCCGAAGCTGGTGGCAGGAGACTCGTATTATAGATTTAGTAAGTATGGAAATGTATTTGTCAATGTCAGAGTTTTCAGAGTCAATATATTTATTTGTTTTGGAATGTCGTTTTGGGTGTGTTTTTTAAAAGCCTTCCAGTTTGCATCCTCCAAATTTGCAACCATGCGGTGTTGCGGTTTGGAGAGTGTGTGATGAATAATATTAAGCACCGGGAGATGATCAGATTCAGGACCATCTATTATTGAGCAATGAATTGGGGTTAGAGCATTTGTAATAGTTATGACTAACATGGCATCTGGATTTAGTCTAGTATGGCTACCGGGAATGTTGAAGGAGAAATTAAGGTTCTCATCAAACCATTCGCCTAGTACGATGCCGTTTTTATTGTTTTTGCGTGAGTTTGTTAGGGATTTATTATGAGCTTTCAAATCACCCATCATATAGAGTTCAGGAATATTGTGTGTTATTATGTAAAAAACATTTTTGTGAAGTACCTGTGTGGGTGTGTAGACTGCATACAGGTTGGCTTCCAGGCTGTTGATGTAGATGGCGACACTTCTTATTGTTTGAGTTTGCGGCACTGGTAGTAGATGGTGCTGAATGTTGTTTTAATGATAATAGCGACACCTCCCGCGTTGCCGGTGATTCTATCGTTACGGTATGTGGTAAAGCCTCTGATGTAAAATTTGTGCTTGGGTTTAAGCCACGTTTCCGTAAGCACTAAAATGTCCACTTTTTCACTCACTAGCATTGCTTTAATTGAGTTTGTTTTATTTTTAACACTTCGAATATTTAAATTCACTATCCTCATTTTGATAATTTGACTGCAAAACTGGCTAGGGCTTGGATCCGAGCCATAGGATCTGTATTTGTACGCATAATTGCAGTTAGTTCACGCACTTGAATGATCATTTGCTTGATATCACAAACATTATTTAGAATGTTGAGTTCACTTATTAAGGTTGAAAAGTCACTGTGTGTACTGCTGCTATTAAATGATGCATGTTGTGGGTTTACCCCAAGATTTGATGTTGATGGAATGGAATGATGTTGTTTTTCCTCACGTTGGATGGAACGTTGAGCCCATACATTAAATTTGGGAGCTGGCGCTGGTATAAATTTAGGTGTTGCATTTTTCATGCGCCGTTCCTCTAGTTTTTTCAAGTAGCGTATATATGTTGGGCATTTCCTGAATTTCCATTTGCTGTGTGATCCCCTTGGCAGTTGATGCATTTGGGTGTTGTGTTGGAGTCTTTGGTCCACTCCTTGGTCTCGTGTTCACCTAAGCACTTTACACATTTAGGCTTTAAAAAGCAATTGGATGCACTATGACCAAATGCTTGGCAGTGGTAGCACTGTGTTGGACCACTACCTCTTTGGTAGTAGTTTTTGTTGATAGAAGTGTATTTATTATTCTAATTTGCTGATATGAAGTAGATGACAGAAATCAACTTTGTAGAGATGTTTATTTTGGTTTTTTATGTTCATTTTATAAACATTGGTGGCTGGTACGTTTAACTCGTCTAGTTCTTCTTGAATTTCTTCCGTTGTGGCGTTGTATAGACCATGTAGCACGCATGAAAATGGTTTTTCACTTTTAATTGTGTATGTGTGAATTGATAGATGTTCATTTATAAGTTGATTTTTGAGATTTACGTAGTCGTTATTCGAATACGTATGGATTTGCGTAGTTAAACCCACATTTTTTATGTGGAATCCTTCAGGTCAGAATTTTTTAATTAGTTCTGCAAATTTCTTAGGTTTGGGAACCGTTCTGTGTAAAATTATTGGAGGAGGCTTGGGTGCCTTTTGTCCTTTTTTTTCTTTTTGATTGTTTGTTGAGGCTGCTGATGCGTTGTTTCTTGTTGGTTTATTATTTGAAATGGTTGAACCATTCTTACCTTGCGGTAATTTTGGGAAATGGTCATCATAAATTTCTTCGTCAGACAAAACCACCGCGAATTTGTTGTTAAGAACAATTTCTTCTGGTATTGATGGTCGTGGTCGTTCAGAACCAGTACTTGTATTTGAGTTGGTTCTTGTTCTTGTGGTTTCCTTGTTGGTTTTCGTTAAATTTTTGTTGCGTTTTTCAACGCTTTGCCATTCCGGCGACGTGGAAGCACTCCCACCAGGGAGGCTATCCTCTTCGTCCATCTGGACGATAATTATTTGAGATTCTTGTGACACTTTAACTTTTCGTTATTAGTGAGGAATATTTTTACTCTTATTTTAAAATTAAAAATTATGAACTAAAAGTAAATAATTTTTAAAAATAAGTTACTCTTAAAAATTTTTTATACTAAAAATAGTATTTTTGAACACTGAATTTAAATTAACACTTGTAAAAAATAAACAATCACTTGGTATCATAACCTTAATAAAATGTGCACTGTACGAAGTTCAGAGAACGAATCGCGTGTAACGAATACAACTGGTGTATTATATACGCGAAGTTAAATATAAGGATAAAAAGCAATCCTACTCTCTGATTGGATGAAAATAATACTTTAAGGTGATTGGTTAATTTTTTATATAAATATTCGAATTTAAAAAAATTGCGTTCAGTTGCAATAGTGTTATACAGACATATTAGAAAATGCGTCATCAACCCTGTCTTTATATGATATTTCAACAATTAACTCAGCCAATTTTTTTGTTTGTTTTCACTTGTTTAAATTATTTTTTAAAAATAACATGCCTGAAATGAATTTAGTTAATATCTGTTTCAGTTGGTTCAAATTCCCATACAGTATGAAAGAAATCTTTTATTAAAACAATATTTTACAACAACTATTAACATACGAAAAATCACGAAATTTGAATCCACAGTAATTAACGTATTTTGAGTCGTTTGATAGCTTGTATTTACTAGTTTCGAAATTTATTATTATATGCCTAGTCCTTTTTTTTATATGTTAAAAAATATACAAGTTCAAAATAAATAAATCAAAATTATTATTTTATTGATAACAGAAACATACATCAAATTACAGAAACGGCTCTCCTTTTACAAAATACCTAATCAAGTATTTTTTGAAATTTGAAATATTTTAGTGAAAATAATTATGACTAAGTTATATTTACAATGTCATTTTTATTTTATTATAAAAATCAGAAATATGCTAAATATGTTTTTTCGATGTTTATAAATGAAATGAACACAAACGCCTTGTAATGAAAAAAAGTTCTTTTAAACACATGGAATAGTAATAATATTTTCTTAACTAAAACTTATAATAGATAAAAGTCAATTGATTAGTTAATTCTATTTTCTAAAAATAAAATATAACAAATGGTTCTTTTATGAAATTTAACAACTTTTGTTTAAAATATTTTTTTTTTTTAAATAAAAGTTTTCTCGTTATTTAGAAATTATTTTCTCAATCTTTTATTTTATATTTTTAATAATCAAACAAATACAATTTTTGTATAGAAATTTATAAGTTTATTGCATTGATAATTCACATTATAGTCCAGTAAAGAAGAGTCTGAAATCATGTTCATCATTCGTATCATGTCTCTGATACGGATGAAATTATATGGAAATTATCAGAAAAACGCATAGAAAACGATGGACAAAGTAAAAAAGTTCTCAACCCCCGGGAAAGGGGTGAAAATAATGAAAAACTACCCCGAAATACGGCTTTTGGGTTATATTTTGAAAATATCAAAAAAAGTTTCAAATAAAAGTTGTAGAACATTAAATTTTAGGCCTAAGTCTTTCAGACCGATTTTCCCTTAAAATGCACCCTTTCACCCCTAGAACGCCCAGAATACTATATTTTGAAAATATCAAAAAAAGTTTCAAATAAAAGTTGTAGAACATTAAATTTTAGGCCTAAGTCTGTCAGACCGATTTTCCCTTAAAATGCACCCTTTCACCCCTAGAACGCCCAGAATACTATATTTTGAAAATATCAAAAAAAGTTTCAAATAAAAGTTGTAGAACATTAAAATTTAGGCCTAAGTCTGTCAGACCGATTTTCCCTTAAAATGAACCCTTTCACCCCTAGAACGCCCAGAATACTATATTTTGAAAATATCAAAAAAAGTTTCAAATAAAAGTTGTAGAGCATTAAATTTTAGGCCTAAGTCTGTCAGACCGATTTTCCCTTAAAATGCACCCTTTCACCCCTAGAACGCCCAGAATACTATATTTTGAAAATATCAAAAAAAGTTTCAAATAAAAGTTGTAGAACATTAAAATTTAGGCCTAAGTCTGTCAGACCGATTTTCCCTTAAAATGAACCCTTTCACCCCTAGAACGCCCAGAATACTATATTTTGAAAATATCAAAAAAAGTTTCAAATAAAAGTTGTAGAGCATTAAATTTTAGGCCTAAGTCTGTCAGACCGATTTTCCCTTAAAATGCACCCTTTCACCCCTAGAACGCCCAGAATACTATATTTTGAAAATATCAAAAAAAGTTTCAAATAAAAGTTGTAGAACATTAAAATTTAGGCCTAAGTCTGTCAGACCGATTTTCCCTTAAAATGAACCCTTTCACCCCTAGAACGCCCAGAATACTATATTTTGAAAATATCAAAAAAAGTTTCAAATAAAAGTTGTAGAGCATTAAATTTTAGGCCTAAGTCTGTCAGACCGATTTTCCCTTAAAATGCACCCTTTCACCCCTAGAACGCCCAGAATACTACATTTTGAAAATATCAAAAAAAGTTTCAAATAAAAATTGTAGAACATTAAATTTTAGGCCTAAGTCTTTCAGACCGATTTTCCCTTAAAATGCACCCTTTCACCCCTAGAACGCCCAGAATACTATATTTTGAAAATATCAAAAAAAGTTTCAAATAAAAGTTGTAGAGCATTAAATTTTAGGCCTAAGTCTGTCAGACCGATTTTCCCTTAAAATGCACCCTTTCACCCCTAGAACGCCCAGAATACTAAAAAAAATGAAAATTCAATAAAAAATATCAATATTGTCCTAATTTAATTTTTTTTCATTGAAATTTCTTAACAAAATTACAGCCAATAATCGTTGGCTAAAAATATTTTTTTTTTTCATCCCTTCTATTAAGAGTGAAGCTGACTGCCTGACTGAATAAAGTATACTAAGTCTAAGGCACAAAAATGGGAAAAACTACCCCAAAGCAACGATTTTTGGTCTATATATTTTCGAGAGTTGGAATTTTCACTAATTGAAAACCCCAAAATCATTTTTAGCATTATACATGCTAGAAAGATGGGATTTTCACCAATCGACCCAAAAATTCACATTAACAGAATTTTTCGAAAAATTTCATGATCAATATTGCAACTACCCGGAAAATTGTAAAAACAACCCCTAAAATTACGCTTTTCTGTTGTATATATGTTAGAAAGATGGGATTTTTCTAATTGCCCCAAAATGATTTCACATTAATAGAATACTTTGAAAAATTTCATTGAAAATCAACTCCCCTGTTTCGTTAGTTCAAACATCACCTAAAATATCTGATAAAAAACAGCGATTAGAAGATGCATTCGATAATGTTACAAATTTCATTGAAACTTCATACAACTATCGATTTGGTATGAATGAACTACGAGAAAAATGGGAGGTGATTGCATGGCGGATGAAATGTTTTTTAAAAGATTGAAGGGAAAGTATGGAGATGATGTATACATTGATCGGCACCGAGGGAAGGAAACAAAAATATACTATAAATTTGAACTTCCCAAGATATCTTGTGATTGGCTCGTTGATAATAACCTTGTCAATGAAAGGCAAAAATTCATTTTAATTAACATAGCTTCAGAGATCATTCGGGCTGAAATTCAAGAAATGAATGCAGACAATGAATATTACTCTCCACCAACGAAATTCCTTGATTCTGTGTCATCAAGTATTCCCCCGCTTTTAAAGAATTTTTTAAGTAATCTTGTATATGGTGATAAATGTAACGAAGAAGGCCGAAATTCAATAAAATTAGATACTATCGCTTATAGTATTATCAGCCTGATTCGACCAAAATCTTTTATTTCTAATTTGCAATTGGCGATTGCAAATTATGTGCACAGAAAGACAGGCTCGAAATTAATAATAGATTTACTTTCAAAATTAGGGATTTGTGCTACATATTACAATTTACAATTGTTTGAAGCCTCAACAATAAAAGATTTACCCGCAATGATTGTTGATGATGATACGTTTGTACAATTGGTCTTCGATAACACAGATGATAACGTAGGTACTTTAGACGGGCAAGAAACATTTCACTGTCTAGGCGGGATTGCAGCATACTGTCCAACAGAAAATATAACATATCAGGGTGGTTCGAAGAAATTAAAGAAAATGCCCACGGCCAATGAAATTGCATTGCAAAAACAAATTGAAATTGTTCCATATCAGAATCCTGATAGAAATGTAATGAAAGATATTACTTTTGTTAGTACTGCATCTCTTGATCTTGGGGATGCGCCATCACTCTCGTTACCATGTGGAACCTATTTATGGAGTAAATACTTTGAAATTCCTCAAATACCATCTTGGAGAGGATTTATGGAAGTTTTGACAAATGAAGAAATATTGTCTTCTAGCACAAGGATGAAAGAATCACTCATCGTTTGTGTACCTTTCATCAATTCTCCTCCTTCGAACCTTACAACTCTTAACACATCCTTACATTATGCTGCATCTGAAAGTAATAAATTGAAACAAAATACAACGTTTGTGACTTACGATCAACCTCTCTATTGGAAAGCAAGATCTATTGTTGCATCCTTAGCCCAGACAACTTTAAAAAACGTTGTTGTACATCTTGGAATTTTCCATCTGTTAATGTCATACTTAGGAGCAATTGGTTACACTATGGAAGGTAGTGGTATTGAAGAATTTGGTCTGTTATATATGCTCCAGAATCAGTAAAAAAAATGCTGGCTGGTCATGCATTTGCCCGAGCACTTCGTGCTCATATTCTGACATTTACAGCCCTTGGGATTAAAATTTGTAGTAAAATCTCCAGAGTGGAAAGAACATATGCTAACATTGATGGAAGAATGGCCAACAATAACAAGAGGTGACTGCAGAACTGAACAAATTATCGAAATGATCACAGCATTTATGAATCAACTTGAGGTCCTTGAGAATAACGGTTCCACAAGCAAGCTATGGATTCAGTACTTCAAATGTGTTCATACCGCATTGCGTATTGTTGAGGATGAAAGGTTAGGTGATTGGAAACTTCATCTTCTACCTGTTAGGGATGCTCTACCTTTATTTCATGCTGCGGGTCATTACGCCTATGCAAAAACAGCACAGATATATTTACAAGACATGGGAAATCTAGAATTGGTAATGGATCCTGTGGAATTCGATCAATTTACGAAGGGTGGATTCACTATTCGTAGATCTGACAAAGCGTGGGCAGGCATTTCCAGAGATATGGTAATTGAACAGACTCTCAACAGATTTTTTGGTACGGATCTCAAACATGTAAGAGGGGTAACGCCTAGTGTTGTTACACGATATTTGCTTGTAATGCCCGCTGCATTCCAAATTATGGAAAACTTGAGAACTATTGCAACATAAAAACATCGAACAGTGAACAACACGTCGATCTTGGGGAGAGCAGAATCTCACGCGATAAACAAGATATTCAGAAGCTTTTATTCTGGCTCAACGCTCACGATCCCTTTTATCCTCGTAGCTCGGTAGTATCTCTCTCTACAGGCGTGTTTGGTGTGTCTGAAATTAATTGGCACATGGCAATTGAAAAAGGACAACAGGCAATGGCCACGTTGATTGGTAAAAATGCTGAGAACGTTTCTCTGTCACGACTATACAGAGTAAAGAATCTATCAAATGCTGGCACAGAAGTTCATCTGAACGATGATAAACCGTATCCCAATATTGATAGCTATTTACTCTTTCAAAGAATCTCAGTATGTATTGGCAATAATACTGAGGCACTGAAGAAAGCAATGAAGTATGAGCTTGCTCCATCTCCATTGAGTCTGTTCGATGAGAAAGGTTGGATGAGAAAAAACCG
The DNA here is from genome assembly GCF_905475395.1 of Chrysoperla carnea. Taxonomy (NCBI): domain Eukaryota; kingdom Metazoa; phylum Arthropoda; class Insecta; order Neuroptera; family Chrysopidae; genus Chrysoperla; species Chrysoperla carnea. The sequence goes on from NC_058342.1 coordinate 9,159,037, forward strand.
AAAATCTGATTTATATACGCTATTTAAAGACACTGTCCAATCTCAATTAATTCTGGACAATTGCACATTTGTAGTTGATGGCGGTTGGTTATTAAGACAAGTAGTGTGGTCTCGTGGAAAAACTTACAACGAAATTTTCGGCCTTTACTTGTCCTACATCGTTAAATTTTTCCGAGAAGATGCCGTGATAATATTTGATGGATACCGGTATGACATCATTGGAATCAAATCTTATGAAAGATTGCGTCGTAAGGAACAATGCATGGCAGCTGATGTAGAAATTGCGTTAGACAAATTAATGATCACTACACAAGCTAAATTTCTGGCAAATATTGCGAACAAGTTTAAATTTGTTCAATTATTGTCAGCATATTTAAATGCGAATGGCGTTAAAGCAGTGACAGCTAATGAAGATGCCGATAGCTTGATTGTGAGTACGGGCATTGATATCCAGAATCGCAGAAGTTCAACAGATCCACCAGTTGTAGTGGTAGGAAACGATGTTGATTTGTTTCTGTTGCTCATTGGCCTTCCTCCCGAGGACAATATAATGTTTTTTTATAAAATAACATCAAGTGGTAAACAAAAGAAAGTACTGTATTCGACAGGGTACTATAAAGAATACCAACCTTTTATATTGTTTGCCCACGCGTTTGGGGGTTGTGATTCAACAAGTGCTTTTTATAACAAAGGCAAAAAAACGATAATCGACTTACTACAAACTAAAAAACAATTATGCGATTCAATCTCAATATTTTACAAAAAGGATAGTAATCTTGATGAACTTTATGCTGTTTCTGAAAAAATCGTGGGCAATTTGTACGCCAAAAACGAGTGGAATGAGTTATCAATAGATGAGCTCAGATACCGACTGTTCAGCGCTTCACTAGCAAAGGCTAAAAAAGAAATATTGGCTTCATTGCCACCTTCTCGATCAGCATTAACAGAACACGTCAAAAGAGTTTATTTTCAAATACAACAGTGGCTGGGAGTTTCCCTGGATGCTGAAAAGTGGGGCTGGAAACGAAACAATCAATTTCTGATACAGATTAAGTCTGAACTGGAACCGGCTCCAAAAGATTTGCTAAAATTGGTAAGTTTAATAACTAAATGATTATTAATGGCTAAAAGTGTTGAAATATTATATATATTAACAAATTATATATTAACAAATTATATATTAACAAATTAGTTTTTAAGGTAAATCTGCACTCATAATTAAAGTTCGAAACTTCTTTCAGATATCATGCAGATGTGCCAAAACCAACTGTAAAAAAAACACATGTTTGTGCAGAAAAGCCGGTCTTCACTGTACTTACATGTGTGCAAATTGTATAGATGAAGGCACTTGTATTAATAAAGCAATCACTGACGAAATTTATGAGGAAATAATTGATGCTGATAATGTTAATGAGGCTGATGTTCCTTTGGACTCCGAAACTGAAGAAGTTAATGAGAATGCCAGACAACGACGGAGAATTATGCGGCTTCAATGATCACTACGAGGAGAAAGATATAGATTTTCTCTATTATTATTTTAAAAAATATCGAGGAGCAAGATATAAATTATTTATTTAATTATACGAAACAATGACAAAGTATTCTATTAATGTGAAATCATTTCAGGGCAATTCGAAAAAATCCCATCTTTCTAAAATATATACAACAGAAAAGCGTAATTTTAGGGGTTGTTTTTACAATTTTCCGGGTAGTTGCAATATTGATGATGAAATTTTTCGAAAAATTCTGTTAATATGATTTTTTGGGTCGATTGGTGAAAATCCCATCTTTCTAGCATGTATAATGCTAAAAATGATTTTGGGGGTTATTTTTTCAATTTTCCGGGTGGTTGCGATGTACATAATGGTATTTTTCGATGTATTCAGGTAATTTGACTTTATTTCGAGGCAATTAGTGAAAATTCCAACTCTCGAAAATATATAGACCAAAAATCGTTGTTTTGGGGTAGTTTTTCCCATTTTTGGGGGCTTGCAATGAAAAAATTAAACTTTTCTGAATTTTCCCGTAGGTTTTAAGCGATTTTGCGTCAAATACACCCGTATGTTTCTACCATGTCTAGAAGTGCCTTAGACTTAGTATACTTTATTCACTCAGGCAGTCAGCTTCACTTTTAATAGAAGGGATGAAAAAAAAAATATTTTTACCCAACGATTATTGGCTGTAATTTTGTTAAGAAATTTCAATGAAAAAAAAATTAAATTAGGACAATATTGATATTTTTTATTGAATTTTCATTTTTTTTAGTATTCTGGGCGTTCTAGGGGTGAAAGGGTGCATTTTAAGGGAAAATCGGTCTGACAGACTTAGGCCTAAAATTTAATGCTCTACAACTTTTATTTGAAACTTTTTTTGATATTTTCAAAATATAGTATTCTGGGCGTTCTAGGGGTGAAAGGGTGCATTTTTTAAGGGAAAATCGGTCTGGAAGACTTAGGCCTAAAATTTAATGCTCTACAACTTTTATTTGAAACTTTTTTTGATATTTTCAAAATATAGTATTCTGGGCGTTCTAGGGGTGAAAGGGTGCATTTTAAGGGAAAATCGGTCTGACAGACTTAGGCCTAAATTTTAATGTTCTACAACTTTTATTTGAAACTTTTTTTGATATTTTCAAAATATAGTATTCTGGGCGTTCTAGGGGTGAAGGGGTGAAAGGGTGCATTTTAAGGGAAAATCGGTCTAACAGACTTAGACCTAAAATTTAATGCCCTACAACTTTTATTTGAAACTTTTTTTGATATTTTCAAAATATAGTATTCTGGGCGTTCTAGGGGTGAAAGGGTGCATTTTAAGGGAAAATCGGTTGGAAAGACTTAGGCCTAAAATTTAATGTTCTACAACTTTTATTTGAAACTTTTTTTGATATTTTCAAAATATAGTATTCTGGGCGTTCTAGGGGTGAAAGGGTGCATTTTAAGGGAAAATCGGTCTGACAGACTTAGGCCTAAAATTTAATGCTCTACAACTTTTATTTGAAACTTTTTTTGATATTTTCAAAATATAGTGTTCTGGGCGTTCTAGGGGTGAAAGGGTTCATTTTAAGGGAAAATCGGTCTGGAAGACTTAGGCCTAAAATTTAATGCTCTACAACTTTTATTTGAGACTTTTTTTTTATATTTTTAAAATATAACCCAAAAGTCGTATTTCGGGGTAGTTTTTCATTATTTTCACCCCTTTCCCGGGGGTTGAGAACTTTTTTACTTTGTCCATCGTTTTCTATGCGTTTTTCTGATAATTTCCATATAATTTCATCCGTATCAGAGAAAAACATGATTTCAGACTCTTCTTTCCTGGACTATTATGGTTACTTTAAAGGAAGACGAGTTTAAAAAATATCATTTGGATATAAAATAATTTAAATCTATGAAATTTTATGAAATAAAATCCCTTATATTTGTATCAGAAACTTAATAATGTTTTATTTTATATGTCTTAATTTATTATTTCATTTGAATAAATTATATATTAATATTTTTAATAAAAATAATTCTAGTCATGGATAACAATAATATCAATATGGAAGTTGCAAACGACGTAGAAAATGATAATGTTGAACGCCCTGTTCAGCCTTCTGTTGAACAGCCGCCAAATGATCAACAGAATGCTGAACAAGGTGTTCAGCCAAATAATAATAATTTACAACGATGTTTGAATATAATGCAAGAACCGGTAGTGCAAGAGTTTTTGCGTTTGATGAACGAAAGTAAGTAAAATTTTTAAAATGTTTTATTAAATGGTGTTAATTAATAAATATGTTTCAACAGACTTGCAACAAAATCAAAGCGTTCAGGCACGAGGAGCGGTACGTGGAGCGATACGTGGATCGGAACGTGGAGCGATACGTGGGTCGGAACGTGGAGGTTTTAGAAGAGGAGGTCGTCGAGGTGGTGTTAATGTCCGTCGGGGTGGTCGGCGCCATTTCCACTTCCGAGGAGGGGGATCTAAATATTCAATATATTTTAATCAAATATTTCATTTTTTAATTAAAATAATTGTATATATATAAGGCCTTTTAATAGAGGCCGCAAATTAATTTTTAATAAGAGTAAAAAATATATTGTATATAATATATATTGCATGTGATGTATCTTTGTGAATGTTATGGCTATATACACACGGCGTAAATAGCCATTTTTCACACTCTTAAGACATATGCTTAATATGGTTTTTTTATGTTAATAAATGAACACAAACAACTTGTAATGAAAAAAAATTTCTTTTAAAAACAAGGCATAGAAATAATTTTTCTTAACTAAAATTTTTATTGGATAAAATTAAATTCATTTGTTAATTTTATTTTCTAAAAATAATATATAAAAATAGTTTCTTTTATGACATTTAACAACTTTCGTTTGAAATATTTTAATGTAAAAATAATAGTTTTCCCGTTATTTAGAAATTTTTTTCGAAATCCTTTATATTATATTTTTCATAAACAAACAAATATAATTTTTTTATAAAAATTTATAAATTTATTGCATTAATAATTCATATCATGGGTACTTTAAAAAGAAAACGAGTTTAAAAAATTGCAATTGAATATAAAATAATTTAAATTTTTATGAAATAAAGTTTTATGGAATAGCAGTTGCTTATATTTCTATCAGAAAATTCATAATGTTTTATTTTATTTGTATAAATGCGTTTCATTTGAATAAATTATATATATTTTTCATAAAAATAATAAACTCTTATTTAATAATCGTTTGGTAAATTAATCCTGTTCGTGATTTTCAGAAAAGGTATATGTAGTATCATATAGGTCCCTATGTAAGTCAAAGTACCATGTAGAAAACCAATTTTTCCAACAAAAAAAAAAATTAAATAGTATTTCTAATTTACTGTCGTAGTAAATATGATTTATTTTTTCAATTTCTATAATATAGAAAATAATAAATCATAAATTTTATAAGAGTAATTGTTTTGTAGATTAAAATATATTTAATTTTGTTATTAACAATTATTAATAAATATAATTTAATAATAATTATTTCAATCATACAAAACAATAATATTTTTAAGGTAAACTAAAAACAAAATAATATATTTTTATTTTATATCCAAAATCGTTTAATTATTAATTATAAGTATATAAATAATTAAAAAATTTATTATATTAGAAAAATTATAAATATGCCTAATATGTTTTTTCGATGTTTATTGTCGTGTCCCTTGGTCCAGGGAATGATGCTGCCACCAAAGGTCTTTATATTTAAAAAGGAGAGACCTTATGAATCCTTTATAGATGAATACGACTTTTTTAATTATTGAATAATATCACTTTATTATTTATTAATAATCACTGTATGTTCAAATTTCAGATTGTATAATTACTGTATTGTGTTGTTAACGTTTTAGGTTGTAATTCTAAGTTGTAATAATCACTGTATGATTCTAATCAATTTCCAATGTCTTTAAATACAAATAGGTCAAAATATTAAATATTGTGACGTAAAAATTAAAATATTAAATATTAATTTTGCTGACAAGTAAATATAATCAGAACCATGCCGTTGGATTACAAATTAGACCTCAATTCAATTATTATGATTGTTAACATAAGTAACTTAATAATATAAATTAACTGACTAGCTTAATGAATAAATATTTCAAATTAGGTTATTTAAAATATTATTACTTAATAATACTAATTTTTGATTGATTTAATGTGTTAGAAACCACGTTTTTAAGGATAACTTTTTCATCTAACTCAGAAGTAAAGTTATCCCTTAGAGAAAAAATTAAAAATTTACCAAATAAAAAAAAATGCAAAACTATAAGGATAACTTCGTTAAATCAATAACAAAAATTGAAATTTACATTTTGATGAATAAGGAAATTGTTCATAAATTAAATGAATTTGGTTCAGGAAAAAAAAATTTTAGGTTTTTAAATATTATAAACAATTTCATTTTACAAAAGATTATTATGAGTTGAAATGTGATAGATATTAAATGAATTCTTTTGCAACTATGCAAAAAATTAGTTTTACTATGAATAGTACAATAAACTACTTCTAAAAAATTTGTGAACTTGAAAAAAAATTTTTCAAATGTGCAATTTTGCAAAAAAAAATAAAAAAATTTATAATAATAAACATGATTGTCCTTGAATAGAAGAAAAAATTATTACAATATTAATTTATAAGTTTATACATTAGTAAAATCCGATTTAGGATTTTTAAAATTATTGATGAAATTTCGTTGAAGATTTAGTTGTAGTAGTAGAATTAAATCTCGTAGAGTTTGGATGATTGTGTTGATGAGATTTAATAGAGTTGTAGAATTGAAATTTCTTGGGGTTTGGATGATCGTGCTGATTAGGTTTAGTAGAGTTGAGTTACTTGCGGTTGAAGAAATGTGAACCATTTTGAATTTTCCATTACTTGTTGTCGTTGTCGAACTGCATTGGTCGGTTTAGGAATACACTCAGAAGTTTTTCTAACATATGGTAGAAGGTTTTGAAGTATTTGGTTTTGAGATGCCATAAATACGTTGCTTCTATCCATAAATGTCGTCATTCAGCAAGACGCCAGGGAGGGTAAATCTAAGATAAGATATAATGGAACGGGGGGGGGGGCGTATGTATACTGTATACGTTGTTTCCATTATAAATTGTGATTCCAGTGACCAATGGCTTAATATCCAATTCCAACTTCGACAAGTTTCTGGTTTGTACATTTGATGGTTCCGAGATGTAAAAAATATCTCGAGGTATTATGATAAAGTAAGTATAATAGATAAATTAGAGTTTTTTGTTTTTTCATTATAAGTTTGGAGCCGCGATTTGAAAAGGGCTTTTAAATTTGGGGATAAGTGTTTTAAGTTTGGATTTCGTAAAAGTAAAAATTTTCATGCTTTGGTTTTCGAGCGTGAATGGGGTGTTTATCGCGGGGAGTAATGTGTAAGGGATTCGTATTCGTGAGTGATGCGTTAGTACAAGGCCGTTGTGTTGTGACTGGTTAATATAATTCGCGTTACAGGGGAGTCGTTCTCTACGAAGAACATAGAGGGGGTTATTTGCTTTTATAGCGTTATCACGGGGTCGTTCTGTATGAAAAACATATAGGGGGTTATTTCTTTGCATCGTGCTATCATGGGGTCGTTCTGTGCTGAGAACATAATATAATGGGTATATAGGGTATTTTTTAGTATCGCGTTATTAGGGGGCCGTTTAGTTTTAAAAGTTTGTCTTTGTAAGATTGACTTGTCTGAGGGTATCACCAGACAAGTGTAGGGGTACGTCGTTTCCAAAAGGTTACAAAGCATGTTTTAAAAAGTTAAGTAAAAGTTTAGAAAAGAAAGGATAGGAAAGTGATACAGGACTATACAACTTGTTATGGGAAAGCGAGTTTTGGGAATTTGAAAACATCAAAGTATATTGAAAATTTTACTAACCTGTAGGTTCGTTATTCAACCAAATCACTGGAGTGAACCGTTGAAGTCAAAATTGAACATCTGCCAATTCTCCAACGTGCTGAATTCCACCGCTGCACACCAACGTTATGTGACTGCCTTGTAAATTGTTGCAGCAATGTTCAAAATCCAATTATACCACAAAATCGATTGAAATTAATTGTTGAATTTATTGATCATAAAGAAGTTGACGACAATAAAAACACAATGTTGAGTTTGATTTATACTTAGTATTTCGTTTATTTTTAATTTACTCGAAGTGTTTAAATATTTTGACATTTTAATTTCACTTTTTTTTTATTAATAATTAATGTTATATGTCAAACTTTCAGTTTGTATAATTTTAATTATTGTATAGATGTTTTTTAAGTTTAAGTTGTAATTCTCAGTTGTAATAATCACTGTATGATTCTAATCAATTTCCAATGTCTTTAAATACAAATTTTTAGGTCAAAATATTAAATATTGTGACGTAAAAATTAAAATATTAAATATTAATTTTGCTGACAAGTAAATATTATCAGAACCATGCCGTTGGATTACAAATTAGACCTCAATTCAATTAATATGATTGTTAACATAAGTAACTTAATAATATAAATTAGCTGACTAGCTTAATGAATAAATATTTCAAATTAGGTTATTTAAAATATTATTACTTAATAATACTAATTTTCGATTGATTCACGTAGAAACCACGTTTTTAAGGATAACGCCGTCCAGGGCCTAACATTATACATGAACTCAAACAACTTGTAATGAAACAAAATTTCTTTTAAAGACATGGCATAGAAATAATTTTTTCAAAGTAAAATTTATAATGGATAAAATTGAATTGATTAGTTAATTTTATTTTCTAAAAATAAAATATAGAAAATGTTTCTTTCATGAAATTTAACAAATTCTAGAAATTCTTAACAAAAAAATATAGTTGTCCGAGGGAAAAGCATTGTGTTTCCAAATCTAAACCACATACAGACAATGTCTGGCCTTGTGATTTATTGATCGTCATAGCGAATACCAATTTAATTGGGAAATTATTAAGAATTTAAATCGCGATATAAAATAGAGTTTGATCGTAGAGGGATGAAAATGCTGTATCATCAAAAAAATAAAAATTTATCTAGGAATTTAATAAAAATTATATACCCTTATTTAATAATATATGTTGGTCCTATGAATAGGACCGAAAATTTTTTTTTTTTAATTGTCATTTAAAATGCTTATGCAGGTTCTCCACGAATTCGTCTTGCCAATTTTATGTCCTTTGGCATAATAAAAATTTATATTTAAAAATTATTTCTTATATACAAATTAAAATTTAAGTATCAAAGTTAATCCTACTCTCTGATTGGATGAAAATAATATTAAAAGATGATTGGCTATACCAAATGTTTGTTTTATATATAAATATAGGTGTTTGTAATAATAAATAAAAATAAAATATTTATTTATTATTACAAATATTTAATTGTTATTTTATTTTTAATAAAATAATAATTATCTTATTAAATATTTTTCAGTGACTATGGTTTTTAATTGAAAAAAAAAAATTAATATTAAATTGAAAATTTTGTAAAACAATTTAAATTTTAAATTTTGTGTGTGTTTGTGACTTTTCTGAAAAAAAACTTGAATAACCAGTGAGTAACTGTTAAGATATTATTATATTTATTTTATTCGTTTGTAATTTTTTACTATAGATATTAACTTATATATTCTAGTTTCAAAATTTATTATAATGTGCTCAGCCCAGCTTTTTTATAATATAAAAGAATATTTTGATTGTTATAATCAACTGCTACTTTATTTATCATGTATATGCGAGTGTGAAGATATTATTATATTTATTTAATTCGTTTATGACGTAACTTTTAATTAAAGATGATTCAATTTCAACAGTTAAGTTACTAGTTTTTTAATTTTTTTTTTAAAATAACATGCTTGAAATGAATTTAGTTAATATTTGTTTCAGTTGGTTCAAACTCCCATAAAGTATGAAAGAAACCTTTTTTATAACAAAATTTTACAGCAACTGTTAACATACGAAAGATCACGTAATTTGAAACCGCAAAGTCGTTTGATAGCTTGTATATGCTAGTTTCGAAATGTATTATTATTTGTCTAAATCATTTGATTTACTAATTAAATATTTAATTTTTTTATGCATGTCTTAAATTGTCTACGGAGATAGAGTTCGAAAAAATGGGCTTGCATCTTTTTCAACAGTTTATTCCCTCAAAAACTTTCTTTTGAATATAATTTTTTAAATTTCCTTTTTTTTTATACACTTTGTAATATCGTACCAAATCTTCAAATATCTTGGTTACTAGGACGAATATAACGATGGCTTAGTTGTCGAAATTCAATATTTGAAAAATTGTGTCGTTTAAAAATACGATAGAATGAAGAAATTTACAAACGCGCGAAATACATTAATACTTTTGGACAATTTTGGGTGGAATTTTGCAACTACATGTCAAAATAGATGCCTTGAATCGATTGAGTTCAAATTTTGTTTCCACTTTTAGTCTGAATTACAGTGTATTTTTATGGAAACCATGATCTGATGTTCTCAAGTGTTCATTATATTTCATATTTATGCCTCTTTTAACACGCTTTTATTAGCATAATTCGTATGTTAGTACATTGATTAGTATGTAACGAAAACTATGAATTTGACTCATTTCAAAACTACGAATTAACTGGAAATTTGGTTCACTTATCAAGGACGGATCAAGAACACAATATAAATATTAGTTTTAAAAAGCTAAAAAACACTTTTTTGTAACTAGCTGAACAAAAGGGTAAAAAATAATATCTTTAAATTCAAAAAAAATCATTTTTTCATAAAAATGCGGGAGGTGATTTTTATGATATTACAATAATTGAAATTTAACATGCTTTTTTACGATTTTTTGAATTAGAATATAGTATTTTCTACCTTCTAGTTCAGCTAGTTACAACAGCGAGTTTTTTTAGTTTTTTTTAAAACAGTATTTTTATACCATGTATATATGTAATATGCAAGGTATACTAAGTTTAGTCCCGAGTATGTAACGCTTAAAAATATTGATGCTATGAACAAAATTTTGGTAAAGGCGTTTACAAAATCACATAATTAGTACATTTGCGGTTGTCTGCCCGTCTGCCTGCTAACTGAAAAACGAAAACAGATATCAAGATGAAATTTTTACAGCGGTCAATTAAGTATTGACCTATGATGCTCATTTAGGTCTTGACCTATCCTACCAACCCATCTTGTAAACCATTAAAGATAGAAAAAATGTTTAAATGTAAAAAATCTTTCTTATCAAAAAATAAATCACTTTTGTTTGCAACATTTTTTCCCAAGCATCACTGTTTACCCGTGAGGGCGCAAATTAGGCGTAAATTGTGTAGTATGTATTATTTGGGGAAATCAGTTTATTTATGTGTGACATGTGTGTATGTGTAATGTGATAGAGTAATCAACACTGTCTCTGCATGGTATTTCAACAAGTAACTCAGTCAGTTGTTTGTTTTCACTTGTTAGTTTTAAATTTTAAATTTAAATAATAAATATCTTTTTAAGGAAGATAAGATATTATTTGAAAATATTTTTGCTGAGCACTCATACATGGCTAGACATAAAAAAAAAACTTTTAACAAAAAGAAAACCGACTTCAAAAGAAAATATTTTCCAAAATTAATTAATATACACTAAAAAGTAAAAAAATAACGATATTATAATGCAGTTAAAATTATTGTTATTTTTGGAGTCGGTGTCAGCCAAGCTAATGTAGCACACAATTTCCTTGGCTGATACCGACTCTAAAAATAACAATAATTTTAACTGCATTGTAATATCGTTATTTTTTTCCTTTTTAGTGCATATTTATTAGTTTTGGAAAAGATTTTCTTTTGAAGTCGGTTTTCTTTTTGTTAAAAGTTTTTTTATTTCGTGATTTTTAGTGAATCTGAAGTACACTAACTAATCTTTTACTAAAAAAGAATCATCTAAATCGGTTGACGTGATATAGAGTCATTCGTCCTCTTGTCGTGCATACTTAATGCTAATTTAAGACTTTGATGATTTTCTCATGGATGTCATTATCAGAACTCGACCGAATACTGGAAGCACTACCTTTCAAATAGTTAAAGAATCATCAAAATCGGTTAACCCAGTCAAAAGTTCTGAGGTAACAAAAAAAAAAATAAAAAAATACAGTCGAATTGAGAACCTCCTTTTTTTTCGTTTGAAGTCGGTTAAAAACTTGAGGTATTTCAAATCATTGCCAAAGAAAATTTTTTGTACCGCTGATGCAATTTTGAAAAAATTTCTTCAAATATTCAACGACCCACCCGAATTGTTGTCAAAAATTAGTTTAAACAAGTGTAATTTACAATATTTTAAAAATCCTCGACAAATTTTTCGGGCGCGGAAGCCTCATCTTGCACTAAAAACACTTTCAGTAAAATTACCATTCAAACGAAATCAAAATATTAAACACACATAGTGGTGAAACTAATAACACCCCTTTTTTAGTTCGAGGATTTAAAATACATTTTTACTTCTGGGTTAGTTGTCAACGTAATATATGCATACATTATCCACAATTGGTTTGATCTGAGTATTATTATGACATAAAATTTGCTTGTATTAATTTATCTCAAATATGTTCTAACTTCTGAAAGCTAATAACTCATTAGTTTCAACAAAAAATTCATGAAATACATATAAATTTGTTGCGAAAAATATAAATTGGTAGACTGCAATATTTTTGCACATGCTAAAAATTCATGGCAACCTACTTTGCATAAAAACGTTTTAGTGTCCCTAGTAACTAATCAATAGATTTTAAGATTGTTTTCAATTGTAGCATTTGTTTTAGATTTACTTCCCAATCAACAAGTATACCATAACGGGCTATAAGGAACATAATTCCAAAATTATTGCAAAATTAATAATGCAATATTCCATTTTGAAGAAAATATGCTATCTCTTCAATCTCTCCTAAATGTACTGGCTTAGTTAATGCAGTTCCTACGCTACTCATTTCTTTTACATTATGCACTTCAAGTTTTTCAAACAGTTACATATGTGTGAGTTAGTATTAAAAGATAATTATTTATGTTTAAGTACAATAAAAGTTTGACTCTTGAAAAGTTAATTCACAATTAATGTTTTTAAGGCTTACCATTAAAATGCCTTGTAATCCAAAGTAAAACGTATATACAAAATGTCAGTTTGATCAGAAACTGTGACTTTTAAATTTGCGCTTACAAGTTATGAATAAAAAATTATAGGGAATTTCATGTTTTGGACTACTCTTTACATTTTTTTTGTCAATTTAAATTATTTTCGAAACTTTGCTTTTTCCAAAAAATTTGTTATTTTTAACCCCCAAGCTAAAAAAGGGAATGTTATAAGTTTGGTGGCTATATGTGTGTGTGTCTGTCTGTATGTCGGTTTGTGGTTTTGTAGCATCTAAATGGATGAACCGGTTTTAACTTTCTTGGTTTCGTTTGAAATGTAAATTAAACGGAGAGTGTTCTCGGTTATGTTTCAAGTAAGAGTTTAGATTTCTGTATCCAAAAACAAAAAAACGTGATGCTTTACGGCAAACATAATTTTTTGTATATGTTTCAAGGTGAGTTTAGGGTTCCGTATCCGAAAAATTATTAAGCGGATGAAGCAATTTGGATTGTTTTGATTGAAATGTATGAAAGATATTTATTAGAATTTGTTATTATCTTTGTTGCATGTAGGAGTTAGGGTTCCTTGCCCAAAACAATTAAAAAATAGGCGATAATCATTTAAATAAGTTTAGTTAGGACAAGACTATAAGGGTAATTGTGTAGAAAATGTTCTTACATAGTTTTCAAGTGTTAGTTTAGTGTTACGTATCTGAAAAATTTATCGAAGTTTATTTAAATTTTGCAGATTTCACTTGTTTTTAATTCTCAAATAAAAAAAAAAGATGTTAAAAATTTGACCGTTATGTATTTGTGTGTGTCTGTCTGTGTTTGTGGCATTGAAGCGAATAGACGAATGAATCAATATTAATATCTCTTGTTTCATTTGAAAGACAATTTAATGAGGAGTGTTTTTAAATATGTTTCAACCACGATTTCAGGGTTTCATATCCGAACTTGTAATGAAAATTTGATACTCATTAACTTGACAGTTATTGTGCGTCTTTCATTAAATATCTGTTTCTAAACTAATTAAATCCTACATATTCGAATTTGATTTTTTCATCTTAATTCACCGTTTTCGAAATACTAACGTTTAAGGTAGTACCAGCATGAAATCACTTTTCGACAGATTTGACCGAATTTTTTTTCTCGGGTTTATAATAGCTTTATTTATGAATTCCTAAAATTTCATAATTTTTGACCGTTTAGATCGCGAGATATTTAAAGACAAAGTTCGCGATTTTGAGGGTCATGTCCCATTTAAAGCATGTAAAATGTCCGGTCTCTCCAACTATTTTTTATGATATTATTATATATTGAAGAAAAAGTAGAAAAAAATGTTTATACAATACAATTCTAAAAAAAAAATTTAGAAATTAATTTTCACTTTCGAGATATTAATTTTGACGTAAATTGATCGAAATTGGGACGTTGGCATAATTATTTCCCATTTTAAACGGTCAAAATTTCTGAAACTTTGGGAATTAATAGTAAGCATTATTAAATTCTTAAATTTAATTTTTCGTTAAACTCTGTCGAAAAAAAAATTGTACCATTGCTTTAACATAGAAACTGCAAATACCATGCTGGAACATCGTTAAAATAGATCAAAGTGAAACTTGTTGACAACAAACCAAGATATTTGTATTCCAAGCAATATGTGAAATCAATAAGTTTTTAAATATGAAAATGTTCCATAAACTGACTATTGTATTAGTATTTTTTTACTAATTATGTATTATATACGTATATTTTTTATTTGCCATAATTATGGAAAAAATCATTATTTTAAAAATTAGAAGTAGAATAGTTCTGAAAGTTTTTACAAGACTGTATGTCAGGGCTTAAAAAAAGTTTCAAATGAGATGAAAGAAAATTGTGTTGGATGAATATTTAAAATGATACAAGAATTTAAAAGGAGTGTCAATATTGCTTGGAAACATAATATTTCCATTCAAAAAGATTGTACGTAACTTTTTGTAGCTTATTTTTAAGAAATTTTAAAAATATTGCAAGTGTTCTTAATAATGATGATCAAAGAATACAGATACATATAGAAGGCCAATTTTGAACTTCTCCTCATCTTGAAACCAAAAAAATATATTGGTTTTTTATATTCACCGATAGATGACTCTATGAGCACAATATTTTTATTTTTAATTGGTCTCATGATAGTGCATTTAATTATTTAGTTTTTTTCTATAATATGTCATTGTGAAATAACGTACCTGAAAATTCAAGCAATAAACTTGATTATATTTTTTCTTTAAATCAATTTAATACTTAAACTTTATAATATTATTTAAACTAACTTTAATGAATGCAAAATGTGAATGATCTGAAAATAGTTTTTCAGGTGTATTTTATAATAAACAATTTTCATTTTAAAAAATTTTTCTTGTATTCAATACCCAGTTTTAAATTGATTTAAAAGAAAAAATATAATCAAGTTTATTGCTTGAATTTTAAGGTACGTTATTTCACAATGACATATTATAGAAAAAAACTAAATAATTAAATGCACTATGATGAGACCAATAGGCCTTTTCATCATGTCATAAGCGCAAGTGCAGAGTTTATTTTTTCGTAGTGATAGCAATAAGTAGGACTAAGATAGAAGATATTTGTTATTCATTTTATTACATTGGTTATAAATCATTTAGTACGAAACAAATGTGAATCGTGATTTTAAAATGAAAAGCCCTATTAAAAATACAAATATTATGCTCATAGACTATAGAGTCATCTATCGCTGAATATAAAAAACCAATATATTTTTTTTGGTTTTAATATGAGGAAAAGTTCAAAATACCAAATGGTGAGTTCAAATATGTGTATAGAATTGGGCTTCTATATGTATCTATAATCTTTGATAATTATTAAAAAAATTTTTATATGCTCCTCAACTTTATAATAAATGTAGGTGTATCATTTTGAATCTTTTAGATTTCAAATAAATAAATTGCCAGTTTTCAAACGAGCTATTGGGCTTTCAAATTAAAGAATTTTTTGTTAAAATACAGTTCTTAAAATTTTGTTAAAAATTTCTTTTCATACTTTAGTTGTATATATTTCATGTTCTGTAATTGTTGTCTATTAAAATATTATTTGGAAAAAATGAAGACTTTAAATACTTGTTGCATCGATAACAATAAGTTATTATTCTATCGAAATTTTAAATTTGTAGCTAGCCAGACTTTTTTATTGTTTGAACCTGTTACAGTTATTCAGTATATAAAGAACTGTTTTTGTTTAGAGTTTCAATTATTTGATAATGATCGTACTAGTTCAAAATATTTTTAAAGATTTTTTTAAATTTTATAAAATTTGAATCAATTTTAAATTAATATTTGATAATTTATGTTTATTCCTTATATATTAAGTTTTAAGAAAACCTATGCTTTGAAGTTTTCATTGTATTTAATTAATTTTATTTCAGATTTTAGTGCAATAAAAGATATTCTTTTATTATAATTTATTTTAAACTTAATATCACATTTATAATGATCTTAAAGTTTTATAAAATAATTTTCAATTGTAATACGTGATGCTTTTTTCGTGATTTCTTGCTGTGAAAACGAATAGACCTTCCTCAATTTAATTATTATAATGGAAATTAAATATCTAGTTCCTAACACTGTACCAATTCTGCATGCCATAATTTGAATGCCAGATACAAGTGAAAATTTATTTTATAACCTAGCCTACGCGCTATATAGTAAAAAATACAAAAACTGGAAAAAATTTGCTCTACATATTCGAAGAGAAGTAGTAAATTTTATTGGCCAAAAGTGGGATATAATTAATTTTTTTATTCGTAACCGTAATGGAAAAATGTATAAATCGCGTGAAGATTATATGCTTGAAATGGGCAAAAAAATACATATGGTACCGCTTGTGAAATTCGGGCTGCAGTAAGAATATGTAAATGTCAAGTAGAATTATATAGAAGTGAAAACGCACATCCGTATGAAATATATGGAAATAATCCCGACATATTAATACGTTTGTTTAATACGGTAAAGTTGAATGGCCCACATTATGATGTCTGTGAACCGGTATATAATAAGGAATTAACTGGAAATTTGAAGAAACAGTTTTTAAAGAAATATATTCAAATTATAAAATATATAAAGGAAGATACTCAACAAACAGACGCAGATAAAGATGAACTTGAGGAAGGCTTTAATAACCGACAAAAAGAAACTAAAAATACGAATTCACAAGCTAACAGCAATATCCTAAGCTTCACAATACAAAGTGGGAATTCTGAAAATGATGATAATTGTGAATCACTTTATGAATTGAAGATAATTTATCTTTTGTATCTATGGAAGTGCATCCAGAAGACAATAGGCGCATTGAAAATATTGCAATTTTAAACGAAAATACAAAAGAACTAAATACAAATTTATACTATCAACAGAAAAAGAGCAACAAGAGCCAATCCAAATTTTCCAATAATATCATAAATTTAAAAGTGGAAGATAGATATATTCCACATAACAAGATTAATATACCTCGAGATGGAAGCTGCTTGTTTCATTCGATTTCGTATGGTATTTATGGAGAAAAATAATATTTAAATTATACCCAAATTGTACGTAAAGACGTTGTACGGTATATTGCCGATAAGTGGGAGGAATATCAAAACTTTACGTGTAATCAATTTGGTAATCCTTATTCAACCAAACAAGACTATGTTCAAGAAATGTTAAAACATGGTACTTATGGTTCACTTATCGAGGTTAAAATCGCTGCTTTACTTTATAAACGGCACATCGAAGTTTATTTGAACGAACACAACGTACAATCATTTGGAGAAAAAACAAATCCTCTTACAAGAATATATTTTTCGGGAGAAAATATTTTGTCTGGCCATTTTGACGTTTGTGAGCCTTTAAATTAGGACAACAACTCAAATGATACAGAAAATGAAAAAGGATTGAACGAAACGAATCAATTAAGAAACAGTAAATTAAGTCAAGCGGAAATTTCCAAGAATATTATAAATTTAATAGTAGAAGATAAATACGTCCCACATAAAAAAATTATTATGCCCGGTGATGGAAATTGCCTGTTTAACGCACTTTCATATAAACTTTATGGAAAAACAAAGTATTTAGAATACACTCAAATCATCCGTAATAATGTTGTAGAATACATTTCAGATAACTGGGATGAATTCAATTAAGCAACGTGTAATGAATATGGCAATCCTTATGCAACCAAAGAAGAATACCACACAGCTATGTCTAAACCAGGGACATTTGGTTCAATTATCGAAATTAAAATAGCTGCTTTGTTTTACCACCGTCGAATTGAAGTTTATTGGAGCCAGAACCAAGTGTACCAATTTGGAAAAAACACCGATCCTCTTATACGGATATATTTTTCGGGAGGAAATCCTTCGGTCATTTCGATGTTTGTGGACCACTAAACTGTGACCGTAGTTTAAGTAACGAAGATTGTACAATAGAAACTAATGAAGTTGATTTAGAAAAAAATAAACGCGGTCGACCAAAAAAAACTAAACGTGGTCGACCAAACTTATCAGGAAAATCTTTGAACGAATTACGTGTTTATGCCGATCGACGATATCGTATGAAAAAGCCTGAAGTTCATAGAAAAGCTGTTTCTGTATATACAAATAAAACTATGGATATTAATAAAAAATCCGTGAAAAATTATCGATTAAAGAAATTTTATGGAAATACTGAAAAAATAATTAGCGAATTAACGAAAATCAATGACGATAGAGTTGAAGCTGAAAAAATTATTAAATGGACCCTTGTAAACCGCAGAAATTTAATAGGCTATTACTTAAAGACTTATGAAAATTTAAAAAAAAATCTTGTTGTAGGTCTTGAAAAATATCGTTACTTACCGGCTAACTCAAATACATTCATAAAATTTCAATCGTTACTTGGCCAAAGTTTACATCGTTCTACACAAGAACCATATTGTGCAGAAACATCTTATAAACCATTAGAGCATGATAAAACGATCATTATAAACGATAGTGGAAAAGCTTCTCTTCTATATAATTTTCCACAGGATAGCATAAATATTATTGAAGAGAATAAGTGCTGCTGCAATTCAAACATTTCTTTATTTACTGAAAATAAATTTAAAACATTAAAATCGAGATTTATGGATATGTCAAATTGGTGTTCCAAAACCATACCCAATTTTATATCAGAAAACGAAGAATCATTTGACAATAATATTGTGTTCTTTAATAGTCTAAAGGCACATTTTCCTAAACTGCGAACTTTGGTACGACAGTTATATGAAATGAAAGCCAATTATAAAAAAATCCGTGAAATTGAAAGTGCTTTAGACATTGTTAATGAAGACAAACTTTCAGTGTTCGGGAACCCGGAAAATTTCCAAATAAATAAGCAGGTATGCTTAGTAGATTTTGATGATATAACATCCGACATGAACTTACCAGAGGACGAAATTTTCAAGAAATATAATAACTCATTCAGTGACATGACGAAAAAATGTCTCGATACACCTAAAAATGAATGTATATCTTGTCAAAAACTATTTTTCTTAGCGCAGTTGAGAAAATTATCTGCACTTCGTTAACCTATAGAAAGTAATGTCTGGGAACGCTTAAAACGGTTTATTGAAGAAAAAAAATAACAAGTAGTAATTTTATTTGTCGATTATGTTAGGTTACACACGAAAAAATATCTTACCTGCAAATTGTATTCTTAATGATTTTTATGTTGGAGAAATTCCAAACGAATTGAAAAAATTGAATGAATATGAAAAAATATTAATCCAACGAGCCAAAGCTTTTCAAATGGTAACCACCATGACTCCAGTATCAAAAAGAAATATTCCTAACAGGCAAAGTATAAAAAAAATTATTGGTAGAACATTTCACTTACCATTGCCATTAGAAGAAACATTACAAAAATTACCGAAACCGGAAGAACCTTTAAATAAAAATCAAGACATGTATATTATAGTACGTGGCTGCCCAACCAAAAACAAAATCATCTGGGAAGATTTGGTGGATGTGGAAAATCTTTATCAAACATTAAAATTTTTAAAAAGTAATAATAAACATTACTCAAATATAATTTTGAATCAAAATGTTAAAAAATTATTAGATCCTTTAGATAAAAATATTCAATATGGAACGGAAAATGATATAAACAATAAAGTTAAATGATGGTATTGATAATTCGGCATTATTAACACAAATAACAGATAATAATCAACATAATTATGAATATGAACACTGCACAATATATTCATTACACGAGAGGCGAAAAAAATGTTTAATAACAGCTTTATATCAAATGTTGAAAGTGAATGCTTCAACTTTAGACCGTTGTGATAAAGAAATTGATGTGAAATGTTTTCCAGATCTTTATTATGAAGGTAAATTTGGTCAATTGCATCCTAAAGAAAAAAAGATAACTTCAGCTGAATTCATCAAATCGCGACTTGCCATTCGCTATTTAGACATAGTAATCAATATATTTTTTATTATTAAACGATGCGAACTTAAGACACTTAAGTTCAGGTATATATTATAATTGAAATATAACTAAAAGAATGAAAAATTCACAAAAGAAACGTTTCTCGATTTACTACAAAAGGAGGAATTGGAAGGAGATTTAAGTGCATTATTCAGTCGTTTACGAAACACTGAACAATTTTGGCGAAAACCAAGAAATGATGTGGTGTGTATGTCAAAATATTACGGACCACCTACTTGGTTCTTAACAGTTAGTCCATCAGAATAGAATTGGTCTGATCTCGAACAATATCTTAGAGACATTAATAGTCCTGAAATGGCAAACAAACGTATTGGTGAATTAATTGCAAAAGATCCCGTATCAACTTGTAGATTTATTGATATTAAATTTCGGGCCTTTTTAGATTTTCTTAATTCACCTGAAGAACCACTAGGCAAAATAGAACATTATTTCTGGCGGCGTGAATATCAGTCAAGAGGTTTGCAACATTTCCATATATTACTTTGCGTAAAAGATGCACCTGTGCTTGAAAAATCTTCTACGCAAGAGGTAGCTGACTTCATATCGAAATATATAACATGTGCTATTCCAAACAAAACTACTTCACCAACTTTATATGAACGAGTCATGAACTATCAAGTACATAAACATAACAGTTACTGTTTAAGAAATAAAAAAAGGAAACATAATCAAGAAATAGAAGAAAAAACTAAGCCAAATAAAAACAAATCCGACTTTTTCGCTATTTGCAGATTTGGATTCCCTCGTGCAGTAACAGATTTTATTCAAATTAATGGAGTGAATGAGGCTGTAGCAGCAAGAAAAACTTTATCAAATAAGAGATTATATAACATACAGAGAAAATAGGAATCCTTTTACATTAACGATTACAATCCAGTTGTAATGTTAGCATGGAACGGAAATATTGATTTACAATATATTGGTGAAAAAACGGGACTTTTGAATTTCTACATTACCAAATATACAACAAAAGGAGAGAAAAGTCATATTGTTGATACTTTTGAATTCTACAAAAACATTGAGAAGTCGATTGTTTAACGTGGGCCTTCGTGCTCTTAGTAACAGAGAATGTGGACTTTTTGAAGCAAGCGATATGCTTTTTGGCATATCTCTTTATGGAACGGATCCTAATACCACAATTAGATGGTTAGATGTAAATATGAATCGTAATCGTAGATTAAAACCGAAAAAACAAATAGAGCAACTAGATCCAAATTCATCTGATTTATTTTATGAATCATAGGTTGACGATTATTATCCAAATAGGCCTTTCGAATTAGAAAATATACATTTGTATGATTGCTTACGATGGTATGACATAAAAAATAATGAACCTAAATTGAATGAAAATCAACATTATTATATATTGTTGGACAACAAATTTTTATATATAAGGCAACGACCATATCTTATCAATCATTATAATATTGACATTAATAAATATCCAGAAAATTATTACTTTTCAATATTACTTATGTTTATGCCTTGGCGAAATCTTTCGCAACTAAAGGCAGTGCAAAAGTCATATACAGAAGCATTTTATTTATTAAAAGACAAAATAAAAGATGGAGTTATTTATGGGCAGCAACAAAAGGAATATTTAGATAGTTGGAATAAAGCAAATGAAATGATTGACGCAACAATATCAGAAATTAGAAATAATATAAATAACGACGATAATGACGATGATAATGATATTGAAAATCCATTAGAATTTCAACCAGTAGAGGCAATTAATGCAATGGATGATTTTAGAAGAGTTGTAACTATATCAGATGATGAAATGAATAAAATGATCGGCAATTTAAATGCAGACCAAAAACGAGTATTTAATAAAATCCAAGATATCTTAAATACAGAAAACGAAATATTAAGATTTTTCGTAAGTGGAACTGGTGGTACTGGGATAAGTTATCTCATTAATACAATAAAACATTGGGTATTCAAAACATTTAAAAAAAAAACGTTTCTGTGACTGCTCCGACGGGCATTGCAGCATTAAACGTTAACGGATTGACTATTCACAGACTACTGCAACTGCCAGTTGAACATGGATCCACCCCAAAATATAAACCTATTTCAGATCAAGTTCTGAAAGTGTTACGAGCCGATTTAGGCAATGTTATGTTAATAATCATTGATGAAGTATCCATGTTTTCAAATATCACTCTCATGTATATTCATTTA
This sequence comes from Chrysoperla carnea, assembly GCF_905475395.1. Lineage (NCBI taxonomy): Eukaryota > Metazoa > Arthropoda > Insecta > Neuroptera > Chrysopidae > Chrysoperla > Chrysoperla carnea. The sequence continues at coordinate 9,181,367 of NC_058342.1, forward strand.
CGATTAACAGAAATTTTTGACAGCTCCATGAATGAAAATTGTTGGTTTGGAGGAAAACATTTTCTTATTTGGAGATTTATTACAGCTACCCCCCGTCAGAGAAAATTCGCCATTCGAAAATATATCGCAGAAAGAAATTGATAAATTTTTAGGCTCCCTTACTGCTTTTAAATTTATGGAGAGAATTATTTAAATATGGAGAGCTATATGTATCAATATACGCCAGCAAAATAATTCTAAATTTATGAATATGCTAGGACGTATACAGTTAGGAGTTTTAACAAGAGAAGATAATGAATTGTTGTCTACCAGATTACTTAAATTTTATATAACTTCAATTGTTGAGAGACTGCAAGAGTCAACTGTTCATTATTCGTTATTATCCAACAAAACAGTTTGTTTACTTCCAATCAACAATATGTGCACTCAATTAAATGAGACCATGTTAAAACAAATTCCTTTCTTTAACGACCAGAAATTGAACAAATTACAGTGGATGAAATACACTGCTCAAAATATTTTCATAAAAAAGTGCGTGCAGTAATAGAATATTATGAAGATGATTCTTCAATGACAGCCGGCTTAGAAAGCAAAATAATAAAAATGACAGCTCGCATAATGTTGCGAAGAAATATCGATATTACATTAGGTTTCGTAAATGGTTTAAATGGCGTAATAAAGCAAGTTTATTATGTCATTCATGATAAAAATAAAATTAACAAAATTAATAAGAATAAAATTAACAAAATTAACTTTAATCATGGAATAGAATAAGATATAGAACAAGTTAAAACTAAATTTGAAATTTTACCTCGATCATTTGTTTATAGAGAAAAGTTTAGAGAATATGTTTTGCATACGCTATTACAATTCCTAAAAGTCAAGGCTTAAGTCTTGATAGTGCATTATTAGATATTGGATCGTGTATATTTTCTTGCGGCCAAGCATATGTGGCATTATCAAGAGTTAAAAATTTCTCTGGCGTCCATCTAATTAATTTTGATCTAAGTCAAATAAAAGCTCAAGAAAGTGCAATAGTAGAATATAACACTTACAGTTAATAAAATCAAATCTAAAAAACCTGCCACCAGCTTCGGCTGGTGGAACCAGAGCACACTGGTACCAGGCGGGTCCTCGGGTGGCGGATAGAGGATTCCAATCGGCTTGCACGTACCACCGATTGGTTGGAGCTTGCTCCCCCAGACCAAAGTCGCGCGTATGGGAAGGAAAACCCATCAAACCAAATACCCTGTGGCGTACTGTGCTGTTTTCCTACGGTTTTTATGTTTTCCCTAAATGTGGCTGGCTTCCCCGGCGAGTGCACTGGGAGTGCTGGATCCCGGTACCGTCAATGGCTTCACGGTGCCCTGGTGAAAGCGGCTGTGTAGCTTACGGGTTGCACAGTCGAGGTGTTCCTCGTCGGGGGTGTCGTCGACGAGCTTCGGACCCTGGCCAGGAAGTGTGCGTTGAACACAGGGGTCGGAACCTGTGTTGCTCCGAGCGGGTTTTGGCGTGTCGGATTATACATCACGTTTGTGGTGTCGGCGCCATTAGTGAGTGTTGGTCCCCTGAGTACAGGGGAGGGAGCAGTAAATACCTACGGGATTGACTGTCTTCCTGGGTGTACCCGTTACCAACTAGACTCAGCTCGCTCCCTCACGGACGATGAGTCGATTCTATTGATTATGGATCCAAAATCCTTATTGAGGCCTTTCCAGAGTACCTCGGGTACAATTGTGGGGGACACGTTACCGTCCGGAATTAGGGACCCGAGCGGGTCTCGGTTAACACCGAACCGTCCGGAAGTAAGGTGGGAGCTGTGAAGCATGATAAACCACATGCTCATGATGAAAATCAATCCACCAAAGAGGGAGCCGCCTCTGAAAATCAATACCTGGCTGACGACAATGGTGTTGTAGCAGTGGAGGAAAGAAGTATCGCTGATCTCCTTGCTGAACAATTTAAGAGTGTCAGTGACACGTCAAATTATGATCCGGCTTTTATTCGCATGAAAGAGGAAAGGGAGAGTGTCCCCCTGAACTTTTCCACCGAGAGGGTATTGGATTATAATCAAGATTTTACCATCGAGGAATTTCAAGAAGCTCTGGATTCGTCAAGTGACACATCACCCGGACCGGATGACATTCCATATGCCATGATTCGTAATCTACCATCTGAACAGAAGACCAGATTGGTCGATCTGTTCAACAGAATATGGCACGATGGCACTTTTCCGGACACTTGGCGAGATGTTATAATCATTCCTTTGCAAAAGGAGGGTAAAGATCCCTCCTGCGCGGCAAGTTATCGTCCAATATCTCTCACTAGTTGTGCTGGCAAGCTTCTGGAGAAAATGGTGAGTAGGCGCCTGGTCTGGTTTCTGGAGACACACCATCTTATCTCCAAGAATCAGAGTGGGTTTCGAAAGGGTCACTCTACCATTGACCAACCAGCTGTTCTCGAGGATGCTGTATTAGACAGTTTCATGTTAAGAGAGCGTATGGTCGCTGTATTTTTTGATATTGAAAAAGCCTACAACATGACCTGGAGATATGGTATCCTTGAGAGGCTATCACTCGGGGGTCTGCGAGGTACTTTACCAACATTTTTAAAAGCATTTTTATCACCTAGAAGATGCAGGGTACGGGTCGGATCGACACTCTCGAGGCCATATGCCACAGAAAATGGTATACCGCAAGGCTCAACCCTGAGTGTGACACTCTTCTGCTGCATAATCAATCAAGTCACTGCCACTGTTAGTCCTCGCGTTGGCCGCTGCCTGTACGTAGACGATGTTACTATCTTCTATAGTGGAAATAGTATGACTCACATACAGGAGCTTCTCCAACGTGCCGTGAACAAAGTAGTTCAGAATGCAGCTGCAATAGGTTTCAAGATATCGACACCGAAAACTACCTGTATGCATTTTTGTCGGAAGAGGTTGGAGCATGATGACCCTCAGCTCTTTGTTGGCGCCTCAAGAATACGGGTGGTGGACAATGTACGATATCTGGATCTAATCTTGGATAGGAAGCTCTCCTGGAAGCCCCTTGTGAGTAGCCTATTGGGACAATGTAAACGATCTCTCAATATCCTTCGATGCTTGTCGAGTACCAAATGGGGAGCGAGCAGGAATATCCTACTCAGAGTATACCAGTCTTTAGTACTGAGTAGACTAGACTACGGGTGTATGGTGTACTCCTCTGCTTCGCAGTCCACTCTACTACCACTCGACCGGATCCAAAGTCTCGGTGTGCGGTTGGCCACCGGTGCGTTCCGTACGAGTCCTGTTCAGAGTCTGCTGTGTGTTCAGAGTCCTGCCACCACTTTCAATCAGGCGAAAGCAATTTACCTTGAACTATTGTTCAGGTATTTTAGCAAAGCCTTGGCACCCGAATTACGAAGTCACCTTTGAAAAGCACGTCGAAATCCTGAACAGATACAGAACAAGACCATCTGCTCATAGGCCGATGTCTGTTCGTATCATCGAGATTGTCGCACAAATAAACTACTCACTTCCAAGGGTCTTCCTGATTTCGCATAATGAAATTGCACCCTGGACACTGGTCTCACCTATGCGTCGCTTAGATCTTGCAGCATTGAAAAAAGGTGAGACAAGTGACGCGCTCTTCAGGGCGGAATTTTATGCACTACTGAGCGAGTATCCAAACTTTCAGCGGATATATACGGATGGATCCAAGACGGAGACTGGGGTAGGGAGCGCTTTTTTGACCTTGGGTCAAACCTACTCCTGGTCGATGCCGGATTCATGTAGTGTGTATACCGCTGAGCTATATGCTATTTGGCAGGCCCTAAGATTCGCTGATCTCCAACAACGACATGACTACTTAATTTGCTCTGACTCACTTTCAGCGCTTGTGGCATTGGGTGACCGTTGGTCCATGAATCCACTGGTCCAACTGGTCCTCAATGTTCATCACCACCTCAAGCGGAGTCAGAAGCGTATTGTGTTTATCTGGACACCGGGTCACGTGGGCATCTTAGGTAATGAAATTATCGATGTTGCCGCGTGTCAGGCTGCAGCAGCACCGGCTGTAGACGATGTGTGCGTGAGGGACACTGATATTAAGTCACACATGAGGCTGTTGCTTAAACGGGAGTGGCAACACACATGGAACGAGCTCAATGCGAAATTATTTTCCATCAAGCCGTCAGTGTCTAAATGGAGTAATCCAATGGCACTGAGTCGCATCGAGGATGTGGCCATCACCAGACTTCGCATTGGGCACACTGCAATAACCTTGGCATATCTGCTCACTGGAGAGCAACAGCCTCAATGTGCTCCCTATGGGCGGCCCCTTACTGTCAGGCATATTCTCACCACCTGTCCGCAATACCAAGCACATCGTCAACAATGTCAACTGCGAGGAAGCTTAAGTCGCATCCTGGGTAATAACGCTACCATGTTACCCAGGCTGATAAATTTCATAAATTGTTCAGGTCTTTTAGGAAAAATATGAAAAACTGTGAAATACTAATCTGTGATAATAACTTACCTATTTCATGTTATCTGTGCCGTTACATCCTTTTTTAGAATTTTCTCTGTTTTATTCGACATATCTATCTGTGATACAATGTATTTTTATTATTGTGTTGTCGGTTTTTAAAAGAGGTATTCGTTTAATTAAGTGATATAATATTATACTTACCTCGTTTTGTTTGCATATAAATACATGTGTTACTGAACATTAGATGTAACGATATGTGCTCTGTCCTGATGATATGGGCTGCTAATGATCTCAGTTATCGATGCGGCCCTAAAACCTTAAAAAAAAAAAAAAAATCTAAAAAAGTTCAGGATAGGCAATGGTCGTCACATCTCAATATCATTTCTGCAGATATGATAGATATTACTCAGATAAGGAAACCAACTGCTAAGAGAAAAAGAAATTTTCCTTCAAATAAAAATAAGACAACCAAAAAGAAAAGAAAATCGTAATAAAATAATTGAATTCAAATTATATAATTTGTAGACTATTTAATTAATTTCATTTTATGGAATGTTTTCACTCATTATCAAAATCATAATAAAAGAAAAAATGGTTATGATATTTATTTATTTCAAAAACATTTAATACAAAAGAAATTGATTTAAATGACAATTTTTTTATTGTGATACAATTATTTAAAATTAAAATTCAACAGTTGCATTGTAAATTGTTTAATCGTTATTAAACAACTCTTAATTTGATAGATGAGTTAGTCACGTATTCTTATTGTTGATTAAAAATATATTTTAATTGTCATAAAAATCAAATTTCAATTTTAAACCAAAGACACTTTAGATTGCAAACTTATGCTACAATTTTCCTGATGAAATGACCCCACCAGAAAATTTTACTAAATAATATAAAAGAAAGTTTAAGCACCAGGGTGTTAGTTTTGAGCAGTACAGATAAGTACAGGAGAATATATGAATGTGACAGCTTTTGGTGTTTCACTGCTGCACTAGCAAATATATACATCATTGTTGAAAACTAATTCTGCATAAATATCCGAATAACAAAAATATTGTACAGAAATAAATCACGCAGGGCTTCGGAAATTGACGGAAAATTAAAAATTTACTTTAAATTCCGGTACTAAAATTGTCGGATCTATTTGTGTATGGCATTTATGTAATTTTCTTCGAATACCTATGCAGAATTAGTGTCCAACAGCGTGTCGAACATATTTTCTGCTGCAGTGGTGAGACACCAAAAGGTGTGACATTCATATTCTCACCTGTACGTATAAAACTGACGTCAAAGTGCTAAAATTTACTTCTACATATAGAATCATCTTTTTCAACATGATTTTTGGTGAGTCATTTCACCCGAAAAATTTTAGCATGAGCTTGTGGTGGGCTAAAAAAATGAATTAAATCTGAAATTCAGGTCTGCCCACAGTGTGCCGCATTTAACATGAACTTTTCAAATAGATCGCTAGACAAAATCTCAATAATCGATCCTATTTGTTAATGATTTATTTGTTGAAGACTTATACTTGATAAATTCTTACGTTTATTATTTTAATTACATCATTTCAACAATAAAATTCATCAACAAACAAGACTAAAAAAGCTTGATGAAATAAAAGAAGAAAAAACTTTGGAATCAATGAGAGAATAAAGCAAATATTCAAACTATTCTGTAAATATTTTCTTAAAATAGGTAACATGAGAATTCAAATGGAAAAAAGACCATAATGGGACTAAGGCAATCAAAAAATTTTGGAAACATGTAAACTCTTTTTTTGGATTCCAACCCAAAAGAAAATGCAACAGATGGAGGAAAATTTCCGTAGGATTGATTATAAAATTGCACCCATATTTAGATAATGAAATTCAACTTGAAGAATTAATGGTTTCTTTAATTAAATGTAAAAACAATAAGTCACCAGGCTTAGATCGCGTTCCATATGAGTTTTATAAGCACCTACCAGCCAATTGGACACATTATATTACCAATCTGTTTAATCAAATACTTTCCACCGAAACTACTCCACCAGAATGGTCAGAAATGCTTACGACATTATTACACAAATCTGGGGATCCAAAGAACCCAGCTAACTATCGCCCTATAGCGCTTTTGAATACTCTCCTGAAGGTATTCTCTAACATCCTCAATACTCGTCTTACACACTGGGTTGATGAAGAAAAACTTTTACCAGAGTCCCAAAATGGGTTTCGTTCAGGCAGAAGTTGTTTGGATAATATTTTTATACTGAATACTTTATTGACTATTCATACTCGCCTGAAAGGTAATTATGTTTATGCGGTTTTCATTGATTTTCAAAAAGCGTTCGACTCTTTAAATCATGAGCTACTTTGGTCCAAATTGCACGGTATTGGAATATATGGAAAAAGCATCCGAGTTTTGCAACAAATATACAATACGGCTAACATCAAGTTGAAAATAGATGGTGATGTATCCGACCCGATTAGAGTTCTTTCGGGTATACTGCAAGGTGAAACAATGTCTCCACTATTATTCAATCTTTTCATATCGGACTTGGATGACTGGTTTCGAAGCGCTGGTTTCAGTGGTTTTAATATTAATCAAAATTCAGACGTTCTAACTTTGTGTTATGCGGACGATATTATTCTATTTGGATACTCCCCGGGTGACATTCAGAAAAAACTTCACCATCTAAAAACATACTGTTTAGCAAATAAACTTACAGTAAACACAGCTAAAACTAAAGTCTTAATCTTTCGAAATTCACCCAAGTGTAAACGAATGCCTGTTTTTAAATACGGAGATATTCCAATTGAGGTGTGCCAACAATACACATATCTAGGAGTGACTTTCTCTTCCACCTGCAAATTTCTCCAGGCCACCCAATATGCAATTAAAAAAACTCATGCTGCAAATGGACGCGTTAAAAGAATCCTTTGTGCAACAAAGTCCGACTCATGGCCTTCTAAAATGAAATTATTTGATAGCATTATAAGTGCAACACTGCTATATGCTTCCGAAGTTTGGTCCTATAATTACCTCAATATGCTGGAAACTGTGCAGTTAAAATATATAAAAGGCATATTATGTTTACCAAAGAATACACCTAATTTCATGGTTCGTTTGGAATCGAACAGAGACATGTTATCGGTACAAGTTTTCAAAAGAATGTATAGGTACTGGCTACACGTACCAAACTCTCCAGAAAGAGAATCTGCGTCCCTCAGGCGCAAATAACACAGTTTAATTAAACTGTGTTATTTGCGCCTGAGGGACTTGCATTCTTGTCCAGAAAACATAACAGGTGGAAACTGGTGCTCACAATTACAAACACTTCTACATTTTTCTGAAAAACAGGATCTTTGGAACGATCAATCTATAATAAATATCAAAAGATCGATGAATACTGCACTGGAAGGCTACAAACGAAAACTTCATGAAACTGATTTAATTTCAATGAATTCATCCAATTACAGCAGCATGTATCGACATTTATTCAACTGCAATACACACTCGTTGCTTGAGTTTCGATGCCCCATCGTCAAGCTCAGAACAATTTGCCAAATTAGGACTGCGAGCCGGTTTCGTTTCCGTTTGCTTGTAAATGGTCTCAAATACGAACTGAACAGTGATCAAAATTGCCCAATTTGTAATCTACAAGAGCCGGATGACTTAAACCACTTCTTTGTTCGTTGTCCTTTATATACAAGTTATAGATTACAATATTTGGACAAATACCTAAGTGAAATTTCCAATATTAATGATCTGTATCACCTGTTTAATATTGAGTGTGTTGAAAAAATTAATGACATTTTTAGATTTACAGTGTCGGCTTTTCGGTTCCGTGCATTTGTACTGGACGAGTAATTAAACTTTAAGTAGTATTAGCAAAACGCCAACCAGTTTTGTTTTGTGTCTATTATTATTATTTTATTTTATTTTTTTTTTATTTTGATACATGTTAAAAGGCATTACTATTTTGTTAATTGCAAACTGAACTCTATTTGTTACAATCGCTGTAAGATTATAAACAAATATATTTTTATTATTATTATTATTATTATTATTATTATAAAATTGCACCTGTTTGTTATAAAAATAAAAACAAACCGTGTAGATCCCCAGCGAATTGCGCATCATTTCAACCAGCGTGTAGTGATAAACATAAATTAGCACAACATTTCATCAATAACTTAATAGTGCCATCAATACAAAATGGAGTACAATTTGCAATGATTACAAATCATATGCGGCGGTATTAGTTAGCTGGGTCAATGAACAACATAGCCGATTTATCTTGTAAACGAAAACAAAGACATTAAATATAGAGCTGAGACGATGCTCATATTTGCCAGCCGGATAATATCCTCCTGGATCCAAGGCTTACAACACAAAAACAAAAAAAACAAAAAAACAAAAAAAATGTTTTAATTAAAAAAGTAAAAGTAATTAAAAATTTCATTAATTGTTGCCAATTGGGTCTAAGGAACGAGAATGCTTTAGGAATTGTGTTTACACAAGGAGTTTCGGCTTAGGCTACATTACACCCACCGAACAAAAAAAAAGAGGAAAAATTTATAAAAAAAAAAAAAACAAACAAAAAAATGTCAGTAAAATATTCAAATTTAATTTAAAATTTGAATTCCCCAAACCTCATTTTCAAAAAAAAAAAGAAAGGTCAAAACTATTTTTATTTATTGATGCATTTAAAATTCACCTAAAATTTCATTCACAAAATACAATTGGTTTCATTACAAAATTCATAAAAATAAAAAATGGCCGAAAGCTGATACCCAAACGGCCATGCACACGACGCACAAACACAGAATCGCACGCAGCATCGCAGGCGGTAAACACGGCGCGAAAGGTCGTGATTGGACCACGGTGGGACCAAGCACTAATGGAAAACAAAAACAACGAGTCAACAAGTGATCTGATGGCTTCTTGATGAAAAAAGAAATACTTTTACAATTGCATCGAGCGAGTGAAGAGCTCCTAATTACTTTCGTTCGTGGCGAAATATATAAAAAAATAAAATCGAACATTAATTAAATTGGATCGACATCGTGATTAGAATTAATGAATCGACAACGAATTATTAAACAGAAACAATAAAACAAAAAAAAAACAACGATAAATATTCACGTGGAGTACCCTGGTGATACCAGTTACGAGTGGGCGACCGCATGGTCATATCATCTGTTTTTTTTCTGAAAATTCAACATCGCACATCAGCGGCAACACCACCGCATGCGGGCCGATTCGATCAACACGAATTAATAAAGAAAAATCTGGAATACCTCAAGGATCACCTGGTGATTCCGCTGTGTGCTGCTGCGTTTCTCTCCTGGCCGTCCGGTTGTTCAACCCCCGGTCCCATTTCGTGAATGAATATGTAAGTTGTATTTATCTTTTTTTTCCTCTTCATCAACTAATTTGCCGACCAAAAGGACATTTTATAAAATAAATTGGAAAGTGACATTAATAAAAGGTTGGAGGTTTAACAAAACATTTTAGATTTAGGAAATCGTATTAGTTAAGTTTTTTAATTACCGTGTGTGGTGATTCCTGGTGCATCCATTAATCAAGCCGCCTAGTGGCCCTTGTCACATTGGTGCCGGCCATCAGCCGCCTATTAACGACAAGGGACAGCCACTCTCCATTTCGCGGCGCTAGGTGGTGGTGAAGTCGATCTAAATTGGTTCGAAGATCCATACACCTCGCCCGTACTGTTACGGCAATCGGCCCTTGACCGAATGTACATATATATCTATTTCTATTCAAAGAAAAATAATATAATAATATATCTGTATGCACATTTACATTTAAAAGAAATTCACCAGGAATCATCGATGTCCATGCTAGCATTAATTTATGTCGCCTCATAAACAAATATTAATTTTTTTTATTTTATCAAACACGAAAACTTAGGTTATGTGTTAAATTATTATATCAGTATACCACATTTTGATAAAAATTATATTTGTGAACAGTAGAAACCTATGAGGAAAATTTTACAAAAAGAAATCAAATAAACAGAATATATTTGAATTTAATTGAGATTACTTACGTTTTTTTTTTTCTAATCCAATCGTCGACACACATTACGTTTTATTCAATACCTGTTGACACTTTAAGTCGTACCAAACAGTAGGGCCAACCTCACATAACCAATATTGATTTAGTGATCTCCATTTGAATTTACGCGCCATATTCCGTCCGATCCAACAAGACTTCCACTGCGTCATCCACTGTAGTTCGCTTCTCCGATTAAATGGAGATTCGTTTTAGAGCAATAAAGGTTCTTATGGTTACTGTCCCCTCTTCTGGTAGAATCCACCCCAAATGAAAATGCAACAGATGGAAGAAAATTTCTGTAGGATTGATTATAAAATTGCGGCTGTTTGTTATGAAGATAAAAACAACCTCATGTCAGCTAGCGGGTAGTGATAATAAGCCAATGGAATTACGGATTCTACGTGTTGTTGTTGGTTACAGGTCAGAAGTGGTTTTAATCTAGGGAGGGGGATACTCACATAATGGACCTGCCGAGCTCGCTCGCCCGGCACCTGAGGCCTGGAGCTATTCAGCAAATTCGGCAAAAAATTTTTTTTGGTTTTTTGTAAGCAATGTAGCTCGTAAATGGTGCACCCTAGGATACTGGTGCTGTGGAACTTTTTGTTCCTTAGATGTGTTTCTAGAACTTCGAATGAAAAAATAATCAAAAACAAATTTTTTGTTGCAAATTTTGAATTTATTTGTTTGCAAATAATTGTTTAAAAAAAATTTACCCGACATTTTGTAGCTTATACCTCAAAGAACAAAATTAGCTTTGAAACGTTTCATTTCATCCAATAGTTTTTGCACAACTCCATTTTGCACTAGATGTCTGAAAAAAAGTGATTGATTTTGAACAGGCCTGAGATTGTATCCGATCGCAATCTCAATAACGGTAATCGAAAGAACAAACTGTCAATTTTTTTAACAATTTTGTTGCCTATACCCATATTTAATATTAACCACAGCTACAGCGGTTTAAAAAATGGCGAAAATTCCTTAGTAGCAAAATTAATTTATCAACGAATTTTCAACTTAACGAGATGTGGTTTTTAAAATTTGCTTCGAAAAGAAATATTTGAAAAAAATAAAGCTGTAAACGATAACATTGACGCAAAAGTTTGAAAAAATAAGGCATTATATCCATTTCAATGACAATTCTAATAAGGCCTATTGTAGAAACTTTGAACAGGACTTTTAGTTACAGGACTGTGAGTTCCATTGGAATCCTTCCATTGGAACATATCTTTGTGTGGATGAACAGATTTGCTCCATTAAGGCAAGAAACAATTTGAAAAGATATAATCCAAAAACCATACTAATGGGATTATAAGATTTTTGTACAAAGTGTGGTCTCAGATTTCGCCCATAAAATTGAACCTGAAACAGAAGCTGAAACTGTCGTGCGCCCCGAGTAACCAGATTAAGGAGCATCTTCAAACGTAGTACTCAGAATGGCACGGAGCATACCAAGATGTCAGAATTATCAAATGTATTTTGACAATTACTTTACTTCGTTGGCATGCCTGGAGTACTAGGCTAAACAGGGTATATTGACCATATAACGCAATTGCATTGCAGATTGCAAACTACCCGCTGACAAGGAAGTAATAAAAAAAAAAACGACGATTTCTCGTTGAATATGTAGCAAATAAATTATTACTTATCAAATTGCAGATGTTTGGTATGAAGATAAAAACAAACGGTGTGCATTGCCAGCGGTTTGCTCATCATGTCAACCAGCGTGTTGTGATAAACATTCTAAATTAGCACAACATGTCATCGAAAACTTAATAGTGCCATCAATACAAAATGGAGTCCATTTTGGAATGATTACAAATCACATGCGGCGCTATTAGTTAGCTGGGTTAATTAACAACATAGCCGATTAATCTTGTAAACGAAAACATAAACATCAAAAAGAAAGAAAGACTTAGGGTTATGGTCCCCTCTTATTATGGATTAGACCCCAAAAGAAAATTCAACAAAGGGTAGAAAATTTCGGTAGGATTGATTATAAAATTGCAGATGTTTGTTACGAAGATAAAACCAAACCGTGTGGATCGCCAGCGGCTTGCTCATCATGTCAACGGTCGTGTAGTGATTTACATTATAAATTAGCACAACATTTCATGGATAACTTAATAGTGCCATCAATACAATATGGAGTAAAATTTGGAATGATTAAAAATCACATGGGGTGCTATTAGTTAGCTGGGTCAATGAACAACATAGCCGATTTATCTTGTAAACGAAAACAGAAACATCAAAAAGAGAGCAATAAAGATACTTATGGTTATAGTTCCCTCTTCTTGTGGAATCCACCAAAAAAATAAAAATGTAACAGAGGGTAGAAAATTTTCGTAGGATTGATTATAAAATTGCCGATGTTTGTTATGAAGATAAAAACAACCTCATGTCAGACCTCATGTGTGGATCGCCAGCGGCTTGAGCATCATGTTAGCTAGCATGTAGTGATAAACATTATAAATTAGCACAACATTTCAGCGATTACTTAATAGAACCATCAATACAAAATGGAGTACAATTTGAAGTGATTACAAATTACATGCGGCGCTATTACTAAGCTTGTTCAATGAACAACACATCCGATTTTTCTTGTAAAAGAAAAGAAAGCCATCAAAAAGATTGCAACAAAGATGCTTATGATTACAATCCCCTCTTTTTTTGGATTCCAACCCAAAAGAAAATGCAACAGATGGAAAAAAATTTCCGTAGGATTGATTATAAAATTGCACCTGTTTGTTATAAAAATAAAAACAAACCGTGTAGATCCCCAGCGAATTGCGTATCATTTCAACCAGCGTATAGTGATAAACATTTGTTTGTCGTGTTACGTAGTCAACCGCATGTTTTTATTCAAGATAAGTACTTATAGTCTAGTTCACATGTACGATTTTTTCTAACTTTTTTGTATATTCTCCGAAAATTACGAAATAAGTGTCATTCGATTCATAATTTTATGTAGAAAGTTTACTGAAAAATCCGAAATGGCGCTGAAAAAAATTGCAAAAATTATAAACAATTAAGTGAAAAATAAAATAGGGGGCTAAGTTTTTTTTGAATAACTCAAAAAATATTGAAAATTTTCAAAATCTGAGAAAAGATCCAAAAAGATGAAGCAATTTCTTTAAATAAAGTTCCGACTGCCGAAATTGTATCTCTAATATTTATAATTTTTACAGAGCCTTGAAAATAGCGCAAAATACGGCAAGTCTGGCTCTCGCGCGCGTTCTGTCTCTGAGACCTACTAACAAAAAAAATTATTTAAACATATAAAATATGAATATTAATAAATAAAAAAATTAATGTAGTTTTGAGATACATGAATAAACAATAATCCGTGGTTTAAAAATTGTTTTCCCAATTTTTCCAGTAGTTATGTAATTGTTAACTAACAATTTTTTCTATACAGAATGTTAACATAAAATCTCCGATAATTATTAAATTAAAACCCCAGAATTTTTTTTTCCGTGAAGTTATTCTTATTAGCCTTACAAATAAATTACCGTTTTTAAAATTTTAAAATTTTGATTTTTCAATTTGTTATTAACATTTGAAAATTAACAAATGAAAAAAAATAATGAAAAATAATTTTTTTTTTTAATTTTTTAATTATTTTAATTTTCTATAGTTACATAAAAAGCTACATAAAAATAAATTTTTCAAATTTTTTGCAATTGTTGATTAAAAAATTGTTATAAACAAATACATTGTTTATGAGTAAATCGAAAATTTTTTTTTGCAATATGTTCATTAACACAAATTATGATTTAAAATAAAAAAATTTTTCCTTAAAAAAATTTATTTGTTGCTTAAAAATGCGTTTGTTAATTAACAATCTTTTTTAGCAACTAATTATTAATATTAAGAAATATTATTATTTTTTTAAATTTTTTAATTGTTTTAATGTTTTATAGTTAAAAGCTACATAAAAATAATTTTTTCAAATTTTTTACGCATAAACAATGTATTTGTTTATAACAATTTTTTAAAAAACAATTGTAAAAAATTTGAAAACATTATTTTTATGTAGCTTTTAACTATAAAAAATTAAAACAAATAAATAATTTTAAAAAAAAATTATTTTTCATTACTTTTTTTCATTTGTTAATTTTACAATGTTAATAACAAATTGAAAAATCAAAATTTTAAAAACGGTATCTCACAACTACAATGTATCTCACAACTACATTGATTTTTTTATTTATTAATATTCATATTTTATATGTTTAAATAATTTTTTTTATTAGTAGGTCTCCGAGACAGAACGCGCGCGAGAGCCAGACTTGCCGTATTTTGCGCTATTTTCAAGGCTCTGTAAAAATTATAAATATTAGAGATACAATTTCGGCAGTCGGAACTTTATTTTAGGAAATTTCTTCATCTATTTGGATCTTTTTTCAGATTTTGAAAATTTTCAATATTTTTTGAGTTATTCAAAAAAAACTGAGCCCAATATTTTATTTTTCACTTAATTGTTTAAAACTTTTGCAATTTTTTTCAGCGCCATTTCGGATTTTTCAGTAAACTTTCTACATAAAATTACGAATCGAATGACACCTATTTCGAAATTTTCGGAGAATATACAAAAAAGTTACAAAAAATCGTACATGTGAACTAGACTATTAGTCTTAATTTCAATAAACTTTATTTAATATTTAAATTATAAATTTTCTGTTTTTATATTTTAGAAATTAAACAGAATGAAGAAATGTACTTTTCCGATTTTACGACACACAAGAAGTGCCATTAAATCCTCCACACAGTCGGCTCCAGATAATAAATTAAACATTAGTTATAGTACTATTATTGTTGAAGACGATGCAGATGGTAGATTAATAAAACATGACGAAGTTGTAATGGATAGTTCAGGTGCAAAATCTAATAAGGAGTGTGAACAGAAAATAATGGACTTAGAAGCCATAATAAAAGAGAAAAATTCAACTATTGAATTTTTAGATAAAAAACTTGATTGGTATTTAAATAGTAAAGTAACTGTAAGTAGTGTAGGTTCCCAAACGGAGGACATTCAGAGAATTTGTGCTGCTACGCAATCTGAGATCAGGGAATTGGAAATGGTAGACTCATTCATGCAAACTGAAATAAATGTAGTAAACAATGTAATTGACGTGTGCCCTCAGTTTGATGTTTCTAACGACAGCATTCATTCGAAAAATGTTGAAACGCAACCACTAGAAGTATCTTACCAGGTTGATAAAAATGAAAGTGGCTCTAGCTCAGTCAATATTCATAATATAGAACAAAAAAATAACAAAATAAAGTTAATTAAAAAATCGAAAATATCTTTGAAAAGAGCAAAAAAAAGTAAGTTTGCCAGCGTAAGTAGTGGGTTATCATCTTCAAATATGACGAATGAAGTCTCTAATTCAAGTACTAATGTTACCCCTCGAATTACCCCCCGTGTATTAATTGTATCTGATCAAATTGGTAAACAAATGTCTATTTGTTTGAAAGAATTGTTGCCTCACAACTTTTCGGTTTCCGCTTTAATTAAAAGTCACGATACTCATGAAAATATTATTAAAGCCGTAAAATAACAAGTAAATAGTTTTACGAAATCGGATCACATAATTGTTATGCTTAGCTCATACCATGTGGCTTCTAACAATGAAAACGACATTGGTATTAAATACTTGAATAAAAATTTACTTGAACTATTCAATATCTCGAGAAATACAAATCTTATTCTGTCCACACTGCCTTTTAGAAAAGACATAAACGAATTCAATGATATGATTTTCAATATTAATCAGTTTATGGAAAATGAATTATTTAGATGCACCGATACTTTATACACTAACAAACTTTTGATTTTAAATACTGACTTCCACAAAAATGGTAAAGATATTAACTATAGTGGTACACGTCGGTTAGCACGAACTATTAGAAAATACATTGCACAGGAATTGAGCGACGATCGTATACTCCCTCTGACAGAAGCAAATGCCTATATATGATTTCTAAAAGAATAAAAACGAATAAATTAAAAAACTTACTAACCAAGTTTCTAAAAGTTCTCAAGTAGTAAATCCCAACTTGCTATAAGATCTATTTTGCACGTAAATATTCGTAGTTTGAGAGCCAATCATCTTCACTTAGAGGAATTTGTTGCGAATAAGTTCACTATACAACCCAGTTTTGTCTGCTTAACAGAACACTGGCTAAATGAGGATGAGTTGAGTTTTCATCAGATTAAGAATTATGCTCCCATATCATACTTTTGTAGAAAGGATTTTAAGAATGACGGGTGTTTAATTTTAACTTCGAACAACATTGTTGGAAAAATAAAAATAAAAGAGAATCTGAGTAATTTAAGCATTGAAAAAGTTTTTGAATGCGCAGCTATCGAAGCTTCTATTGACGATAAGTCAATTGTACTAGTTTGTATTTATAGACCACCTAGTGGTAATATTGAAACGTTTTTTAGTAGATTAGAACAATGTCTTAATATTATTAAAAGTGAAAAAAAACACTTTGTGGTTTGTGGTGATTTTAATATAAATCAACTAGATATCCAGGATGAGAAGGTTAAGACATTAGTTAATTTGTTAACAACCTTTGACAGTAAATTGGCAATTACCGATAAGCCAACAAGAATTACTTCAAGCTCTTCCAGCTTGTTAGATAATTTTTTCGTTAATTTACCAAACTTCTGTGCTTATGTGGAAGATTGCGCATTTTCCGATCATGACGCCATTGTTCTGCAATTTAGTGCTTTGAAACCACAATCTAAGAAATGTAAAATAATTCAAAAGCGTCATATAACTCAGGAAAATCTTGTTAAACTCAACCGGCCTTTGGAGACGGAAAAATGGGAGCTAGTCTTTGAGAGTAAAGATATTAATAATAAATTAAACAGTTTTTTAGATACCTTCGTGTACTACAATGATCTGACATGTCCTTCCTCAAATGTTAGAATTTTTAATTATTCCAGACCTGAATGAATCACCCCTGGTATCATAAAATCGTCCCAAAACTTGAAAGTACTCAATATTCGGAAAAAAACGGCAAAAAATACAAATTTCTTAAATTATGTCAAAAAGTACAAAAAAATATACAAGAAAGTTATTACAATGGCCAAGAAAATTTCCTTGACCAAAAAATTAAAGAACACGAATAACAATCCCAAAGTTGTATGGAACATTATAAAAAATGAAACTTTTAACATATCTAGGGGCATTAAACACATAAGTATAAATAATGTTGAAATATGCGACCCTATGTCTATGGTCGACACTTTAAATGAGTGTTTTATTAATTTGGGCTCCGCTATTGGTCAGGATAATAACGCCAAAAACATAATTGAAATAAAAAATTTTGAAAAAACTATTTTTATTGATGAAATCGATTCCCGTGACATAGAACTAATTATTGGAAATATGAAATGCAAAGACTCCATGGACTACTTAGGCATTTCCAGTAATGTTTTAAAATCGGTTTCAAAAACCTTATTGGCTCCTTTAGTCGAAATTGTTAATTGTATGTTGAGGGAGGGAATCTTTCCTGATCGTGGCAAATTAGCACGAATAGTACCCCTTCAAAAGAAATCCAATAACATGGATGTCAGTAATTTTCGTCCAATATCATGTTTACCTATCTTTAGCAAAGTTCTAGAGAGACTTATATTTAATAAAATTTCAAATTTTCTAACTCGATTCAACATATTGACACCCGATCAATTTGGATATCGAGAGAATACAAGAACTACGAATGCAATTTTTGCCGTCACTGTTAATATTCTCACGAAAATTAATGAAGGTTTTAAAGTAGCCTCTTTATTTTTTGATCTTTCTAAAGCCTTCGATCGCGTGAATCATAATTTACTCCTCTCCAAAATTTATGCATATGGTATTCGTGGCCAATGTTATAAACTTATAGTCATATTTATCTAATAGAGCTCAATTTGTTGAATTAAACATAGACGGAAATACTTTCAAGTCAAGTTGGGGTGCAATCAGGTCTGGAGTCCCACAGGGGTCTATTCTTGAGCCATTGCTGTTTCTCCTATTTATGACTTGCCAAATTCATTTAGTAAATTATTTTGTAAAGTTGCACTCTTTGCCAATGATACGACCATCGTTGTTTCACATAAAGATACCGATGAGCTTATGAAAGTCATTAACAATGTACTAAAATTAATGGACAGCTGGTGCCATGAAAACGATTTGCTTCTAAATCGTAACAAAACAGCAATTGTGTGTTTTGGCGGTGGGGTCACCTTTACGCATAATCTGTTTGTAAGTAAAACGACATTTCTAGGAGTTGAAATAGATTCAGGAATGAACTGGAAATCTCAAATTGACACCTTATGTGTAAGATTGAGCAGAGTGTGCTTTCAATTAAGAGCGTTAAGATCAAGAGTTGACCAAAAGGCACTACTGTCAGTTTACAATGCAAATTTTGCTTCGATTATGACATATGGCATAGTAATATGGGGTGCTTCAGTAAATGCATCAAAAATATTTAAAATACAGAAAAGAGCTACTAGAATTATTTTTAACTTAAAAAAAACTGAAAGTTGTAAAATATTCTTTCTGAACAACAGAATACTGACATTTCACTCTCATTATATTTTTGAAATCTACAAATTATTTATCCAAAATAGAAATGTGTTCGAAATTAATATAAATCAGTGCAATCGTTATATGATTCGAAACCCATCTGAATATGTTCATCCCAGGTGTAAATATTCATTAAAAAAAAAAACTAGGTATCTTGCAATTCTTTTTTATGGTCAAATCAGTAAAGGGTCAACCGTTAATGACATTATGAGAGATAATAGAATGGCTAGCGATCAATGCAGTTCGTAGGTACCTGCAACAGCAGTGTTTCTATTCATTGGAGGAGGGACTAAAAAGTAATTTTTAAACTTAATATATGTATTAAGTAATTGTATTAATAATTTTTAATTTCTGACACTTTCCGTGTTGATCTTTATTCACCGGAATTCGATAATTTTATTATAATTTATTAATTTATTTTTAATTAAATGGCATTTACCGTAGAAATTTTTTATACACCGGTAATCAATTTTTTTTCTTTTTTATTATATAACTTGGATACTCACATAATGGACCTGTCGAGTCCGTTC
Source organism: Chrysoperla carnea (assembly GCF_905475395.1). Classification (NCBI taxonomy): domain Eukaryota; kingdom Metazoa; phylum Arthropoda; class Insecta; order Neuroptera; family Chrysopidae; genus Chrysoperla; species Chrysoperla carnea. The sequence goes on from NC_058342.1 coordinate 9,201,020, forward strand.
GCCCGGCACCTGAGGCCTGGAGTTATTCAGCAAATTCGGCAAAAAAATTTTTTTTGTTTTTTGGTGCACTTTAGGATACTGGTGCTGTGGAACTTTTTGTTTCTTAGATGTTTTTCTAGAACTTCGAATGAAAAAAAAATCAAAAATAAATTTTTTGTTGCAAATTTTTGCGAAAAAATGCGAAAAAAATGCCGAGAAAACGCTATTTTTCAAATGAATTTATTTGTTTGGAATCCTTCCATTGGAACATATCTTTGTGTGGATGACCAGATTTGCTCCATTAAGGCAAGAAACAATTTGAAAAGATATAATCCAAAAACCATGCTAATGGGATTATAAGATTTTTGTACAAAGTGTGGTCTCAGATTTCGCCCATAAAATTGAACCTGAAACAGAAGCTGAAACTGTCGTGCACCCCGAGTAACCAGATAAAGGAGCATCTTCAAACGTAGTACTCAGAATAGCACGGAGCATACCAAGATGTCAGAATTATCAAATGTATTTTGACAATTACTTTACTTCGTTGGCATGCCTGGAGTACTAGGCTAAACAGGGTATATTGAGTCTTGCGACAATACGACGCAATCGCATTGCAGATTGCAAACTACCCGCTGATAAGGAAGTAATAAAAAAAACAACGACGATTTCTCGTTGAATATGTAGCAAATAAATTATTACTTATCAAATTGCAGATGTTTGGTATGAAGATAAAAACAAACGGTGTGCATCGCCAGCGGTTTGCTCATCAACCAGAGTGTTGTGATAAACATTATAAATTAGCACAACATATCATCGAAAACTTAATAGTACCATCAATACAAAATGAAGTACAATTTGGAATGATTACAAATCACATGCGGCGCTATTAGTTATCTGGGTCAATGAACAACATAGACGATTAATCTTGTAAACGAAAACAAGAACATCAAAAAGAGAGCATTAAGAGACTTATGGTTATGGTCCCCTCTTATTATGGATTCCACCCCAAAAGAAAATTCAACAAAGGGTAGAAAATTTCCGTAGGATTGATTTTAAATTGCAGATGTTTGTTATGAAGATAACAACAAACCGTGTGGTTCGCCAGCGGCTTGAACGTCATGTTAGCTAGCGTGTAGTGATTAACAATTTAAATTAGCACCATATTATATCGATAACTTAATTGTGCCATTACCAAATCACATGCGGGGCTATTAGTTAGCTGGTTCAATGAACAACATAGACGATTTATGTTGTAAACGAAAACTTAAGACATCAACAAGAGGGCAGTAAAGAGGCTTATGGTTACTGTCCCTTCTTTTTTTGGAATCAAAAAGAGGGTAGTAAAGATGCTTATGGTTACTTTCTTCTCTTCTTGTGGATTCCAGCTATGAAAAAAATGCAACAGAGGGTAGAAAAATTCCGTAGGATTGATTATAAAATAGCAGAAGTTTGTTATGAAGATAAAAACTAACGGTGTTGATCGCCAGCGGCTTGCGCATCATGTCGACCAACGTGTAGTGATAATCATTATAAATTAGCTGCAAATTTCATCGATAACTTAATAGTGCCATCAATACAAAATGGAGTACAATTTGGAATGATTTCAAATAACATGCGGCGCTTTTAGTTAGCTGGGTCAACGAACAACACAGCCGATTTATCTTATAAAAGAAAAGAAAGACACCAAAAAGCAATGCAATAAAGATGCTTATGATTACAATCCCCTCTTTTTTTGGATTCCAACCCAAAAGAAAATGCAACAGATGGAAGAAAATTTCCGTAGGATTGATTATAAAATTGCAGATATTTGTTATGAAGATAAAACCAAACCGTGTGGTTCGCCAGCGGCTTGCTCATGTCATTCTAAAAGAAAATGCAACCGATGGGAAAAAATTCCCGTAGGATTCATTATAAAATTGCGGATGTTTGTTACGAAGAAAAAACAAAATCGTGTGAATCGCCAGCGGCTTGCTCATCATGTCAACCAGTGTGTAGTGATGATTACAAATCACATACGGCGCTATTAGTTAGCTGGGTCAATGAACAACATAGCCGATTTATCTCGTAATCGAAAACATAAACATCAAAAAAAGAGCAATAAAGATACTTATGGTTATAGTTCCCTCTTCTTGTGGAATCCACCAAAAAAATTAAAATGCAACAGAGGGTAGAAAATTTTCGTAGGATTGATTATAAAATTGCCGATGTTTGTTATGAAGATAAAAACAAACCGTGTGGATCGCCAGCGGCTTGAGCATCATGTTAGCTAGCATGTAGTGATAAACATTATAAATTAGCCCAACATTTCAGCGATAACTTAATAGAACCATCAATACAAAATGGAGTACAATTTGAAATGATTACAAATTACATGCGGCGCTATTACTAAGCTTGTTCAATGAACAACACAGCCGATATTTCTTGTAGAAGAAAAGAAAGGCATCAAAAAGATTGCAATAAAGATGCTTATGATTACAATTCCCTCTTTTTTTGTTTTGGATTCCAACCCAAAAGAAAATGCAACAGATGGAAGAAAATTTCCGTAGGATTGATTATAAAATTGCACCTGTTTGTTATAAAAATAAAAACAAACCGTGTAGATCCCCAGCGAATTGCGCATCATTTCAACCAGCGGCGTGTAGCGATAAACATAAATTAGCACAACATTTCATCAATAACTTAATAGTGCCATCAATACAAAATGGAGTACAATTTGGAATGATTACAAATCACATGCGGCGCTATTAGTTTGCTGATTCAATGAACAATGTAGCCGTTTTATCTTGTAAACGAAAACATAGACATAAGAAAGAGAGCAATATAATAGCTCATGGTTACTGTCGTCTCTTTTTGTGGATTCCACCCCAGAAGAAAATGCAACACGTGAAAGAAAATTTCCGTAGGATTGATTATAAAATTGCAGATATTTGTTATGAAGATAAAACCAAACAGTGTGGATCGCCAGCGGCTTGCTCATTTCAACCAGCGTGCAGTGATAAACATTATAAATTAGCACAACATTTCATCAATAACTTAATAGTGCCATCAATACAAAATGGAGCACAATTTCGAATGACTACAAATCATATGCGGCGGTATTAGTTAGCTGGGTCAATGAACAACATAGCCGATTTATCTTGTAAACGAAAACATAGACATTAAATATAGAGCAATAAAGGTTCTTATGGTTACTGTCCCCTCTTCTGGTAGATTCCACCCCAAATGAAAATGCAACAGATGGAAGAAAATTTCTGTAGGATTGATTATAAAATTGCGGATGTTTGTTATGAAGATAAAAACAACCTCATATCAGCGAGCGGGTAGTGATAATAAGCCAATGGAATTACGGATTGTACGTGTTGTTGTTGGTTACAGGTCAGAAGTGGTTTTAATCTAGGGAGGGGGATGCTCACATAATGGACCTGTCGAGTCCGCTCGCCCGGCACCTGAGGACTGGAGTTATTCAGCAAATTCGGCAAAAAAAATTTTTTGGTTTTTTGTAAGTAATGTAGCTCGTAAATGGTGCACTTTAGGATACTGTTGCTGTGGAACTTTTTGTTCCTTAAATGTTTTTCTAGAACTTCGAATGAAAAAAAAATCAAAAACAAATTTTTGGTTGCAAATTTTTGCGAAAAAATGCGAAAAAAATGCCGAGAAGACGCTATTTTTCAAATGAATTTATTTGTTTGCAAATAATTGTTTAAAAAAAATTTTACCCGACATCTTGTAGCTTATACCTCATAGAACAAAATTAGCTTTGAAACGTTTCATTTCATCCAATAGTTTTTGCACAACTCTATTTTGCACTAGGTGTCTGAAAAAAGTGATTGATTTTGAACAGGCCTGAGATTGTATCCGATCGCAATCTGAATAACGGTAATCGAAAGAACAAACTGTCAATTTTTTTAACAATTTTGTTGCCTATACCCATATTTAATATTAACCACAGCTACAGCGGTTTAAAAAATGGCGAAAATTCCTTAGTAGCAAAATTAATTATCTCAACGAATTTTCAACTTAACGAGATGTGGTTTTAAAATTTGCTTCGAAAAGAAATATTTGAAAAAAATAAAGCTGTAAACGATAACATTGACGCAAAAGTTTGAAAAAATAAGGCATTATTTCCAATTCAATGACAATTCTAATAAGGCCTATTGTAGAAACTTTGAACAGGACTTTTAGTTACAGGACTATGAATTCCATTGGAATCCTTCCATTGGAACATATCTTTGTGAGGATGAACAGATTTGCTCTATTAAGGCAAGAAACAATTTGAAAAGATATAATCCAAAAACCATACTAATGGGATTATAAGATTTTTGTACAAAGTGTGGTCTCAGATTTCGCCCATAAAATTGAACCTGAAACAGAAGCTGAAACTGTCGTGCGCCCCGAGTAACCAGATTAAGGAGCATCTTCAAACGTAGTACTCAGAATGGCACGGAGCATACCAAGATGTCAGAATTATCAAATGTATTTTGACAATTACTTTACTTCGTTGGTATGCCTGGAGTACTAGGCTAAACAGGGTATATTGAGTCTTGCGACAATACGACGCAATCGCATTGCAGATTGCAAACTACCCGCTGACAAGGAAGTAATAAAAAAAACGACGAGGATTTCTCGTTGAATAAGTAGCAAATATGGACGGAATTAATGTGTCGGACGTTATATGGAAAGACGATAAAGTTTTAACGCTTCTACCAGCTTTTGTGATGAATTGCCGAAGGTAGACGTGATAAGGCCAATAAGAAGTACATCAACATTGATCGCCCTCATATCGTCGGGGAATATAGTTGAAAATGAGTGGCGTATATTTGACAGACAGCAGAAAGTATAAAATTTTGACTCGAAGTAAAAAATTACAGGTTCGGATGTTTTATCACTTATAAGACCTGACTTTGGCAAATTGTTACCTTTTATAGCGAAAAGTAAGGTTACAAACTGTAGAGACAAACTTATGCCTTCAGTCGATTTTCGACTTGGGTTCGGTGAATCTTTAGGCAAGTTAGGCTTGAAAAATAATATCAAGCACCGATGGTCAGTTGAAAAGGACATTCAAGCCAAAAATCACAAGGGATCAGGGATCAGCGCAACATGTTATCTGATTGACATTATAGCAAAACCAAATTGACTGGCCGGTTTGAGTAGAAAAAAGAGTTCGGTGCAACTTTCCCAAATGTACTTTTGTATCACAAACAATTTTCGAAAATGCGGAGTAGCGTTATGTTATAACAAACAAAATAATTGCTTTAGATCTTTCCACACCATATAAGTACATTTTCTTTTAGTTTGTAACTCAATGTTACAATAATTTTACACAGCCTAAAATGTCAAATAAATAAATAGGAATAAATGTTTTCTTGGTTTTGAGAAATAGATGTTTTTTTATTTGTTTAAACCTGTCAACTGCCAAAGTAATTTAAAATTTTTTGATCTTGAGCTACAAAGGGCACAACCAATGATGAAACTTCATGAGTGACCATGATTGAAACTTCAAAGGTAAGAGAAGTTATTTTTTTATTTTATATCAAAGTTTTGACCTAAAAAATGGCAAAATTGCGTCAGATTAATATTCTCTGCATCTATCAAAATTTTACAAAGACTTGTACTAACATTAACAAATCTTACTATGATATACTCAGGATTGCAGCCAGGAAAAAGTGTCATAAAAATTTGTCAAAATTAATTTCTTTGAAAGGTGTTATCGGTCAAGAAGTTATCGGTCAAGCAATGACCAAAAGATTAGCTGAAAAGAATATAACATTGGAAGGTATTTTGCAATTGTATAATGATGCTCCCAAGGAGTCACGAGGAAAAGAAGTTAAAATACTTTTGCGAGCAGTATCTGAAGGGAAACCACAAATAATAAAAACTAAAGCTATGATAAACTAAAATATTTGTGCTAATAAAATTATAGATTTTGCTTCAGCTGTATTTATATTTATGTTTCTGCATGAAATATTCATAACTGTTTATGAATATTTATTTATAACTGTTTATTTCTTAACACTGTTTGTTATCCTATGAAAACAAATTGCATACATTCAAATCAATTTTTGTGCTTTGTCTCACTATTAGAAAATTCCACCTATAATCAATACCTTGCGTACACTTTGAAACCACTCGGCAAATTTCGTTTCCATATAGAGAACTACTTACAAAAAAACAATAATTTGAAAAGAAAAAAACAATAATAATTTGAATACAGCTGTTAGTGGGACGTTATTTGTTCGTCGATTCTCATTATTATCAGAATTGTTCAGCTCACTTAATTTTATGCAACAGGGTTATAAATTTTCAAAAATAATTTTGAAAACATGTAGATGACGTCGACACTACAGCTTTCTGACACCTGGGTAGCCTTGAGATAATTTTTTTATCATTATTTTCATAATAAGCAACCTCGAAAATCCCCGAATCAGGAATTTTATCACATTTCATCCGGAATTTGGTGAAAATCCCTTCAAATGAAGTTAACAAAAAGACGCACCGACCCCTGGAGCATCCGAGACCCTTTTTACCATCTTGCGGCTTTTCACTTATTTCAAAATCAAGACCAGAATTCCAATTATGAAAAAAAAATTACTACTCCATGTATTGTAAGTTCGCATGCTAAATCAATGTGTATGAGACAGTTCATACGCACATATACATTACGCAATGTGTAAAAGAAAAATACTATTATATGTTTGTGTGTATTCTAGCTTGCGTATCCCAAAAGGAAATGAAAAGCACATTTTTCCATGTATAAAACTCGAAAATTGAACGGAGGGTGAAATTTTTTAAATTCCAAAACAATTCTGTAGATTAAGATTTACATATGTGTTCAATGCTGCAATTAAGTTTCATTTATTTTATAAAAATTTTGTAACTTGGAAAAAAGTATGACAAGTTTTGTGTGTTTTTTAAATGGACGACGTTGGAATTTTCAAATCCAGATAACTTTTAAGCTGAACGTAGAAAAATTCTGAAAAAAATTGAGGATATATATTTTCTTAATATTTATGTGTGGACAAAAAATAAACTCTAATATTTCCTTAGAACACTGCTGTCGTTCGTTAAAAAATTTTTAATTGATCGTTAAAATTAATTTTACACTTTTTAGTTTGGATTTTCAACTATATTTAAACATTTTAAAGCAATTTATTATTCCTAATTAAATTTAAACATATAACTGATATATATTTTTTAAACCCCCTTTTAATTTTATTTATTATATCCTATTCGATAGATTTGCACAATTTTTATTTACTAACTTAATCTTAATTTGCATAAAAAATATGCCATTTTGATTTTTTTTAAATACCTAATGGATTTTTAAGAATAAGCAAGTTAAGAAGTTTTGCAAAAGATTGCGAATGGTTGAAAATACTTTTCTAAGGCGTGATTTTGTGCGCTGATCGTGAAATTTTGGGTCCTTTTGCTCCCAGTGGTGAGGAAAAGATATGCCTATTTTTACCGTTTTTTAAATAATTTTTTCGAGTAGAAGGTCTAAAAATAAAATGTATACCTGGACAGATAGTGGTTTTTATGCTGTTTCACCTCGTTTTTTGTTTTTTTTTTTTTTAAATAGCGATACTCTGGACAGATAGTGGTTTTTATGCTGTTTCACCTCGTTTTTTGTTTTTTTTTTTTTAAATAGCGATACTCTCGGCGCCAAAATCAACCATTTACGGAAAATAGTAAAATTGAATTTTTATGCCAAAAAGTGCAGTTATTTAAAAAAAAATTTAAATAGGCCTAATTAATATTCTGAACTAACTTAAAAAAATTCTGACCACGTTAAGTTTTCGGGGCTAGAATTATTTTAGATTGGCCAAATTTTACACGTTATAAGAGCAGATAGACTACGACCCAATTTTACCGCCAGCCGATTTGTTTTATCGCATCTAGAACTGGAGCAATTTTTCAATATCCGCTTGGGGCTACCCTGGACCAATATTGGGCCTAAAAATATAGGCGATGGATTAAGGTACCCTTAGTTTCAATCCAAATTGGCGACTTCGTTGCTATCAATAACTAAATAGTACAGAACTTTGAATATAAAAAAATAGTGCGCGAGTTTTACTAAATTTCTATCTTTTTTGTATTTTTTATTGTAGTGAATGTATAGTCATGTATATGTTGCGGTAAAAGTAGATATTGCGGCAAATGTACACATTTTCCGGTAAATGTGCACATTTGCCTCCTCGTTTGTGTAATGTGCATTCAACTAACATTTACAATTTCAAAGAAGAGAAATGTACATTGAATTCACAATGACCATGTCGTTTTGAAATAGCAAGTACTAGTAATGTGGTGCTCATGCGTACTTGTAGTGATTCGCGAACTACCGTTTCGGCTATTTCAGTAGGCGCTGCTATTTCACGAAGAAATGAATAACAAATACAACATTACTACTGAAGCAGTTATGTTGTATTTATCTTTATGTCAAAAAAAGGCAAAGGGTAAAGAAAAAGGAATTGTGATAAAACCAATTTTGACGAGTGAAATGAATTCTCGGTGTCATGTGGATCTTGACACCGTGGTGTCAAGTGGATAGATTTACAGAAACAACCAGATAATGAATCTAAATTTATTTTAAATTATCAAGATCATTTGACCAAATTTGTTGTACTGCGCCCACTAAAAACAAAAACTGCGTCAGAAGAAGCAAAACAACTTATGGACATTTTCACTTTTTTGGGAGCCCCATCCATTCTCCAATGTGATAATGGTAGAGAGCTTACACTTTGCTCCAGATAGAACGAGCGAATCAAGATGTTCAAAATATACTTACAACTTGGCTTATCATTGACCAAGTGGTTAGAAGGTTTAAAATAAGTTCAACTGATGAAAAATAGAGCTTTTCATGAGGGTATAAAGCAAACTCCCTATGAAGCTTTATTCGGAACAAGAATGAAATTGGGTTTTATAACATCAAATTTACCTATGGAATCTGTTGAAAAGCTGGAAACAGAAGAAGAAGTAGAGCAATTACTAGAAGGAATACACATAACCAATTCCAATTTTCCATTGAAACATTAGACATAATTTTGGATGATGGTTTATTATGCAATGGAAGTTTTGAGTGAAATTCTGTTTTAAACGAGAAGAAAATTTTAATTGATAGTGCGCGAAAGAAAGCAAGGGAAAATTTAGAAAATGAAGCTATCAAAATGTGTAATCTTTTGAAAGTAAAATTTCCTGCTGCTGTGATTGGTGACAATGGAGTTTCCATTCCAGACGTTGATCGTGGTAAAACGGACCCAAAAAAATTGATTTGCGTTGTTTTATCTAAAGATGATTTTGATAAAAATGTATATAAATTAGGAACTAAACTGCGAGTTTTAAAACAATCTTATTGTAGGCATGAATTCGCCATTTGCGAACAAAAGTTTAACATTTTTAATTTATTTGTATTCCAACTTTTCTTAAAACATGAAGTTAAGAGTATACATTTACCAAAACGTGAAGGCGAGTTCACATTTGCCGGGAAATGTACATATACATTATATTCAGTTCACATATACCTAACTTTTTGGGAAATGTACACATTTTACGGTTAAAGTGTACATTTTCCAAGAGTGTACATTTACCGTAACATATATATACACATATATCTAAAAAATGTTTCAAACAAACAAAAAGATAGTAATTTAGTGAAACTCGCGCACTTTTTTTATATTCAAAGTGCTACAAATTATCTATTGATAGCTAAGTCGCAAATTTCGATTTAAACTAAGGGTGCCTAAATCTAACGCCCATATTAATAAGTTTTTTCTCTAGGCCCACTGCATGTTCATCAATATCTCCGGTTCTAGATGAGATAAAATAAATCGGCTAGCGGCAAAAGTTGGGTCGTAGTTTACTCTTACAACATGTAAGACTTGGCCAATCTAAAATAATTCTAACCTTGAAATTTTTTCTAAGCTCAGAAGTCAGTGTATTGACAAAACGTACAAGGAGGGATGTTTTTAGGTTATACTGACCTAAATCTACAAGACCTATTTTGATTTTTTTAAATAAGTGTAATTTTTGGTCTAAAAATTTAATTTTACAATTTTCCGGAAATGGTTGATTTTGGTTCCGAAAGTGGCAGCTATTCAAAAAAACCAAAAACTAGGAGAAACAGCAAAAGAACCATTATCTTTCCCAGCATATATTTTATCTTTAAAGTCAACCTCCTTCTTGAAAAAAAATTTTAAAAACGGTAAAAATGGCCATATTTTCTTTTTTTCACTTCGGGGAGCAAAATGGCCCCAGATAGGAGACTAGGCTACAAGCCTATTAACGATACCTTAACTATCGTAACTATACATATACAATTTTTCATGATAGTCTCTTTTTCTGATTATTACTTTTTTGGCTTTGGGTACCCTTTTACCGTAGGAATCCATATCTACCAGCAGTTTCTTATAATGGTTTGGCCACCATTTTTTTTTTTTTCAGATAATATTTGCAGTTTGGGATCTTTTTATTATCCGACGGTCACGGAGTGATAATATTTTTCGCGCGTATCTTGTATGTTTGCTTATTTGTAAATTTTTTTATTACCTAGTACGGTTGGAAGGTTAAGGTTTTCTTCGAGCCGTTTGGAAGATATAAGGTAAAAAAGGAATTAAATGAAACTCCTTGACAGTCGGATAATAAACAGATCAAACACTGCAAATATTACCTAAACATAAAAAATGGTGGCCATACCAATATAAGAAACTGCTGCTATCTATGGATTTCTACGGTAAAAGAGAACCTTAAGCCAAAAAAGTAAGCATCAAAAAAAGAGATTCTCTTGAAAAATTGTATATATTGTTAGGCCTTGGATGGCGTCCTTAAAAACGTGGTTCTAACACACTTAATCATTCATATTATTATTAAGTAATAACATTTTTATACTAACCTAATTTGAAATATTGGCTTAGTTTATTAAGCTAGTCAGCAAAATTTATATTGTTAATTATTATTATTAAGTACCTTATATTAAATATCATAATAATTGAATTGAGGTCTCATTTGTAATAACAGCGTGGCTCTGATTATATTTACTCGTCAGCAAAATTAATATTTAATATTTTAATTTTTACATCACAATATTTAATATTTTGACCTAAAAGTTTTGTATTTAAAGACTTCGGAAATTAATTAGAATCATACAGTAATTATTACAACTTGGATATTCAATTGTAACATAATTCCTAACGAAACATTACCCGTCATAACATTCTATTACATAAGCTCATCGAAAATATTATTAATTATACAAAATATCAAATTTATATCAGTGTTTAATTTTATTGGACTTCATTTTCATCCTCAAGGATTTTCAAAATCTTACCTTATAAAATATTAAGATTTTGTGGTGGCAGTAGCGACCTTTTGGGCACACGACAATATATATATAATTTTAAGTCCAAGTTTCTTGTGTTTAAAAAGTAGAAATTTCTATCTTTCACATGTTAAATATCGACAGCTTTGAAAATTTATAGCAGCTAACAGAAACGGTCAATGGTCTTAAATATTTTTTACAGCTTTTTATCGTTGAAAACTAAATCTTTGTCATTTTTCGTGCAAAACGATTTTTAGACGCATGTTGTTAGAAATACCTTTAAACGAATATAGCAAGACCTTCATTATCAAAATCCACCAAGCCGTTTCGAAGATACGAAGTAATAAAGAAATTTACAAACAAACATACATGATACGCGTGAAAAACATAACCACTCCATGACGATCGGGTAATAAGAACATGCCAAAAACTTTAGGAAACTATGAATGTCAAAAAAATCATGATTAATAACCAACAGCTCTAACAAAAATCTATGTTGTCGATCTACAAACTACGATTACCGATTACCACTAAAAATCGATTCTTCAAAAAAACAAGAACACAAATTTTTTTCTAAGCTTATTAATAAAATTGAATGTTTAAAGCAATAGTGTGAAAAAATAATATTTCGGATTAAACAATAAAATACAAACTTTTGTATTTTTCTTATTTAACTGAATGGTGTAATCAATTTTTAAAACTTTAATATATTATAGAATGTTTATACCATTTCTTTATTTGAATCAACTTTCATAGTGATGGATAGTAGTTTTTAATCATCATCCTATCAAAAACAGTAAATGCCGAAACAATAAAAATAGTGGCTAGTTTATAGTTTAAAAAGTTTAACTATTTATTATAAATGAATTGAAAAAAATACATATAAAAAAAAAAATAAATAAATAGCCACGAAAAACATAAATTCAACCCAAACTCAAAATAAAACGCTCTAAGATAGTTTTCTTTAGTACAACTTTCGAAACTTAAGTATTTTTACAGGCAAATTGGATATCTCGAAAATTAATTGATTTGTTTATCTATAAAAAAAATTATGTTACTAGGATATAGAAACGTATACTTTCAAAGTTTTATCAAAATTGGGCTACTTTTGCGGAAATGAAAATTTAAAATCTAAAAAAACTGGAAACTGACGTCAACTTTCAAATCTTTGGAAATAATAAAAATACACATTTCCACCCCCTTTTCATCCTTAAAAACTGCCCACACTTCCCCTACTTGTGAGCACCAACTATTCAACTACGGATAACAATTTTTTGTTGCAAAAATCTAATTAGTATAAACTAGTAATCATCTTCGAAAATTATTTATAAAGATTTTCTTGGTAGAATGGTAGTTAATGACTTTTTGTTTGCTGATTTGTATTAATTTTGAATAATTTTCAGTAAAGATCAACAATTTTTCATCCATATTCATCGTTGAGCTGAGAGAAATATTTATAACACTTTCTGTTCTCCATAAAAAAACTTTAGACAAAATTATTTGAAGTTACCATTTCCATTTTGAATGTATTAACTCATTAACTCAACTTTTTATTTGGAAAGTATATCCACATGTAGTGAAATTTCGATAAATGGTGTACTTAACCATACTTTGTTATGCATTTTTCCACAAATAAAAACATTTTTAAATTGAATTAATCAAAATTAATGCATTTATGAAAATTAAACAACTACATTTGGCCATATCGATAAAAACTAATTTTGTAAATATAACAAACGTCTTGCGTAAGAATAAACCTTCCAGACAAGTCACTATATTTTTATGGTAAATCAATATCATTGAATATTTTACTGTTGAATTATTATAATTTCTTTGTAAATTTTTTAATTTTAATTTGTTTTATTACACATTGAATTCATGACATTTCTTTTTTAAGCATTAAATAAAATTTATATAGATATCACATCTGATTTGTAACATATATACAAATAATTTTATATTTAAAATTTATTGTCATTTTAATTATAAATTAAAAACGTTTTCACAGTTGTTTAAAATTTTTTAGAAAATGAATTATTAATTGTATAATTTAAACCATATTTTAATTCTTGCCAAGTTATTTTAAAAATATTTGTATTTGTAAATATCACACCATCTTAAACGGTTAAACTAGTAAACAAATGATTGAGTCAGAGTGACTATACAAATGTCTATTGGTTATAGATATTATTCTTGTAGATTGTACAATACCTGCAATTCAAACCATGAACTACTTAAACATATACAGGACTGCAATAAGTTTGTAATGAAACGTGTGTGCAATCGTAAGATTAGATTGTAAACGAACCAGTAGCGCGATTCACAAACATTCGTGATAATTACCACAAAAATGATACTTATCATTTTTTGACGTTTGCACTAACGCCTTAGTGATTCACAAACACTCTATGTTAGTGAAAAAAACGCTAAATTTCTTATCGACTTTATTCACAGACTTCTATATGTATTAAAAAATTATTAAATAAAAGTTAGTTACTTTTTGTTACAAACCAACAAAAATTACTAAAAAAATAATAAGAACTACATTCACATTTATTTTCAACTAAATGTCAAAAACCTAATATAAAAATAATAATAATGATAATTTTTAAAATATACTATTTTTATTTTTAATTGGCGAACGAAATTACCTAGAGATGGCTCTGGTGTGAATGCAATATGGCCGATATAGAGGATTTTCGTTCAAGTTGTCAAAATAAATTTTTGCATTTTTTTTTGTTTATTTGTTTTTTTAACATGGAGAAAGCCCTGAATATTAATATTGGTGATATATTTTATCTACTTGGTGGATCAGTAAGGCCGTTGATGGAAGGAGAGGCGCTTTCTCGTTCCAAAAACTTGTTTTTCTGTGGTATCCAATCGAAGCAAAATAATTGTTTATTAATCAAATCTTCATGTTTGCAAACGTCGAACATCACCGAGAAACCTCATGAGATCCAAATCAAAGTGTTTGTAGCCAATGACAACAAAAAAATCGAATGCTATTGTTCTTGCAAAGCGGGCGCGGGAAGCAAGTGCAAGCATGTTTTTGCGACATTGTGCGACAACTGACGCCTGTAGATCTTGTTTTCCCACACTGGGGAACACCACAACGTTTTTCATTTTTGATAATTTCCATCTCAACAACAAAAACATTCAGCACTTGTGTAGCTGTCAAAACTCAAAATCCTCTATAATAGTTCCACTAGTCCTCGCTGCGCGGCGCCACCGTATGTTGCGATCGCGAATAATCATTTAATTTCGTGTTTTTGTGCGTATGTGTGTTTTGTTTTATTAGTTTTAGTTAAGTTTTGAAATTAATTAGAATAAAGAACATAATTTTCACCAACTCATCGAGGAAGAAATAATTTAGAAAAGAATTAGATAAAAAAGAATGTTGAATTAATATATATTGAAATGTAAATATTTTTATTAATAAAGTTTTGAAATAAAATGAATTTTTTTAATTTAGTTGTAACCTAAATACCGGTATTATCATCGTCATTTCAAAAACCTAATTTTACGAATCGATTATTTATATCTATCAATTAGATTAAGACATAATCGTCTGTGATATTTTGAAAATGAAATATAATTTATTAACCACGAGTTAAACTTAAACATCCGAAAACTTTTAACATTAAGGGCAATTTGAGTTTTTAGCTCGATGTATCTGTAAGTATTCTATAATCATCAAAACAAAGGTAATCTAATTGGTTGTGGGTTGATTAAAAAAAAAACAATAGTTGGAAAAATATGAATATTTATTATATGTATTAAAAAATATTATAAATATAATGCATCCTACATCTCTCCCATAATCAAACGATTTTGAACTGACACTGCCACATCATGAGGGTTGTTATATTATACCATCATCTTCGTCATTATCAATTAAAATGTACCCTGACTCTTATTATGGAAATCGAGGAGGTCCGCTGCAGCTTCTGTGTAAGCCATTGCTATAAAGATCAAAAAATTTATATCAAAGAAACTTTAAATATCAAAACTTTTTTAAATAAAACAATTAGTCTGCAAATATCATCTGCAAAAACCATCTTGCAAATATCAGTAACATTTTTTATAAACAATGCTTTAAATAACTTTAAGAAATTTTTTTGTTAATTCTGAGATAACAATATACATTGTTACTGAAATAACAATATCATTTTGAGAATACGAATAGAATATAACGAAAGAAAATTACTTACCTAAAATCTAACTATCAAATAAGAACACCACACAGCACAGAAATAAATAAAGACCTTATGCTAAACTAATTAATTAAAGTATCTTTTTAATATTAATTAAATTAAATATTTAAATTTGAGAAATTTTATTATGCACTTTGCAATTTTAATACAAAAAAAAAAAATAAATAAATAAAATCAATTAGTATGGTTATGACATTTATATTTGACATTTGTTTACTTAAAATCTTGTCATTGCGCAAGCGTCAGAGACATTACATACTTACCACGAGAATAAAATTTGTTGTTAAGTTAACGCCTAGAGACGATAAGTATCACACCGCCACCGTCGGTAAAAAATGTTTGTGAATCGCATTTGACGATAAGTACCGCTTTTTGTGATAATTACCACGAAAACGATAGATATGAATGTTTGTGAATCGCCCTACAGTAATATTATAAATCTTCAAACTTCAAAAACGAGGCCGTAAAACCACCAAAACCCGTGTTCAATCGATTCACATTAACTCTACCTCACACCACAATGTTGGTATTTTATTAAAATATATTGAGATAACACCGACTTGGGTGCTTTTTGGTGTCAAAATTACCGGGGATATATATAACTATGGAGTGTGGAAGTAAAGGAACACAATCTCCCATGACTATTTGTTCAAAATTAAAAAGTAACCTTGAGTTAAAAATAGTATTTGGCTAAAAAATAGTTTTTTCTATTTGATATTAGCATAAACACGGCAAACGATCTTACCTAGATAATACAGAGCTCTATATTGTATTTATGGTGTAATATTTTCGTAAGATAGTTTGGTAACTACACTTCTTAAACTGGACACGACATTTTTCTCGATTTATTCAAAAGATTATAATTAGGTGCACGTATAGAAAAAATCAGATTTATTATAAATATTTTGGTATCATTAGTTGTAAAAAGACAACTCAAAAATGAGTCGACTTAATTTTGAGGTTTACTAAAATGAGGATTCTTATTTGCCTTAGAAAAACTTTGCAAGTGTCTCAGATAATGTGCAAAATAAAAATAAAATTATAAGTAAATTTAAAGAACTTAAAACATTTGTAAAATTATGATAACTAAAATTTTGTCCTCAGTTTTAAAAAATATTTCAATTGCAATACAATACCAAAGTGTATTTTCAAAATAAGTATTTTCTATACTTCGATTTTTCCCCTTCAATTTTATATGATAACAGTACGATTTTCGCACGTACGAGTAAAGTGCACAATTTCAGTCTACTTACTTCTCGACATATTATGAAAAAATGATGAGACTGAATTGTTATGATGCGCGTGCACAAGGTGACGTGAAAACTACATGTTGAAGTTAATTACAAATTTTAACACCATGAAGTTAGACGATAAACGAAATGTCACTCACAATAGACAAGGATGGATAGATAAAGGATTAAATGTCATCTATGAACACAATATATGAATTAACTGGAGTATGCATTTTTTGTATTTTCCACATTTTCGAGGTAACTGATAACAATTAAAGTTTCTCTGGACAGAAAAAGATCTCTACGGGATTCGCAAATGAGTCAAAAATGCGGCAAACTCTCTTAAATCGAGAAAGATCCTGCATCAGTGTACATAGGCATATACTTATTATTACTTATCATACAGGTAATGGCAGGTAAGGAAAATATGGAAAGCTCTTTATATTTAAAAATAATAAAATTGGATAGCTTCTGAAACTAGCTACACTTTCCAGCAAAATGCGCTCCATTTGGCCTATTTAATCGGAATAGATTAATGCTAGAAGAACGCTTTACAAATTTATTTCCCTCTGCCTTAAAGTAGAATGCAAATATTTTCCTATTAAAATTTTTGAGATAAATATAATTATTTCAAACTCATGGAAAAAATAAAAACTTTGAATGTAAAAAAAAAACATGAATTTTTATATTAAGATTAAGAAAATTATAGATTTATAGATTTCAGATTAAGAAAATTTTGGCCCAAATCTTTTTGTTCTTTCCGTCCGGCACTAATGCAAGCATTTTCTTACTCAAGTAAAATTTGCCAAATTTCTCTGTTACCACTGTAGGAATCGATTTTCTGGCTCAAATGTAGTGAAAAATGAGAAAAAATATTTATCTTAGGCCTTGTGCAAATAGAGTGTTTGATTAGATAAATTGGCTCATTCAAAGTTTCTGTGAAACTTGGAAATAAAAAGCACGGAGACTCAATGACTCAATTTCAGCGCATTCGTTATTTGTGAAAATTGCCGCTAAAATCGACAAGGAATTAAAATTATGCTCATTATTGACTGGGACTACCAAATTTCCAACTTGCGGATATCTGTGTCCAATCTCCGGATGAAGGTAGCATTCGTAGAATTTAAACATACAATATTATTTCATAGGAGGCAACAGGGACTTTTTTCCCTCTAAAATCATGGGATCGAAACAAATTATTTTTATTAGAACTCGAATTTGAAAAATTTCGAATATTTTCCTTAACAAAGGGCACAGCTCTGTGTATTTACTACAGGATAACGGTATTGGAAGTACAAAATTGTTTCACAGAATAACACAACAAACAATAAAAGCCATTTTTTATTCGTTATAAAATTAATTCATATTTTTTTACGAAAACTTTATATACTTTTTAATTTTTTTACAATATTTAGTATATTACGACCCTACGCCAGAAAGTTGGAATCGGCTTCACCTCGATCTTTTTTTCACACACGCCAGTACTCCCTAGCGAGTCTAATAATCGTTTAAATAACGATTAAAGTTTGTATAGTAAACTCCATACAAATTATTTTACAACAAAATATCATGTTTGCTATCATAACAATGTCACCATGGATTGTAAAATTATAAGATTGATTTTTTAAAAATGTTTAAAAATTATAATATATATTTCTTAAAATAAACCATGATTAGAAGAAAATCACCTCGTCGAATGTGAAAACCTCCTACCGTTTATGAGAAATTTACATTCAAACACGGTAAAATAAGGGTATACAAAATTGTATGAAATGTGAAATGGAAATGAAACTACCAATTGCGAAAGTTTGTGCGGGTTTCCCGTATTTTATTAAGAAGGTTTAACGACTTTTTTCTTTTTATTTTAATTAGTAAATACTGGCTTTTTTTCCTTTTTAGTATTTGTTTTAAGAGTTATTTCCTTCATTTCAATTACAATAAACAATTATTGAAATTACAATTATCAACTTTTAAATAATGTTTCTTCAGTGTTGAGTTTATGTTAGTGTCAACTAGCTTCTTCACTTTTTCCTTTTTTGCATACACGTGACTGATGAGTTGATTTATTATACCATGCATGAATGTAATATGCAAGGTATACTAAGTTTAGTCCCAAGTTTGCAACGCTTAAAAATATTGATGCCACGCACAAAATTTTGCTATAGGTGTTCATAGAATCACCTAATTAGTCCATTTCCGGTTGTCCGTCCGTCGGTCCGTCTAACTAACTGGACACGATAACTCAAAAACGAAAAAAGATATCGAGCTGAAATTTTTACAGCGTACTCAGGACGTAAAACGTGAGGTCGAGTTCGTAAATGAGCATCATAAGTCAATTGGGTCTTTGGTCCGTAGGATCCATCTTGTAAACCGTTAGAGATAGAACAAAACTTTAAGTGTAAAAAATGTTCCTTATCAAAAAATAAACAACTTTTGCTTGAATCATTTTTTCGTAAACATCACTGTTTACCCGTGAGGGCGCCAATTACGCGGAAATTTTATAGCATGTACCATACTTGAATATTAGTTATGTATGTGTCACATGTATGTATGTGTTATGTGATAAAGAAATCAACACTGACTATGCATGGTATTTCAACAATATATTCAGTCAATTGTTTGTTTTCACTTGTTTTTCATTTATTTTATGATTGTTAACTTTTTATTATTATTTATATTTATTCAAATTTATTTTGACAGGTCGTGTCAATAAAGTGATAGTGCTATGCTACCGAATCATGAAAATCAGAGCAAGCTTTAACTTTATTAGCTTTAGCAAACCACAATAGTATATCAGTGAACTAAGCAAAAAAAATTAGAAGTTTTATTTCTTCAAACCATAAATTATGGAGTTCCTCAAAGTAAAGCTGCCTACAATTAATAACAAAAGTCGTTCTTTCTGGAGTCAAATGCTGCCAGAAAGTACGTACTTTCTTTCAACTAAGGAATATAGAAAAAAATTTAAATATTAATTTAGAAGTTTTATTAAAACGCTTGACAACTTTTATACAGTATACTGACCAAACACAAGAACACCTAAAAATTTACAAATATGAAATTTTTTCTTCATCAGAATCCTAATTTAAATTTGATTTTATCAAGAAAAAAATGATTCTCGATCGTTTTCCCCAGTATAAGGAGTGAAAAGATTTAGTAAAAAATTAGTGCAATGATGTTTTTGAAATTTATTTCTCAAAAATAAATTAAAAACAAACCAACATTCTTAACTATAGCAAAATTTGGCTTTAAAAATGTACGAGCACCAAGGCAATTTTAAATAAAAATCTTTTTTTTTCTGTATGAAGTTGGACTAAGTTTACATTAATTCTGAAAATTTTAGGAACATGTTACCCGATTATTTAAATAAATAAATGACTTCAAAAGTAGGCATATTTAACTTTGCTTTTATGGTAAAACGTTAGATGGATGATATGTTTGCATAGATTTCTCCAAAACTAGTAGGTGGAAATTTAAAAAAAAATTTCGTCTACATTCATGAAGTTATAACTAAATTCATCATCAAAGTTGAAAATAAAGTACAAATAATTTCAACCCTAAATCTAAAATTGCCTTGATGCTCGTACTACTTTAAGTAATATTAAGGTATCAAAGAAGGTACTTAAATTTATATTTAGATCTCCTACTATTAATAATAATGTAAACAAGTGAAAACAAACAACTGACTGAGTTAACTGTTGAAATACCATGTATAGACAGTGTACCAATATATACTATACAATTTGCACTCTCACGGGTAAACAGTGATGCTTACGAAAAAATGTTTCAAACAAAAGTTAGTTGTTTAATTTTTTACATTTAAACTGTTGTTCTATCTCTAATGGTTTACAAGATGAGTCCTACGGACTCAAGACCCAATTGACTTATGTTGCTCATTTACGAACTCGACCTCACTTTTTACGTCCTCAGCACGATATAAAAATTTCAGCTTGATATCTCTTTTCGTTTTTGAGTAATCGTGATGACAGACGGACGGACACACAGAAAACCGGAAATGGACTAATTAGGTGATATTATGAACACCTATACCAAAATATTGTTCATAGCATCAATATTTTTAAGCGTTACAAACTTCGGACTAAGCTTAGTATATCTTGATATATTTCATATACATGGTACAAAAATACTGATATCTTTTAATAAATTGAATTTAAAGATATCAGTATTTTTATACCATGAATTTATTTAGAATTTAACTATCGAAACAATTGTAATATTAATCTAATTTATTTAATTACAAATAAATATCATGAAAAAAATTAATGGATTATGGAAATAATTTTCTGAATTAATAATTCAATTTAACATGAATTTTCACAAATTAACAATTTCGAGCCCCAGCCCTATAGAGCCCAACGGAGGTTTTCGGACACGGAATTGCCTCAAAATTTTTTTAACCACGAACATTTATCTATTAAGAACCTAGAACAAAAGTTTCAACATGTTATAATATTTTTCCAGTTATAGTAAAATTTCCCTGTATTATATCACGATAGCACAAGGGGGAAAAGAGTTTGAAAACTTTTTATTTGTAAACATTAGCCTTTTCCCACTTTTGTCAAAACATTAGTTTCCATTTCTTACAAAATTATAAAAGATAGAAGGTTGTAAATAACTTCGAATAATGGGTCTTATGATTTTAATTTCATTCCAAATCACCTGTCGGACAACCTTATACGATAAATTCTTTTCAAAGCATGTAGATTCCAAAAAAAAGGAAAAATAGTTCCCTATAAATATTTCGAGATGTTCGAAAACCCAAGTTTGATTTTCTAACTATAAATAATTCAAATATTAGCAATCAAGAATATAAATAAACAATTAATTCAGTTAGTTGTTATATTCACAAGTTTATTAAATCTTCGCACTTTCACTATCATGAATTCGTTTATGTTCATGTAAATGATACTTTTGAATGAAAGTTTTTTTCACAAATATCACAGGAAAATGGTCTTTCTCCAGTGTGTATTCGTTTATGTACAACTAAATGATACTTCCTTAAAAATGTTTTATTACAAAAATCACAGAAATATTGTTTTTCCCCGGTATGTATTAATTTATGTTCAACTAAATGTTGCTTATAATTAAAAGTTTTATTGCAGATATCACATGAATATGGTTTATCTCGGGTATGCAATCGTTTATGGGTAACCAAGTGTTGCTTACGAATAAAAGTTTTCTCACAAATGTCACATGGATACGCTCTTCCTCTCGTATGTAATATTTTGTTACAAATATCACATAAAAATTTTCTTTCCTTCGTATGTTTTCGCTGATGCGTAACTAAATGGTCCTTGCGAATAAATGTTTTATCACAAGTATAACATGATATGATGATCTATCTCCAGCGTGAATCCTATGCTGCTTAATAAAATTCTGATGTTTTATGAATGTTTTTCCACAGAAATCACACGAATATGAATGAATGTGTTCTTCGAATATTGCTGAATGAAATGATTCACTTTTAATGTTTTCACTTTTCGGCGTCGATTTGATGTAAATTTATATTGGTATCTTGTTCACATGCGTAAGATTCTTCAAATATTTCATCTTTAATTATATACTCTGAATGCATTTGTTCATGTTTAACATTTTCTTCCTTAATTGGTAGATTTTCATTACTATGTTCATCTTGAATTGTTACCTCGGTTTTGATATGTTTTTCAATTTTAATGTCTATGTCACCATTTGACATGTTAGTATTTGTGTCAATAAATAAAAATGTATCCATTAATAATATTATTATTGATACTATTTATACGCAAATTACACTTTTTACTTTTTATAAATTTCATGACATTACAGTGATTTCAACTAGTTTCAGCGCATAAAAACGTTATATACATAAACTAGACTATCATTGGCTGTAGCGAGTAAGTTTACGTCTTAATTTTAAGTTTCCAGCCTATTCTTTGTCTAGAATACGTCAGCTTGTACCT
Source organism: Chrysoperla carnea (assembly GCF_905475395.1). Classification (NCBI taxonomy): domain Eukaryota; kingdom Metazoa; phylum Arthropoda; class Insecta; order Neuroptera; family Chrysopidae; genus Chrysoperla; species Chrysoperla carnea. The sequence continues at coordinate 9,223,710 of NC_058342.1, forward strand.
CAAGTCTTTATAATCATGAAAGTATCGTTTAAGAAAAAGCAAAAATTCATCACAAAAACCCGTTGAAATTGTAACATTCTACTCTCCCTAGGTACGATACAATAAAGCACCACTGGGTGCATTCTTTGAACACTTTGCTATACGTTAATGTTTATTGTGAGATAAATTATTTATTCCACACAAAGTCATTTAAAATCTTAATTTCCAAATATATTCACAAATCACAATCAATATATTTATCAATAATTGAATAATTGACTGTGTGTAGACTCTAGGAACGTAGGAACTATCAATATCGATTGACTTGTTATTTTACAGTATCCCAAAACTAAACTTTTACACATAAGTCGTTTCCTTGGAAATCATGTACTATTTTTGTTATCCACAGCTATCTTTGATGTCAGACTTAGTCTCATTCTCAGAAACGACCTCCAAAGCCAATCATGATACCAGACTCGTTATAATAACAAAACTTAATTAAATTGAAGTTATAATAACAAAACTTAATTAAATTGAAAGATTAGATCATTGAGGAAATTTAAGAGACAATAAATTAGGCCATAGCTCTAAATGTATCCTCTTTACCTACACTTTTGACATGTGTTCTTAAACTGTGCCTTTCTAAGTTCTAACTAGTAGTGCAAAATTGGCGCTGTATTGTAGCGGTTAAATTCTAAATTAAGTTTTATAGGGTAAATTCTGTTTTATTCTTACATTAAAAATTCCACCTAGCAGAAAAAGATAGTGTGTTGCCAGCGTCAAATTGTAAAAACGAGCGACAAAGAAGTTTATTAACATCGAAAGTCGATATTTTAAGATATACAATATACTTACTAAAAGTAATTCTTTAACCTGATTCTTAATAATACACATGGTTATGATAAATAAACAACAATGTCTATAACATAGAGATATGAATACGTAGAACAAGCCAGGGGCAAAAACTTACGATATGCTTTGCGAGAGAGAAGACTGACAGTTAGTTTTCCTGCGTCTTTGTCTAATACATATAGTTACACGTCATTTACAGACTATCATGTATAATAAGCAATATCTGGATGACCGAGCTTTGCTCGGTATTCTTAAAAAGACACAAATTTTATCACTAATAGAAGACCGTTTTAAATGTCTCCACACAAATACCAATTTGAATATCCCGGTAATGTATTTTATTTCATTAACTACGATATACACCAATAGATGTCAGGAAGAGTTATAATTTGCATTGTATTTCATTAACTACGATATACACCAATAGATGTCAGGAAGAGTTATAATTTGCATTACCGGTTTCAGTTTTTCATGAAAAGACGGATAAAACGACATTTTTTAAAAATGAAACCTATCTAGATCGACTTTTCGCCCCAAAAAACCTCGGCATACTCATTTTCATGAAAATCGTTGGAGCCATTTCCGAGATCGTTGATATATATATATATATATATACAAGAATTGCTCGTTTAAATATATAAGATATATGATTACATGTGATTATTACAAGGACATAAGATTATAACAAAGACGCAGGCAAACTCACTGGCAGTGTTGTCTCTCACTGCACGTATCACATTCACTCACAGGCTAGGAGACCCTCGCGTTCTCTAGCTGTATTATTTCTATGATCTATTAAAATGGCTGGTGAATATCGGCTCCGTTCCGATATACACTACGAGCACTTCTCAGTGCTCTAACTGGAGAGAAAATCGTTCCGACATAGACTGCCAGTATAATAGTCCAGTAAAGAAGAGTCTGAAATCATGTTTTTCTCTGATACGGATGAAATTATATGGAAATTATCAGAAAAATGCATAAAAAACGATGGACAAAGTAAAAAAGTTCTCAACCCCAGGGAAAGGGGTGAAATTAATGAAAAACTACCCCGAAATACGACTTTTGGGTTATATTTTGAAAATATCAAAAAAAGTTTCAAATAAAAGTTGTAGAGCATTAAATTTTAGGCCTAAGTCTTTCAGACCGATTTTCCCTTAAAATACACCCTTTCACCCCTAGAACGCCCAGAATACTATATTTTGAAAATATCAAAAAAAAATTCAAATAAAAGTTGTAGAGCATTAAATTTTAGGCCTAAGTCTTCCAGACCGATTTTCCCTTAAAATGCATCCTTTCACCCCTAGAACGCCCAGAATACTATATTCAGAAAATATCAAAAAAAGTTTCAAATAAAAGTTGTAGAGCATTAAATTTTAGGCCTAAGTCTTTCAAACCGATTTTCCCTTAAAATGCACCCTTTCACCCCTAGAACGCCCAAAATACTAAAAAAAATGAAAATTCAATAAGAAATATCAATATTGTCCTAATTTAATTTTTTTTTTCATTGGAATTTCTTAACAAAATTACAGCCAATAATCGTTGGGTAAAAATATTTTTTTTTTCATCCCTTCTATTAAAAGTGAAGCTGACTGCCTGACTGAATAAAGTATACTAAGTCTAAGGCACTTCTAGACATGGTAGAAACATACGGGTGTATTTGACCCAAAATCGCTTAAAACCGACGGGAAAATTCAGAAAAATTTCATTGCAAGCCCCCAAAAATGGGAAAAACTCCCCAAAACAACGATTTTTGGTCTATATATTTTCGAGAGTTGGAATTTTCACTAATTGCCTCGAAATAAAGTCAAATTACCTGAATACATCGAAAAATACCATTAAGTACATCGCAACCACCCGGAAAATTGAAAAAACAACCCTCAAAATCATTTTTAGCATTATACATGCTAGAAAGATGGGATTTTCACCAATCGACCCAAAAAATCACATTAACAGAATTTTTTGAAAAATTTCATGATCAATAATGCAACTACCCGGAAAATTGTAAAAACAACCCCTAAAATTATGCTTTTCTGTTGTATATATGTTAGAAAGATGGGATTTTTTCTAATTGCCCCGAAATGATTTCACATTAATAGAATACTTTGAAAAATTTCATTGCAAAGCAACTACCCCCCCTCCGGAAATATGAAAACACCCTAAAATTAAGATATTAAGTTCTATACATGCTAGAAAGATCGAATTTTCACCAATAGACAAGAAATAAAGTTAAATCTTTCTCCTCGTAGTGATCATTGAAGCCGCATAATTCTCCGTCGTTGTCTAGAATGTCATTAACTTCTTCAGTTTCGGAGTCCAAGGGAACATCAGCCTCATTAAGATTATCAGCATCAATTATTTCCTCATAAATTTCGACTGTGATTGGTTTATTTACAATTTGCACACATGTTAGTACAGTGAAGACTGGCTTTTCTGCACAAACATGTTTTTTTTTTTTACAGTTGGTTTTGGCACATCTGCATGATATCTGAAAGAAGTTTCGAACGTTAATTTTGAGTGCAGATTTACCTTAAAAACTAATTTGTAGAATGATATTCATTTCTTTTCTTCATTCTGCCTTTTTTTTTTCTTTGATGGTTGAGCAAGTACTCCAAATATCGCTCTAGGCAAGTACTGTGGACTTCCTTCTTAATAAACGGGTTTTTCCAAGAACACATACTTCGGAGTCACCGATGGCGTCCACATAGAGTACAAACATCGTCAACGTTCATAATGAAACTAATAAATCATCAAATTGAGTCTCATTTAAGTAAACAGCAAGTAAAACAGTAGGAAATCTGGAAAACACAACTACTTTTTTACTTTATTATATTACAAATATAATAAAGTATTGTGATCGACAAAAAAATCGATATCGGGGTTTACGGAAATACGGGGTTTACGGAGTTTAACGGAAATACACGTTTTGAGGGTCCCTGATTCCAAAAAAGTGGTTTATAAAAAAATGTTGCGTCCGTCGGTATGTCGATTTGTCTGTTACCATACTGGAGCCTTCAATTTTCAACCGATTTTTCTCAAACTAACTAGGATTGGTATAAGCCACATATCCGGGAAAATTCGAGAAGGCCCACACTCATGGGAGAAACTTTTTTTTGGGTTTTCTCAAAGACGGCTCTAACGATTTCGATTAAACTGGGCACAAGGCTAGACCTTAAGGTGTTCTTAGGATTGGTATAACCCACATACCCGGGAAAATTCGAAAAATCCCACACCTTAGGGAAAACCTTTTTTTTGGGGTTTTCTCAAAAATGGCTTTAACGATTTCGATTAAAGTTGACACAATGCCAAACCATAAGGTGTTCCTAGGATTGGTATAAGCCACATATCCGGGAAAATTCGAGAAGGCCACACCCTAGGGAAAACATTTCGAAATACAGGAAAATGGGATTTTCTAGGGAGTGGCTGAGGGGACAGCAGTGAAACTTCGTATCAGGGTTTATATCAACAAAGTCCTAGGTTTGATTTAACTACCCTCTGGTACCCCTTCTCCTGGAGCTGGAGGGGATGAAATCGTCAAATCAATCCTATCAAAAGTTTCAATAAAAAAATTACAAGAATAATATATCAAAATTCTATAATATAATAAAGCTTTGCCCGATGTTTCGGCCCGTTTATTAAAAATTCGTTTCAATTTGCACACTAAAACTGTATGTGTATGCAAATTTGATAACACAATAAAATTTTAAAAAATACTAATGATATTTATATATGCTTTAAAATTCATATACCTTATATTTATATACCTTGTACTTCAACAAACTCCTATCGCGAGGAGTAAAAAGTTATATTAACTCTTAATAACTTTACTTGAAGACCCCGAAATTGAATTACTCTGACTTTTGACGTTAAATTAAAAGTTAATTTAACTCATTTTTATTTGCTAAAATCCACTTTAGTTTAAAATTATATTGTTCTGAAGTTGAATTGATCATAAACAAAATATTTTGATAACAAAATCTTAAAATAAAGTGGATTTTAGCAAATAAAGTGTGTTTAACTTTTATTTAACGTAAAAAGTCAGAGTTCTTCAAGATTTCGGACTTTTCTAGTAAATTTATTATTTTTAAGTTAATATTATTTTTTACTCCTCGCGATAGTAGTATGTCGAAGTATAAGGTAATAAATAGTAGGACTAGTAGGTATATGATAAAATAATATGAATATTCTTAGTATATTTTTTAAATATCTTTAGTATATTTTTAAAATTATATATTGTGCGAAAATTAAAACGATTTTTTTAAAAGTATTTGCGTTGTCCAGAACGGTGAGTATTTTTAGTTATTTTTTCTACAGATGTCTTGCTATATATTTACTTGCATGATACTCAAATTGATAAAAATTTATTAGTTTCATCATGAACGTTGACGATGTTTGTACTCTATGTGGTAACCCCATCGGCGACTCCGAAGTAGGTGTTCTTGAAGAAACTCATCTAAGCAGGTTTACTAAGGAGAAAGTTCACAGTACTTGCAGACAGCGATATTCTTCTACAGAACTTGCTCAACCATCAGAGAAAAAAAGAAAGCAAAATGAAGAAGAAATGGTGGAATCTGCGTAACCACCAACTTCTCAATGTTCTGTTTCACCATTGCCGACTAATTGTGAGTTCCATTTCAAAAATGTATGTTTTTTTTGTAACAAACCTCTTGATGCAAAGCATAAAAAAGTAATCCGAGTTCGGAATGCTTACCTTAAGTGCAAATTGCTGAAAAGCGGAATGATGGTTATGGCAGAGAAATAATACGAAGATTAATGAGCGTTAATTGTCTTGTAAAGAGTGAAGCCTCCTATCACAAACTTTGCTACGGTCGATTTGTTTCGTTAATTCAAACATCACCTAAAATATCTGATAAAAAACAGCGATTAGAAGAAGCATTCGATAATGTTACAAATTTCATTGCAACTTCATACAACTATCGATTTGGTATGAATGAATTACGAGAAAAAATGGGAGGTGTTGAACATGACGGATGAAATGTTTTTTAAAAGATTGAAGGGAAAGTATGGAGATGATGTATACATTGATCGGCACCGAGGGAAGGAATACTTTGATCGGCACCGAGGGAAGGAAACAAAAATATACTATAAATTTGAACTTCCCAAGATATCTTGTGATTGGTTCGTTGATAATAACCTTGTCAATGAAAGGCAAAAATTCATTCTAATTAACATAGCTTCAGAGATCATTCGGGCTGAAATTCAAGAAATGAATGCAAACAATCAATATTACTCTCCACCAACGAAATTCCTTGATTCTGTGTCATCAAGTATTCCCCCGCTTTTAAAGAATTTTTTAAGTAATCTTGTATATGGTGATAAATGTAACGAAGAAAGCCGAAATTCAATAAAATTAGATACTATCGCTCATAGTATTATCAGCCTGATTCGACCAAAATCTTTTATTTCTAATTTGCAATTGGCGATTGCAAATTATGTGCACAGAAAGACAGGCTCGAAATTAATAATAGATTTACTTTCAAAATTAGGGATTTGTGCTACATATTACAATTTACAATTGTTTGAAGCCTCAACAATAAAAGATTTACCCGAAATGATTGTTGATGATGATACGTTTGTGCAATTCGTCTTCGATAACACAGATCATAACGTAGGTACTTTAGACGGGCGAAAAACATTTCACTGTCTAGGCGGGATTGCAGCATACTGTCCAACAGAAAATATAACATATCAGGGTGGTTCGAAGAAATTAAAAAAAATGCCCACGGCCAATGAAATTGCATTGCAAAAACAAATTGAAATTGATAAATACTTTGAAATTCCTCAAATACCATCTTGGAGAGGATTTATGGAAGTTTTGACAAATGAATTTGTCTTCTAACACAAGGATGAAAGAATCACTCATCGTTTGTGTACCTTTCATCAATTCTCCTCCTTCGAACCTTACAACTCTTAACACATCCTTACATTATGCTGCATCTGAAAGTAATAAATTGAAACAAAATACAACGTTTGTGACTTACGATCAACCTCTCTATTGGAAAGCAAGATCTATTGTTGCATCCTTAGCCCAGACAACTTTAAAAAACGTTGTTGTACTCCTTGGAATTTTCCATCTGTTAATGTCATACTTAGGAGCAATTGGTTACACTATGGAAGGTAGTGGTATTGAAGAATTGTGGTCTGTTATATATGCTCCAGAATCAGTAAAAAAAATGCTGGCTGGTCATGCATTTGCCCGAGAACTTCGTGCTCATATTCTGACATTTACAGCCCTTGGGATTAAAATTTGTAGTACCATTGATGGATCTCCAGAGTGGAAAGAACATATGCTAACATTGATGGCAGAATGGCCAACAATAACAAGAGGTGACTGCAGAACTGAACAAATTATCGAAATGGCCAAAGCATTTATGAATTAACTTGAGGTCCTTGAGAATAACGGTTCCACAAGCAAGCTATGGATTCAGTACTTCAAATGTGTTCATACCGCATTGCGTATTGTTGAGGATGAAAGGTTAGGTGATTGGAAACTTCATCTTCTACCTGTTAGGGATGCTCTACCTTTATTTCATGCTGAGGGTCATTACGCCTATGCAAAAACAGCACAGATATATTTACAAGACATGGCAAATCTAGAATTGGTAATGGATCCTGTGGAATTCGATCAATTTACGAAGGGTGGATTCACTATTCGTAGATCTGACAAAGCGTGGGCAGGCATTTCCAGAGATATGGTAATTGAACAGACTCTCAACAGATTTTTTGGTACGGATCTCAAACATGGAAAAGGGGTAACGTCTAGTGTTGTTACACGATATTTGCTTGTAATGCCCGCTGCATTCCAAATTATGGAAAAACTTGAGAACTATTGCAACATAAAAACATCGAACAGTGAACAACACGTCGATCTTGGGGAGAGCAGAATATCACGCGATAAACAAGATATTCAGAAGCTTTTATTCTGGCTCAACGCTCTGGTGGGTCTGAAATTAATTGTCACATGGCAATTGAAAAAGGACAACAGGCAATGGCCACGATGATTGGTAAAAATTCCGAGAACGTTTCTCTGTCACGACTATACAGAGTAAAGAATCTATCAAATGCTGGCACAGAAGTTCATCTGAACGATGATAAACCGTATCCCAATATTGATAGCTATTTACTCTTTCAAAGAATCTCAGTATGTATTGGCAATAATACTGAGCCACTGAAGAAAGCAATGAAGTATGAGCTTGCTCCATCCCCATTGAGTCTGTTCGATGAGAAAGGTTGGATGAGAAAAAACCGAAAATCTGATTTATATACGCTATTTAAAGCCACTGTCCAATCTCAATTAATTCTGGACAATTGCACATTTGTAGTTGATGGAGGTTGGTTATTAAGACAAGTAGTGTGGCCTCGTGGAAAAACTTACAACCAAATTTTCGGCCTTTACTTGTCCTACATCGTTAAATTTTTCCGAGAAGATGCCGTGATAATATTTGATGGATACCGGGATGACATCATTGGAATCAAATCTTATGAAAGATTGCGTCGTAAGGAACAATGCATGGCAGCTGATGTAGAAATTGCGTTAGACAAATTAATGATCACTACACAAGCTAAATTTCTGGCAAATATTGCGAACAAGTTTAAATTTGTTCAATTATTGTCAGCATATTTAAATGTGAATGGCGTTAAAGCAGTGATAGCTAATGAAGATGCCGCTAACTTGATTGTGAGCACGGGCATTGATATCCAGAATCGCAGAAGTTCAACAGATCCAACAGTTGTAGTGGTAAGAAACGATGTTGATTTGTTTCTGTTGCTCATTGGCCTTTCTTCCGAGGACAATATAATGTTTTTTTATAAAATAACATCAAGTGGTAAACAAAAGAAAGTACTGTATTCGACAGAGTACTATAAAGAATACCAACCTTTTATATTGTTTGCCCACGCGTTAGGGGGTTGTGATTCAACAAGTGCTTTTTATAACAAAGGCAAAAAAACGATAATCGACTTACTACAAACTAAAAAACAATTATGCGATTCAATCTCAATATTTTACAAAAAGGATAGTAATCTTGATGAACTTTATGTTGTTTCTGAAAAAATCGTGGACAATTTGTACGCCAAAAACGAGTGGAATGAGTTACTAATAGATGAGCTCAGATACCGACTGTTCAGCGCTTCACTAGCAAAGGCTAAAAAAGAAATATTGGCTTCATTGCCACCTTCTCGGTCAGCATTAACAGAACACGTCAAAAGAGTTTATTTTCAAATACAACAGTGGCTGGGAGTTTCCCTGGATGCTGAAAAGTGGGGCTGGAAACGAAAAAATCAATTTCTGATACCGATTAAGTCTGAACTGGTACCGGCTCCAAAAGATTTGCTAAAATTGGTAAGTTTAATAACTAAATGATTATTAATGGCTAAAAGTGTTGAAATATTATTCTACAAATTAGTTTTTAAGGTAAATCTGCACTCATAATTAAAGTTCGGAACTTCTTTCAGATATCATGCAGATGTGCCAAAACCAACTGTAAAAAAACACATGTTTGTGCAGAAAAGCCGGTCTTCACTGTACTTACATGTGTGCAAATTGTATAGATGAAGGCACTTGTATTAATAAACCAATCACTGACGACATTTATGAGAAAATAATTGATGCTGATAATGTTAATGAGGCTGATGTTCCTTTCGACTCCGAAACTGAAGAAATTCACTAATTGATGGTACATTCTTTGATAACTGTGATAGAGTTACATTATCCACAAACACTTTCTTTGTTGGCTTAACGATATTATCTTCAACAATATAATTATTATTATCAATCATTTTGGAACACCCGCAACCACAGTCGTATATATGTATATATATCTCTTATAATAAACACATATATACACCTGATAACTTATCAGAATTAGTCCACGTTCTACAATGTCAATGTTTTTTATATGCCAAACAGGAATTCTTTTTTGGCTTTGCAAATATTCTTTTTTCAGTATTATTGTTGAGTTGTTACTAATAGCTCCATTTCGCTTCAAAAATTAGCTAAAAACATTTAATGGAAGGTCAATTAAAAACAAGTAAAAATAAACAATTGACTGAGTTAATTGTTAAAATACCATGTAAAGACAGTGTTGATTACGCAGTCGTTTTTTTTTACGTCATATAAGTAAAGAAAGATAGCCAAACATATATACAAACATGTCACACACACTCAACTGATATTCCCTTATAATACATGCTAAACAAGGAGAAGAGAGATGGAGAACGTGTGAGTGTTTTGTGCAATGGGTGCGAGTCAGGTCATCATCTTCTCTTAAGGTAGTTCCTCCGCGACCGTCCAGTCAAAAAGTTTTGGACTAATACTATCATTCAGTGCATTAACTGTGCTATGACTATTATACATATACCATATATTATTTTCACAAGACTGTAGTTCCTCACTACTGTTTCTAGTATACATATAAACACACACACTATGACATATGCCTTTAACATTAGTCTTCATATCTTTTCCACAAAAATCATCGCTAAAACGAGTTATTTATTTAAGTTTTTTATCGAAACTATATGGTAAATAATTTTTATTTTTATTTATATATTTTCTAAATATAGTATTCTACATTATATTAGTTTTTCATAGAGATGGTGGACGTCATTCATTGGTAAATAAATATAATATTTGTAAATTTGTGTATTTTTATACACTTCTCCCATGTACACGTACAAATTGCGTCACTTTTAATTGCTAATATCTCATGTATGGCATGGTAAATCATCTTCTAATTTTAACAGCAAGTGTATTATGAATTAAATATTTTATATTCTGAGTTTTGAGAAATTCTTGGAATATCACTTTCGTGTAGGTACTACCTTAAATTGTGCAGGAGTTGACTTAAAAATTAAAGATGATATTATACGTGAATTGGGTGATACAGTTGACAATATTTTAAATGTGACAGATAAGTTAATGTGTGTGAAAGTTTGTAAATTTATAAGCGAGATTTTGGAAAAAAGAAAAAATTTTCTTTTGTAAATTCTTTACTTTGTTTCTTTGTGATTTTTTTTCTTTTTTTACTCTATTGTCGTGTACCTGGGTTGGTCCAGAGAATGATGCTGCCACCAAAGGTCTTTGTATTTAGAAAGGAGAGACCTTATGAATCCTTTGTAGAATGAAAACGACTTTTTAATGTTTGATAATATCACTTTATTGTTTGACTTGATGTTGAAGTTAATAGTTTTTAAAACTTAGTTTGTAATAATCACAGTATAATCGAGTTGACGTTCAAGTTGTAATAATCACTGTATGCTTCTAATTAATTTCCAATGTCTTTAAATACAAAATTTCTAGGTCAGTATATTAAATATTCTGACGTAAAAATGAAAATATTAAATGTTAATTTTGCTGACAAGAAAATATAATTAAAGTCATCCATGTTGCCATTACACATTAGAACTCAATTCAATATAAGGTACAATATAAATTTGCTGACTTACTTAATGCCAATATTTTAAATAAGGTTATTAGTAAATATTATTACTTAATGATAATAATTTGATTGATTTAATGTGTTAGAACCACGTTTTTAAGGATAACGCTGTCCAGGGCCTAACACTATATGCATTTGCCTTCTTCGGTGAATTATTATTTTATTTTTTCTTACTTGATAATATTACGATTATTATATTATTATTTCTGTGATTATTATTAGTATTATTACTTTCTTAATTTTATATTTAATTATTCGTCATGATTTGTTATTTAATTTTGGACTTTATTTGGATAAACTTTACTAATTTATATCAATAAAGCTTATAAATTATTTATAATGCATGCTATATAATTTACACCTAATTTGCGCTCTCATGGGTAAGCAGTGAGGTTTACGAAAAAATATTTCAAACAAAAGTTGTTTATTTTTCTAAAAGGAGCATTTTTTACATTTAACTTTTGTTCTATCTCTAACGTTTTACAACATGGGAAATACGGACCAAATACCCAATTGATCTATGTGGCCCACTTACGAACTCGACTTCACTTTTTATGTTCTAAGCACGCTTTAAAAATTTGGGCTCGATATCTTTTTTTCGTTTGTGAGTTATCGTGTTGACAGACAGACAGGCGGACAGACAACCGAAAAGAGACTAATTAGACGATTTTATGAACACCTATACCAAAATTTTGTTCGTAGCTTCAATATTTTTAAGCGTTACAAACTTGGGACTAAACTCAGTATAGCTTGATATATTTCATATACTTGGCATAAAAAAGATATGGTGATGATTATGTAGAAATCGATTAATGTATCATTTTTTTAAAAATGTAAATATTTTCAATTAAATGACGAAGATCAAGTATTGTGTGATGTGAATATAAAATCAGAAATAACAATAGCTGAAAACATTTTCGATGCACTTAATATGAATACAACATTGTATTCCAGTTTAAAAAAACAAATAGATTTTATTAATATAAATAAACATGTATTTTCTGTTTATGGGAATATGCAATACATTTCTTGATATTTTTCCATAATATATTATTAAAAGATGATAAAAAAAGATATCATGATGAATTATACTAATAGAATTATATTTTTATCCATTATTTTTAAATTATTTTAACCAATTTGGACACTACTTTATTACAGTTTGGTGATCATATTTATTTTAGGATTTAATTATTTATATGTGTCAATATACTCTCTATGGAAATGAATATTTGATAAAATTAATTTTTTTCTGGCGATATTATCCAAGACAATAATATTTAGTTGAGACACAATCCAGTATAACCCAAAACATTTTAATTTTTGCAACCATGGACGCTAAAATCGTCCTGCTATTTCATGCAGCTTCTCTATAGCTATATGCATGGTCTTCTGAAACACCCGCGCCATCTTAATTTAATGCAACTTGAGGATCACTTTTTTAACACAGATATTGTGCTCCTTTACCTCTACACTCCATAATCTATTCTTTGAATAAGAACATCAAATCACAATTGGCGGTGAATTCAACACAAAGTTTATTTATGAAATCCGCGACTATAAGTCAATTTTAAACCGTTTTAAAATAACAGTAAAGAAAAACAAAATATTAATCTGAATTATAATTTGAATCTATAAAAATTAAAGAAAAAATATTTTATTTGTAAATTTTATAAACAAGGGTTTCATCTTACTTTGAGGTTATTGGTAATAATTTATGCCATAAGATTGTAAAAAATAATTTTTATATTGAAATATGGCAGTTGAAATGCAGGATACTGTATTAAGCGATGATCCTACAAGTCTTATAACTTATTTGAGAGAAACGATTGAAATAAAAAATTTTAAATACTGGACAAGTTTACAAGGGAAAAGTTTATACCATTGATCCAATTAGAAGTGGTTACAGCACCATCAATTAAAGAAATTCTTATTATTAATGAAGAAAAGGAGGATGATAATTGAAACCGCGAAATTTTTTTTAATTCTTAAAAGTGAAATCAACACCAACGATTTAAGAAATTAAAATTATTAATGACAAATCCATTATAACATTGGTCAAATTTGTTCATATTGTGACATCTTGTAGATCTTGTGAAATGTTGTAGATTTCAAATTACATTACCTCTGGAATATTATTTATCTAGTTTATTGGGCACGAAAATTGCTACATTTGCCAAAGGTCTGCTAAAATCTAAAAATCTTGCAATATGAGTAAATTTGCCTGAGACTCAATTCTCATAAAATTAGTGCCAAGCCTTTTAGAAATAATTAACCAAACACTTTGAATGTGAAAATTGTGTTATTGCGCTCGCATCGGTTAACGAACGTCCGACATACGCCTTTAAGGGCAGTTTAAATTCAGACTTATATTAATGAGCTGCCGTTGCTAAGTTTTATGCAAATGAAGGTCTGTGAATAACGCGTGTGGTTTGTGTATAGTTGGTTATGTAAAGCATTCCCTATATCTAGGTGGTGCAGTTTGTACGCTGTGACTCCATAAAAATTGGCGGCGTATAGCGTACAAGCGTCATTTCGCTATACAGAATCCACCTGCGTTATTCATGACCACCATATACGTAAAATTGCGCCACGTTAGCTAACCGCGCAGTGCTTTAATTTGCGTTCGTCGTAATTAATTTTTCGTTAAAATTTGTTGACAATATGTTTTTAGTTTACATATGTTTTTTTAGTTTAGTTTTTTAGTTTTTTTAGTTTTTTTTTTAGTTTACATAGACAATATGTTTTACGTGTGAAAATACATTTATTCATATGAAAGAATAGCACATTAAATTTACTTACTTATTAAATGTTCTGGAAGATTACTTATAAAATCTTCTATTTATCTGTCATCTGTCATTGAAAACATAGTATATAAACGGAGTTAACCGAAGTATAACGAAGCCATCCGAAATGCGATTTTTTTAACTGACTTTACCGAAGTGACGAAAAAAATTCTCACAGCTGTTAATAAATATTTTTGTTGCTTTATATTGAGTTTTTTAAAATAATTTTATTCACTAGCTTAAAAAGCATGAAATTTTTAGAAGTAAAAACGTTTTAGAATAAGGCTGAGAGAATTACTACGTAACCAATCTGAAGGGTTAAACCATAAGCCTTTTGCATGCCCATCTATTAACATTTCTGTAACAGGTTAAAAAAATTCAAACGCTCAGTGGAGTATTTATATGAAATTTCTGGACAAAATATAATTTAAGGATTTTTATGCACAAAATTGATTAAAAAAACTATTTAGAGGGAAAAGTACCTTTTATTTGGCAATAATTTAAAAGAAAATTTTAGTCATATTTGTCTTCATCATAGTTCGTCTTCAAACTCAAATAATTAAATTTCTTCTACAATTTTTTTAAACTTATTCTGCTTTTGAGATACTTTTTATCTTATTTATTGCTTGTTTTTTCCAAGTAATGTGTTTCTGGAATTATAAGTTGTAAAGTTTCACTGGGAAACTGCTTGATCCTTTTTTGAACTTTTAAGTAAGGCTATTTTAATAGACTCTTATCTTAATCTTAAAAAGAAAAGGCGCAACTTCGTGCAAGATTTTTTCGTAGACATAGAATACTTAAGACTTCGCCTTGTTACAAAAAATTTTGCCTGACACATAAACAAAAAGCTTGGAGTATGATAAATTTGATGAAAAAAATTTATTATCTCTTTTAACAGCAAATATGAATTACAAATATTTAATTATATTAAGAGAAACCTTAGAGCTAAATACTAGTAAATAAAGCAATAACCATCATCTTCAATATAAAATTTAAATCTCTACTCAATTACACTAAAAAACACAGTAAACATAAATAGAATGACACTGTAAATCGAAGGCGGCAACTATAATAACATGATCCGTAAAAACAAGTAGATTGCGCCTTACATAACAGACAGTGTTAAGTTGACTCAAGTGGCCTGTTAGTGATAGAGTGATTATCTAGCTACACCAAAAAACATTTTTCAATGCAAAACAAAAGAGTTAAATTTTTTCAATACATTTCTTTGTTATTAATTTTTTAGGATATTATTTAAAAATAAAAAAAACTTCAAACATATTATTTTACATTTTTTTATAATAAATCCCTTTCAGGACCCACGAAAAAATATTTAGCTATATTATAAAATTATTATTAATTAGCTAGACCGGTTTCGATTGCTTTGGAAAACCTCTTCAGTAGTATTAAACCTCTTAAAATTAAAAAAATCTTAAAATGAAAAAATAAATAAATTACAAAAATCCGAAAAAGGCCGCAATACCCTGAAACAAATAATAATAAAATATTACTCTTTAAATTAAAATAAAATGATTTACCAGATTATAATAATAAATATTTATGTTACACACTCTAAAACAATATAACTGCCTGCTTTCACCTAAAACCAAAAATTATAAAAGAAAATCACCAAAATTATAAAGAAAAATATAAAATAAATAAAAATAAAATAAAATAAAATGAAAAAAACAAAATTTACCAAATGACTATCTGAAACAAACAAAAATCACATTAAGTAAAAATATAGGCAAAAACAAAAAATCAAAAAATAATAATAGGAAAGAGAAATAAATAAAAATAAAGTTGAAAAATACAATAGAAAATAGTATCTCGAGACAACACAAATGAAACAGGTAACTAAAAGAAACACTGATTCGATACCTTGATCCCAAATAAAACGGTAAAAAATGTACACCACAAGTATAATTAAGCAATAAACTTAATCGTCACATGTACTCTAGTTAACTGTAAAAAATTTGATGATTTTCGCTTGTCTTATATGCTTCGTTCGTTGAGGTACCGGCCCTTGATTGGTTCTTTTGTTTGAATCCAACGGCTGGCTGACCTTTGCTGATTGGCTGGCATCTACACATAGGCTGTACAAGTCAGAGAACGGTACTGGACCTTTGTCGCTATTCAAAGCGTTCTTTCCCATTTTGTTGATGTACAAACTTTCGTAGGCATCTAGTTTCGATGGAATGTTGACTAATTTTTAACAACTTTATCTCAACGACCTGATGTCCAGTTTCCATGGCGTGTGATGCCACTGATGACTTTTCCTTCCTTTTATTGTTGAAATGCGCTATATGTTCTTTGTAGCGTACGCTAAGGGAACAGGCTGTTTGGCCCATATAACCTTTCGGGTGTTATGAAATTTTTGTTAGCTGAACAAACAAAAAGTTCATACTCAATACTCAATCTTGTTTATTGGGACAAGCCTAAATATGTAGGTATATTTTTAATTAGCGACCAGTGGCGTTGTAGTCGCTCTAGCTATGGTCATGCTTTTGATATGTATACGGACTTCTTCTAACATCAGCACTTGAACAGTTAAGTAAAATTAATTGACTGAGTACGCATAGCGTACATACATACCGAATGGAACCTAACCATGAATAATGGGAGAAATATATATTTTAATTTGATTAAACTAATTATTGATAATTTGATTTACTGAAATGGTCGTGACAATTTTGTGTTACCATTAACCCGGTGAGATATGATTTTATTTTTTTAATATAATTAATATAACATTTTGGTTTTTTTAATAACCTAAAAATGTTTCTGCACGTGTTATTCAATGGCCAACTATAGATTAATTATTTTTTGGTTACAATAGTTATTCTTAATTATCACTTGTAGTGAGATTATTATTTTGTTTGAAAGATTTTTACTATAAGTATTGGCAAATTGTTTTCTGATTTGTATATAGAAGCCTTTATAGAAATTGTAAATACTTTTCTATAGAATCGAAACCTTTGGTTTTGTAATAAGTTTTGTATATACCTTTTTCCTATTTTATAAATTGTACATACTTATTCATAAAGAATGAAAACTTTGGTTTCTAAATAAATTATCTCTTGTACCTAGTAAAAACCATCTTTCATTAACCTTTTTTACAGCGCCAAAGCAGAGTAAGGATTTCGGTGAAGCCGAATTCTATTTTCACACGGCTTCGTCCGCATACCATGTGAAAGGTCTACTTTCCTCTAGGGGTATGTGTTAACTCCGATTAGCACATGCTTATGGGCCCACACACTTTTTTCATTGACAATTTTATCTTACAGTATAGATATTTATATCATTGGAAATTTTGATTACAATCAAAATTTCACTATCAGCAGATTTTAACCCCAATAAGGGTTAGTTTTTTTTTCTGCTACACGGGCAATCTGCGCAATCAACTTTATAAATACCTGACTTTTTGTTGTTTGGAATACGATCCTTAGTATTACATAACATTGATCTCAATTTCCCTTTCGCTGCATAGGCCACTTGTAGGTTTGTGTTGTATTTTTGCATGGCCTCAGATACTCAGAACGGTTTTTTTTTGCCGTAAAAGATCAAAGATGTTTTTTGGACTAGTTCCTCCGTTGACAATGTCGTTGCTTCTTTAGGGACTTCCACCATTTTGCCTTTTTCAATTTCCAATGACCAATGCCACATTTTTTATGTAGTCCAATTCCTTCTTGTAGTTTGTTGTGGATAATGGATATGTTGTTCACCCGTGAACAAGAAAATTAAAAGCGGCCATTTTGTGGCTCAAACGAGAAAAGGAGTCCTTTGGAATAAACCTATCTACATTTTTCGGCTTCCTGTAAATGTTGAACGTCAGCTTGTCGTTATTTCTGGATATTTTTCAATCCAAAAATGGTAAAATGGCATTTTCTTAGTATCTACAATTGTAAATATGTCATCTACATAACGATACCAATGTTGTGGGAAATACTCCGCTGCTTGTTTTAAATTCCTTTCCAATCTTTACATGAATATATTTGCTAAAAAAGAGCTCAAAGGGTTGCCCATACTGGTTCCTTGTACCTGTTTATAAAATTTTTCATTAAATCGGAAATAAGTTTCTTCCGAGCATAATCTGGTTACTTGGAGATATTCTCCTCTTTCCAGTTCAGGCACATTGTGCTCCGTCAACCATTCCTCCAAGTGGTCCAACGCTTTATTAATTGGCAAACTAGGAAAAAGGGCCGTTACGTCAAAAGATACAAGCTTATCCCCATCTAATAAATTGACACCCTTAAGTTTTTCTATGAGTTCCATAGAATTCATGACACTATCGCCTGTTGGCTTGTCGATTTTATTAAATTCTGACACAAGCCATTTCGCGATCTTGTATGTTGGTGAGTTGATCCCGGATACAATGGAATGAAGGGGATATATTTTAACAAAATGCATAATACAGCCCACAGAAATGCTCATCTTAATTTGAATAATATTATTTTATTTCATTTTTATTTTATTTAAAAAATTAACGTATAAAATTTATAAACATTTTGTTTGGCACTGTACATATAAAATAAGTAAATGACACAATTTTGTACTTAAAATTCTTAAAATTGAAAAAATTTTTTTATTAAAATATTTGTCTGCTTTCGTATGCGAAATTATCATTATTTTTTATATAAAATTAAATTAATTAAACAAAATTTTCTGTACAATATGCATTACAAACTTTTACCTACAAAAATTCATCTATAATAACAAAAATATATATTTTAATTTACAAAATTAATTCACACATGGCAAGATTATAAACCTTGTATAGGTACAAAAAAAAATTATTTACGTCACACAAAATTATATTCAAGTTACGATTTTAAGCTGCTGCTATACGATGCTTTCAATAAGCATGCTCATTGCTCAGATCGAAATGTGTTTTCTTCAATGATAATAAAAAATTTAGGTAATGAAAATTCAATGATAATGAAAATTAAGGTTGTTATGAAGAAAATTCTATTTGATGACAAACTTTCCAAAAATTGATAGTCATATAATAAGAAAAGTCTAGTCTAATAAGAATATGAAGTAATTCCGGTTCTTTGTTGTCATGAAAAACGATGTTAAATTTACTAGAAAAACCACACGGGAGCCAGAAATAACAGCTTCACAAAAAACTACTACAGTATTTATTAAAGGCTTATGATATTACTATTAATATGAAGAATAATACTTGTTTGAATAATCACTTTTATTAAAGAAAATAAATCAACCCTTTTTTAACACATCTTTATTCGATTTAACTGTCAATAATAATTATAAAAACAGATGATCGCATAATTAATAATAATACAGTTGCCAAATAAATGTATAGTTACCAAGCCTCCTTACATTTATATTGCAATCTATAAGTAATCCGAATCTTAAAATTAGATTAAAGAACAGATTCCTAAAAATTAACAGTTTCATATAAAAGAACTTACTAATATACTATTTTCTAATTTTTAATGTTTAAGGATTCTCTGAATTTAAGAAATTTGACACTTCCCAAAGCTTTAGTTAATACATCTGCAATATTATTTTCAGATTCTATTTTGATAACATCAATAAACTTTTCTTTGACATTTTCATGAATGTAATGGTATTGGACCTCAATGTGTTTAGAGTTCTTAGTAAAATTTCCATATTTAGCTATGGCTACCGCGCCTGAATTATCTTCATACATTTCTACTGGTTTACTGGGATAAAAATTTAGTAAATACATCATTAATAAGGCTTCTTAAAAAATTGATTTCAGTTACTGCTTCTGACAAGGCAATATATTCTGCAAAGGTAGAAGATTTTGTCACACAGTTTTGTTTTTTAGATTTCCACAAGATAACATTTCCATACAATCTAATTACATATCCGGTAGTAGATTTTCGGTCTAACACATCTCCTGCCCAATCAGAATCAACATAGCAATCCAATATATCAGCATTGTAATTTTTACAATATTTTAGTTTTAATGTCTTAGTCGAAAACAAATATTTCAACACCCTAAGAGCATACTTAAAATGTGTCTCATTACAACAGTTTTGAAAACGACTTAAGTAGTTTACGGAGAATGATATATCTGGTCTAGTACCATAACTAATATACAACAATGCTCCTATTAAATTTCTATACTTGATGTCTTCATTTAATTAACATTTTTCTAATTTCAAATTTATTTCCATAGGTGTTTTGTATAATTTACCATTTTCTATATTATAGCGTTTTGCTAAAGATTCAATGTAGCGTTCCTGACTCAGAGTTAAAATGTTGTTTTGTTCATAGTTATACTCAACGTCTATACCAATGTAATTTTTTAGCCTACCTAAATTATTCATTTTGAATTTATGTGAAAGCTTGTTTTTAATATCATCAATAACATTTTGGTCTCTGCAGAAAATCAACAAATCATCAACAAACAGGATATAAACAGTTACATCTTTTTCTTTTTTGAAATATAAACAGTAATCATATTTGCATCTTCCAAAATCTAGTTCAGTCAAAAAATTGTTGAAACATTCATTCAATGCGCGTGGGCTCTCTTTTAGGCCATACAAAGATTTATTTAGCTTATCCATCTGCTTTTCTTCTGTTATTATGAAAAGGTAAGTTATGCATTTTATTTTCTATGCATGTCGCACACCTAAAATATTCTCGTTCAGTCTCTTTAGGCAATCCTTACAATGTTTCATTCCTGCACATCATTTCTAAATTATTGAAGTTTACTATGACTGTGAATTTCTCTTCACAGTCATCTTACTTTTCGTTAAATTTGCTTCCAAGGTATTTTCATTTACATAACTTCCCATCTTATATAATCTTTCATCTTTGATTGTAACCCCTATTACCTTTCTATATGGGTTATATATTTTTGGCAATCTCCTCTTTGACACAGTTGAGTTTTCATCTGTGATACTTGAGTAACTTAATAAGTTCGCTTTCATTTCTCTAACATAGAATACATTTTTTAATATCACTTCTGATTTGAAATTTCAAATGCATCTCTATTTAAAAATCAAAGATTTATGATTACCTAATCCAGCAAAGCAATTTAAGACACTTTATTTAATTTTTACACATTTTTTTATAAGGGGTGGTTTTTCCCTCTAAGGGCAAAAAGTACACACAGATCTTCTGTTGTGTGCATGCAGAGAGTGGAAGTTTTGTTGCACACATATGTATAATACCTCTCACTTAGAGGCATTGCTTAACGCATGTATTCTGTCATACTAGTGATATTCATATATCTAGATGGTACAAAAACACATACTATACGTTTTGTCATCATATAGGTGCTATAAATTTACTTTGCTCCAAAAAGCTCAAAAATGTTGTTGTTGTTGTTTTTTTTACGATAACTTCCGTAATATTTCATCGATTTTGATTTTTCAGAAAGCATGTGGAAGGTAATTTTAAGGACTATAACATCTGAAAGGGTCAAAAGGCTCAAAACATGGGGTGTTCACGCGGGTATGCGGACTTAGAACGTTAATATCTCCGTTAAAGTTCATCTAAGAACAAGTGAAAACAAACAATTGACTGAGTTACTTGTTGAAATACCGTGCATATACAGTGTTGATGACTCTCATTACATATACATACATGTCACACATATATAACTGATATTTCCATATAATAAATATTATACAATTTGCGCATAATTTTCGCTCTCACGGGTAAAAAGTAATGTTTAAATAAATAAAGAAACGAACAAATGTTTCAAATAAAAGTTGTTTATTTTTTCATAAGGAACAATTTTTACATTTTAACTTTTGTTCTATCTCTAACGGTTTACAAGATGGATCCTACAGACCCAAGACCCAATTGACCTATGTTGCTCATTTACGAACTTGACCTCACATTTTACGTTCTAAGCACGCTATAAATTTCATCCTGATATCTCTTTTCGTTTTTGAGTAATCGTGATGACAGAAGGACAGACAGACAACCGGAAAAGGACTTATTAGGTGAATTTATGAACACCAATATTATAATAAAAATTTGTTCCTATCATATAGCACAGCAGTGCGAAGCGTAGATTATTTTAAAATGGAAAATCGAAAATTGAAAGTGTAATGTTTGAAAGTGTAATGTATGATGACGTATGTGAAATGTGTATGCTTTTGCTGTGACTATATATACAGGACGTCAAATAGCCCTTTTTCACACCCTTATATCTCAGAAACTACTTGAGCTATAATGTTGAAATTTTCAACTTAAGTAGATATATACCCTGGGAGGCCGTAAATCAAAAACGTTCACGTTCACGGCTCTCATCGTTTCCGAGCAATAACGCGTCAAAAAACGGCCACGCACCGAAATTTAGTTACTGACTCATATAAATTCACAGCAAAACTGAGAAATGGTATAAAGATGCGGTTTTCGTTAAAATAAATTAGAGAAAAATCATACCCCAGAAAAAATACCAAATATCAAAATTTTTAACGGGAAATGGGAAATTTAGCTAATTAAATGTTAAAATATCAACCAATCAGATGGCTAGTTTTTTTTCCTATACACTTTGTATGGGAAAACTAAAATACGCTTAAAAACTTGTTATTTATATAATTTTTATTAAATTTGAATAAATAATTAAAAATTAATTGTGTATTTCAATATTTCTAACTTAAAATATTATACAAATTAGATAAAATATTTCGAAAGAATAAGACCCTATCAAATTCAAAGTACCATGTAGAAAACAGATCAAAATGATTTTTTCGCATTGATTAGGAAAATTTTAATTTGCCTTTATAGCAAAAACTGTAAGAGATAGAACAAAAGTTTAAATGCAAGAAATGTTCCTTGCATAAAATTAAACAACTTTTGTTTGAAACATTTTTTCGAAAAAACAATAATTTTCCCTCGAGAAAGTAAATAACCAGTCCTGTTTTTTTCGTTAATGCAAACTCAAACTATTTTTGTCCTTAAATTTAAAAAAAGTATAAATATAATTTCACAAGAAGTTTTAAACCATTTTGATCATATCTCTTGTAGCGTTCACAACTAACCGTTGCTATGACAACGAATTTTATTTTCTTAAAAACAATGGTATTGTTATGTTCAACAATAAATAATCTTGCAACCCAATTTTGAAAGTGACACCCTCAACCGATTGCTTTGAAATTTTGTAAGTACGCTGATTTTGAATGACATTGAATTTTTATGGTTGAATTTGCCGAATTTTTCCCGTCGCTTCCGCCATATTTTGTTAAATGAGGGGAATCTTATAACTCATTTTTAAAGCAAATATCTTCAACCGATTGAGTTGAAATTTTGTATACACGATTAGATTTGATAACAAAACATGGTAAAGTTAGTGGCGTTATTATTTTTCCATCACTTCCACTATAATTGATTTATCTATAAAGAGAATCATTCAGCTTTACCAATTCTAAGGGACTTCTAAATTAAAGAAAGATGCGATTTTGGACATTCGACAGAGACTTGCTTGAATTCAGGGTCAACCCATGCGCCGTACTATTACATGTTATCCTCATGTGCGCACTAGCAATATTTAAGGCCGTCATGTGCGCAGTAACAAAATATAAAATCAACGTATGCGCAGTTGCAAGATTCAGGATCAACACATGCGCAGTACTATTACATAAAATCCACATGTGCGCACTAGCTATATATAAGGCCTACATATGCGCAGTAGCAAAATATAAATTTAGCTAATGCGCAGTTCTAGGATTCAGGTTAAATGCATGCGCAGAACTATAATTTGTGATTAATTTATGCGCATTTTCAATATTTAAGGACCAAATATGCCCATTTACAAAATATAAGGTCCCTGTTTGCGCAGTTGTAATATTTGGAATCAACTCATGCGCAGTACTATTTCATGTAATCCACATGAGTCCACTAGCAATATATAAGGCCTACATATGCGCAGTAAAAAAAATATAAATTCATCGTATGCGCAGTTTTAAGATTCAGGATAAATGCATGCGCAGAACTTTAATTTGTGATTAATCTGTGCGCACTTCCAATATATAAGACCCAAATATGCGCACTTACAAAATATAAGGTCCCTGTATGAGCCGTTGTAATATTCATTATCAATCCATGTGCAGAACTATTATATGAAATCAAGCTGTGCGTAGTAACCATGAAGCCTAAATATTTGCAGTTACATAATATCTGTCTGTCCGTCTGCACGTCTGTCTGCCAACGCGATAACTCAATAACGAAAATTGATATCAAGATGAAATTTTTATAGCGTATTCAGGACGTAAAAAGTGAGGTCATGTTCGTAAATGAGCAATATACGTCAATTAAGTCCTGGGTCTGTGAGATCCATCTTGTAAACCGTTAGAGATAGAACGAAAATTTTAATGTAAAAAAGATTAAATTATATAGAATGTATTATATAATAATCAATATCAGTTATATGAAAATGAAATTTTCATTACAATATTTATAAATAACACAATTTTGATGACATCTTGTCCGGCATCTCTCTTGACGTACGAGGCTCAGTATTCAACAGTAATTCAATGTATTCATAAAGGTGAGTTAAAATCGTTACAAACACTTTCAAACTAAATACTATTTCCTTGCAAAATGAAGTGATATCCCACCAAAAACATATATGTGTAAAAAGGCGTAGATGTCACAGAATTCCTCTAAACTCAATTACATCAGCCCAAAAAAGTTGTGAAATCCCGTAGAGAAAAAAATACTTCGAAAAAAATTTATAAAAATGACATAAATTTATTGGGTAACTTTTCCGTAAAGAAGCATTAGTATTACATTAGCAACTTTTCGGTGACTTCATACCTACACGCACCTGTATATGAGAACAAAAGATAATCGTTAGCCCCCTACTATCTCCCTCCTCCCCTCTAATGTTATGACGTTTTAATTTTTTCACAACTTTTATTAAACATCAAAATTTAATTTTAAACAATCAAAGTATTATTTAGATTATAGTCAAGCACCTACTTAACAAAGGCCTAATTTTTTTTACTAAAGTACGAAAATTATTGGTTTAAATTTCTTGTGTAAGTTTCTCCTTAGTACGTATTTATTTAATATTTTACTTCGCAAGTTTTTTATTTTTAGATTCGTTTTTATATTCCGAAAACTTAATGTACATTTCTGTGAATTTTAGGATCATATCCAGGTGTATCTGGACTTGTTTGGTCGCAACTTGCGCGTTGAATGAATGCGCATATATTGCGGTATCGTCCGCGTATATCGCAAGGTTAGTTTTTGCGAACCTTGGCATGTCGTTTATGTATAGGTTGAAAATGGTCGGTCCCAACACTGATCCTTGTGGGACCCCAGATTTAATGTTCCTGATTGTCGAATATTTGTCATTAATTTTTATTTTGAATTTTCGATTTTTTAGGTAGTTTGCCATCAGTCTGCTGAGTGTCAGTGGGAGATTGATGTTGATAAGTTTGTGGATAGCACCGTCTATCCAGACCGTGTCGAAAGCTTTTTCGATGTCTAGTAGGACCATGGAAGTTACATTGTTTTTCTTGAAGTTGGTGGTTATGTCGTTTGCAATTCGTGCAACTTGCATGGTCGTTCCATGTTCCTCCCGGAAACCGAACTGCTCATCGATGAATATTTGGTTTTTGTCGATGTGCTTGTTCAGTCTGGATAGAATAACTTTCTCAACAATTTTTGAGAGTGAACTCAGCAGACTGATGGGTCTGTAGTTTTTTGGGTCTGTGGGGTTTTTGTTAGGTTTCAATATTGGGACGACCACAGCTGTCTTCCAGGCCACGGGGTAATACCCCAATGCAAACATTGCGTTAACAATGTACGTTAATTGCACTAACGCTTTTGTTGATAAATTTTTGATTACCTTGTTTTGGATTTTGTCTTGTCTTGGGACTTTGTTATTGGGTAGTCGTTTAATCGTCTGTTTTAATTCTTGTGGTGAGGTCTGTTTTATTCGTGTTTTAAGTTTTTCAGTTTGGTTTTCAATTTGTAATACGGACTGACAGACTATGTTTTCTAGGGGGGAGGGGTTATTGTTTTGTTGTGTAGCTTCAATTGAATCAGCAATGAGATTAGCCTTTTGCTTATTTGTCATATAGCTGATGTTATCTTTTAATAATGTGGGAATGTTTTCTTTTTTGTTTTTGAAAGATTTTGCTATTCTCCACAGGGTTTTGTCACCTGGTTTGAGCGTTTTTTAATGTATTTTCCCATTGTTGATTCAATTGTTGTCTAATTTTTTGTCGGATTTGTTTGTTTATTTTGTTTATGTCTGGTTTAACGTTTAACGCAGTTCGTCTGTGGTCTAGTCTTCGAAGAGCATTACGCACTTTTATTAAATTTTTTATTTCTTGACTAAGGTCAAGTTTAGACAACTTTATTTTTATTTCTTTTGTATGTTTATTTTTTGTATTCATAATTGCACTTTTTATTTGTTGAAGCGCCATGTCAACATCACCTGTTGTTTTTAATTTTTTGTTTATGTTGATGTTTTTATCGAGTGTATGTCTAAACTTGACCCAGTCTGTGTTTTTATATGACGTACACTTTGTTTGTGTTTTTTTGTTGTGTGTGTTATGTAACGTCAATTTAATGGGATTATGATCCGATGTTAATTCATTGAACGTTTCGAGTTTAGATATATTATTTATGTTTTTATTTATAGCTATGTCAATGTATGTAGGTGTAGTGTTGTTGTTGGGAAAGTGCGTAGGCTCTTCTGT
Source organism: Chrysoperla carnea (assembly GCF_905475395.1). NCBI lineage: Eukaryota > Metazoa > Arthropoda > Insecta > Neuroptera > Chrysopidae > Chrysoperla > Chrysoperla carnea. The sequence goes on from NC_058342.1 coordinate 9,250,452, forward strand.
GTGGAGTATAATTAAGTTATTATTACTCACGTATTTTTGTAGCGTCCGTTTGTATTGGTTATGTGGTTTTTCCATGTGTAATGTCGTGCGTTTAAGTCACCAATAATTAAAGTTTTGGCTCCTACGTTAGTCAGTGTTTTTATGCCTTGTTCAGTAATTATGTTTCTTGGGTTGTTGTATGCCGCAATAACAAATATGTTGTTTACCAGTTTTATAGCTACATGTTCAATCGATGTATTGTTGTTGGTGTTCACCGATTGATACTGTAGACTATTTTTGATTATCATTGCGACTCCACCTCCATGTGCAGTACGGTCGCGACGTATTATGTTGTAATTTTTTATTTTTATTTTGACATCTGGTGTCAATTTTGTTTCATTAATTGACATAATGTCGATGTCGTATTTTTCCAAATAATGTCTCAGTAGTTGAACGTTTTGTCTAAGTCCGCATGCGTTCCATGACGATATGTTTATGGACATTGTGCAAACTTGTTTTGAATGAAATTATTGAAGGCTAGGAATTTTTCTAGATCATTGTTGCATGACCTAAGTTTTTCGTTTAATTCTTTAACAAGCGATAGCATTTTTTCTACGTTTATGAGTTGATTTAGCTCACTTGTAAGTTGTAAGCGTGTGTCATGATTGGTGTTGTATTGTTTGTGTTTTTAAGCCATGGGTATGTAGTTGGCACTGGCGCCGGTGTATATTTTATTGCTTGTCTCTCTTGTGATGTTTTTCATTTTAGTTCGAGTTTTTTTAGGAAATTCGGGCATTCCTTGTGGAATGCAAGGTGGTTGCCTTGACAATTGGCGCATTTTATATTTTTGCTGGTGTTTGGGCTTTTTTTTTTACTTTTTCGCAGTCCCTGGTCCAGTGGCTTCCTGCGCACTTTAGGCATGTTGGCGTAGAGTGGCAGTTGCTTCCTGAATGGCCCCAGACCTGACATCGCCTACATTGGGTGATGGGGGCATGTTGTGTCTCTTTTCCCAAGTTATTTTGGTTCTATTGATGTATTTTATGTTTTTGTTTAGGTATTTTAGTGAGATTGTACTGTCACATACTACCAAGAATAATCCTTTATTTGTGTTTTTTAATTTGAAAACGTTGTCCACGTTCATCTTGTGCACGCTTTCAACCTCCTCCTTAATTTCCTCAATGTCTGTGGTACTGTCCATTCCCCTTAGTATGAACGCGTGCTTGCGTTCATTTTTGGGGGTGTACGTATAGTACTGCAGGGTTTCATTCCCTTGCAGTAACCTTAGGTATTTTTTTTACTCCTCTTGGTCATATATATAGAGGTTAATGTTAAGGCCATTTCACAAAGTTTAGGGTCTTTCCTTTTTTTTTGGTGATTTTAATTAATACTGAGTTGGTACTAACTGACTATACCAAGAATCCACCAATCACAGTCATCGTTGTGTTGTGGCTCTTGTTTACTCATTTTCAAATTGGTCGGCCTCCGGGCCGGCCAAGCTAACTGAGTTCATAACTTTTTCTTTTTTTTATTATTATTATTAATTCGTTTCTCGATCTGAATGGATCTTTTTCTTTCGATTGATTTAATTAATCAATCTAAATATAATTTAAACGTTGTCGAGTCAGTGATTCTGTTTTCTTGTTCAAAAGTTTCTGGATGTTTGTGTTTCATCCTCACTTCGTCATCGCTTTCATCGTTATTTTTTTGCAAAGGTGCAAAACGATTTTTTAGTGGTATATTCGGGAGGTTGTTAATTTTAACGTTTGACGTTCTTGACGTTGTTGGCTGCGTGAAGAACGCACTTATATTCATTTCGGTTACCTGATTGTTATCATTAACCATTTATCGTCCGTATCCATGATGTTATTAACACTTTCGTTGTGATTTATCACATTTTTTGGGGTTTCACCTTTATTTATTTTATTTGCTTCACTGGTTGAGGCACTATTGTCTATTATTGGGGGTATATCATCACATTTGTCTCTATCACTAATTATTTTGGTGTCTTTTATCACTATTTTTTCACTATTTTCACAGATTTTTGTGGATGTGCTAGGTGTATCCACCAATATTAATTTGTTAGTTGATAAGGATTGGGCTTGCCCATCCTTATTTAGCCTTTTTACTGCACGAGGCTTAGGCTTCATGCAGCAACTTGATTGTTTTTAACTTTTGTTGAACTTTTGTAAATAAAAAAACAATTTTTGGTTATATAATTCTGTTATCTGTGCTTGTAGTGATGACGATGTGCACACTACAGCTGTCGTACAGAGAATGGAAGAGAACCGGTGTTTTCAACGTGGTATGGCTGGTGCCGGTAATAAATGAAAATTTTTACAAATATATATTTTTCATAAATGTCATTAATATTAAAGTATATTATTAAAATTTTCAATGAAGTAATCAATTTAAATATATTCTTATTTATTATACCATATATTTTTAAGAAAAATGCAACCGCACACAGTATTCTCAAGTGGTCACCCATCCAAGTACTGACTGTGCCAAATGTTGCTAAACTATTATTTTATAAAATATTTATACAAAAAATAATTTACTCTTATCAAATATTAATTTGTGGCCTGCATTAAGGCCTATGTTATTTTAATTTTTTAACAAAAATAATCAAATATTTCAATATATTATTAAAGTAACAGATCATTTCTTTTTTGGTGCTGCTTTTTTAATTTTTGTAGGAGATGATTTGGCAACAGAAGCTTTAAAAATATATCAAAGAGTGATAAGAAGAAGAAGAGGAAGCGCAAGGAATCATATGCAATTTACATTTACAAAGTATTAAAACAAGTGCATCCTGATACTGGTATCTCTAGTAAAGCTATGAGTATCATGAACAGTTTTGTTAATGATATTTTTGAACGTATTGCTGCTGAAGCATCACGTTTAGCACATTATAATAAACGTTCAACAATCACAAGTCGGGAAATTCAAACCGCAGTTCGATTATTATTACCTGGTGAATTGGCAAAGCACGTTGTTAGTGAAGGTACTAAAGCTGTTACAAAATATACAAGTTCAAAATAAATAAATCGAAAATATTATTTAATTGATAACATTAAAATACATCAACATATAAAAGCGGCTCTCTTTTTAAGAGAGCCATCAAATTTTTTAAATAAGAGTAAATTATTTTTATATATACAAAAAAATAAAATAAACAATTAATATAATAATATGTAATGTAAAATATTATATATTAGCTTGAATATATCTATTATTAGGAATATCAATATTATTAATTTTAAATATAATAAAAGATATAAGAATATATATCGTAAATCAGTGTGATGCAAATGCATTACATTACCTTTTATACCATGCATATATGAAATATACATAGCATATTAAGTTTAGTCCCAAGCTTGTAACGCTTAAAAATAATGATGCTAGGAAAAAATTTTGTCATAGCTGTTCATAAAATTACCTAATTAGTCCCTTTCCGGTTGTCCGTCCGTCCGTCTGTGGACACGATAACTCAAAAACGAAAAAAGATATCGAGCTTAAATTTTTACAGCGTACTCAGGACGTAAAAAGTGAGGTCAAGTTCGTAAATGAGCATCATAGGTCAATTGGGTCTTGGGTCCGTAGGACCCATCTTGTAAACCGTTAGAGATAGAACAAAAGTTTAAATGTAAAAAATGTTCCTTATAAAAAAATAAATAACTTTTGATTGAAACATTTTTTTGTAAACATCACTGTTTACCCACGAGGGCGTTAATTAGGTGCAAATTTTATAGTATGTATTAATATAGGAATATTAGTTGTGTGTGTGTAAGTGAATATCTTTTGTTATTTACGTGACGTCAAAAAAACAAACACTGTCTATACATTTTTGTATGTGTTATGTGATAAAGAAATCAACACTGACTATGCATGGAATTTCAACAATTAACTCAGTCAATTGTTTCTTTTCACTTGTTTATTTTCTTTTTACATTACTACTTGTTTATGTACGCTTATAATTATTAGAAAAATATTTTTAATTATTTTAAAAAATAAATGAAAAATATAATTTAATAATATTATATTTATTGAAAGTATAACAAATGCTATAGCAAATTCTTTATTATTATCTTTGATTAAGGCGAAATGTTTTATGAGTTATAAAGTCGATAATCCCCTATCGATACTTGTTACTCTTAACTTGTATATATAAAAAATATAGTAGTATATTATTTTATAATAAAATTTATCAAAACTTCAATAAGTTATTGTAAAATAAAATAGATAATATACAAATTATAATTTATTATTGCAGATATAATACAAAAAAAAAATATTTGGTAATGAATGCTATAAACAAAACAATTTGTTGTAAACAAATTATATAATAGGTTATATTTATTAACAAATTTATTTACTCTTATATAAATAAAATTAGTGTCTTCCCAAAAAAGAAAGCCTGTTAAAATTTATCGGATGTATTAAATATTCTTTAATAAATTTACTAAATATTTTAAGTAAATTATTATATTTTCTTAACTTCCAAAACCATACAAAGTACGACCTTGTCGTTTTAATGCATATACAACATCCATAGCTGTAACTGTTTTACGTTTTGCGTGTTCAGTATGTAACTGTATGTAACAGCATCCTGAATAACATTTTCAAGGAATACTTTAAGTACACCACGTGTTTCTTCATAAATTAAACCAGAGATACGTTTTACTCCACCTCGTCATGCTTAACGACGAATTGCGGGTTTTGTAATACCTTGGATATTATCTCGCAAAACTTTTCTATGACGTTTTGCACCCCCTTTTCCAAGACCCTTTCCACCTTTTCCTCTGCCAGACATTTTAATAAAATTTTATTTACAATATTTTAACGAACAGATAACACGTGTGTTAACCTCACAAGTATTGTAATGTATGTGAGCGCCGGTACAATTATGTCTTTTTATATAAAGCATTAAAGATTTTTTAAGCCACGCCTATACAATTTGATTAGTCCATACTCTGATAGCCATCCAATAGGATAGGACAAGAAAAATTTTGAAATTTCATATAAATATAAATACAACACATTTATTTCGCATATAAACGTTTGACTTTGTAGTATCAAATTGTCGAATATAATTTTTAAAATTGTGTGTTTTTTTGTAAAAACATTATTATTTGAAAATGGCTAGAACCAAGCAAACTGCACGTAAATCAACTGGTGGTAAAGCACCAAGAAAACAAAAGAAAGCTGCACGTAAAAGTCGACCAGCAACTGGTGAAGTAAAAAAACCACACAGATATCGCCCTGGTACAGTAGCTTTACGAGAAATTCGTCGTTATCAAAAAAGTACTGAATTGTTAATTCGTAAATTACCATTCCAACGTTTAGTACGTGAAATTGCACAAGATTTTAAAACCGATTTACGTTTCCAAGGTTATAATATATATATATATATATATATATATATATATATATATATATATATATATATATATATATATATATATATTTATATATAAATTATTGAAATAAAATTAAACATTATTAAAATTCTGTTATAATTATAAGCGATTGCTATTTCTAAAAATAAATAAATTTCATAAAATTTATATTATTTTATATTCATTTGAAATATTAAAAAAACTTCTCGCTTTAAAGTAACCATGACATGAGTTATAAATGTAATAAAATTTTATACAAAAAATAATATTTATTTGTTGACGAATAATATAAAAGATTTACATTTCTAAATAACATATATTTATATATGTTGTGTAAAAAAAAAGAAGAAAAATAATTTATATTTTTTATATAAAAAGGCAACCGCACACAGTGTTCCCAAGCGGTCACCCATCCAAGTACTGACTGTGCCCAATGTTGCTTAACTTCGGTGATCGGACGAGAACCAATTCAATTCAAATCAAAAACAACTTTAATCATTCAACAAAATACATAAAAATTTACAATATAAAAAGTAAATAAATAACAATACATGGTCTTAAATATAAAGGTTATTAGCAGAGTATGCTTTCACCCTTAGCCTTACATATTTTTAGCAAAAAAGCATTAGAAAATTGTATATTTTTTAGCATAGAAATGCCAATAAATGATTAATTCAGAGGAGGATCAGTTGGGATTATTTGTAGCAGGAAAAGGAAGTGGAAAAACCTGTTTTATATTTTTTGGGGAGTGGTGCGGGAGATATATTTTATTTATTTATAATTGATATGTTTTACATTGTAAACTGTGCTTGATATAGTAGAATATTATATGGTGAAGAAAATAAATGGAAGTAATAGAATAAGAATCTAAGAAAATTAAATGTTTGTAACTAAATGAGAATCAAATAAATGAAAATGACAAAATAAGAATCAAAAAATAAAGTAAAAAACAGAAATAATAGATAAAAATAAATTAAAAGAAAAAATAAAATTAGCATCGACGGCGCTGGGATTGAACTCTTAGTCTTTCGATTCCGAGTCCGTGACGATAACCGCTCAGCCAACTTGGCTGTTGTAAAATATTCTTTTAAACGTATTGTAAACGTGAAGTGTTAGAAATGTCACAAGACCAAACAGGTGCGGAGTAGCTGATTAAGGGGTGTATAATCGTGGTGTACAACAGCTTTTTGTTTTGGATGGTCATGGGGCTTTTTTTGTTAAGGAGGGGGTAAAGGGTTCGAATGGCAAGATTAACCTTTTCTGAAATTTGTTTCATATGCTGTTTGAAGTAGAGCTTCGAGTGTAGAATTACTCCGAGGTATTTAACGTTGTGTTTTGTAGGAATTTTTAAATTATTTATTATAAGTGGCGTTGTAATTTTTGTGTTTGTGTATTTTCTTGAGAAGATTATATGCTCAGTTTTGTTTTCATTAAGTTTAATCTTCCATTCGTTGGTGAAGTTAAGGATTTGGTAAAGATGGATTTGGGTTTGTGTTGTGGCCACCTGTGCGCTGAAGAAGGATGATAAGATGGCTGTGTCATCCGCATAGATGGCCATTTGGGTTTTTGGAAATCTTGGGATATCGTTTATGAAATAATTAAAGAGAACAGGCCCCAACACGCTTCCCTGTGGGACTCCAGCATTGGGCTTTTTGACTGCCGACAGTGCAGAGCCGATTCGGACCCTGAACTGGCGGTTTTTCAGATAACTGCTTATTAGCTGTGTTAGATGATTCGGTAATCCAATTTTTATTAATTTGTAGACTAGCCCATCCATCCAGACAGTGTCGAATGCCTTCTCAATGTCCAAAAGACACATGGACGTTACTTTATGCTTTAGAAATTCGTCTTTTATTGAGCAGGCAATTCTAGCCATCTGCATGGATGTGCTATGTCCAGCTCTAAAACCGAACTGTTCGTCAATAACTACTTCATTGTGTTCAAAGGATTTAATTTGGAGGAGGATTACTCTTTCCGCCAGTTTTGATAATGCACTCAGTAGACTTATTGGTCGATAGTTAACGGGGTTTGTTAAGTCTTTGTTGGGCTTGGGAATGGACACGATGACTGATTGTTTCCACTGATCTGGAAAATATCCTGTGACGAGTATTGCGTTTGGAATATGCATCAATTGTACTATAGCTTTATTAGTCAGATTTTTTTATTATTTTGTTGTCTAGTCCGTCTAGTCCTGGGGTTTTATTGTTGGGGAGGGTTTTTATTATGGTTTTAATTTCTTTAGGAGAAGTCTGGATTCGGAATTTGTCTTTGGGATCAAGTGAGGTGTGGCTATACTGGAATGATTTTAGTGTTGAGGTTACGATTGTTTCAAGTGGAGAGTAGGTTGTGTTGGATTGGGTTGATTCAAGGATGGTTGCGATGACGTCAGCTTTTTGTTTATTAGTGTAAAGCGTTTCGTTGTTATGGGTCAAAGCAGGGATGGGTTGTTTGGGTTTTTTAAGGATTTTGGTGATTTGCCAGAGGGTGTTATCTTTTGGGGATATTTCTTTTAATTTATCATTCCAGTGGGAGTTACGGAGGGAACGGATCTTGTGTTTAATGGTTCAGTTGAGTCTGTTTAAGTCGTGCTTGATGTCCGGGTTTCTCGTATTTTGGTGTATTTTACGTAGTAAGTTTCGTTTGTGTATGAGTGCTTTTATTTCGTCAGTCAGTTGGTCTTTGTGTGGGTTGATTAATGTACGTTTGATATGTTTTTGCTTTAGCTTGGTAAGTAATAATAATAAACTTTATTGATATGCCAATTGGCTAATCAAAGTAATACATAGAATTAACATTATATAACCTATACACAAAAAATCAGAATAAAACTGAAAGATAACATATTACAAAAAGAAACATCATGAAAAATATAAATAATAGAAATTTTAAACCAAATGTTCCATCAGAAATAAATGAATAAAATAAAATAAAATATGGTCACAAGTACAACAAGGCAAACTGAAATTCAAAGATATTGTGAGCGCTTGTCAAAGATGAACCGCAAATATTTATACACTGCTTTAAGATCTACAATATTCTTAGCGTCCAAAGTCAGTTTCGTATTATTCAATCCGCGACTGTAAAGATCGTCTCTTTCATTCCCTACTGTCCCATAGCACTCCTCTATAAGATCTTCAATTGTTTCAATTCCGTTACACAGAACACAAACCCTATCCCCGCTTCGGTTTTTCTTATTTTCCCAAGCAAACCTGCTCATTCTGAAAATAGCAATAGTTCTTCTTACATCTCTGTCTGTTAAATTTACATACATTGCTCCACCCTCATAGTGATCCAATTTTGAATACAAATCCAATGAAACCTTATTCCTCACATCCAATAGCATTTCTTTCAGGAAGTACTCATACACTGTACTTTTGACATGTTTTCTGATCTCCAAATAATTGTCATGAGCCACATCCATCGCATTAAATCCTAATTCTAATAATTTGTTTTTAATTATTGCAGTTGTATCGTTTAAGCTGTAACAATTTTTCTGTAATATTTTGTTGCTTAAATGAATTCGACAATAATAGTTTATAAGATGTTGTAATATAGTAGCTTCGATCGAGATTTCCCCTAACTCCAACTTAACCGCACTGTTTGGTTATGATTTTGCAACTCCTAAAACTTCTTTATAAAAGCTATGAACAAATATACCGATAGACTTTTCACATTTTTCTAGACCCCAAATTTATTTCCCATATAATAAGATGGGTAGTACCATCACCCTAAACATATTTAATAGAATTTTGGGTGGAAAATTTTCATAGCTATAAATTTTTCTTCGAATCACCATTAATGCTTTGTTGGTTTTCTCAATCATTTTGCTTTGATGCAGACCCATTTTCCGTTGCTACAAATAAAAAGCCCCAAATATTGAAAGTTATCAACTACCTCGATTTTGAAACCATTATACATCCAATTTTGGATTGTTATCATTTTCGTTTTTTTCACATTAATCGTTAACTTCCATTTGTCGCAATAATCTTCAAGCCCTTTTAAAGCTCTTCGCATTCCACCAACTGAGTTTGACAACAGAACTGCATCATCGGCATATAACAGAATTTTAATTTCATCCCCTTTGATACACGGAGAAATTATTTCAAGACCTTCCATATGATTAACAATATCATCGATAAATAAAACAAACAATATAGCAGACAATTGACATCCTTGTCTTAATCCCTTTGAACCGTTCAATAAGGTTCACAGTATTTTGATTGTAGGTTTGGTTGACAGTAATTAAAAATCAGTCAAATTATAGTAATAAGCGCGATCAAAATCATTATACGGATTGGGACAGAAAAACCCTATCTAAATCTAAACACACACACAAAATAAATAAAAAAATAAAGAAAAATCATTCAATTAAAAAAAAAAAAAAAGAAAAAAAGTTGAATTAAAACCACGCTAGCGTGTGAACGGACGTTAGTACACGCTAACGTGTGAATGACCACCACGCGCAACAATTATTAAAAGTTAACAAACAATAACAACGTAGTTCGGCGCAGGAATACAAAACCGAGCAAAAAAGCCAAAAACAATTTAAAAATGAGCTCTCTTAAACAAATCACCCTTGAAGGATACACTTCGAATAAACATTTTATTAAAATTAATAATTTTACACGTTTGTGCCCGCAATGCGAGCACGTTTTTAATATTACATCGACAATTCATGGATTGGGATAATCAACGACGGAATTGCTCTTAAACAAATCACCATTGAAGGGTACACATCAAATAGAAAATTTATTAAAAATTAATAATATACACGTTCGTGCCCGCAACGCGAGCACGTTTTAATATTACATCGATAATTATACCATCGTGGAGAAACTGGAAATCTTGCAGTCAATAATGTACTCTGGAAATAAAGATAATTGGTATAAATTCAAAGAAATGGACGTACATGAACGATTAATTAATTATACCTGGACATTTCATCAACGGCTGGTGTTGTTTGTTTTTGGTCGTGTATCGGTTATCCTGTGGTGGTTTTGCCTGGATTTTTAAGGTATGGTTTTATTTATCATATTTTCTCCACCCCATCCGTATAATATCGTTGTTGGAGATTTACCTTATAGAAATTCCAAAAATTTAATATACGTATTTTTTAAATGAACTATCCAATTGAACATTTCCGATTTGAATTTAATCAAGAATGGTAAAGATTGTTTTGTGAAGTGAACCAATACCGCGTTTAGAGGTGTAGCCGACAACGAGTCCAGACTGCCCATGGAAGGGTGTCAAAAGTCTTCGATTTGCGTTGCACCTCGCGGTTCGTCATCTTCACCATATTCGGCCCCGTGTTAATGCTTGACTACGTTGAGTCACGGGCCGGATACAGAAGATAAATTATTTGGTTCACTACACAGAACAAAATTTACGTCATTTCGAGAACGTTTTGTTTTGTTTAACACCTAGATCGGAAATGTTCAATTCAAACTAGTATCATTTTATAATAATGTAACAAAAGAAAAACGCTTACTTAATTAACAAATAAAACATTGCACAAAGAGGTTATGTAGCATGGTGTAGTTGACTGTGATATTTTTAGTTTATATTTTTTTTTAAATTCATTTAATGGTTTATTTAAAGCCAAATTTTAGAATTCTAAACCAAAGAATATTTATATTTTTAATGAAATAAAGTAACTTAAGTGTAAAAAGATATGTAAATGCGTTTTGTTGTTGTCAAATAATTTTGACATTTCACTGACTAATCCATAGAGTTGTAGTCGCTCCACAGACTACTACTCCATCCTAGACCGTTCCTTTGTCCACTTTAATTTTTTTTTCAGATTCGATCACACTTACTAAGATCGCGGATAAAAAACGCTTCCACTTTGTCAACAAATGCCACAGTTGGTAGCATATAGCGTAGGGTAGTTTGATCGAGTCTGGATTAGAAAAAAAAAAAAAGGATTATTTGGTCATAATTTAAATAAATTTTGCAAAAAAAAAAAAAACACATACTACTAAATTTTTTTTTCATTGTTCGTACGAGCGTAACGTCTAGGTGAACTGCCGGAGGATGCCGACTACACGGTCCAACAAACACACGACATCATCAGCAGATGTCAACAACTACAACAAATAACACTGCTGGATTGGGTACCATTGTCGACGCAACTTCACCAAGTTACGCTACTTCGCCAGATATTCCAGGTGCTCATGGTATTACGAGAATAGCACCATCAGTGTCGAAAGCCAATTCCACCCTACCCACGACAGTATTGGTTGGAAAGGTACTACAAACAAATATTGGTACGAGTCCTGGAAACGTACCGATATTGAATCCTGCGCCTGGTATGGTCCCACCTGCGTCGTCTGCACAACCTCAGCAGTATTTTGGTTATGGGATGTGGAGTGTTCCACAGTACGAACAAACTCTTTTAATGTGTCCAAATCATGTGAATCATGCGCCAACTACGCAATCGAATACAACTCCAACACATCATCCTGTTCTTGCGCCACCAGCACAGGCAGGTCCGACTGGTCAACCTGCGCCAACAACAGCAGTAGGAGAGGAGGACGCCACACCATCAAGAGTCATACAGTTTATGCGTTCCCAAACACGACTCAACGCATCACACAAGCATGATATTCATGAGGTAAATCTCCAATAAAATATTTATGTGAATCCATAAGTAAGTTATCATGTAGCCAATCCTGCAATCAAAGTGCGAATATGACAGACGGACATACAGGAAAAATTTCAGTCTAGACGAGGTACCACAAACCTTTACCTCTCGGCAACGTCAGCGGGAGGAAGATCCTGAGCTACGGCTCATCATCCAGCGCCTACGGGCCGGAGATGATGTGATAGGCTATGAGTTACGGGACTCCCTCCTTCTAAAATTGTAGGGAGGAATAGGTTGCGACGTATCCCTGTACCTAAAACTAGTAGACAATAATAAATTCCGAAATACAACAGTAGTTCTCCCTAAAGTGGGGGAGACTGAACCGTTCAATAAGGTTCACAGTATTTTGATTGTAGGTTTGGTTGACAGTAATTAAAAATCAGTCAAATTATAGTAATAAGCGCGATCAAAATCATTATACGGATTGGGACAGAAAAACCCTATCTAAATCTAAACACACACACAAAATAAATAAAAAAATAAAGAAAAATCATTCAATTAAAAAAAAAAAAAAAAAAAAAAAGTTGAATTAAAACCACGCTAGCGTGTGAACGGACGTTAGTACACGCTAACGTGTGAATGACCACCACGCGCAACAATTATTAAAAGTTAACAAACAATAACAACGTAGTTCGGCGCAGGAATACAAAACCGAGCAAAAAAGCCAAAAACAATTTAAAAATGAGCTCTCTTAAACAAATCACCCTTGAAGGATACACTTCGAATAAACATTTTATTAAAATTAATAATTTTACACGTTTGTGCCCGCAACGCGAGCACTCTTTTAATATTACATCGACAATTCATGGATTGGGATAATCAACGACGGAATTGCTCTTAAACAAATCACCATTGAAGGGTACACATCAAATAGAAAATTTATTAAAAATTAATAATATACACGTTCGTGCCCGCAACGCGAGCACGTTTTAATATTACATCGATAATTATACCATCGTGGAGAAACTGGAAATCTTGCAGTCAATAATGTACTCTGGAAATAAAGATAATTGGTATAAATTCAAAGAAATGGACGTACATGAACGATTAATTAATTATACCTGGACATTTCATCAACGGCTGGTGTTGTTTGTTTTTGGTCGTGTATCGGTTATCCTGTGGTGGTTTTGCCTGGATTTTTAAGGTATGGTTTTATTTATCATATTTTCTCCACCCCATCCGTATAATATCGTTGTTGGAGATTTACCTTATAGAAATTCCAAAAATTTAATATACGTATTTTTTAAATGAACTAACCAATTGAACATTTCCGATTTGAATTTAATCAAGAATGGTAAAGATTGTTTTGTGAAGTGAACCAATACCGCGTTTAGAGGTGTAGCCGACAACGAGTCCAGACTGCCCATGGAAGGGTGTCAAAAGTCTTCGATTTGCGTTGCACCTCGCGGTTCGTCATCTTCACCATATTCGGCCCCGTGTTAATGCTTGACTACGTTGAGTCACGGGCCGGATACAGAAGATAAATTATTTGGTTCACTACACAGAACAAAATTTACGTCATTTCGAGAACGTTTTGTTTTGTTTAACACCTAGATCGGAAATGTTCAATTCAAACTAGTATCATTTTATAATAATGTAACAAAAGAAAAACGCTTACTTAATTAACAAATAAAACATTGCACAAAGAGGTTATGTAGCATGGTGTAGTTGACTGTGATATTTTTAGTTTATATTTTTTTTTAAATTCATTTAATGGTTTATTTAAAGCCAAATTTTAGAATTCTAAACCAAAGAATATTTATATTTTTAATGAAATAAAGTAACTTAAGTGTAAAAAGATATGTAAATGCGTTTTGTTGTTGTCAAATAATTTTGACATTTCACTGACTAATCCATAGAGTTGTAGTCGCTCCACAGACTACTACTCCATCCTAGACCGTTCCTTTGTCCACTTTAATTTTTTTTTCAGATTCGATCACACTTACTAAGATCGCGGATAAAAAACGCTTCCACTTTGTCAACTGTGCCACAGTTGGTAATTTAATAGAAGATTTTAATATAAAGTCTTCTAAAAATGCCACACCTTCATAGTGTAAAATACGTCCGACACATGATATTTATCGATACGTACACAGCATCCAGGTTCTATATATATTGACTTTAAAATTTCCACCATATTTACAGACATTTTCATTTTTAACAGTTTTTTCCATAATAAATTTCTATCGACAGAATCGAATGCCTTTTCAAAATCAATGAAACAGCAATACAATTTATTACGTTTTAATGTAAGTGTTTTTTGAGTCAATGTTCTCATAACCAGTAAATTGTCCAGTACCTCATATCCCACTCTAAATCCTGTTTGATATTTAGAAATTTTCTGTTCAGTCTCAACCCATTCTTGAATCCTCATTGACAACAGCTTATTGTAAATTTTACTGATACTCGGCATTAAAGTCAATCCTCGATAATTATTTGGATCCAGTGCACTTCCCCTGCCTTTAAATAAATTACAAATTATACCGACATTCCATTCCTTTGGAAATATTTTGACTTCCATCAACTTGTTTAATAAATTCACAAAATAATCAAAGCTTCATTATTATTTAAAAACCCACACTTTAAAAATTCATTCACAATACCATCTCTGCCGCCAGCTTTATTTGATTTTAAATTACTTAGTACCAAGCGAACCTCGGAAATATTTATCGCTGCATCCAAAACATCGCTGTAAGTGTTATATTCTCTTTCATCGCTAATTTCCCCCAAGTTAACTTCCGCATAATCACACTCTTCGCCGTATAAATTCCGATAGTGTTGAATCCATTCATGAGGTGTAATATTATTAAAATTATTATTATTATTGGCTCTATAATAACAGCCAGAGCCCTTTATTGTCCTTTGCCTCTAAAGCTGCATGTAAATATATTTTAATCCGTGCTCAAATTTTTTCGTTCTGCATAAATTTTTATAATATTTTCGACATTCAACATATTTTATAATGCTTTCCTGATTTACATTTTTCCTCATGATTCGTAATTTACATTTTAAATCTTTCTTCTTGCTTTTACATTCAGCATCAAACCAAGTGTTTTTGTTGTTTGTATTGGGCGCTCGACCAATACACTCACTTTCCATTTCACTTCCCAAAAAACTAAACCATTTATGTATAAGCAAAACTGTATTGGTTATATCATTTGATTCAAGTATCCATTTTATGCCAATTAAAAATAACTCAGTTTCATTTCCATTCAAATTACATAAAAAATTATCCCTCTCATTTTCCTTCCATTTAAACTTTCTGATTTTAGATCCTACTGAGCGTTTTTCTCCTTCCATTTTTATCGAATTCAGTTGTACCTCCACGGGAAAATGCTGTGATTGACTTTCATTTCCCACTTTTAAATTATTATTATTATTATTATTATTTATTTTCACCATAAGATACAAACGTACATAGGTATAGTCAACATGAAAATTAAATAAATTAAATTAAACCATATGGGCACGATGTTACAATATGCTTCTTCAGCTCACGTTTAAATTTTGGCATGCTCTCTATGTTTTTTAACTCTCCGGGAAGATTATTGTACAATTCACTTCCAATAATTTCCGGAGAGTTTTTGAACTTTTGCAATCTATAGTTTGCAATATGCAAATCATTATTATGACGAGTGTTATAATCATGTATTTCATTTCTAAGTGGTAGGTTTTGATAATTTTTTTTGATAAATATTAATAGCTCGTAGTAATATATGCCATAGAATGTTAGCAAATTATTCCGCTTAAAATGATTAACACATGATTCTCGATAATCAAGATTAAATATGAGCCGAATAATTCTTTTTTGGAGTATAAATATTCGTGTGCAATCTGAACATTGTCCCCATAATATTACACAATACTGCATAGCAGCATATACAAACGCATAATACACAGCCAATAAAGCTTCAGTGTTATGAGTTTGTTTTAATTTTTTGATATAAAAATAAGCCGTGCCTAACTTTTTACACACTGTATCAACATGTCGATTCCATTTCATACCTTCATCCAGAATTATACCTAAAAATTTCATTTCGCTTACTTGCGTAATCGGATATTTTATTGATGACGTAATAATTGATGCATCAATAACTTTATTTTTAAAAACTAAAAATGTTGTTTTAGTCATGTTTATAATTAAATGATTATTTTTGCACCAATCAGCAAATTGTTGTATTACAATATTCATTTCATTCATTAAACTATGTATATTATCTGAAGATAATATCACAGAGGTATCATCTGCATACATTAATAATTTACCATACTGTATAAAGGACGGAAGGTCATTTATGTAGGTTAAGAACAATAATGGTCCAAGATTTGAGCCCTGTGGAACTCCAATGTTGGCACAGAGTGGGCTTGATTTTATACCTTCAACATCCGTTATTATTTTCCTATTATCTAAATAGGACATAAACCAGGAAAGTGGAAGTCCTCTTATACCAAGACTTTCTAATTTATTTAACAAAAACCTGTGATTCCTGTAATCGATGCCGTCGTTCCACAATGCGGGCGTTACAATAACATAATCTACTAAACTGCAGCCATTTTTCGATACAAAAGTCAACTCGCCCGCCTTATCACTTGTAGTTCTACCATTTAAAATTATAAAATCTAAATCGCGTACAAATTTTAAAAATTGCTTACCGTATTTATTCAAAACCTTATCCTTACTTTTCCTCTCCCTTATTTTAGTATTTAACACATCATACGCAAAAGAACAACAATATCTATCCACTTCAGTTTGATCATCACCTTCTGCATTTCCAGTTCGAGCATTCCAATCCCCACCCATAATTATTTCTGCCTTTGGATACCTTTGAGACAAGCTTATTATTTCTTCTTGCAACTGGTTGAAAAAATCAATATTGGCCAAAACTGAACTTTCTGGATGTAAGTAAACTATTCCCAACAGAAAAACTGTGTCACAATCCTCAAATAAAACCCACATTACCTCTTGTAAACTACTAAAAATTTCCGTAACTTTATTTTGAAACTGCGAACTATAGAAAACCGCTAATCCACCCGGAAATCTACCTCTTTCTACAACTCTACTTCTATTTTTAACTAAACATTCATACCCATCTAATTCGAATTTCAAGTCACCTTGTGACCATGTTTCAACTAAACAAATAAAAGAAAACTTTTTTATATAACTAATAATACTATTGTCCTGTAACTTAGATTTTAAACCCTCTATATTCCAGAACACTACACTTAAGTTTTTCTTAAAATCAATTAGTTTTTTGGTGGTTGATTTTTATTGGATCTAGATCGGAGAGTTCGCCCTAAAACATCTCTTCTTAAGCCATCAGTCGTGCCTGCATTTGGTGTTAGGCCCAGGTACCTCATCAGCTGCTGTCACATCATTGTGCACCACAATTTTCTCACCTCTGATTGATACTCTCTTACCCTCCTCTCTCAGTCTTTTAGCATGAAGTTGTAAGTTTTTGCGAGTCTCTCGTTGCTTTGGTGTTAGATCATCATTTACAAAGATATATGTTCCCCTTAGCTTGCTGCTGTTTGAGATTATTTCCACCTTCTTCTTATAACTAGCAAGAGTAATGAAGACAGGTCTAAGAAATCTAACATTGCGCTTTCCAATACGATAAACGCTTGCAATATCGTAAGGTTTAATGTTAACTTGTAGCTTATCAGTTATTAAAGAGATAGCTTTTTGTTCCAAATGGTTGATAGTTTCCTCATTACCTTCATCTATTCCAAAATATATTAGGTTGTTCTTTTTTAATAGTCTCTCCATAAATTCAACTTTCGACTCCATTGTTTCCACTTTTACTCGCAATTCTTGATTTTCCTGTTGCAAATCCAGGATACCTTGCTCTATGGCAGTGATTTTATCATTCGTCTCACTACAAGTTTTCTTTAAGCATCCAAACGCAGCCCTGCAATCATCCGCAAATTTCTGGAGCATTTCGCTTAAACTCGCGATGGTAGCCATATTAATTAATTATTTATAGATATTTTGCACTGCACAATTTATTTTAGCGCACTCCACTATTTATTTAAAAAATAATTTTTTTAAATTTTTATTAATGTAAAATTTATATACGTAAGCTATTGAGTCTATTTTTTAATTAAAATTGATGATTAATCAATTTGCCAACTACACAATTTTTTACTCTGAATGAAGCGCGTACAAAAATTTAAATTCTACACTTAAACTTTTAAATAAATCAATTAAATATTCTTCTTATTTAAAATACAGACTATTTACACTTTCAGTGCTTATTCTTACTAAATTCGACAATTAACTTTACTTAATTCTTATTAATTAGTTAATACTTATTACATTACTTTAGTTTACTTTACTTTACTATCTCTAAGCCCTAGCTTGGTAAGTACGTTTTAATAATTCATCGTCGATTGTTTGTGGTGTCAAGATGTTTTTATTAATGTTTATGTTGTTGTCCAAGTCACGCCTGAACATTTTCCAATCAGTGGATTTATAGGAGGTAATGTGTATTTTTTGATATTCTTTATTTATGTTTTTTATTTGGAAAAGGATAGGCTTGTGATCAGAGGTAAGTGCAGGGGAGGATATGGGCCTGGAAATGTCTTGTATGTTTTTGTTAATGAGTATGTCTACGTATGTCGGCGTCATATTGTTTGGTGGAAAGTGAGTCGGGTCAGTTGTGTGTTGAATAATGATATTGTTAGTCGTTGAGTATGTATAGAGTGTGATTCCGTTTGAGTTGTTCGTGTGATTATTCCATGTCGTGTGTCGAGCGTTCAGGTCTCCTACTATGAGTACCTTATCTCCGACTGACGTTAAGGTATCTAGGTCTTGGTGGGTAAATTTATTGGATGGGCTGTTGTACACGGCAATTATGTGCATTTTGTTTTGTAGTTGTATACATATGGTTCCCATTGAAACTTTGTTTTTTAATTCTTTTTGTTTAAAAGGTATACAGTTTTTTATAATGATTGCTACTCCACCCCCGCGGGCGGTGCGATCATTTCTAATGATTTGATAGTTATTTAGTCTTAGTTTTTCGTCGTTTGTCATTTTTGTTTCATTAATTAGTGCTATGTCTAAGTCAAGTTGTTGTAGGTATATTCTGAGTTCGGATAGTTTTGGTTTTAGTCCGTTAGCGTTCCAGGTCATTAGTTTAATGATCATGTCTATTTAAAATTGGCCTGACAAAAGTTGTAAAATATTTTGAACTTTTCTAATTCACTGTTACAGTTTTTGAGAAGTTGATTTAGCTGTTTAACAGCGTTAAACATCTTGTCTATGTTAATTAGTTGACTAAGTTCATCCATATCACTTACCAGGCCGGTGAATGTCGTGTTACTGGATGCTTGTTATTGAGTGCGTGGTTGAGAAGGTTGGGAAGGCTGTGGTGGTGTTTGCGGTTTTGCCATGGGGATTCCTCTGGCCCATACGTTGCTGGTGGGTGCTGGGGCTGGTACAAACTTTGGTGCGACTGGTGCTCTATTAGGTAAAGTTTGGCGTCTGTTGTGTATGTGTTCGATCTTTTTAATATATTCTATGCATTTAGTAGAGTTTGCGGGATGATTTTCGCCGCAATTGGCGCATTTCAGTTTCGTAAGATTGGCATCCAACCGGACTGGGAATTTTTGGCAGTCCTTGGTCCAGTGTTCTTCGGCACACTTAAGGCATTTTGGCGTTGCCCGGCAGTTGCTTGTGGCATGTGACCATTGCTGGCACCGGTGGCATTGTATGATCTTTTTGCTGTTGAAATGTATTTGCCAATCAATTTTTACATTATAAACATATTTTATTGTTTTTTGTAGGAATTTTATGATTATTGTGTGATCCATCACTACGAGGAAGAGTGGTCTCTTGGTATTTTTCATTTTAAATACGTTTAAAACATTTATTTTGTAACAATCCTCGATGTCCAGTTTTATGTCATCGGTGCTGACATTCCCAGGTAAGCCACCGAGCACAAAGGCGTGATGCCTTTCCCCTTGGGCCGTGTAGGTGTGGTATTGGTGGACCTCTGATTGTGCCAGCTTAAGCAGGTAGTTATCATACTCATTTTTACTCACGCCCCTTCTTTTTTTGGTTTGGGAACGCTCCTGCTCTTTAACGTTTAAACTTATTCTTATTCAAAATGGATGAATGTCAATCACTGTTGTATTAAATTTTTAATTTAAAGGTTAAATTTATTATTTATTACATTCACTTATGTATTATTTGGGCACTTATAAATAAATGATCGTTCAAACACATAAATAAAAATTTTTGATAAAATTTTAAAGTTTGTATTTTACTAATGGTCGCACTGTATGGTAAACACATCCGTGCAGTACGAGAGATTAGTTAAGTATGCGGACGAGAACCGGTGTTTTCAAAGTGGTATGGCTGTTGCCGGTAATAAATGAAAATTTTTACAAATATATACTTTTCATAAATGTCATTAAGATTAAAGTATATTATTAAAATTTTCAATGAAGTAATCAATTTAAATATACACTTATTTATTATACCATATATTTTTAATAAAAATGCAACCGCACACAGTATTCTCAAGTGGTCACCCATCCAAGTACTGACTGTGCCAAATGTTGCTAAACTATTATTTTATAAAATATTTATACAAAAAATAATTTACTCTTATCAAATATTAATTTGTGGCCTGCATTAAGGCCTATGTTATTTTCATTTTAAATAATCAAATATTTCAATATATTATTAAAGTTTTTGGTGCTGCTTTTTTAATTTTTGTAGGAGATGATTTGGCAACAGAAGCTTTAAAAATATATCAAAGAGTGATAAGAAGAAGAAGAGGAAGCGCAAGGAATCATATGCAATTTACATTTACAAAGTATTAAAACAAGTGCATCCGGATACTAGTATCTCTAGTAAAGCTATGAGTATCATGAACAGTTTTGTTAATGATATTTTTGAACGCATTGCTGCTTAAGCATCACGTTTAGCACATTATAATAAACGTTCAACAATCACAAGTCGGGAAATTCAAACCACAGTTCGATTATTATTACCTGGTGAGTAGATAAGCTATACCGTTTCTAGCCCACTTTTGCTCATTTTTACATGTTATTTCCCATAAGGAATTCTAAGGTCCATTTTGCACTTTTTTGTTCCTTTTTATGTAATACTGGTTGCCTAACCATAACGCATAATGTATGTATATCGTATTCAATTACAACCCATCTGAATCACACTTACATCATACTCTTTACTTACCATTATTTGTAATTTAGCATACGTAGCGTACGTTGGTATAATTGTCAACATAACTTCTTCATGTATGTAAATGACTTTATATGTTTTATTTGTTTTGTGTGTTACCAAGAGAACAATAGAGTAAACTGTTTATGCTTTTTTTGACATATGTGCGTAATAATTTATAAAGAAGAGAAATATTAAGTTGTATTAATAACCTGTAATTTAATTTATTCTTTCAGGTATTATTTAATTATTATTATAATTTTGAATATTATGTAAAACTTCTTTATATATTCTTTCAGACTAAATAAATCAGTTAAAACAACTTAAAAATTAAATTACAATTATTAAATACGTAAATCAAAAATGGCTGAAAAAAATAAAGAGTTAAAATTATTTGTTCACATTATCAAGAGGAATGAAAAAGATTTTGAATTAGCTGGATTATCAGAAAATAAAACATTGTGATATACACTACCTGTAGAGTACCAAAATTTAAACGATCACAAAATATTATTTGCAAAATCAGCGGTTAAGAGAGCTGTTTTAGCTATTAAACCGATTAATGGATTTCGGAAAATTGCTGTAAAAATTTATGACGAATTAAAAGAAGAATATTTTGATGATGACGGGAATATGTGTTTCAAAGATATTCCATTAGAAGAAATTAATTCAACTTTAGAAGACAGTGGATTGGGACAAACTGAATTTGACAATATTTTAATTAAAAAAATCGAAGAATTGGAATTAAAATTAAATCGTGCTGACTTGAAGTTATATGAAGTTGAAAAAAAGTTTATTTTGTAAAAATTCGATAGAAAAGTAAATTCGACAGAATGCTTGAATAGGTTTGAAGAAGAATGTGATAGACATAACGTAAAAAACGCTTCAAAAAGGGTGGAAATTCTTCGCTTCTTTGTAGTAGGTTCGTCTAAAGACTGGTACGAATCTAATTTAAAAAAGATTGGTTTAGTAGATTGGGTGAAATGGAGGGAATCTTTTTTAACAGTATTTGAGGATAAAGGATGGACAAAAGTCAGGAAAGCACATAGTTATAAATTTCTAGGAGGTTCGTTAATTGATTACGCGTTAAGTAAAGAAAAACTATGTTTAGAAATGGAGAGAAACGGTACAGAAATTTCACGTATAAACATGATTGTAGTTGGACTACCCATAGAAGTACAAAACAAACTAGATCGTCAAGACATAAAAACTATTGGCGAACTTTTTACTGAATTAAGAACATTATATGATTCATTCAATAAAAAACAAACAATAATTAATTTAAACACGGATAAGCGAAATGAAAAATCAAAAAAAAAATGGATGAAGTTAAAAAAAAATCAAATGATGTACAAAAGAAACCTTGTACCGTATGTGAGGGGTTAGGATGGCCTAATCGATTCCATCCGGTTACAGAATGTAGAAATAAAAATTTATCAATAAATAAGAAACAAGTAAATCTAAATGAAGTTCAGAATGAAACAAATGAGACGATGAATATTAAAATAGATGATGAATATTTAAACTAAATAGCCCGGAGAAATTGAATCCATTAATAAAATTAAACGTGATTGTCGACAATAAAATGAAAATTAAAGCGGTTTATGATAGTGGTTCAAATGTAAGTTTGATTAATCAAAGAGTTGTAGACGCTTTAAAATTGAATTTACTTAGACATAAAGATGTATTCCAAACAATTAATGGATTGAATTTCTGCACAGCCCGGGCAAACATCACCTTAAAAATAGGAACTTTAACAAACAAACTTAACACTTACGTTGTTAAAAATAATAAATTCTCTTATGACCTACTTTTGGGCCTAGATGCCATTACAAAATTTAAACTTTTACAAGATGATAATTTGAATGTATTACAAAGAGTGAAACCAGATGAATTAATTAATTTAGAAGAGATTAAAGATGATACTTTTGAGAAGAAGAAAAATAAAGAAGTAGAATTAGATAATTCTACTGAAGTGAGATTTAATGAATACGTAGAATCAATAAAAGATAAAGTGAACTTGAATCACGTTGAAAATGAAACAGGAAAATTACAAATTTATAACTTATTGCAACAATACGCGAATATTTTTGCGGTTGACAAATTTGATGTTGGAAGAGTTTCCAAAGAAGCTGAAATTAAGTTGTTAAGAAATGAGTACGTAACTGCTCGAGCATATAAGTGCTCTATACCGGATGAAAATGAAATTAAAAAGCAAGTGAAAAAACTTTTGGAAACGGGCCTAATAGAAGAGTCAGATTCGCCATTTGCGTCATCAATTACTCTGGCTTATAAAAAATAAGATGGTCGTAGGACTAGGCTCTGCATAGGCTTTAGACAATTAAATAAATTGATTGTACCTGAATGTTATCCTTTTCCAACAATAACTGATGTGATAGATAAAGTTTCTAATTGCAAGTTTTTTTCGGTTATGGATATAAATTCAGCGTTTTGGTGTATTCCAATAAAAGAAGAAGATAGAGATAAAACATCATTCGTAACGAAATTTGGCAAGTTCAGGTTTAAAGTTCTTCCCTTTGGATTAAAGAACGCCCCAGCAATTTTTCAACGTACATTATCGAACATCTTAAGACGAAATAATCTAGACGACTTTTCCATCAATTATATAGATGATATATTAATATTTTCTAAGACATGGCAGGAACATATTCATCATATTGAAAAGTTATTATACACCTTGAAAAATGAGGGTTTTAAACTAAAATTAGAAAAATGCATTTTTGGTGCTACGATGGTTAAATACCTTGGACATACTATACAAGAAAATAAAGTATCCCCGGCCCAGGAAAACCTGATTGCAATTAAAAACCTCAAACGCCCAACAGATAAATCAGGTGTTCGAAGCATATTAGGGTCAATAAATTTTTATTTGAAATACATTGAGAATAGTGCTCAAAAATTTGAACCTTTACATCGGTTACTTAGAAAAAATGTTGAATTTCAATGGACTGACGATTGTGAAAATTCTTTTAATTTAATAAAAGAATACTTGTGTTCATCCCCGATATTGGCTATATATGATATGAACAAAGAATTAATTATTGAAACTGATGCTAGCTATAAAGGTATAGGAGCAACGTTTAAACAGCCACAAACTAATGGTTTACTACATCCTGTTGCCTATTTCTCAAGAAGATTATCAGCGAATGAGAAAAAAATGGACGTCATTCACTTAGAGTGCAAAGCAATTAAGGATGCAATAAAGTATTGGCAATATTACGTTATTGGAAGAGAGTTTGTGGTTTGCAGCGATCATAAACCTCTAGAAAATCTAAAAACTAAAGCAAGAACGGATGAAATATTAGGTGACTTAATTCATTATTTGTCTCAATTCAATTTCAAAATTGTATACAAAAAAGGCAAGGAGAATATATTAACGGATTTGCTATCAAGACAACCGGTTTTAGAATATTTTGAAAATGAAGACGCTATTAAAGTAGTGAATCTTACAGAATTAAATGAAATAATTAACGATCAAAAAGAAAATATTCAAGAACTCAACACTGCTACAAATACGGAAAAACGAAATAATATTACTTTTAAAAATTTACGGGGTAGATCAAGAATATTTGTATCTACTTCATTTGGTATGAAATTAATACAAAGAGTTCACGAAAATTATGGCCATATTGGTGTTTTCCAACTAAGAGAAAAGATAAGACAATTTTATTATTTCAAAAATCTTGATAAATTAATTAAAAAGTTTTGCAAGAATTGTTCAATATGCACGGAAAATAAAGCTCGTCGAAGCAGACCCATTGGTTTATTATCAAAACTGGGTCCAGCAGTGGAACCATACCAAATTATGTCCATAGACTCCGTAGGTGGTTTTAGTGGAAATAGATCAAATAAGAAGTTCATGCACATATTGGTTGCCCATTTCAGTCGATACGCGTGGGTCTCTACTACCACAGGTCAGTGTGCGAAGGACTTTATAAAACTGATAGATCCCATTGCAAGAGAGCATAGAATTAATATCATCCTAGCTGATCAATACACCGGACTAAATTCTGATGAACTTAAAGATTATCTACGGAAAATGAATATTGAATTAATATTTACTTCAATTGACTGTCCTCAATCAAACGGTCTCAACGAAAGACTGAACCAAACTCTGACAAATAGAATCAGATGCAAGATTAATAGTGGAGATCGAAGAGCCTGGACAAAAATAGCGGATGACTGTGTGGCCGAATACAACAAGACCATTCATAGTTCAACAAAATTCGAACCACAATATTTATTATTAGGAAAAATATCTAATATAACACCAATTGAAGTCTTAGGAACAAGAAATTTAGCCCGTGATCGAGAAGAAGCTATAAGAAATTCGAATAAAAGTTTTGAGCTAAATAAAAAAAGAATAGACAGAAACAGGAAGATATATAAATTAAAAATAGGAGATCAAGTGTATGTAGAAAACGGAAATAAACTCAATCGTAAGAAAATGGATAGGGTCAGAATTGGTCCCTTTCCAATTTTAAGGCGTATTTCATCTAACATGTATGAGGTTGGCTGTGGAAAAACTAAGAAAATATCTAATTATTTCCACAGTAGCAAATTGTCACTTTATTCCCCAGAAAAAGTGACTTCAGAGGGGGAGGTGTAAATGACTTTATATGTTTTATTTGTTTTGTGTGTTACCAAGAGAACAATAGAGTAAACTGTTTATGCTTTTTTTGACATATGTACGTAATAATTTATAAAGAAGAGAAATATTAAGTTGTATTAATAACCTGTAATTTAATTTATTCTTTCAGGTATTATTTAATTATTATTATAATTTTGAATATTATGTAAAACTTCTTTATATATTCTTTCAGAAAAAATAAATCAGTTAAAACAACTTACATGTATTAACAGCGAATATTATTAATATTATATGGATTGCTTAAAAAAATTTTACTTACTACTATAAGATTTGAACGCGGGGCCTCGTGAGTGGAAGTCTACTATGCTAACCACTCCCCCACAAGATCTTGTTACACCATGGACAAAAAAAGTTAATAACTTAAAAACGTTTTTACAAAAATAATTTAAAATATTATATTCATGAAGGTCAACAACTGTTATTAAGTAATATTCAAGTATATTATTTATACATAGTTTTCAATATAATCTTTTTGAATGTAATTTGATATTTAATTGTTTGTTACGTATATATTTAAACATTTTAGTAGAAATCATTAATTTGATTCCCATTTCTTAACTTTTTCTCACATCCAAATGTATATATGTATTATATATTTTTTATTTAAAGGAATATGATTAATTTTTCCAATAATAAAAGTTGTGAATTATTATTATTTAACATTCACAACTATAAATGCAACTTATATGGGCTAATTCAAAGGTACCTCACCTACTAACTTGGCATGACTGCATTTAATATACAGTTTTATATAATACTTATCGAATGTAACAGATACCAATAATACAGATAACAACAATTATGTAGCATTTTACAAGCGAGACCATCTGAACATAATTAATTTATAAAACTAATTCTGTATTATAAAAACATCATGAAGATCATTACCAAATGTAATTAAAAGCATTTTTTCTCCAGAAACTTACCTGCAATAACATCTACATAAAAAATTAGAAGCTCATCTGTAATAATGTTTAGATACAAATTTGTATCAAGGGAATATTATTCAAAGTGTTTTGTAAAAAGAAACTCAATTACATTATTTAGATTTTTATTTTATTAGTAAACAATATTGATATACAGTATAATAATATTAATATATACTAAATTATAAATAGATAGCTAATTTACAAGGTAATAATAATTCAATGGTTAAAGGAAACTAATACATTTTTTAATTTATTGGTAAACAATTGATATACAATACAATAATATTAATACTAAATTATAAATAGATAATTAATTTATAAGATAACAATTCTATTGCTAAAATAAAACTCTAATTAATTTGTTTAATTATATGTGAATAATTTAATATATAAGTTTCTGCAAGTCCTATAACAAATTTTAAAACATAAGATTTTTTTTATAAATGAGCATATATTCAATTTGTTTTAGAGGTTATAAAAATTAATTTTACCTTACACACACAATCACGCCTCAATGAGATGACATTTTAAAAATCAACAAAAAAACATTTTAACATAATATTAAATAGGTAATAATTAATTAATTAATTAAAGTTTACACTGATTTTTTAACAATATTGAGATTATTGAGATAACTTATGAATTCAAGAATTTCACTATAAATGATATGAGCATCGATCTCTTCAATGAATAAGTGATATTGTCATGCTCACGAATTAACTATACATTTTTTCTTTTTGATGCAAGGTTCATCTATATATTCAGCTTTTCGTTTATAGGTTATAGTATTCAAAGAATAGTGACCCCAGGGTAGTGTATCATAGGAACCAGGTATAATATATCGCTTATCATCATAAGGGCTTAGAGCAATTTTTGTCTGAGTTTGGGTGTAAAGCTTAAGTTTATCAGATTTTATGAGGTTTTGATCAACTGATATCTCTTTAAATTCCTCTAAACATTCAACATAATCTTCAAATGTTATTTTCGTACTAAGAACTGACCTTTTAACTCCCTTAGCTTTTTTTGTTAACCCAAGATTATTTGATTCTTGTTTAATATTCCCATGATTAAATATAGCATCATCAAGTGATTTTGTTTGAGTCTCTACAAAATGAGTCATAGGAGTTCCATTGTTTTCATCCTTCATCATACCAAGCACTTTCTTATTAACGCAAGGTATATTATAAACATTAGAAGGATGGTAATCACTGGTATCAAAATACTTGTGACAATCTCTTTTTATCATTTCATAGGGATCATGGTTTTTAATTTCGTAAATAACCGAGTCAGTATCTGTATAGATAGCGGTAGAATCATCACCCAGCTGTGTGTGTGTTATATTTTTGATAAAACCAACCATTTTTGAGATATTTCAGTTTTGAAAACATTTTGATTAACTTTTTGATAAAATCAATTACTCTCAAGAAATTTAAAATTTTTGAAAATTTGTATGCTCCTTAAGTAAGATTAATAATTTGTTTATGTTGTTAATTGACTACCCATAAAAAAATTTTTTTCGACCTTGCAATTTTGAAAAAATTTAGTTGCATTCTTTTTCTATGGTGTGAGATCTGATCGGGGGAGTGCGGGGGGGGGGGTAAATTTTTGATTATTTTTTTGATAAAATCAACCACACTCGAGATATTTCAAATTTTGAAAATTTGTATGCTTCTTAAGGTATATAGATTGATAATTTGTTTATGTTGTATATGACTTAAGTAACATATTAAATACCCATGAAAAAAATTTTTTTCGGACTTTGCAATTTTGAAAAATTTTAGTCGTATTCTTTTCCTATGGTGTGTTATCTGACCGGAGGAGTGCGGGGTAAATTTTTGATTATTTTTTTGATAAAATCAACCGTTCTCGAGATATTTCGAATTTTGAAAATTTGTATGCATTTGAAAGTTAGATTGATAATTTGTTTATGTTGTATATATCTTAAGTAACATATTAAATACCTATAAAAAAATTTTTTCGGACTTTGCAATTTTGAAAAATTTTTAGTTGTATTCTTTTCCTGTGGTGTGTGATCTGACCGGGGGGAGTGCGGGGGTAAATTTTTGATTATTTTTTGATAAAATCAACCGTTCTTGAAATATTTTGAATTTTGGAAAATTTTTGAAAAATTTAGTTGTATTCGTGTTCAATGAAATGAGATCTGATCTAGGAAGTGTGAAGGAGGCTGGGGAGAGGGATTTTTAAATATATTTTTTTATCCCTTTATATAATATTATCCTTTACTTTGAAAAAAAAAAAAAAACACTAAAAATGGAAATGTAACAACTATTATTTATAAAAACTTTTTTTGTCTATTATATATAATCTATTTTTCAAATTGTTAAACTATAAAATAATGTTCTAGAACAATTTTTTACATGTCAAAACATGTTCAAATATTTCAATTTTGAAAAACGTATAGCAGCGTTATTACCTTGACCTGACTCAGTTGAATATTTATAGTGAAAGTGAACAAGTTATTAATAATTATAATAAAAGTGCCTTAAAAATTATTATAATAAAAGTGTGTTATATATCGTGAACATTGTTGTAAAGTTTGTGTGTCTTAAAAAATATATAACTGTTGATTATTGTTGTTGTAAGGTAAGTTTCATAACACGAACACGTCATCTATCTATTACTTTGTAATGATAAAGCGAAGTGAAAACTAGAATATATTTTTGTTTGGATTAGATTGTATACTATTAAAATCAACGTTTTCTATCTGTGTATTAATGAAGTTGCTCTATATGGGTGATTGTATCAAATCATGATATCTGTAAGACCTGCTTACAAAACGGGCAGTTATCTATATGATTTAGGTATATAAAACATAGATATTGAGAATGTTTGGTTTATATGAAAATTGAGATACTTATAGGATCTTAGAGTCGTAAAGGGTTTGAAGTAAAGTGGAAAATGAAATAGTTTTATTGTTTCGATTAGATTGTATACTATTAAAATCAACGTTTTCTATCTGTGTCTTAATGAAGTAGCTCTATATGGGTGATTGTATCAAATCATGATATCTGTAAGACCCGCTTACAAAACGGGCAGTTATCTATATGATTTAGGTATATAAAATATAGATATTGAGAATGTTTGGTTTATATGAAAATCTAAACTATTACAAAATTATGTTTTAGGTTCAGCATTACTGTACACATATACAATAAAATTTTATTTTTTCTATGTGATAATATCAGTAATATTTGTAAAAGTTGGTTTATCTTCATGTATTTGAATTATAATTATTGTTTATATATTATACGATAAAAACCTATTTTTTCTTATATCATTTCTAGGTTTCATACAGTGAAAATGACGTACTCAATGTCTACTTTGTTGGAGAAAATAAAATCTATCGACACCATGACTGCTAATAAATTGAATATTGGAGATGGATTGAAAAATTGCAATATTGCTGTTCGACGGATATGTAAAAAATTGAAAGCTGCAAAATCTGTTGGTAAAAAGCAGAATTTGTTAGCAAACTTGGCTCTTGTAAAAAGTTATCGTTGCAATCTTAAGTGTATGTTAAAGCACGGAGCAGGTGTTCAAAGTCGAAAAGAGACGGCTGCAAAGAGAGTACGATGGGATGATTCCCTATCTGCATTTGAGAGTCGGCTTAGAACTGGTATTATTAGTAATCTGAAACATAAAGATCCTAAAGCATTTTTGAAGGATTGTGAAGCACTTTTTCGACGAAGAATAAGTAACGTTCTGAAAATTCATGAAGCTATAAAAGTTAACGTTATTTTCTGTGGAGAATTTCAAATTGTATCTGCAAACAAAATGATAACTGAACACAAATACTTCACTACTTCAAATAATCCAATATATCAGAATACTGATGTGAATGAATGGTTTGGGAAGAATGTTGTCGGCTCGATAACACGTGATTTGGAAGAATTCGAGGAACGCAACAGTGGTTGGACTCTAGTAAACATTATTAACCTTGGTGTTAATATAAATATATTAAATATACACCATTACTTGGATCGTCATATATTGAACTGCCTACCCAAATCA
Organism: Chrysoperla carnea; assembly: GCF_905475395.1. Taxonomy (NCBI): domain Eukaryota; kingdom Metazoa; phylum Arthropoda; class Insecta; order Neuroptera; family Chrysopidae; genus Chrysoperla; species Chrysoperla carnea. The sequence goes on from NC_058342.1 coordinate 9,281,299, forward strand.
AACGACTAAAAGCTTGTATAAACGTAAAGAATGATGATAATGCATGCTTTGCGTGGCCTGTGACGTCAGCATTGTATCCAGTTGAGAAGCATCCCCAGCGTGTTTCAAAATATCCACATTATTCAAAAGTGTTGAAGTTGAAAGGTGTACAGTTTCCAATGACACTAAAACAGATACCTAACTTTGAAAATCAAAATGAAATATCGATAAATGTTTATGTACTGAAGAAACATTGTAAAACCTTTAAAGTTGCACCATGTTATCTGAGCAAAAATAAAACGATTAAGCATATAAACTTATTGATGACTCAGAATCATTATGATGATGATGAAGATGTTGATGATGATGATAATAATTTATTACCCATTCGTTATCATTACGTTTGGGTTAAAAATCTATCACGTTTGGTTTCTTCACAACTTAATAAAGATAGTCATAGGAAGTTTTTCTGTGATAGATGTTTACATTATTTCTACTCAGAAGAAAAATTGAACACCCATTATGAAAACTGTAAGAAAATGAATGATTGTGCGATAAGAATGCCTAAAGAAGGAGAAAATATTTTAAAATTAAAAAATTTTAAAAATAAAGAGAAAACCCCTTTTACCATTTACGGGGATATCGAATCTGTATTGGCACCACTGGATGATAAAATTCGGTATCAAAAACATATACCTGCTGTTGTTGGGTATTATTTTAAATGTGCTTATGATGATTCATTATCATATTATCGTTCATATCGTGGAGTGGATTGTATGGATTGGTTTATAAGGGAGTTAAAACAAATATCTGAAGAAGTGGAAACAATTTTATTGTGCTCGTATGAGATGGATCCATTAACTACTATTGAAGAGGAAGATTTTCAGAAATCTACACATTGTCATATATGTAATAAACCATTTGTGGATGAGGAAAATAAAGTTAGAGACCATTTTCATCTTGCATCGAAAACTGGTGGATATAAAGATGGTACCAATTACAGAGGTCCTGCCCACGAATCATGTAACATTAATTATCAAGATAGCCATGTTGTTCCTGTAGTGTTCCATAATATGTCAAATTATGATGGGATGCTGATAGTTGAAGATGTTGCGACAAAGATTGGAGGGCGCGTTGAACTTTTACCTGTTACCAAAAAAAAAAATATATTTCTTTCACCAAAAACATTGAAGATTCATCTATAAAATTTTGATTCATAGATTCATTCAGATTTTTAGCTTGTTCCCTTGATAAGCTAGCATCATACTTGTCGGAATTTCCTAACATGAAGAAGCGTTTTTCTAAAGTTTCAGAAAATCAGTTGGAATTGTTGAAAAAGAAAGGTGTAATGCCATATGATTTAATTGATTCTTTTGATAAATTTAATTACACTCAACTACCGAACATAGAAGCATTCTATAATCGATTGGAGGAGAAACAGTGCTCTAGACAAATGTATCATCATGCGCAAAACGTTTGGTCAGCATTTAATTGTTCAAATTTAGGTGATTATGTAGATCTCTATATGGAAACGGATATAATGCTACTTACGGATATTTTCGAAACGTTTAGAGCAACCTGCCTGTCTACGTACAACCTTGATCCGGGAAATTACTATACACTTCCTGGATTTACGTGGGAATGTATGTTGAAGTATACAAATATTGAGCTCGAATTGTTGACTGATATAGATATGATGATGTTTGTTGAACGAGGAATTCGCGGTGGTTTGAGTCAATGTATGAAACGACGTTCCACAGCGAATAATAAATACATTCTAGGATTTGATCCATCCAAGCCTGAAGTGTATTTACTTTATACAGACATTAACAATCAATATGGATGGGCGATGAGTCAGTGTCTTCCTTACGGTGGTTTTGAGTGTTGTGAAACAGATATTGATGTTTCGATGATTTTAGATGACGCTGATAATGGATATTTCTTAGAAGTTGATCTCAAATATCCTGCAAAACTTCATGATAAACATAAGGATTTACCTTTTTGCCCTGAACATAGATCAGCACCTAATTCTAAACAGAGTAAATTGATGGGTACTCTTCATGATAAAGAGCGATATGTAATTCATTATAGAACATTGAAGCAGGCATTAAACAATGGGCTAAAATTAAAAAAAATTCATAAAGTTTTAAAATTTAAACAGTCGCCTTGGCTTCAATCATATATTGATTTAAATACCAAACTACGAAAGAATGCTAATAATGATTTTGAGAAAAATTTGTATAAATTAATGAACAATGCCGTCTTTGGAAAAACAATGGAAAATATTAGGAAACATTCTAATGTAAAGCTTGTTACAAAATGGGAGGGTCGATATGGGGCAGAAGCTTATATATCTAAACCCCAATTTTATTCTTGTACAATTTTCAATCCAAACTTGGTGGCCATTGAATTGAAAAAGATGGAGATATTCTTCAATAAGCCTTTGTATATTGGTATGGCAATCTTAGATTTAGCTAAAACTGCAATTTATGATTTTCATTATGGCTATATGATTCCACAGCTGGGTGATGATTCTACCGCTATCTATACAGATACTGACTCGGTTATTTACGAAATTAAAAACCATGATCCCTATGAAATGATAAAAAGAGATTGTCACAAGTATTTTGATACCAGTGATTACCATCCTTCTAATGTTTATAATATACCTTGCGTTAATAAGAAAGTGGTGATGAAGGATGAAAACAATGGAACTCCTATGACTCATTTTGTAGGATTACGATCAAAATTATATACGTTAAAAATAGCAACCCCTCTAGAAAAACAAACAAAATCACTTGATGATGCTATATTTAATCATGGGAATATTAAACAAGAATCAAATAATCTTGGGTTAACAAAAAAAGCTAAGGGAGTTAAAATGTCAGTTCTTAGTACGAAAATAACATTCGAAGATTATGTTGAATGTTTAGAGGAATTTAAAGAGATATCAGTTGATCAAAACCTCATAAAATCTGATAAACTTAAGCTTTACACCCTGTAGTATATGTGACATCTATTGATCAAAAGTTCAAATTAGCATGACCGGTGATAGCGAATACTTAAGTAATTAATAGTCTAACTAAGTACAGGTGTCTTACGGACATAGAGGTACATCGATGTTCGATAGTACGTATAGATGGCTGACTTAATATTCGTAGCTATATCATAGAAGTGGCTCCGTGTATTATTTCGTAGAATCACGTAGTAAATATACTTGGTCTCGTAGATGTTCCGGCTATGGGGCATTGCCGCCATTAAGTGGTTAAGGAGTTCACTTGTAATTCAACCATCAAACGTGAATGTTCAACAATTATTCGAACTGGAAGTTAAATTTGTGTATATTGTATTTCATTATAATTTGTGTTAAATAAATATTGTATTATACGTTAAATCGTTATTCTTATTTGGAACTTATTTATAATATACGTCAGTATATTACAGTGGCGACGAGGATATTAACGAAAACGCGCGAAAAATAACACCACGTGTATTTTTTTTTAACATTTTGTTCATTGGTGATTAACAAAATGACTGGAACCGCGTCAACATCACATGGTATTTTCGGACAAATTCCACGTTTTAATCATGAATGCAATAATTGGAATATTTTCGAAAAACAGCTGTTAATCAATTTGAGTCATCCGAAAAGCCCTGATTCGGAAGATTATGAGAAATTAATTGATATTTTGGGACGACATTTCAAACCACCACATTCCGAATTTGCAGAGCGGCGCAAGTTTTACGAAGCAACCAAACAGTCAGGCGAAACAATTTCAGAATGGGCAGCCAGAATACGTGCATTGTCAACTAAATGTGAATTTCTGGATCATTTAGACATGGTTCTAAGAGATAAATTCATCATGGGAATGCCAATTGGGCCGGTTAAAGACAAATTATTTTCTGAAAATGTACAAAAGTTGACTTTTGAGGAAGCCATTCGAATTGCAAATTCCATTGACTGCATCAGTCATCAATACGATTCAACCGGTACAGAAATAAAATCAGAACCGGGTACGATGGGAATCCACAGGATTGACAATGATATAAAGAATCATCGGCAAGCTCAGAGAAAAGGGAAAACAAGTGGAAATTCACAGCGGAAATCAAATGATGAAAAGGCAGTGAAGAAATGTCGTGTTTGTGGGTACACAAACCATCAAGAAAGTCAGTGCAGATTTAAGAATTATCGATGCAAGAAGTGTGGGTCCAAGGGCCATCTAAAGAAGATGTGTAGAAATAAGGACCTTACTAATTACACTAATTACAATAATTACATTAACTTCGAGGATGATGCTAATATATCTATGTTTCATTTCAGGACAAACGTTGAGTGCGAACCAATTAGTACAGAAGTGTGCATGGATGGAGTTTCGGTAATAATGGAAATCGATAGCGGATCTCCGATTTCGGCCATTTCCTACAAGATGTATCAAAAATATTTTACAAAGTACCCATTGGTAGAAACAAAGACAAATTTGGCAGCTTATAATGGTAATCTAATGAAGATTAAAGGTATTTTTCAGATAAATGTACGATTTCAGAATTCCAGTAAACCTCTAAAAATTTTTGTGATTGATTCTGGGGGTCCTCCTATACTGGGGAGAAATTGGATGTACGCTTTCAATATAGGGCTACAGGAAATTAAACATTTATCTATCGATGGGGTTTTACAAGTGTTAGAGCAATATAAAAAGGTATTTCAAGACGAATTAGGTAAATTCAATAAATCAGTGGTTACGTTAAAATTGTCAAAAGAGGCGGAACCAAAATTTTGCAAACCAAGACCGGTTCCACTGGCAATTAAAGCCAAGGTTGAAAAAGAAATAGACAAGCTTGTCAAAATGGGAGTACTCGAACCGGTGGATTATAGTCTATGGGGTACACCGATTGTGCCGATTATAAAGAAAAACGGTGATATCAGAATTTGCGGAGACTATAAAGTCACCCTTAATCCGCATTTAAAAGTCGAGCAATATCCATTACCGAGAATCGAGGAAATATTCGCAAAACTGCATGGGGGACAGGAATTTTCAAAAATAGATCTCTCTATGGCGTACCAACAGTTGGTATTAGATCCGGAAAGTAGGAACCTAACAACCATCTCAACTTCAAAAGGACTTTTTAGGTATACACGGTTAGTTTACGGAATAGCTTCTGCGCCGGCTATTTTTCAGAAAACTATGGATTCATTGTTTTCTGGGTACCCGGGTGTAGTTGTTTTTATGGATGACATTTTGGTCACAGCCACAAATTGAGCCGAGCACCTAAAGAGGTTAAGTAGGGTGTTGAGCAGATTACAGGAGTCAGGATTAAGGGTGCGTAAGGAAAAATACGAATTCCTCAAGGACAAGATATCTTATTTGGGGCATATCTTGGACAAAAACGGCCTCCATATGTGCCCACATAAAACAGAAGCTATGAAAAACGCAGAAGCCCCCAAATGTATCAAGGAATTACAAGCCTTTTTGGGGCTAACCAATTATTATAGAAGGTTCATACCCAACATGAGCATAGTTTGTGCTCCTCTCTATGAACTGTTAGGGACTAATGTCGAGTTTCGGTGGGGAGAAAATCAGGCGAAGGCATTCAACGAGCTGAAACTTGCGTTGACATCAAATAACGTGCTGGCTCATTATGACCCAAAAGTACCCGTAAAATTAACAGTCGATGCAAGTCCAGTAGGCATATCTGCAATTCTATCGCACGAATATGTTAATAAAGTCGTTCGACCAATCGCCTTTGCTTCAAGGACTTTGGGTCCAAGTGAGAAAAACTACTCACAGATAAGCAAAGAGGCTTTAGCAATTGTGTATGGGGTAAAAAAATTCCACCAATTTTTATACGGTCGGAAATTTCTGTTAGAAACTGACAACCAGGCGCTCGTAGCTATATTTGGTCCCAAAAAAGGAATACCACCCTTAGCAGCAAATCGGCTACAGCGTTACGCATTGATTTTGTCAGGATACACGTTCGACATTAAATACGTGAACACAAAAATAAATATCGCTGACTTTTTATCAAGGTTACCGCTACCTGCTTCGGAAAAGGATTATCTTGTTGACGATGGAGACGTGTACGTACACTACATTAACGAATCACAAGCCTTGCCGATAACTTTTGATGAGGTAAAAAAGGTGACAGAAAAAGATAAACTGTTGAAACAAGTTTTAATAAATATTAATACTGGGTGGCCAAAAAATGTCACACAAGAATTAGCACCCTATAAATTACGTTGCGACAGCTTGTCCAGCGAGAACAACTGTGTATTTTGGGGTTATAGGCTAATAATTCCAAACGAGTTACGGCCTAAAGTTTTGACGGAAATCCATAAAACCCACCTTGGGATTTGTAAAATGAAAGCGCTGGCTAGAAGTTATTTTTGGTGGCCAAATTTAGATAAGGATTTGGAAAATGTAGCAAAATCCTGTGAGAGTTGTCTCCAGTATAGGAATACACCCCCAAAGAGTGAATTAATAAATTGGAACTGGCCAGACGAACCATGGTCAAGGGTTCATTTGGATTTTATGGGACCTATATTTGGAAAATACTTTTTAATAATTGTCGATGCCCATAGTAAATGGCTTGAGTGTATCGACATGAACAAATCAATTACAGCCAATCACACCATACAAATGTTAAGGCCAATCTTTGCAAGGTTTGGAATACCCAAATTTCTAGTTTCGGACAATGGGACCACATTCGTGTCACGAGAATTTCAAAAGTTTCTTGAAATTAATGGCATAAAACATCTGAGAAGTCCCGTTGGACACCCCGCATCTAACGGACAAGCCGAAAACGGAGTGAAGCTAGTAAAATTGGCATTAAAGAAGGCCTTACATGGTATTAAGGCAAGTGAATTGGACCAATATTTACAGGCGTATTTATTAGATTACAGGAATTCCATCCACAATACAACTGGAGACAGACCAGCTAAACTAATGCTTAACCGAAATATAAGAAATCGATTTGATTTATTAAATCCGCGCAGAGATCCTGGAAGCAGAGGTTCGGTGGATGTTGTGCGCGATCAAGTGGTAAAACGGCAACTAATGCAAAAAGAAAACTACAAAGGAAAAGCTAAAAAGATATTGGAAATTAAGGACGTTGTTTTAGTAAAAGACTACAGTTTCTTGGACTAAAGGAATAATTACTAAAAAATTAGGACGCCAAATTTACTTAATCTCAGTCACAGGCTTACGCAAACTATGGAAGCGCCATGCAAACCAAATAATAAAAGCGGCGGAGCCTGCGTTGAAAGATGATAATATTTATGTGCCCCACACCCTACGATCGCCACAGCTAATGCCGTCAACCGAACCCGAAACGGCGACCGTAAATAACGAGGAAGTTCAACTCACACGTGAGGAGCCCCGTTATAACCTACGGAGTCAATGTCGTTCGGAGTGCCAAAAATAAGGATATATTTTTTTTATTTATTCATTTAAAGAATGATTTTTTTTGTTAAAAATTATTATACATTTTTTAATTTTTTTTATGTTTTAGAATACAAGCGAACTAAAGGGGGTGCTGTAGTATATGTGACATCTATTGATCAAAAGTTCAAATTAGCATGACCGGTGATAGCGAATACTTAAGTAATTAATAGTCTAACTAAGTACAGGTGTCTTACGGACATAGAGGTACATCGATGTTCGATAGTACGTATAGATGGCTGACTTAATATTCGTAGCTATATCATAGAAGTGGCTCCGTGTATTATTTCGTAGAATCACGTAGTAAATATACTTGGTCTCGTAGATGTTCCGGCTATGGGTCATTGCCGCCATTAAGTGGTTAAGGAGTTCACTTGTAATTCAACCATCAAACGTGAATGTTCAACAATTATTCGAACTGGAAGTTAAATTTGTGTATATTGTATTTCATTATAATTTGTGTTAAATAAATATTGTATTATACGTTAAATCGTTATTCTTATTTGGAACTTATTTATAATATACGTCAGTATATTACACACCCAAACTCAGACAAAAATTGCTCTAAGCCCTTATGATGATAAGCGATATATTATACCTGGTTCCTATGATACACTACCCTGGGGTCACTATTCTTTGAATACTATAACCTATAAACGAAAAGCTGAATATATAGATGAACCTTGCATCAAAAAGAAAAAATGTATAGTTAATTCGTGAGCATGACAATATCACTTATTCATTGAAGAGATCGATGCTAATTTCATTTATAGTGAAATTCTTGAATTCATAAGTTATCTCAATAATCTCAATATTGTTAAAAAATCAGTGTAAACTTTAATTAATTAATTAATTATTACCTATTTAATATTATGTTAAAATGTTTTTTTGTTGATTTTTAAAATGTCATCTCATTGAGGCGTGATTGTAGATTGAAGAATGCAACTAAATTTTTTCAAAATTGCAAGGTCGAAAAAAATTTTTTTATGGGTAGTCAATTAACAACATAAACAAATTATTAATCTTACTTAAGGAGCATACAAATTTTCAAAAATTTTAAATTTCTTGAGAGTAATTGATTTTATCAAAAAGTTAATCAAAATGTTTTCAAAACTGAAATATCTCAAAAATGGTTGGTTTTATCAAAAATATAACACACACACAGCTGGGTGATGATTCTACCGCTATCTATACAGATACTGACTCGGTTATTTACGAAATTAAAAACCATGATCCCTATGAAATGATAAAAAGAGATTGTCACAAGTATTTTGATACCAGTGATTACCATCCTTCTAATGTTTATAATATACCTTGCGTTAATAAGAAAGTGCTTGGTATGATGAAGGATGAAAACAATGGAACTCCTATGACTCATTTTGTAGAGACTCAAACAAAATCACTTGATGATGCTATATTTAATCATGGGAATATTAAACAAGAATCAAATAATCTTGGGTTAACAAAAAAAGCTAAGGGAGTTAAAAGGTCAGTTCTTAGTACGAAAATAACATTTGAAGATTATGTTGAATGTTTAGAGGAATTTAAAGAGATATCAGTTGATCAAAACCTCATAAAATCTGATAAACTTAAGCTTTACACCCAAACTCAGACAAAAATTGCTCTAAGCCCTTATGATGATAAGCGATATATTATACCTGGTTCCTATGATACACTACCCTGGGGTCACTATTCTTTGAATACTATAACCTATAAACGAAAAGCTGAATATATAGATGAACCTTGCATCAAAAAGAAAAAATGTATAGTTAATTCGTGAGCATGACAATATCACTTATTCATTGAAGAGATCGATGCTCATATCATTTATAGTGAAATTCTTGAATTCATAAGTTATCTCAATAATCTCAATATTGTTAAAAAATCAGTGTAAACTTTAATTAATTAATTAATTATTACCTATTTAATATTATGTTAAAATGTTTTTTTGTTGATTTTTAAAATGTCATCTTATTGAGGTGTGATTGTGTGTGTAACGTAAAATTAATTTTTATAACCTCTAAAACAAATTGAATATATGCTCATTTATAAAAAAAATCGTATGTTTTAAAATTTGTTATAGGACTTGCTGAAACTTATATATTAAATTATTTACATATAATTAAACAAATTAATTAGAGTTTTCTTTTAGCAATAGAATTGTTATCTTATAAATTAATTATCTATTTATAATTTAGTATTAATATTATTGTATTGTATATCAATTGTTTACCAATAAATTAAAAAATGTATTTGTTTCCTTTAATCATTGAATTGTTGCGGGAATTATGTTTTGGTGAGGAAATTGAAAAAAAAAGAAACGAATTTTTTCTCTTCCCTAAATTTAAATACTTAATTGTTTCTCGACTTGCGTCGAGAACAAGAAGTAAGCCTCAGCCAAAATTCCTCGCAACCCCCAGAACACTCGGATTAATATTTACCATAACCAAAAAAAGAAAAGAAATATTAAACAGTGTCACTAAAGGGAAACATCCCGGTCTGAAAATTAAACCGAAACAGATCAAACTGCGTGCTAGGCCCAAAGATAACGCCGAAGGCGATTACCCCCCAGAAAGTATTAACAATACAAATAAAAAAAAGTCTACGTTTAAAATAAAAAAAAACTATTAAGTTTGTTTATTTGATTAATTCAAAAAAAATATAAATTTCTGACTTTACATACTTAAGAAAAATATAAATTCAGAAGGCATCAGCCTTTTTTTTAAACTTACATGAAATTTCACATGTTGAACTTAAAACCAAAAAGTTTTTGAAATATATCTTTCGATATGAATTTAGAAAAAAAATTAACTTATATATATAAAATATATAATAAAAAAAAGAAAAGTTTCCTGTATGTAGCTTGCGATCACCGTGAATCCAGCTCCTTAAATTACATCTTATAAGGGGCTGTGCTCACATATGGGATTCGAAAAGTCACAAAAACACAGGCAGAAAAAACCAATATTAAATTACACAATTTTAAATAATTGAAGAGTGTCCTTTTACACTCTTCAAACTGTGCGTTTTTTAATGAAACGACATTTCACAAAATATTTGATAACATTGTCGTATTGCAACTAAATATGAATTCTTACTAAGAATTAAAAAAAGAAATATTAAAAATTAATAAATTTAATTATTGCCACACACTAAAAGGTGTGTTAAAAAAAAGTGAAGCCATGCTGGAATAAATAATTTAAATTAATTATTTCAACATGTTGTTCCTGTGACAGTTCGAAACACAAAGAGGCTGAGAGTACTTGAAAAATTACTAAGCTGTGTTTTTTTTTGTGTACCGACTGGTGGTAATAAAAGGAACTAAAGTTGAAAAACAATAAGGTACAGTCGCAGACAGAGTAAACTTTTCAATTCAATATGTACCGTCACAGACAGATTTAAAGTTTGATATTTTACATTTTTGTTTGCATAATTTATTACTAATTAATTAAGTATAATTAGTTTGCCAACAATTTGTAACACTCCCCCGCCCTAAAAAAATTCGAAGAATAAAGAAAAAGAGAATAAAGCGGAGAGAGAAGAAAAAAAAAATTAATTTTGCACTATTTGTGGTTGATAGGGCTTCAGGTGACTAATATGCACACGAGATAAAGTATTATCATTCTCGTCAAAAAGCTCGACCGACACTGGTCCAGTAAAACGTAAAATTTTATTTAACTGAAAATTTACTGTCAGTATCAAAGGTCGCACGATACTTAGGAAGTTTTACACAGACTATCTGATCCACCCTGTATTTAACATCTACAGTATTACCTTTACGTTTATTTATAATTTGATTCATTTTAACTAATGCTTGTTTAACCTCTTCATGTGTTGGTGGTTTATCTGCCGTAAAATAATTATAAGTTTCTAGCCCTAAATCCAAGGTGTTATTTAAACGTCGTTTAAAAAAAATTTCGACTGGAGAAGTTCCAATAGAAGTATGGTAACTATTGTTATATTGAAAAGTAAAATATGGTAAAACTTTAGTCCAAGCTTTATGCTCCAAGGCATATTGCTTTATAATACACGCCATATTAATTATTAAATTTCTATTTAATCTCTCTGACATATTAGCACATGCGTGATAGCTTGAAATATAAGCTGCTCTAACACCATGATTGAATAAAAAATTTTTGTATTTTTGAGCCACAAAACATTTGGCATTATCACTAACAACACATGCAGGGTAACCAAATTGCATAAAAGTTGTATGAAGAAATTTAAGAACCACTTCCGCAGTAGCTCTACGTGTAGAGTATGTAATAGCAAATTTACTAAATGAATCAAGAATAACTAAAATATATTTCATTCCACCATCCAAAGATGGAATTAAAGGACCGATAAAGTCTATGTAAAGTTTATCCCAAATACCAGTGGGAACCGTTGACTTTGTGTGCACATTCGTATTTTTATTATAAGGTTTAAATTGTTGACAAACTGTACAATTTTTAATAAATTCTACAACTTTTTTATATAATAAATTATGATAAAATCTTTTGGCAATTTCTCTATAAGTTTTAGTTACAGCACCATGCTGACCATATAAAGAATTATGATAATATTTAATGACATATTCAAGCATTGAATCTGGTAGAACTATTCGTTTTAATTTATTCCGTCCAACTTCGCGCAGCAAAAGACCGTCTTTAAGTGAAAAGTTATTAACATTATGGCCATTTTTTAATTGATCCATTATGAATTTACACTGATTACAATTCTCTTGTGCAAGCTTAATTGAAAGAAAACCCTGAGGTTCAGTAACTAAAGTATTTAATAGAAAAACCGGGTCGTTTTGTAAAGATTCATCCTTGACCAACTTATTATTGTCAACTAAAGATGGATCTTCACCCGAATAATTACTACCATTATCATTTTTTAATAAAAAATTATTTGTAGAGAAATTACCATTCGAAAACAATCTAGATAAACAATCTGCTGCAGTATTATCTATGCCCTTAATATGTTTCGGTGTAAAATTGAATTTTGACAGTGTCAAAATCCATCTCGAAAGTTTGTTAAATTTTTGTGGTGAATTAAAAAGATACACTAAAGCATTGTTATCGGTTTCTAAGAAAAAATGTCTATCGACAAGGTAGTCACTAAAAGTATTTAATGAAAAAATTACAGCTAAAAGCTCTAACTCATACGCGGAATATCTCATTTCAGCGGGATTTAATTTTCTAGATCAATATTCAATTGGGTGTAAATTCCCATTAATATTTTGTAATAAAACGGCTCCTAGGCCAACAGATGACGCATCCGTTCTCACAACAAAGGGATATTTATCGTCAAAAATAGGAAATTTCAAAATTGGTGCAGATGTTAAAGCTCTTTTTAATTTAGAAATAGCTTTGACATGTACATCAGTTATTTTAAATTGAACATTTTTCTTTTTTAATTCATTCAAAGGTGCAACAATAGAACTAAAATGCTCAATATAGCGAGCAAAAAACGCTGCCATTCCGATAAATTTTTGTAATTCTTTTATATTTTTTGGAATTGGCATGTCACAAATAGCACTAATTTTGTCAGGATTAGGACGTCTACCTTCTGATGATATAATATGGCCAAGAATTTTTAGACGTGCCATAAAAAATTTATTTTTATTTGGATTTAAAGTTAAATTAAGTTTTTTAAATCTACTTAATACCTGGTTTAAATGAATTTTATGATCATCAATCGAGCTTGAAAAAACTATAATATCATCGTAATAAATTAAGATACACACATTCAACAAATCGTTAAATTCTTTAATTAGAAAACGATATAAGCATTGGGAACTAATATTAAGTCCAAACGGACAACAAACAAAAGAAAATTGTCCCCATTGCGTATTAATAGCAGTAATATCTCTGCTCTCTTTACTCAAGCTACACTGGTAGAAGCTCTTTGACATATCCAAGATAGAAAACACTTTTGCGCCTCCTAGACTAGAAAATATGTGATTGATCGATACATTTGAAATCGGATCAAACACAATTTTTTTTATTAACGAACCTATAGTCAGCTACCATGCGAAAACCATCCTGTTTTTTAACAAAAAACACAGGAGATGCATAACTAGACTGGCTAGGAACTATAATATTTAATTTCAAAAGCTCATCTAAATGTTGCTTTAAGAGTAAAGATTTATCTTTTGGTAAAAAATATGCAGTTTTATAAACTGGTGTATCATCTTTAAGTTTAATATGATATTCATAATTTTTTGCTCGGCCAGGAATTTCAGAAAATACTGACTTATACTTTTTATATAATGAATCCATAAATTCTTTATCCTTTTCTGACAAATTTAGTGGTAATTCACAAATAATATTAACGAAAAATTGTGTGCAATTTTCTTCAAAAGGAATTTCAATATTTCTAAATGAATTAAAAAATACTTTGTTATTACATAAATCTAAAATCATACCACATTTGTTGAGAGACGGTGCTCCAATAATCATATCAAAAATGGATTTTTCCATTAAGTAAAATTCTAAATTCCAGCTGAAATTACTCATCTTGACATGTAACGTAACCTTCTTCTTCATAGTTACATAATTTGATCCCGGTAATGTAACAGTAATTTTTTCATCTTCATAAATAACTTTCTTAATTTTTAATTTACTAAACATTTTTCTAGAAATAACATTTATAGTTGATCCCGAATCTAAAAGAGATAATATTTTAATATTGTTCACAGAAACATAAATTAAGGGCATCGAAGATGCATTTTTTGAAGAACCTAGTGTGTGGCATGGTTCAAGTTTTTTGAACTTGTTGTGTCTCTATTGGCTAATTTTATACATTGTTGAATTTTGTGTCCTGATCGTTTACAATAAACACAAAATATAGATTTACTTTTATTTAAATTTGATTTTTCTATCTGAACAGAAGCTTTTTTATCATTTTGCCCTGTAGTTTCAGGCTTAAGATCCTTAACATTTTGAACATTTTGAACATTTTGAACATTTTGTTCAATATTAACTAAACCAGAATATTGATCATTAAAACTATTCTGTATTCTATTTTGATACAAGTTAAATTTATTAAATGAATTTTCTCTTGTTATTATTTCTTGTAAATTTCTTACAAAAGAATTTAAGGAAACTAAAGTTTCAGGAATTGGAAGCAATTTAATCAAATTAAAGGTTTTCTGATTAACATGGGCAAATATAATTTGTATAACTATTTTAATGTCCTCTTTAGGCATTAGTATTTGCGAATATTTCAAAATATCAGTTACAAAATCAGAAAACTTTTCATTTGGAAGTTGTCTTCTTCTAATGTATCTATCAATTGCAATTTGCAATTGTGCAGCAGATATATACTCAGATAATAAAATGTTTGAAATATAAGTCCAAGTTTTATTATTTGAAATTTGATTAGACCAAAATGGTTTTGTATTAGAATTACATTTTGTAATTAAAAATTTAATAAGAGAATTTTCATCAACTAAACTTAATGAAACAACACTATTGGTTTCAATAATAAAATTAATAATTGAACTTGTATCAAATAAATCTAAAATTTTAATGTTATTTGTAAGAGATTCAAATCTAAATTTAAAATCTTGAGATTTCTCTTTACTTATCTTGGTATTTAGTGATGAAATAATGTGTGTTAAATGATCCACATGAATATATTTTGTTGCTTGCATAGTTTCACACGACGTTGACAGTACAGGATCTATTAAACATTGTATTGTCTTATCCTCCTGTCTAACTGATACTTGAACATCTTTGTCGAGCATACCAAATTCTGTTTGTATTCTTTTGTTGTTGGCTTGTTCGTTTTTAACAGGCTTTGGAAAACCAAGAAAATCCTCGTCGTCCGACGACATTTTTTTTTTTTTTTATATATACGATTTCCTCAAAAAAAATTAACGAAACGAAACAAAAAAGAAATTAGTAAAGTTCAACAAAGTAAAAATTACAAACGTTTGAATTAATTTTGATGAAATATGAACTTGTTTCAAAATAAATATTCATGTAAATAAAAAAGTTTTTCTTTTTTAATTTAAAAATAGCCAATAAAGAAACATACAAAAAAAAAACTATGAAATAAAATTTGGATTTACAACGTAAACAGTAGACCAATTATAGTAATCAAAATAGCAATATATTTTAAGATTACATAAAATGTGTAAAAAGACAAGAACAAAATCTAATTAATTCAAACTAGTCAATGTTATATAATTGGATTTATAATGTCAATTCCTTGAACAAATACCAAAAAAAATATTAGATATTATTTTACTTAATATCCAATATTACGTAAAAATTTTTTAATTTTCAAAATTTAATTTATATACGAAAATATTCAACTTACGTGATTCCACAAACTACATACAAGAAAACTTTACTAGTCAAGAAAAAATAAATTTAGAGAAAATTAAACGTAGATTTTTTTAAAGAGTAATGTAACCAGATATAACGCAAAAAACTAAAAAGGTGTTACGCTCACTACCAAATGTACGAAAATCGTAGATCGCGGAGCTCTGCTAACAAAGTGTTGCGTAAAACGTAGATCTCGAAGCTCTGCTAACAAAGTGATACGCTCGCTACCAAGTGTTGCGGGAATTATGTTTTGGTGAGGAAATTGAAAAAAAAAGAAACGAATTTTTTCTCTTCCCTAAATTTAAATACTTAATTGTTTCTCGACTTGCGTCGAGAACAAGAAGTAAGCCTCAGCCAAAATTCCTCGCAACCCCCAGAACACTCGGATTAATATTTACCATATCCAAAAAAAAGAAAAGAAACATTAAACAGCGTCACTAAAGGGAAACATCCCGGTCTGAAAATAAAACCGAAACAGATCAAACTGCGTGCTAGGCCCAAAGATAACGCCGAAGGCGATTCCCCCCCAGAAAGTATTAACAATACAAATAAAAAAAAGTCTACGTTTAAAATAAAAAAAAACTATAAAGTTTGTTTATTTGATTAATTCAAAAAAAATATAAATTTCTGACTTTACATACTTAAGAAAAATATAAATTCAGAAGGCATCAGCCTTTTTTTTAAACTTACATGAAATTTCACATGTTGAACTTAAAACCAAAATACAAAGTTTTTGAAAAATATCTTTCGATATGAATTTAGAAAAAAAATTTACTTATATATAAAATATATAATAAAAAAGAAAAGTTTCCTGTATGTAGCTTGCCATCACCGTGAATCCAGCTCCTTAAATTACATCTTATAAGGGGCTGTGCTCACATATGGGATTCGAAAAGTCACAAAAACACAGGTAGAAAAAACCAATATTAAATTACACAATTTTAAATAATTGAAGAGTGTCCTTTTACACTATTCAAACTGTGCGTTTTTTAATGAAACGACATTTCACAAAATATTTGATAACATTGTCGTATTGCAACTAAATATGAATTCTTACTAAGAATTAAAAAAAGAATTAAAAATTAATAAATTTAATTATATTGCCACACACTAAAAGGTGTGTTAAAAAAAAGTGAAGCCATGCTGGAATAAATAATTTAAATTAATTATTCCAACATGTTGTTCCTGTGACAGTTCGAAACACAAAGAGGCTGAGAGTACTTGAAAAATTACTAAGCTGTGTTTTTTTTGTGTACCGACTGGTGGTAATAAAAAGAACTAAAGTTGAAAAACAATAAGGTACAGTCGCAGACAGAGTAAACTTTTCAATTCAATATGTACCGTCACAGACAGATTTAAAGTTTGATATTTTACATTTTTGTTTGCATAATTTATTACTAATTAATTAAGTATAATTAGTTTGCCAACAATTTGTAACAGAATTATTTTTACCTTGTAAATAAGCTATCTATTTATAATTTAGTATATATTAATATTATTATACTGTATATCAATATTGTTTACTAATAAAATAAAAATCTAAATAATGTAATTGAGTTTCTTTTTACAAAACACTTTGAATAATATTCCCTTGATACAAATTTGTATCTAAACATTATTACAGATGAGCTTCTAATTTTTTATGTAGATGTTATTGCAGGTAAGTTTCTGGAGAAAAAATGCTTTTAATTACATTTGGTAATGATCTTCATGATGTTTTTATAATACAGAATTAGTTTTATAAATTAATTATGTTC
Source organism: Chrysoperla carnea (assembly GCF_905475395.1). NCBI lineage: Eukaryota > Metazoa > Arthropoda > Insecta > Neuroptera > Chrysopidae > Chrysoperla > Chrysoperla carnea. The sequence goes on from NC_058342.1 coordinate 9,298,792, forward strand.
AGATGGTCTCGCTTGTAAAATGCTACATAATTGTTGTTATCTGTATTATTGGTATCTGTTACATTCGATAAGTATTATATAAAACTGTATATTAAATGCAGTCATGCCAAGTTAGTAGGTGAGGTACCTTTGAATTAGCCCATATAAGTTGCATTTATAGTTGTGAATGTTAAATAATAATAATTCACAACTTTTATTATTGGAAAAATTAATCATATTCCTTTAAATAAAAAATATATAATACATATATACATTTGGATGTGAGAAAAAGTTAAGAAATGGGAATCAAATTAATGATTTCTACTAAAATGTTTAAATATATACGTAACAAACAATTAAATATCAAATTACATTCAAAAAGATTATATTGAAAACTATGTATAAATAATATACTTGAATATTAATTAATAACAGTTGTTGACCTTCATGAATATAATATTTTAAATTATTTTTGTAAAAACGTTTTTAAGTTATTAACTTTTTTTGTCCATCGTATAACAAGCTCTTGTGGGGGAGTGGTTAGCATAGTAGACTTCCACTCACGAGGCCCCGCGTTCAAATCTTATAGTAGTAAGTAAATTTTTTTTAAGCAATCCATATAATATTAATAATATTCGCTGTTAATACATGAAGAAGTTATGTTGACAATTATACCAACGTACGCTACGTATGCTAAATTACAAATAATGGTGAGTAAAGAGTATGATATAAGTGTCATTCAGATGGGTTGTAATTGAATACGATATACATACATTATGCGTTAAGGTTGGGCAACCAGCATTACATAAAAAGGAACAAAAAAGTGCAAAATGGACCTTAGAATTCCTTATGGGAAACAACATGTAAAAATAAGCAAAAGTAGGCTAGAAACGGTATAGCTTATCTACTCTGGTGAATTGGCAAAGCACGCTATTAGTGAAGGTACTAAAGCTGTTACAAAGTATACAAGTTCAAAATAAATAAATCGAAAATATTATTTAATTGATAACATAAAAATACATCAACATATAAAAGCGGCTCTCTTTTTAAGAGAGCCATCAAATTTTTTAAATAAGAGTAAATTATTTTTATATATACAAAAAAATAAAATAAACAATTAATATAATAATATGTAATGTAAAATATTATATATTAGCTTGAATATATCTATTATTAGGAATATCAATATTATTCATTTTAAATATAATAAAAGATATAAGAATATATATCGTAAATCAGTGTGATGCCAATGCATTACATTACCTTTTTATTTTCTTTTTACATTACTACTTGTTTATGTACGCTTATAATTATTAGAAAAATATTTTTAATAATTTTAAAAAATAAATGAAAAATATAATTTAATAATAAAATATTTATTGAAAGTATAACAAATCCTATAGCAAATTCTTTAATATCTTTGATTAAGGCGAAATGTTTTATTAGTTATATATTCGATAATCAACTATCGATACTTGTTACTCTTAACTTGTATATATAAAAAATATTGTAGTATATTATTTTATAATAAAATTTATCAAAGCTTCAAGAAGTTATTGTAAAATAAAATAGATATTGTAAAATATACAAATTATAATTTATTATTGCAGATATAATACAAAAAAAAATATTTGGTAATGTATGTTATAAACAAAATAATTTGTTGTTATATTTAATGTTTATATAATATGTTATATTTATTAACAAATTTATTTAGTCTTATATAAATAAAATTAGTGGCTTCCCAAAAAGGAAAGCCTGTTGAAATTTATCGGATGTATTAAATATTCTTTAGTAAATTTACTAAATATTTTAAGTAAATTATTATATTTTCTTAACCTCCAAAACCATACAAAGTACGACCTTGTCGTTTTAATGCATATACAACATCCATAGCTGTAACTGTTTTACGTTTTGCGTGTTCAGTATATGTAACAGCATCCCGAATAACATTTTCAAGGAATACTTTAAGTACACCACGTGTTTCTTCATAAATTAAACCAGAGATACGTTTTACTCCACCTCGTCGTGCTTAACGACGAATTGCAGGTTTTGTAATACCTTGGATATTATCTCGCAAAACTTTTCTATGACGTTTTGCACCCCCTTTTCCAAGACCCTTTCCACCTTTTCCTCTGCCAGTCATTTTAATAAAATTTTATTTACAATATTTTAACGAACGGATAACACGTGTGTTAACCTCACAAGTATTGTAATGTATGTGAGCGCCGAAATTCAAATTCAAATTCAAGTTTATTAATTGATAATGAATACAATAGTTTTTACATTTGTTTGCTTAAGTAAATAATATGAGTTAATCTAAGTTCTTTGATACGTTAATTTATAAATAACAAATAACAATGCTTAAGTAAGATGATAATAAAGTTAATAATGATAATGAAATAATAATTAGAGGACAAAATTTCCAAAAACCTCATTACATGATTTTTAACTTACAAACTAATTAAAAATTAATTAACAATAACAATATAAATATTTAAAAACAATAACAATACAAAGAAGGTTTGAATGTGGAAAAATCCTTTCGCTCTTTGGAAAAATCCTTTGGCTCTTGTTTGTTAACAAATTTCAAATGGAAGTTTTATATTTTTTGATCGTCTTGATAGATTTTTTGTTATGTGTAGTGTATTAAGGAGCGGATTTGTGTGATTTAATACTTTAGATTTACTGTTTAAAGCCCGCTTTTTGATGATAGTTTTTATTTTATCCATGTTAGTACGTTGGTGGTTAATGTCACTATAATTGGATGCGTCGTCATCCAACATCAACTTCAGCCATCTGTTTTGGTAACTTTGAATTTTTTTGTTATGTGTTTTGGCCACAAGAGGACCTCACACGTCTATAGCATAAGTTAATGTGCCAAGTATACAAGCTTTATAGAGGTGAATTTTCCTCTCAATGGGGAGATATTTACAAGGAGAGGTTTGATTTGATTAGCAATTGCCTTTGATTTAGCGAGACGATTTTTAGCTGCGATGTTATAATTTAATTTAGCGTCCATTTCGATTCCTAGGTATTTTATGTAATTTTTTGTAATTATTTTTTTGTTATTGAAATTTATTACAGACTTTTGTAAACTGCTTTGTTTGGAGAAAATAATTGCTTCGGTTTTGGTTGTATTAACTTGAATATTGTTATTTTTGAAATAATTGTTTACATTGTTAAGGGCTTTTTCATTTGTGGAAATTGCAAGATGTTCACGTGCTCTATAAAAACTTGTATAAATGGCAGTGTCATCAGCAAACATACTGATTTTGGTATTTTTTGTTTTTGGTATATCATTTACAAATATGTTAAACAGTGTGGGGCCCAAAACTGATCTTTGTGGGGCACCAGCAGGGATTGATTTAAGGTTGGATTTGATATCACCGATCTTTACATAATAACACCTGTCTCTGATATATTTATTTATAATATTTGTTAAATAGGATGGTAAATTAAGCTTATGAAGTTTAATTATTAATTTGTCATGCCATACGGAGTCAAACGCCTTTTCAATATCCAGGCAGACCATCAGTGTAGACCTTTTACGTTTGAAATTGTTAATTATGTCGTGTGTCAGTCTGTGTAGTTGTTGTGTCGTTGCGTGTTTTCTTTTAAAACCAAACTGTTCATTAATAATAATGTTATTGATATCTAGATGGCGTTGAAGACGATGATGAATTAGTTTTTCAAAAACTTTAGCCAATGTAAATAGCAAGCTAATAGGTCTGTAGTTGGATGGAAGGTGTGATGGTTTGCCTGGCTTAGGCAAGGCGATGACTGTGGCTACTTTCCATTTAGTTGGAAAATAATTGTTGGAGAGGGAAAAATTGAATATTTCCCTCAACATACCCAGTGCTTTGTTTGGTAGATTTTTTAAATGATGATTCTGTATCCGATCATCACCCGGTGATTTTTTGTTTTTTAAATACTTAATGTAGTATTTAAAAATGATAATAATGATAATGTAGTATTTAGCTGTAGTGGGGGTTGTCTGAGTGTAGATGAATGGAACGTATATTACCGCGAGCTGTGTGGAAGTCTGCCCGGGCGAGAAGAAGCAACTTGTGAAGAGGTAGAGCTAGATGGTATTAATGACTATGTTGACTTATCTATAGGCGAGGCAGACATTGAATATGTTATTAACGTGGCAAAAAATAATATGGCTGCGGGTATAGACGGAATTATAAACGAGGTAATTAAAGTTACGTATGCTCGATGTCTGGAGTTTGGATCGATTTTGAAAGAACTTTTCAATAATATGATTTTTTATAAAAAATATCCACAATCCTGGACAACTGGGGTTGTAATAAACTTATATAAGGGGAAAGGTAATGCTTGCGATCCTGGTAGTTATCGTGGACTAACTCTGATGCCCAGTATAAGTAAGCTCTACACAAAGCTATTGGCTGATCGGCTACGACAGTGGATTGTTGAGAATGACATTATCAATGAAGCACAGGCTGGATTCCGAGTAGGTTTTGAAACAATGGACAATATTCTAGTTTTAAAGACTATCATTGATAAAACTTTGAAAATAAAAAGATTAAAATCATACCTGTGCTTCATTGATTTTGAAAAGGCATTCGATAAGATTGACAGATCCTTGTTGTGGAAGAAATTATCAAAAATAGGATTGCCATTAGATCTAATTAATGTTATGCAGTCGGTTTATCATTCCACCGGCTGTTGTGTTCGATCGGACAGAGGGGATGTGGGCTCTAAATTTAACACTTATCAAGGACTAAGGCAGGGCTGTCATTTGTCAGCATTACTGTTTTTGATATACATTAATGATTTGTATGATTGGATGGAGGAAATACAAACCACGTCTCCGTGTATTAAGGGTAAAGAAATTAAAATTTTATTATATGCTGATGATGTGGTTCTAACATCGAACACAGTTGGGGGTATGAGAAGGAGCTTGATGGGACTAGAACGTTATTGTGATAAATGGAAGATCAAGGTAAATGTGTCCAAAACTAAAATTATGAGGGTGGGTAATGGGCGTAAATTAAGTAAGAATGAGTCATTTAAATACAAGGATTGCGTAATTGAAAATGTAAACTGCTTTCAATACTTGGACATAACGTTATCCAATAATGGAAGATGGAATGATCACATAGAGCGAGTTTGCGATAAAGCGAAGAAAGTTTTAATAAGTATTCGTAGATACGTTTATGAATATGATAATTTTCCTATACGTGTAACTACTAAACTATGCAACGCTTTGGTATTACCAGTTTTAACGTATGGCAGTGAAATATGGACTCTAAATAGTAGCAATACCAAAAATCACTTCAAATCTATAAACACGGTCATGCATAATTTCCTAAAAGAAATACTATGTGTACCAAGATCCATTCCTAATTCTGCAATCAATCTTGAGCTAGGAACCAGAAGCGTCGAATATCATTGTCTACAGAAAGCCATCAATTACCATAATCGGGTTATTAATAGTACCAAAGGGCTACAACTAATTTGTTTGAGTGAGGGAATGACAATAAGTTTTAATGAACTACTTAATCAAAGACAATTATCTAGCATTGATTATAAATCTAATAAAATATTCGTTAAAGCAAAAATTCAAGAGCTTGCAATAAAGGTATTTTTGAAAGATATTGCCGAGAAAGAGAGCTTGAATTTTTATGCGACACTAAACCATTATAAACAAGGTGCTAGATATTTGTATGATTGTGATAGGAATGAGAGATATCTTTTTGCAAATTTTCGTATGTATGGTTTCAAATGGGATAGTATGAAAGTTGATGGCGTGAGAATATGTGTATTGTGTGATCAAACTGAAAGCATAAAGCATTTGATAGAAGACTGTCCGGGAACCTCTGGTGCTGAAAGAGATGCTGTGAACAGACTGCAACTTAACAGTGCACAAGATATCTTAGGGATATCTGATAGTTTAATAATACCACCGGTTGTAAAATATTTAAAATTTATCCATGAAAAAAGAAAATTATATTTGAATTAAATCCGCCCATGTTTCCCCAATAGAATACTCTTTTTTTTTTTTTTTCTTTTTCTGCAACATATAATTTTGTCTTTAGAATCTATTTATTTATATTTTTTCAAGCTTAGTTAAACTATTTCATTTTTTTATGCAGAGTGGCTTATGTTTATTTATTTATTCATTTAATTTTGTCTTGTTAAAATTGTAACTTATTATGCCTTTATGTAAATGTAATATAATTGATTTATGTCAATAAATATTTAATAATAATAAATACTTAATAATGGTTTTGATTTCAGTAGTAGAAATTTTGTCTATTTCATCCTGAGTAGATTTTAATTCTAATATTTTGTTAGCTAATAATTTAGTTTTGGTTTGTATTTCTAGTGGCGCAAGATTGGAGCTTAGTAGAAATGCGTTTTGGAAGGTTTCAGACAAAAGATTTGCTTTATCCTGGTTGGTAGATGCGGGAGAAGCGTTTTGTTTATGTAATGTGTAGATTTCGTTATAACACGTTTTGAACTTTTTCAATTCTTGCCAGACTGTCAAGTGATTAACATTTTTTAATTTTTCGTTTTGGGCTTGAATGTTAAGATCCGCGAGTTTGGCTTCAAGCGTTTTTTGTAATAATTGTCGTGTGTTTAAGTATGATTTTTCTGACGTTTTTTGATATCTGTGCCTACAATATTTAATGAGTTTCTGTAGAAGACGAATTTCGTCATTTATTTGAATATTTAGTTGATTGAAAATTGGCTTTTTAGGTATGTAAATTTTATCGGCTTCAGCTATTGTGTCTGTAAGTAAGTTTATAAGGTTGTCAACGTCTGTCGTGTTATTGATTTGGGGAGTGAAGGGTAGGTTAATTGATATATATTTTTTAAAAGCCTTCCAATTCGCATTTTCTAAATCGTCCACCATTCTTTTTTGAATTTTTGGTAGCGCAAGTTTTATATTATTAAGCACCGGTAGGTGATCGGATGCAGGACCAGCGATTACCGAGCAAGTAATCGGATATAATGTGTTGTGGAGAGTTATGTCTAGTATAACGTCAGGATTTAAGCGCGTAAAGTCACCAGGTATGTTGATGGAAAAATCAAGATTTTCCTCAAGCCAATCACCTAATGCTTTACCATTGTGATTAGTTATTTTTGAATTTGTAAAATTCTTATGATGGGCATTTAGGTCCCCCATACACTTTAGGTACTTGTTGATATGTTGTGGTAGCTGGAAAGTCTACTTTGTATAAGTGCCTACCTCTTGCTTTGATGTTCATTTTGTAGATATTTGTCACTGGTAGATTTTTTTCGGCCAATTCAGCGGCGATATCTTCAATTGTTGCATTGTACAAACCGTGTAGTACACATGATAAAACTTTATCTTCTTTGGAAGTGAACGTATGGAACGGTAGTTCTTCAGCTATGAGTTGATTTTTGACTTTTAAATAATATTCTTTTATGTACGTATGGATTTGTGTTGTAGGTCCAACATTTTTTAGATGAAACCCCCCTGGACACAATGTTTTTATATAATCCACAAATTTTTTCAGCTTTGGGACCGTTTTGTGCAAAATGATCGGTGGTGGTGTAGGTGTTTTCTTTGTAGTAACCACTTGTTGTGTGTTATTAATTTTCGTAGCATTTTCAGGTTGCTGATTTTTTGTTTGGTGATTTCTGATTGTTGGATATATTTCTTCATTACCTTCTGTCGTGAGAAGGGCTGCAAATTTGTTACCAGAAAGAAATTCTGGAGAATCTGGTCTTGGCCGTTTAGAGCCGCTGTTGAGCCTGGTTCTATTGTTACTGTTTTTGCTTCCAACGGTGATCCATTGATTAGAGAATCACTTCCTTTGGAAGTGGATTCTATTCCGTCTATTTAGGGCGAGTTTACGAATTAACACTATCACTTATTAATTAAATTTAAATAATTACTCTCCTTTTAAAATATCCACACAGGATATTTTAAGAAAATTACTCTTATTAAAAATTTTTTGGTTGATTTAACCATTAACACTTGATTTTAAAGAACACTTGTAAAACACAGGTAGATGTTGACACTTGGTTGTATCGAGTACGAATGATGATTGATGATGATCATGATGATGTGAGCGCCGGTACAATTATGCCTATTTATATAAAGCATTAAAGATTTTTTAAGCCACGCCTATACAATTTGATTAGTCCATACTCTGATAGCCATCCAATGGGATAGGACAACCAAAATTTTGAAATTTCATATAAATATAAATACAACACATTTATTTCGCATTTAAACGTTTGACTTTGTAGTATCAAATTGTCGAATATAATTTTTAAAATTGTGTGTTTTTTTGTAAAAACATTATTATTTGAAAATGGCTAGAACCAAGCAAACTGCACGTAAATCAACTGGTGGTAAAGCACCAAGAAAACAATTAGCAACGAAAGCTGCACGTAAAAGTGGACCAGCAACTGGTGAAGTAAAAAAACCACACAGATATCGTCCTGGTACAGTAGCTTTACGAGAAATTCGTCGTTATCAAAAAAGTACTGAATTGTTAATTCGTAAATTACCATTCCAACGTTTAGTACGTGAAATTGCACAAGATTTTAAAACCGATTTACGTTTCCAAAGTTCAGCTGTTATGGCATTACAAGAAGCTAGTGAAGCCTATTTAGTAGGTTTATTTGAAGATACCAATTTATGCGCAATTCATGCAAAGCGTGTTACAATTATGCCTAAGGATATACAATTGGGAAGACGTATTCGTAGAGAACGTGCATAAGCGTTTTAAATGATAATTAAAAAAAAAACAAATAAGAAATATTTTCGGTCCTATATATAGGACCAACATATATAATTAAATAAGAGTATATTATTTTTATTAAAAAATATTATATACAACGTGTTCTGTTATTAACTGCAGAAACCTAACTTTTCAAAATAAGCTCATCAAGAGCAACAAAAAAACTCTTTTCCAAATTTCGATCTGAGCCTTAATTTGGGAGCTACAGGTATGACAAAAATTGATAAATTTGATTATTCATTGGCTGTCATTCGATAACCAGTAGCCAATGATAATCAGAAGATATTAGTAAATTTTTTTTTAATAATATTCAACTGCTGTAGGGATTTTTAGAAATTATAACATAATTTGATTCGATTATATTATTTTGCAAAAACATTAAATTATTGTACTTAAACAAAAAAACTATGTGACAATGGGTGTGGTTTGCTTGTTTACGTCCAATGATAAATTGTTTACTTATAAGTATTATTATTTTCTCAGAATAATAAAAAACAAAAAATGTATAAAATTATTAAATTGTCCCACTTTTTATAATTTAAATATTTTTATTCTATTATTCTGAGAAAATAATAATAATAATTATAAGTAAACAACTTATCAGTGGACCTAAGCAAGCAAACCACACCCATTGTCACATAGTTTGTTTGTTTAAGTACAATAATTTAATGTTTTTGCAAAATATTATAATCGAATCAAATTATAATTTCTAAAAATCCCTACCTCAGTTGAATATTATTTAGCAACAATTTACTAATATCTTCTGATTATCATTGGCTACTGGTTATCGAATGACAGTCAATGAATAATCAAATTTATCAATTTTTGTCATACCTGTAGCTCCCAAATTAAGGCTCAGATCGAAATTTGGAAAAGAGTTTTTTTGTTGCTCTTGATGAGCTTATTTTGAAAAGTTAGGTTTCTGCAGTTAATAACAGAACACGTTGAATATATATATATATATATATATATATATATATATATATATATATATATATATATATATATATATATATTTATATATAAATTATTGAAATAAAATTAAACATTATTAAAATTCTGTTATAATTATAAGCGATTGCTATTTCTAAAAATAAATAAATTTCATAAAATTTATATTATTTTATATTCATTTGAAATATTAAAAAAACTTCTCGCTTTAAAGTAACCATGATATGAGTTATAAATGCAATAAAATTTTATACAAAAAATAATATTTATTTGTTGACGAATAATATAAAAGATTTATATTTCTAAATAACATATATTTATATATGTTGTGTAAAAAAAAAGAAGAAAAATAATTTATATTTTTTATATAAAAAGGCAACCGCACACAGTGTTCCCAAGCGGTCACCCATCCAAGTACTGACTGTGCCCAATGTTGCTTAACTTCGGTGATTGGACGAGGACCTTCAAACTTCAAAATAAACTTTATTAAAATATAACAAATACATTCTATGTACAAGGCTGATTTACAACGATATAACATATTTTACATTTCATTTTATTACATTCATTAAAGGTTATTAGCCTTAAACATACGGCTTTAATCCTCAACTATAATAATACTTTGTATGCTTGCTATATTGCGTACTTAAACCAGTTTAGGTGGAATTTTTATGTTCGTTTTAAATTTTATGAAGTTTTTGATAATTTGTAGGAAACTAGCCAAAAACCTACTTTACTATATAGGCAACTGTTTTTGCATGTCTGCCGTTGCCTTGATGGTATTGTTATGTTTGATTGATAAATTTTTATTCACTGTGTTTACACTTCAATATATTTGATACACAAATATACAGCACACACTTTCATATATTAGATCACTATTCACAGTAGTATTACGTGATTTAAAATAAAATAAAAATAAAATGTAACAAAAATTACGGTATTTTTGAGTGGTGATCCGATGCTCATATCACTGAGCTACGGAGACTCGAGTAAGTGTTCATTAATTAAGTTGATCAAGTAGTTCGAGAATTAGCCTTTCATTTCTGGTATATTGACTTGTGCTTGTCGTTGGTGTGTAAGTTTGATGATAACATGTATTTGGTTAATTCGCTGTTCATAATTGTTTTTGTATAAAATGTGATTGACTGTTGCATTACATAATTTTTAATGAATGTTATATTCGTTCGTCTGTGTAGGTCGTCTATTTTTGCATATCTATCACGATTGAGTACAAGCCTCAGACACTTATTTTGTATACGTTGTAGTTTGTTCAATGAAGTGTCTGAAACTCCGCTCCACACAGGGGCTGCGTAGGTCAGAATAGGTCTTATAACTGCAGTGTACAACAATTTTTTATTATTTGTGCTTAGGGCGCTGTATTTGTTAAAAAGTGGATACAGCAGCCGTATACACCCATGTCCCTTTTTAACAAGTTGGTTTATGTGCGGTGCGAAAGATAAGGTTTTATCCAGATACACCCCTAGATATTTTATCGGGTTTTTGGTCGGTTGAATTTTTTCGCTTTCTATTTTAAGCGGGTCGTGAATTTTTATATTTGTAAATTTTTTACTAAATATTTTAAATTCAGTTTTGGATCGGTTGATTTTAATTTTCCATTCTCTGGCATATTTTAGTATCATATCCAGGTGTATCTGGATTTGCTTAGTGGCCACTTGCGCATTAAAGGAGTGGGCGTATACTGCAGTATCATCCGCGTATACAGCTGTCTTTGTTTTTGCAAAAAGCGGGATATCATTGATAAGGTAATTAAATAGGGCTGGCCCAAGAACCGATCCTTGTGGTACCCCAGCTTTTGACTCTCTAAGAGCCGAGACACTATTGTTAACTTTAACATAAAAGTTCCTGTTTTTTTGGTAGTTGTCCAGTGTTGCGATCAGGTACCGTGGGAAGTCGTATTTAATCAGTTTATATAATAAACCGTCGGTGTAGACGGTATCAAAGGCCTTTTCGATGTCCAGAAGGGCCACAGCAGTTACATTGTTTTTGTTGAAATTAGTAACACTATCGTTAGCGATTCTTGCTACCTGCATGCTGTGCCCACTTCTGAACCCGAATTGTTCACTTTTAATGATGTTTTTATTTTGATTAAATTTGGTTATTCTTCCCAAGATAACCTTCTCGGCAATCTTGGACAGCGAGCTCAGTAAACTGATAGGTCTGTAGTTCAGCGGGTCCTGGCTGTCTTTATTTGGTTTAGGTATGGGGACCACTATAGCAGTTTTCCATGCTTTGGGGAAATGTCCTGTTCTTAGCATAGCGTTAAAGATATAATTAAGTTGGACAATAGCTTTAGTTGATAAGTTTTTAATTAGCTTATTGTCCACCTCATCTTTGCCAGGAGCTTTGTTGTTAGGGAGGGTTCGGATTATTTCTCTAATCTCTTGGGGGAAGAGAGTTTTATTTTAGCTGATTTTTCTCGGGTTTGCATGTTTGAAAAGTACTTTTCTAAAGTATCTTTTATTTCGATTTCAAGAGGAGATATAAGTTCGTTGGTTTGTATCTCCTCTAGCGTTTCGCTTATAATGTTGGCTTTTGTTCTATCAGTCAGGTAGGTTTTGTTGTTGTTGATCAGAGTAGGGATGGTTTGTGGCACTTTTTTGAAGTTTTTGGCTATCCTCCACATGGCTTTGTCCCCAGGGCGAAGGTCCTTGAGGGTTTTTTCCCACTGTTCGTTGATCCTGCTTTTAATATTTGTCCTAATAAGTTTGTTAAGTTTATTAATGTCTTCCTTGAGATATGGCAGGTTTCGCTTTTGATAGAGCTTCCTCATACCATTTCTGGCTTTTATCAGGCGTTTTATTTCATCGTCTAAGAGGTACCTGTTATTCTTTATCATAACCCGCTTACTGTGGAGCTTTTTAGCATCTGTTATTGCTCGTGTAAGCACCTCTACTTCGTATTCGACCTCTTACGCAGTTTTAATTTTGTTGTTTATTTTGATTTTGGCGTTCAGAGTATTTCTGAACTCTGCCCAATTGGTCGTTTTGTACGAGGTAAAGTGCTTTTGTAGACTATCTTTATGTTGGTAAGTTATGTTAAACAGTACCGGGTTATGATCAGAGGGTAGCTCCGGAACGGAAACCGGGTCAGTAAGGTTCGACATATTTTTGTTGATCACAAGATCAATTAAGGTGGGGGTCATGCCATTTGAAGGATAGTGAGTGGGACCCACAGTATTTTTGATGACAATATCGTTGTCAATGGCGAATTTGTAGAGTGTTCGCCCGTTAGTGTTCGTAATGTGATTGTTCCAGGTTGGGTGCCGGGAGTTTAAATCACCAACTACTAACACATTATTTCCTACCCTAAAGAGCGTTTCCAGGTCTTTTGTTGTAAATTTATTACTCGGAGGGTTGTACACTGCAATTATGTTTAAGTTATTTTGCAACTGAATGCTAATAACTTCAAATGATACAGGGTCTTTAATTTTGGTTCTTTGGAACGGAATGCTGTTTTTGATTATTATGGCTACACCTCCACCATTGGCTGTGCGGTCTTCACGTATGACCGTGAAGTCTTTAATCTTGATTTTTATTTTTTCAGTGAGTTTTGTTTCATTTATTAACATTAGGTCTAATTTTTTCTCAAGAATGAAGGATCTAAGTTCGCCAAGGTTTTGGTGTAGGCCATTTGCGTTCCAAGTACCACATTTTATGGTTGGCATTGGGTGCTACTGAAGTATTTTTTACAAAAGTTATTAAAAGTTATGAACTTTTCGAGTTCATTTTTGCATTGTCTTAAGTGATAGTTCAGTTCTTTTACGTATGCAAACATCCGATCTACATTTATTAATTTGTTTAATTCATCAAACTCACTTACCAGTTTAAACATACCGTCAGCAGCTTGTGTGTGTTGTTGTGTATTAGTGACGTTGTTTGTTAGAGAAGTGTGCTCACCATGAGCGTAGCCCTGGTGTACTTCAGCGTTCTGCATTATGTTTGTTGGTTTTAAAGGGTTGCCCCTAGACCAGGCATTTGTGGCTGGTAAGGGAGCTGCAATAAACTTTTGAGTTTTGTTGCGTAGTGGTACGCCCTGAGATTGTTTTCTTCTTTCAATTTGTTCTATTTTTGCCCTATAAACTGGGCAGTCTGTTGAATTTGCTGTGTGGTTTTCTTTGCAGTTTGCACACTTAATTAATTTTTGATTTTCATCATATATCTATCTTCGCGTATATAATACGCTAGTTGTATACACGACACGCTCATACATATACTGACTGGTGTTCTGTAAGTATCTGTGTATATTAACTGTTTGTAACAATGCCACCAAAAAAAAGTGGAAAAGCAGCAAAAAAAGCTGGCAAAGCGCAAAAAAATATATCAAAGAGTGACAAGAAGAAGAATAGGAAGCGCAAGGAATCATATGCAATTTACATTTACAAAGTATTAAAACAAGTGCATCCTGATACTAGTATCTCTAGTAAAGCTATGAGTATCATGAACAGTTTTGTTAATGATATTTTTGAACGTATTGCTGCTGAAGCATCACGTTTAGCACATTATAATAAACGTTCAACAATCACAAGTCGGGAAATTCAAACCGCAGTTCGATTATTATTACCTGGTGAATTGGCAAAGCACGCTGTTAGTGAAGGTTTACATGTCTATTTAAAATTGGCCTGACAAAAGTTGTAAAAAATTTTGAACTTTTCTAATTCACTGTTACAGTTTTTGAGAAGTTGATTTAGCTGTTTAACAGCGTTAAACATCTTGTCTATGTTAATTAGTTGACTAAGTTCATCCATCTCACTTACCAGGCCGGTGAATGTCGTGTTACTAGATGCTTGTTATTGAGTGCGTGGTTGAGAAGGTTGGGAAGGCTGCGGTGGTTTTTGCGGTTTTGCCATGGGGATTCCTCTGGCCCATACGTTGCTGGTGGGTGCTGGGGCTGGTACAAACTTTGGTGCGACTGGTGCTCTATTAGGTAAAGTTTGGCGTCTGTTGTGTATGTGTTCGATCTTTTTAATGTATTCTATGCATTTAGTAGAGTTTGCGAGATGATTTTCGCCGCAATTGGCGCATTTCAGTTTCGTAAGATTGGCATCCAACCCGACTGGGAATTTTTGGCAGTCCTTGGTCCAGTGTTCTTCGGCACACTTAAGGCATTTTGGCGTTGCCCGGCAGTTGCTTGTGGCATGTGACCATTGCTGGCACCGGTGGCATTGTATGATCTTTTTGCTGTTGAAATGTATTTGCCAATCAATTTTTACATTATAAACATATTTTATTGTTTTTTGTAGGAATTTTATGGTTATTGTGTGATCCATCACTACGAGGAAGAGTGGTCTCTTGGTATTTTTCATTTTAAATACGTTTAAAACATTTATTTTGTAACAATCCTCGATGTCCAGTTTTATGTCATCGGTGCTGACATCCCCAGGTAAGCCACCGAGCACAAAGGCGTGATGCCTTTCTTCTTTGGCCGTGTAGGTGTGGTATTGCTGGACCTCTGTTTGTGCCAGCTTAAGCAGGTAGTTATCATACTCATTTTTGTCATGAATAAAAAGATTGGTGTTGGTTTTGCCATATTTAAGATGAAAACCGTTTTTTATATCTTTTCTTAGTTCTTCTATTAATTTTCTGTGGTCTTTCACAGTCGTGTGAAAGACTATTGGCGGTGGATGTTTGGTCTTTGTGGCTGCGGTTGAGATTTCACCTGGTTCAGAAGCGACGTTGTCATCGGTGTTATTGTTCTCACGCTGTGCCGTGTTTGTTCTAGATGTGCCAGGTGTAGGTTGTAACGTTTGATACCTGTAACTAACCGGCACATTATATTGATCTTCTGTTGCGTTGAAACAACCAGACAACAGATTGTTTGACTGAGTTTGGTTTGCGTCCATTTTGTTTAGTTCAGGGTTTGAGCCTGTATTTTGAGTGGTGTCATCAGTAATTGGCACGCTACTGTCTTTTTCCACGGTTGTTTGGCTGTCTGTCGCTTGTACTAGAAGCAGTTTTGGTGGTATAGGGGGGCGGGCTGGCCGCCCCCTTCTTTTTTTGGTTTGGGTACGCTCCTGCTCTTTAACGTTTAAACTTATTTTTATTCAAAATGGATGAATGTCAATCACTGTTGTATTAAATTTTTAATTTAAAGATTAAATTTATTATTTATTACATTCACTTATGTATTATTTGGGCACTTATAAATAAATGATCGTTCAAACACATAAATAAAAATTTTTGATAAAATTTTAAAGTTTGTATTTTACTAATGGTCGCACTGTATGGTAAACACATCCGTGCAGTACGAGAGATTAGTTAAGTATGCGGACGAGAACCGGTGTTTTCAAAGTGGTATGGCTGTTGCCAGTAATAAATGAAAATTTTTACAAATATATATTTTTCATAAATGTCATTAATATTAAAGTATATTATTAAAATTTTCAATGAAGTAATCAATTTAAACATACACTTATTTATTATACCATATATTTTTAATAAAAATGCAACCGCACACAGTATTCTCAAGTGGTCACCCATCCAAGTAATGACTGTGCCAAATGTTGCTAAACTATTATTTTATAAAATATTTATACAAAAAATAATTTACTCTTATCAAATATTAATTTGTGGCCTGCATTAAGGCCTATGTTATTTTTATTTTTTAGCAAAAATAATCAAATATTTCAATATATCATTAAAGTAACAGATCATTTCTTTTTTGGTGCTGCTTTTTTAATTTTTGTAGGAGATGATTTGGCAACAGAAGCTTTCTTAGCTAATGGTGCTTTCGGTTTACGAGAATGGCTACTTTTGGCAGCGGATTTTGTACTTTTTGCTGGTTTTGCTTTAACTGGTGCTTTTTTTGATGACGCTGATGATTTTGCAGTAACTTTTTTAGCAGCAGTTGATGATGATGGAGTCGCTTTTTTTGCTTTGGGCTTTTTGGCTGCCAATGATGTAGTTGTGGCTTTCTTTTCTTTTGGTGCCCGTTTACTTTTAGTACACTTTGCTGAACCTTTTGCTCCACTTTCTTTTTTGGAAACTTTTGATTTAACTGAAGAATTAGGTGAAGCGGAAGCAGCCAATTTGAATGAACCAGATGCACTTTTACCTTTAGTTTGTACCAAGGTCCCCTCAGTTACAGCAGCTTTTAAATATTTCTTAATAAATGGTAAAATCTTATCAGAATCCACTTTATAATTTGCAGCTAAATATTTTTTAATTGCTTGTAATGATGAACCACCACGTTCTTTTAAATTTTTAATTGCGTTAACAACCATTTCTGATGTACGTGGATGTGTTGGTTTTGAATGTTGTTTTGTACGTTTAGCACCAGAAGCTGTTGCTTTTTTTTTGGTGTTGTAGAAGCAGCAGTAACCGCAGTTGCTGCAACAGCTGTAGAATTTTCTTCGGCCATATTTTTTACTTTATAAAAATAATGTATTTATTATAAATATTTAAATGATAAAATATAATAATTCTATCAAATAAAAAATAAAGGTTTTCAATTATATCATTATTCACAATAATATAAGTCCCTATGTAAGTCAAAGTACCATGTAGAAAACACATAAAAATTAAATAGTATTTCTAATTTACTGTCGTAGCAAACATGATTTATTTTTTAAATTTCTATAATATATAAAATAATAAATTATAAATTTAATAATAATATTTATTTTATTAACAATTATTAATAAACATAGTTTAATATTGATTATTTCAATCATACAAAACAATAATATTTTTAAGGTAAACTTAAAAAGTATATATTTTTATTTTTTATTTATAAATATTTTAAAATTTAATAATAAATTATTTATTGAAAGTATAACAAATGGTATAGCAAATTCTTTATTTTCTTTGATTAAGGCGAAATGTTTTATTAGTTATAAATTCGATAATCTCCTATCGATACTTGTTACTCTTAACTTGTATATATAAAAAATATAGTAGTATATTAATTTATAATAAAATTTATCAAAAATTCAATAAAAAAAATATTTGGTAATGTATGTTATAAACAAAATAATTTGTTGTAAACAAATTATATAATATGTTATATTTATTAACAAATTTATTTACTCTTATATAAATAAAATTAGTGGCTTCCCAAAAAGGAAACCTGTTTAAATTTATCGGATGTATTAAATATTCTTTAATAAATTTACTAAATATTTTAAGTAAATTATTATATTTTCTTAACCTCCAAAACCATACAAAGTACGACCTTGTCGTTTTAATGCATATACAACATCCATAGCTGTAACTGTTTTACGTTTTGCGTGTTCAGTATATGTAACAGCATCCCGAATAACATTTTCAAGGAATACTTTAAGTACACCACGTGTTATACGTTTTACTCCACCTCGTCGTGCTAAACGACGAATTGCAGGTTTTGTAATACCTTGGATATTATCTCGCAAAACTTTTCTACAACGTTTTGCACCCCCTTTTCCAAGACCCTTTCCACCTTTTCCACTGCCAGTCATTTTAATAAAAATTTATTTACAATATTTTAACGAACGGATAACACGTGTGTTAACCTCACAAGTATTGTAATGTATGTGAGCGCCGGTAAAAATCAAAATCAAAATCAAAATCAAAATCAAAATCAAAATCAATTTATTTGTCAGTTTATGAATACAATATTTTTAACACATTACAGTGATATTTTTGATATAAAATTATATAGGTTCCTTACTACCCTAATATAAAAGAAAAATATATTTAAGATGATACATAATTTTTTTTTTTTTTAGTTTAAATGAGTTTTAGTTGAGGAAAAATTTTCAAAAACCTCATGAACATTATATAACTTACAACTAACTTATAGACTAAAGCTTAAAACTAGTTAACAAAATAAAAATCTTAAAGAATAACAAAAATAAAATTTTTAATAATAAAATTAACAATTTAAGCAAAACTTAAAAAATTTGAAATAAATCTATTGTGGGATTTTTGGTGATGAATCTTTATTGCTTCCCACATATAGATTTTACATAAATTACTTAATTATTTCGAAAGGTAGTAAATTTTTTAATTCGTTCTTAGACCTGTTTGTTTTATTTTTTAATGTATTTAATAGAGGATTTGAGTGTTTAGATAATTTATTCTTAGTGTTTAAAACTCTTTGTTTGATTAGATCTTCAATCTTGTCAATGCTAGTGAGTGAGTGGTAGGTGTCGCTGTCATGTTGAGTGTCGCCACCCACCATCAACCTGAGCCACCTATTTTGGTAAGTTTGTAATCTTTTTATTGTTGTTTGCTTGGTTATGGGTCCCCACAAATCGATAGCATATGACAGTGTGCCAACTATACAAGCTTTGTACAGTTGAATTTTCCTGGGAAGAGGAAGGTGAGCGCTTGTCAGAAGTGGTCGTAATTTATTTGCAATTGCTTTAGTCTTGTTAAATCTGTTTTGGGCAGCAGTATGAAAGTTTAATTTTGCATCTAGTTCAATTCCAAGGTATTTAATACATTTTTTAGATTTTATGTTTTTGTCCATGAATTTAATTTGGAGTTGAGGAGTAAATTTTTCTTTGGAGAAAACTATGGCTTCCGTTTTAGCTGAATTAACTTGAATATTATTGTTTTTAAAGTATTTTGAGAGCATATTTAGGGAGTTTTCGATATGAGTTTTAGCACTACTATCTTTTGATCTGTAAAAGCTTGTATAGATGGCAGTGTCATCTGCAAACATACTAATATTGGTTTTAGTAGATTTTGGTATATCGTTTATGAAAATATTGAATAGCGTCGGACCCAAAACCGAGCCCTGAGGGACACCAGCAGGTATTTGTTTTAGATTGGACTTGGTATCATTGATCTTTACATAATAACACCTATTCCTGATATAATTATTGATGATATTTGTTAGATATGATGGTAGATTGAGGTTATGTAGTTTAACAATGAGTTTGTCGTGCCAGACAGAGTCAAAAGCCTTCTCTATGTCCAGGCAAACCATCGCAGTAGACCTTTTCTTTTTAAAATTTGAGAGGATGTGATGTGTAATACGATGTAATTGATGAACAGTGGCATGGCTTCTTTTGAAACCAAATTGTTCGTTAATAATTGTATTGTTGATGTCAAGATGGCGTTGAAGACGTTCTAAAATAATTTTTTCAAATATTTTACCTATCGTTGATAGTAAACTTATGGGACGATAGTTTTGAGGTATATGCGATGGTTTACCTGGTTTAGGTAAAGCAATGACAGTGGCCTCTTTCCATTTCGTTGGAAAATAATTGTTTATAAAACAGAAATTGAATATTATTTTTAAGAGTCTAATAGCTTGGATTGGTAAATTTTTTAGATGGTAATTTTGAATCTGATCATCACCCGATGATTTTTTGTTTTTTAAACGTTTGATTATATTTTTTATTTCGGTATTAGACACAAGATCTATGTCCTCAGGAGAGGTTTCGATTAACAAGATGTCTTGTGCAATGTTTTGAATTTTGTTTTGTACGACTTTTGGGGCTAGATTAGAACTAAGGAGGAATGCACTCTGGAAGGCTTCAGCTAAGAGGTTTGCTTTGTCAATGTTGTTGTTTACTGGTCGTCCGTTTTCGTCCGCTAATGTGGGGATGTTTTGGCTCGATTTTTTGAATTTTTTTAATTCATTCCAAATCGTAAGGTGATCGAGTTTTTTTAATTTGTCGTTTTTGTCTTGTATATTAATGTCGGCTAATTTTGCTTCTAGAGTTTTTTGTAATGTTTTACGCGTGTTGAGATAAGCACTTTGGGCAGTTTTTTGATAGCGATGCCTACAGTATTTTATTAGTTTTTGGAGATGTCTAACTTCGTTATTGATAATTAGTTTAAGTTTGTTGTTTAATGGTTTTTTAGGGATGTATAGACTGTCTGCTTGTAATATGGAGTTTGTGAGTATGGAGATGTATTTGTCAATGTCGGAGTTAGTCAGTATGTTAATTTGCTTGGGAATGTCATTTTGAATATATTTTCTGAATTCCTTCCAGTTTGCACCCTCCAAGTTTGCAATCATACGATGTTGCGGTTTGGGGAGCGTATGTTTGATAATATTTAGCACCGGGAGATGATCAGATTCAGGACCATCTATTATTGAGCAAGTTGGGGTTAGAGTATTTGTGATGGTGACGTCTAACATGGCATCGGGATTAAGTCTGGTGTAGCTACCGGGAATGTTGAATGAAAAATTTAAATTTTCATCAAACCATTCCCCTAGCACAATGCCATTTTTGTTATTTTTTTTGGAATTGGTTAAATTTTTGTTATGTGCATTTAAATCACCCATCATATATAGTTTTGGAATATTATGTGTTATTATGTAAAGATCGTTTTTGTCAAGTACCTGTGATGGTGTGTATACTGCGTATAGGTTGGCTTCCAGGCTGTCAATGTAGATGGCGACACTTTCGATTGTTGTGGTTTGTGGCACTGGTAGTAGATGGTGCTGAATGTTATTTTTGATAATGATAGCGACACCTCCCGCGTTGCCGGTGATTCTGTCATTTCTGTACGTGGTAAAACCTCTAATGGAGAATTTGTGTTTGGGTTTTAGCCACGTTTCTGTAAGAACTAAAATGTCCACTTTTTCACTCACTAGCATTGCTTTAATTGAGTTGATCTTGTTTTTAACACTGCGAATATTGAGGTTCACTATCCTCATTTTAGGTTGGCAGCGAAACTGGCTAGGGCTTGAATTCTAGCCATAGGGTCTGTATTAGAACGCATGATTGATGTTAATTCACGCACTTGAATAATTAGTTGTTTTATGTCACATACACTATTTAAAATATTAAGTTCACTCATTAGAGTTGTAAAGTCACTGTGAGCACTGTTTGTATTTAATGTTGGTTGCTGTGGGTTAATTCCAATATTTGAAGTTGTTGGATGGTTTTGCATTTCCTCTCTTTGGGCAGTACGTTGAGCCCACACGTTGAATTTGGGTGCTGGAGCAGGTATAAATCTTTGTGAATTTTTTAAGCGACGTTCTTCTAATTTTTTCAAATAACCTACGTATGTAGGACATTTTTTAAAATTGGCCGGATGATCACCCTGACAATTAATACATTTAGGTGTTGTTTGGGTATCTTTTGTACAATCCTTTGTTTCGTGTTCACCTAAACATTTGACACATTTTGGTTTGAGAAAACAATTTGAGGCACTGTGTCCGAATGCCTGGCAATGAAAACATTGAGTTGGGCCGCTTCCTCTTTGATATTTTGCCCAATAAATTTTAGTTGATAGTAACGTGCTGATACGACGTATTTGTTGGAATGATGTTGTAGATGGAAAATCCACTTTGTAAAGATGCTTGTTTTGATTTTTTATGTTCATCTTGAACACATTAGTGGTTGGAACGTTTAGGTCCTCGAGTTCCTCTTGGATTTCTTCGATTGACGCATTATATAAACCATGTAATACGCAAGAAAATGGTTTATCACTCTTCATTGTATAAGTGTGAAACGGTAATTTTTCGTTTATCAACTGATTTTTGATGTTTAAAAAATCATCGTTAGAATATGTGTGGATTTGTGTTGTTGTACCGACGTTCTTGAGGTGGAAGCCATTTGGACAAAATTGTTTAATTAGCTCGGCGAATTTTTTTGGTTTAGGAACCGTTCTGTGTAAAATTATCGGTGGAGGTTTTGGAGCCTTTTTTTCCTTTTTTTCTGGATTTGTTTTAGATGCTGATGGTGTTGCTTTGTTTGGTGTTTGATTATTAATTACTGGATGGCCAACCTTACCTTGCGGTAATTTTGGAAGGCCATCATTAATGTCATCATCATCCGATAGTAATGCCGCGAATTTATTATGTAGTGTTACTTCTTCAGGTGTTGAAGGACGTGGTCTTTTTGATCCTGAACTTGCATTTGAATTTGTACGTATTCTTGATTCACTGTTGTTTTTGGATGTGTTTTTGTTGCGTTTTTCGACAACTTGCCAGTCTGGCGATGTGGAAGCACTCCCACCAGGGAGGTTTTCGTCGTCGTCCATCTGGACGATGTTATGAATTGGTACTTGGTGCACTTTCACAATTGTTCTAGTGGTGTACCTTTACTCTTATTTAAATAAAAAATAAAAATTACTCACAAAAAGTAAATAATTTTTTTTTTTTAAAAATAAGTTACTCTTTTGTATTTTATCAAATACTAGAATAGTATTTATTTCCACTGACTTTGAATTTTACACTTGAAAAATTAAAACTGATCACTTCACTTGATAACATTATATGTGCACTGAACGGTGTTCACTGAACGAATGAGCGCCGGTACAATTGTGCCTTTTTATATAAAGCATTAAAGATTTTTTAAGCCACACCTATACAATTTGATTAGTCCATACTCTGATAGCTATCCAATAGGATATGACAACAAAAATTTTGAAATTTCATATAAATATAAATACAACACATTTATTTCGCATTTAAACGTTTGACTTTGTAGTATCAAATTGTCGAATATAATTTTTAAAATTGTGTGTTTTATTTGTAAAAACATAATTATTTGAAAATGGCTAGAACCAAGCAAACTGCACGTAAATCAACTGGTGGTAAAGCACCAAGAAAACAATTAGCAACGAAAGCTGCACGTAAAAGTGCACCAGCAACTGGTGGAGTTAAAAAACCACACAGATATCGTCCTGGTACAGTAGCTTTACGAGAAATTCGTCGTTATCAAAAAAGTACTGAATTGTTAATTCGTAAATTAAGATTCCAACGTTTAGTACGTGAAATTGCACAAGATTTTAAAACCGATTTACGTTTCCAAAGTTCAGCTGTTATGGCATTACATGAAGCTAGTGAAGCCTATTTAGTAGGTTTATTTGAAGATACCAATTTATGCGCAATTCATGCAAAGCGTGTTACAATTATGCCTAAGGATATACAATGTGCAAGACGTATTCGTGGAGAACGTGCATAAGCGTTTTAAATGACAATTTAAAAAAAAAAAATAAGAAATATTTTCGGTCCTATATATAGGACCAACATATATTATTAAATAAGAGTATATTATTTTTATTAAAAAATATTATATATATGTATATATATATATATATATATATATATATATATATATATATATATATATATATATATATATATATATATATATATATATATATATATATATATATATAAATTATTGAAATAAAATTAAACACTATTAAAATTCTGTAAAATTATAAGAGAGTGCTATTTCTAAAAATAAATAAATTTCATAAAATTTATATTATTTTATATTCATTTGAAATATTAAAAAAACTTTAAAGTAACCATGATATGAGTTATAAATGCAATAAAATTTTATACAAAAAATAATATTTATTTGTTGACGAATAATATAAAAGGTTTTACATTTCTAAATAACATAAATTTATATATGGTGTGTAAAAAAAAAAAAAAAGAAGAAAAATAATTTATATTTTTAATATAAAAAGGCAACCGCACACAGTGTTCCCAAGCGGTCACCCATCCAAGTACTGACTGTGCCCAATGTTGCTTAACTTCGGTGATCGGACGAGAACCTTGAACTTGAAATAAAATTTATTTAAAACATAACAAAATACATTTATGTACATAGTTGGAATCCAACAATATAACATATTGATAACATTTCATTTACTTAAAGGTTATTAGCTATTAACATTAAGCTTTCATCCTTAATTATTATGATAATAGTAAATATGCTATAGCGCAACATTACTTAAGAAAATGTACATTTTATTTTATTTTATGAGTAATTGCTAATTAATAATGTTTTTGTGTATATTACAGGAAACTATTTGAAAACCTGCTTCATTTTATAGGCAATAGCTATGGCATATGTGCCCATTGCCTGTATGTTAATTTATGTTGAGAAATTTAAAATAAAATGATAAGTTAAGAGATAAGAGTAAAAAAAAAGATTTGCACTTGGCTGGGATTTGAACTTTATTATGTTTTGTATTTGAATTTGAACTTTGTTTTTGTATTTGAACTTTGTTATGTTTTTTGAGTGGGAGTCTATCACTGATACCACTCAGCCACAGTCGGATTGTAAATTTGTTCATGTTTTTATTTTATAACTTGGTGTAGCACATAGCCAGTTGTAATATATTGGTTTATGTTTTCCAGTAAGTGAGTTTGACGTAATGATGTTTTTTGTTAGTTCACTTTTATTTATCGTTTTTGTGTAGAAAGAATGTGCTTGTTGTATAACAAAGTTTTTAATAGTCGGAACATTTGTTTGTTTATGCATGTCTTTGATTTTAGTGTATCTGTCTCCTTTTATTACCAGTCTGAGACATTTATTCTGTATACGCTGTAATTTTTTGTATGAAGTGTCTGAGGCTGCACTCCAGACAGGGGCTCCGTAGGTGAAGATTGGTCTTATTACTGCTGTGTACAGGAGTTTTTTATTCTTGTAACTTAAAGTGCTATATTTATTTATACTTGACAGTTTATTGTTTTTTAATCGTACATTGATTTTAACAATTTATCTTAAAAAAAAAAATATATAAACAATTACATATAAATTAAATAGAGCGCTTGTAGACTCATCAGATTCAGTATTAACAATTATAAACTAAATAGAAAATCATTAAAAATAACAGTTCAAACAAAACAAAAACGAAAACCTAAAATGTACCCATATAACGCACATATTCAAGACAACAATAATCTCAAAAATAATAACAATAATAATAACGATAATAATAACAATAATAATAATAATAATAATGACAACAAATAATAATAATAACAATAATAATAATAATAATAATAATAATAATAATAAACATACATACATTTATACACACTACAAGAACAAAAATACCCTCACAAATATACACGCATACCCACACACATTCTCCGGCTCACATGACAGACCAGAACAAGGAAAAAACAGTTTACCGTCACTTGACTGTGTCCGTGCGGTAAACTAAATCGGGCTCAGCCCTGCTATGAAATAGATGAGACAATAATAATAATAATAATAATAATAATAAACCCCCACGGGGACAACTGGTAGCCCTAGTTGTTCGGGAATTGGCGCTCCCGGGACCCGAGCCAACCCACTTATGATGGTGAATAAAAGGATTAAAAGCCTCGGAAAACAGCCGCTGCCTGGGGGTTATCGCCAGGGCACATCTGGAGCCACCGCTGGATGTGACAGTATGCGACCCGGTGGTGGTGGGTTGATGATCAGGCGGCCACCCATCACCAAAGAAGCTACAGCCGACGACGGACGAGACACCCGTGATGATTTGCCTGTGGATGTTCCATTACCGCAAACGGAAATGGCCACCGCAGACAATTCTTCCAGGAGACGCATGAAGTGGACAGACGAAATGAATCAGTTCATACTGCGAACCTACCTGGAAGTGACCCGACTTGAACAGGATAAAACCGGATACAGACAAAAACTATACCAACAATTCACACAAAAATACACAAAGCTTACACACATCACAGAACAGCGACTCGCCGATCAACGCCGGACAATTATCACACATACACTCATTCCCCTTACAATACAAAAAAAAAAAAAAAAATAATAATAATAATAGATAATAATAATAATAATAATAATAATAATAACAATATATAGGCAGGTTTAAACTTAACAATACAAACTTAACAATGTAGGTATTCGTTTCTCTTTAGCGTGTAGGCTTTGATAAACCTCGCTACACTTCTTAAGGTCCCTATTTTGATCTGATTCATTATCATGGAGACTTCTAGGTTCTGCATTCCTATATTCTGACCTAATATTTTCCTTTCTTCTTCCATCGCCTTACAATATATTAATACGTGTCCTACGTTTTCTCCTTCGTTGCAAAGCGGACAAATCTTATTGCCATCTTTATCTTTGTTGCTGTTCTAGTTACAATGTCCCATGCGAAATCTAGCGAGTTCCCTACGATCTTCTCTTGGAAGCAAATTCACATATTTCGCACCATCTATATAATGGTTTAATGTTCCATACAACTGTAGCGAAGATTTACTACCAATCTCTTGTAATATGGACTTTATTGCATCTTCTTCTAGCTTTGCCTTGACCTGGTTGATTACTTCAATACAGTTTACTTCCCCTTCCATTACACTGTTCTTCATTTCCAATTTATCCAGTTCTTTTTCTAACAAGCCCCTCCAATAACCAATATTGTTTGATGTATTACTCTTCACTATACATGCTTGTTGCAGTTCTTTGAGCTGACAATCTTTTATTTTTAAATAAAATTTAGTAGCATTTTTTATAACTGTAAATTTAACAGGAAGTAGGCCCATTTCCAGTAAAACTGCACAGCTAGCGACAGATTTGCCTATTCCCCATATACTTTTCAGAAAACTATTTCTGAAAGATTCTACTTTTGCAAGTATTTTGTCTTCCAGGCCCCATATTTGGCTTCCATACATAATGATAGGCATTATAGTAATTTCAAAAATTTTTCTCACTAATAATGCTGGTATCCATTCATTCATATACATAAATCTTCGGATTAAATATAGCCCTCTTTCAGCTTTGCTAATAACTTTTTTGACATGTATGTTCCATTTTCCATCCCAATTGAAGTGTAGACCCAAATAATTAAAACTGTCTACAACTTGTATTTGTGTTCCATTATACTCCCATTTTTCACTCTTTTTCAGTTTATACCCGTTTCTAAACACTACTATTTTAGTTTTTTCTTCATTTACCTTAATTTTGTTATTTTTACAATATTCACTTAGGCAGCTTAGTGATCTGGCTAAACCCAGCGGTGTTTGTGAAATTAGTACCATATCATCTGCGTACAATAGTATTTTAATTTCGTGATTTTGTATTGATGGTGAATAGGTTTTTATTTTCTCGAGAATTTCTGGTAAATCGTTGAGATACAAAAGAAAAAGAATAGCTGAGATTTGGCACCCTTGTCTCAAACCACGTTCTGTGTTACATGTACTTGATCGCTTACCCCCACTTATTTTTACACAGAATCTGTAGTTTTCATAAATAGATTTCAATAGTGTGATTGTGTTATTGTCCATGCTTAGTTTTTCTAGCTTTTCCCACAAAATTTCCCTGTCTACCGAATCGAAGGCTTTTTCCACGTCTATAAAGCATGCATACAACTTCTTATGTTTTTCTAATCTCTCTTTTATTATATCTTGTAATATTAAGATGTGGTCCAGAGTTCCAAATTGTCTTCTAAAACCAGCTTGAAATTTTGTGATAATGTTGTTATTTATTGCCCATTCTTGAATTCTATTTGCTACTGCTCTTAAAAAAACTTTACTAATGGTGGGCAGTAATGTAACAGGTCGGTAATTTCTCGGATCCGTTTTTTCCCCCTTGTTCTTAAATATATTACATATTATTCCAATCTTCCATTCGTCTGGTATAATCTTTGTCTTCACTATCTCATTAAAGAAGTTTGCAAGAATCACTATCACTTCTGGGTTTTCGCTCGCATGCTTTAAGAATTCTATCGGTATTCCATCTATACCTGGTGACTTGTCTTTTTTGAATTCGTTAATTATTATCATTATCTCATCTTCTGTTATGATTTGCCCCAGTATACCTTCTTCATTTTTTACTCCAGTATTGGTTAGTTTCCCTGTTGTGTTCTTTGAAATTTTTTCCTTAATAGCCATTTGTGAATTCTTCCTGTAAAGCTCTGTGTAAAATTTCATCCAACTTTCAGCGTTTATCACTTCTTCCCCATTATATTCATTGCTTTTCCATGTTCTAAACAACTTCCAAATTTCTACTACGTTATTCTCTTCTATGTCTTTATTTAACTTCTTTAAAAATTCTTCCCTTCCTTGCTTTTTTTTTTGTCTAATCGTTTTTATATATAGTTTTCTTTTGGAATGATAGTTTAATAGATTTCCTTCAGTTTCATTTTTCCTAAACTTTCTAAACTCTGCAGCAGCTTCTTTTTTAACTCTTCGACACTCCTCATCAAACCATGTACTTTCATTCTTCGCAAAATTTTTATTTGGTTTACTTTTCATAATTTTGCCTGCCCACAGAAACGACATCTTAAATATATTATACGCATCATTGATTCTGTTTTGCCTTATCATCTCTTTTACCCCGTACATAAAAATTTGAAAATCGTTACTCATAACGTTTTTTGTAAATTCTTCTGATTTTTCATTTTTCCACCTATATATTTCTAAATCGTCCCCAATTATCTCTTTATTGCTCTTAATTACAGTCTTTTTATTATACACAGATATTTCAATTGGTAGATGTTTTGATTCGCTTATTTTTACGCCTACTGAAATGTCTATTTTATTAGTAAACTGCATTGTTTTCATAAGTACAAGGTCTATAACACTCTGCCCGTTGTCTGATATGAAAGTGTACCCTCCCTCCGGGTCGCCTTTGCATCTTCCATTAAGTATTATTAGGTCCATATTTTGGCACATTTGAATTAATTTATGTCCGTAGTCGTTGGTTTCCTTATCTTTGTTCTTTCTGCTGGGGACATATACCTCTAAGTTTCGAAAATGTTCATTATGAGCCTTTTCAGATTCCGCATTCGCATCTATATCGTTTTTAATTCCGACCCTCGCGTTAAAATCCCCCACAATTATCCATTCTGTATTAGCATATTTTTCTTGGTGTTTCTTAAATTCATTCTCAAGTTCTCCAAAACATTGTCTATTTTCGTACTCCGAATATTTAGGAGGATTATACACCACTGTGAATATATATGTTTTTTCTCCCGAGTCATACTTGATCCATAATGCCTGATCCTTCTCATCATCAATTCTACTAATTGCATTGACCAAATGTGATTTATAGTACACTGCTATTCCACCTGACTTTCTTCCTTTTTTTTCCATTTTTTTGCATCCTTCTGTTTACATTCATATCCATTTAATTTTATATTTATGTTTGAATCTGTCCACGTTTCGACCAAAAAGACAATATCATATTCACTTAAATATTTCACAATATCAATATTTCTAATTTTATAGATTCCCTCAATATTCCAAAACACTATTTTATCTCTTATTATCAATTTATTTTTAATTAATTCATTTTTGCATTTATCCATATTCTGTTTGCATTTGCCGTCGTTGTCTCTACCATCGCTTGCCAAATTCAGAATTGCTGTCCGTTTTTTGAATTTGTGCTACTAGTAAGGTTTTCGTTTCTTGTAATCACTTTAGGCGCTGAATTTGTTCGAGGTCTCCAAAAATCATTAATTTTCGGTCCACCTTGTATATTCATACTTTTGTTAGAATTAACCTTTGTTGTCTTTTGGCTGAAGGGTGAAAATAGAGATTTTTTGAATTCAAATGTGACCTCGTTAGATGGAGAAGAAGACATCGATCTTTTTTTATGACTATTATCTTCTTTAGTTGTATGAGTCATACTACTATTTAGTCGAATCACTTTATCAAATTTTATTATAGCATTTATTCCCTTTTTCCTTAAATCGTGTACTTGAGGTTGTAAGTTCTTGCGTATTTCTAGGACCTCTTTCGAATAATCTTCTTTTAATGTTATATCATACTGTTTTAAAATTTTTTTTTGTTTCAGAATTTCTATTTTTATTCTATATGATATGACACCCAATATTATTGGTCTACAGCTATTTGAATTTATGCGCCCTATTCTTCTAACAAAATCGATATCACGCACACTAAATTCAACTTTCATTTTATTTTTGACTAAATCAATTATCATGTTTTCAAGCTCATAATAATTATTTTCTGTTTCATCTATTCCAAAGAATATCACATTAAGTTTCCTTAATTCTTTATCCGTGAAGTATAATCTTTTTTCACACTCATCTATTTTATTTTTAAGCTCCGTGTTACTTAGCATAATGTCACTTAATTTTTTTTCGATTGAACACTCTAGATTTTTCATATCATTTTTAACACATTTTATTTCGTCTTTTATTTCAGTCATGTCACGTTTTATTTCTAGAAGTATATTTTTAATTTCGTTTTGGTCCATTTTAATATTCCTGTTTATTTTTATATTTATATTTTTTATTTGTTACAGTAGAATAATATATTTTTAATTTTTGTTGTTAATGGTGTACGTAATTTATTTAAAAATGAATTTAATTTAAACTAATTTTATTGAATAATCTTAGATTTGTAATAAAAAGATTTAATTGACCCGGTTGAGAAGCGAACACTTAAAAGTGTCCGAATTATGTTTAGAGTGCCACGCCTCTACCAATTGAGCTATGGTTCGCTTTATGACCTCTTGGTATTTTAATCGATAGCACGTTATTTAGTATTTGCACTCACTGGTAATTAATCTTAAAATTTCTATAAATCTTCTTTTTTTTTTCTGTAAATCTCGAAATGTTCAATTTCTTTCAAACCATATGTATATATATATATATTAACACAACACACACTAATTAAATAAAACACTAACACTTATTGTCTAATATTAAATTGTGGTTATATATGAAATTTATCAACGGTTATAATTTAGTAAATATTTAATATTTAATAAATTGTTCACTATATCTTTCACTTAACTTAAAAAACGTTACTTTTAAAATAAATATAAATATATCTTACAAATATTAACTTAATAAAAACTTTAATTATTTAAGAACAATTGAAAAAGCACGACCTCATCTGACAACTCTCAAGCGGACTATCTATATTTATTTAATAGTGGATACAAGAGCCTTATACACCCATGCCCTTTTTTATCATATGGCTAATATGTGGAGCAAATGAAATAGTCTTGTCCATATATACACCTAAGTATTTTACCGAATGTTTGGCAGGGTTGATTATTATTCCATCGACTTTCAGAGGATCGTGGATTTTGATGTTTGTAAACTTCTTATTGAATATAATATATTCAGTTTTTAAGTTATTTATTTTAATTTTCCAATCCCTGGCAAACTTCAGTATCATGTTCAGGTGTATCTGAATTTGCTTTGTTGCGACCTGTGCGTTAAAGGAATGGGTGTATATGGCCGTGTCATCCGCGTAGATGGCTGTTTTTGTTTTTGGGAATTGTGGGATGTCGTTAATAAAATAATTAAAAAGTGCTGGCCCGAGCACCGAACCCTGGGGTACACCAGCTTTTGGGTACCTACTCGTAGACAGGGTATTGTTTATTTTAACTTTAAATGATCTGTCCCTTAGGTAGTTGGCCAATAGTGTGACCAGGTATCTTGGGAAGTTGTATTTTATTAATTTATAGATTATACCATCAATGTACACGGTGTCAAACGCCTTTTCAATATCCAGAAGGGCCACAGCTGTGACATTGTTTTTGTTAAAATTTGTTATAATGTCATTAACGATTCTTGCCACTTGCATGCTTGTGCTGTGGCCACTTCTGAACCCGAACTGTTCATTGATGATAATATTGTTGTTTTTGTTGAATTTGTTAATTCATCCCAAGATAACCTTCTCAGTAATCTTGGACAACATGCTTAAGAGACTGATCGGGCGATAGTTATTTGGGTCACTGGTGTCCTTGTTAGGCTTAGGTAGGGGTACTACTATGGCAGTTTTCCACGATTTTGGGAAGTAACCAAGTTTTAGAATGCCATTGATAATGTAGTTAAGTTGTACTACGGCCTTCGTTGACAAGTTTTTAATTATTTTATTATCTATCCCGTCATGCCCTGGTGCTTTATTGTTGGGTAGATGTTTAATTATACCTCTTATTTCTGCGGGAGAGGTTAGCTTGACTCTGTCAACTTGGAAATTTATTGGTGTTTGAAAATAATTTTTTATTGTTTTTTGTATTTCGTCTTCTAGAGGAGTAGTTCGTTCGTTTGTCTGGACTTCCTCTAGTGTTTTGCTTATAATGTCGGCTTTGTCTCTGTCTGTCATATAGTTTTTGTCGTCTTTTGTCAGTGTGGGGATAGAGCGTGTAGGTTTTTTGAAGGCTTTTGATATTCTCCACATTGCTTTATCCCCGGGTCGTAAATCCTCAAGGGTTTTTTCCCATTGTTCATTGACCTTTAATTTAAACTTTTTTCTGATGGTTGCATTTAGTTTGTTAATGTCTTTTTTGAGGGTTGGTAGATATCTTTTTTGATATAATTTCCTCATCGCGTTTCGATCTCTGATGAGTCTCTTTATTTCATCATCAGGTGTGTATCTGTTATCATTTATCACAACCCGTTTACTGTGCAAACTTTTCGTTTCTGCTAGGGCTTGAGTGAACACTTCAAGCGTTCTATCTACGTCTTGAACAGAGTTTATTTTATTGTTAATTGTTATTTTTGCGTTTAATGTTCTTTTAAACTCTGTCCAATCGGTAGATTTTTATGAAGTGACCACCCGTTGGGAACATTCTTTTAAATTGATTAAGATATTGAACAGCACCGGGTTGTGATCTGAAGGCAGTTCAGGGATGGATACAGGGTCAGTTATGTTGGTGACATTTTTGTTTATGACCAGGTCAATGAAAGTGGGTGTCATTCCGTTTGTAGGGTAGTGTGTAGGATTCTCTGTGTTGAGTATAATTATGTTATTGTCGTTTGAGTATTTGTATAATGTTCGTCCGTTTGTGTTTGTCAAGTGATTTTTCCAAGTTGTGTGTCTCGCGTTTAAATCTCCAATTACCAACACCCGATTCCCTACTCCAAACAGAGTTTCCAGGTCCTGGATTGGAAATTTATTGCTTGGAGGGTTGTACACAGCAATAATATTTATTTTATTTTGTAACTGAATGCTAATGTGTTCCATTGACACATTGCCGTTAATGTTGATTTTTTGGTACGGTATGCTATTTCGAATGATAATGGCTACACCTCCGCCATTCGCTGTACGATCTTCACGAAGTATCGTATAATTTTTGATTTTAATTTTATTTTTATCAGTCAATTTTGATTCATTTATTAACATTATGTCAATTTTTTTGTCAATCATGAAAGATTTTAATTCATTTAGGTTTTGGTGTAGGCCATTAGCATTCCAAGTAGCACACTTTATGGCAGGCATTGTGTACTTTGGCTATTGAAGTTCTTATTGCAAAAGTTATTAAATGTAATGAATTTCTCTAGTTCGTTTTTACATTGTTTTAATTGATTGTTTAATTCCTTAACGTAGAGAAACATTCTTTCTATATTTATTAATTTATTTAATTCGTCAAACTCACTTACCAGGTTTAACACATTTGTTTGCTGTTGTGTGCTTGCGATGTTGTTTTCTATTATACCATGAGCGTATCCTTGGGGGGTTGTTGTATTTTGTGTTGTCTGTTGTGTGATGTTATTTTTCCTGAAGGGACTATCCATGCTCCAGGGATTTGATTTCGGCAGTGGTGCTGCGAAGTATCTTGGCTGGTATATTTTGTGATTGACAATTTTTTCTTTCTTTCTACGTTCAATTTGCTCCATTTTTGCTATATAAACAGGGCATTCCGTGGAATTGGCTGTGTGGTTTTTTTTACAATTTGCACATTGTATTAATTTTTGATTAACTTCGTTTTTTCAGTTATTTTACAGTCTTTGGTCCAATGTGGGCCAGCGCACTTTAAGCATATTGGCTTGGCTCTACAGTTGCTTGTGGCGTGAGAAAACTGTTGGCATCTGTGGCATTGGATAATGCCCCTTGAATTGCGGTGTCTCTCCCATGTGACCTTTGTGCTATAGACAAAACGTACATGTTGTGTTAAATGTTTTTCTGTTATTTTTTGATCCATGATAACGAGGTACATGGATCTACGTGTGTTCCTCATTTTGTACACGTTAATGACTTTTAAGTTGTGTTTAATTTCAATGTCCGTTTTGATGTCTGTTTCGCTCACATCGTGGGGGAGCCCCATAAGCACAAAAGCATAGTGCTTTTCTTCCTTTACTGTGAAGGTATGAAACTCCTTCCCGCTTTCGTCTAGTGCAGCAACATATTTTTTATATTCAGCTGTATCATGTATGAAGAGGTTTGTTTTCTTCAGCGTATATTTGATGTGGTATCCTTTTTTAACTGTTTGGTTTAGCTCCTCGATAAAGTCCTTGTGACCTGTGGGGACTCCGTGGATAACAATCGGAGGAGGCTTTGATTTTTTAGAGATGTTATTATTTTGGGGTGACACTTCGTCATCCTCACTTTGGTTGTCGTCGTCGTTTCCGCTTGGATTTTTGTCCAGAGGGGCAAATCTATTTTTTGTTTGTACCTGCACAATGTCTTTAGTGAAGTTAGTTTTAATTATCACTTCACTATTATTGGTACTTGGACCGGCAACTGCACTGTCACGGTCACTCATTGTTTTTGTTGTATCCTCGCATGTGTCGATAGCTTCATTTTCCTTTTCAGGATTTTGTTGTTGTTGTTGTGTGTTTTTTTGGTCCTCCAATTGGACCTTCAGTAATTTGCTGGTTGCAGGTGAGCGACCAGGTCGCCCCCTCTTTTTGCCCGTTGTGGTACGCTCACTAATACTGTTCACTTTTATTTAATTATTTCAATTGAGAAACAAGTTTGAAAGTGTTGTTTATGTTTGTGTCGGTTTATTACTTTATGCAACAGAATGTATATATTTAATTTGTAATAATTTAAATAATACGTCTATTCAGCACAGCTAATAGACTAAGAATGGACGAGAACCGGTGTTTTCAACGTGGTATGGCTGTTGCCAGTAATAAATGAAAATTTTTACAAATATATACTTTTCATAAATGTCATTAAGATTAAAGTATATTATTAAAATTTTCAATGAAGTAATCAATTTAAATATATCCTTATTTATTATACCATATATATTTTTAATAAAAATGCAACCGCACACAGTATTCTCAAGTGGCCACCCATCCAAGTACTGACTGTGGCAAATGTTTCTAAACTATTATTTTATAAAATATTTATACAAAAAATAATTTACTCTTATCAAATATTAATTTGTGGCCTGTATTAAGGCCTATGTTATTTTCATTTTTTAGCAAAAATAACCAAATATTTCAATATATTATTAAAGTAACAGATCATTTCTTTTTTGGTGCTGCTTTTTTAATTTTTGTAGGAGATGATTTGGCAACAGAAGCTTTCTTAGCTTTTGGTGCTTTCGGTTTACGAGCAGGGCTACTTTTGGCAGCGGATTTTGTACTTTTTGATGGTTTTGCTTTAACTGGTGCTTTCTTTGATGCCGCTGATGATTTTGCAGTAACTTTTTTAGCAGCAGTTGATGATGATGGAGTCGCTTTTTTTGCTTTGGGCTTTTTGGCTGCCAATGATGTAGTTGTGGCTTTCTTTTCTTTTGGTGCCCGTTTACTTTTAGCACTCTTTGCTGAACCTTTTGCTCCACTTTCTTTTTTGGAAACTTTTGATTTAGCTGAAGAATTAGATGAAGCGGAAGCAGCCAATTTGAATGAACCAGATGCACCTTTACCTTTAGTTTGTACCAAGGCTCCCTCAGTTACAGCAGCTTTTAAATATTTCTTAATAAATGGTGAAATTTTATCAGAATCCACTTTATAATTTGCAGCTAAATATTTTTTAATTGCTTGTAATGATGAACCACCACGTTCTTTTAATTTTTTAATTGCGTTAACAACCATTTCTGATGTACGTGGATGTGTTGGTTTTGAATGTTGTTTTGTACGTTTAGCACCAGAAGCTGTTGCTTTTTTTGTTGGTGTTGTAGAAGCAGCAGTAACCGCAGTTGCTGTAACAGTTGTAGAATTTTCTTCGGCCATATTTTTTACTTTATAAAAATAATGTATTTATTATAAATATTTAAATGATAAAATATAATAATTCTATCAAATAAAAAATAAAGGTTTTCAATTATATCATTATTCACAATAATATAAGTCCCTATGTAAGTCAAAGTACCCACATAAAAACACATAAAAATTAAATAGTATTTCTAATTTACTGTCGTAGTAAACATGATTTATTTTTTCAATTTCTATAATATATAAAATAATAAATTATAAATTTAATAATAATATTTATTTTATAAATTAAAATATATTTAATTTTTTTATTAACAATTATTAATAAACATAGTTTAATATTAATTATTTCAATCATACAAAACAATAATATTTTTAAGGTAAACTTAAAAAGTATATATTTTTATTTTTTATTTAATATCGATTTATTATAAATTATTAGTGTATAAATAATTAAAAAATTTAAAATATAAATATATATTAAGATTTCATTTTTAGAAAAACTTTTTTTGTCAATAATGAAAACGTATTATTATGAAATGTGTTAATCGAACATTGACAAAATATATTTCATTAGAAAATACTTTTATTTATGCATTAATATCAATAATTAACTATTAAATTAATTTTTTCATAATTATATAAAGAAATTTTATACTGATATAAGTATTTATATATTATAATATTTATTTTAAATATAAAAAAATTTATGACAAAATATATTATTAGAGTATTTGTTGAGATTAATATAAGATTATTTTAAATAAGAATTAATTTATATAATTATTAAAATATTATTAATTTTATGTTATGTAATTTTAATAAAAATAAATAATAATAAGAAATATACAAATTTATTAACAATTTAAATTTTATATGATCTAAATAATTTTGTTAAGTACGATATGAGAAATCATTGTAAGCATCGTTAAGAAACTTTGTAATATAAAATAATAATAATAATATTCAATATATAAATAAATAAAATAAATTTGATATATATTTTTAGTTCATTCTGTGTATAAATCAAAGGATACCGAATAATTGGTAACGGATGCGATATATAGTATCGAGTATTAAAACATCATATATAAATTTATCTTGTTGTTCAAATTTTTTGTTACTTAACTTATGTATTTAGAAAATATATAATATT
Organism: Chrysoperla carnea; assembly: GCF_905475395.1. NCBI lineage: Eukaryota > Metazoa > Arthropoda > Insecta > Neuroptera > Chrysopidae > Chrysoperla > Chrysoperla carnea. The sequence continues at coordinate 9,336,180 of NC_058342.1, forward strand.
ATTTATTTATAAATGAAATATAATTGACATAAAATCTTACAAATTGAAATTTTATTAATATGTATCAAAAGAAGAGAGTAACGTATTGATATATTATCAAAGGATACTGATTATTTAAATAACGAATACGTCATATATTGTTTGTGTAACGAAGTTCACTTGGTCATCTAGTTTAAAATAACATTTTCAATAGAAAGTTTATATGCTTTTTTTTCTTTTTTTTTTTTCTTTAATTATTAAACAAATAAATTGAAATTTAATTCAATCAATTTTTATAATAATTTTAAAAAAATTTTTCCTTTTAAAAAATATTTTGTGATGTTGTGATAATATGTATTAATACAAGTGCATCCTGATACTTTTATCTCTAGTAAAGGTATGAGTATCATGAACAGTTTTGTTATCTAATGATATTATTTTGATAATATTTTGTGTATATTCTTATAATATTTTGTCTAAATATCATCATAATATGACATAAATGTCATCATAATACAATATTATTTTGATAATATTTTATGAATATTCGTATAATATGTTACCTAAATGTCATCATAATATGATGAATTATTTCCATAATAACATATAAAAAAAAGAAAAAAAAAAAAATCATTCATTTATAATTATTTAAAATTGATTCTTTAAAAAAATATTATAATATATTATTTATAAAAATAATTTTTACTCTTATTTTAAATAAATTTGTGGCCTTTTATTAAAAGGCCTATGAACGATGTATTATTATTATAAAAATTAATGCAATGTTTTTAATTCATGCTTTCTTTTCAGTTTTCTTTGGTAATAACACTGCTTGAATGTTTGGTAATACACCACCTTGAGCAATTGTTCGTAGTACGAACAGACGCATCTGATGAAGCACTTGGAGGTGTCTTACTGCAAGAGTTCGATGGGAACCTGCATCCAATAGCCTTCACGTCCAGAAAATTATCAACATCTGAAAATAAAATCCATATATATGAAAAGGAAATGTTAAGTTTAATTCACTCAATACAAAAATTCGCCGATTACTTACAACACCAAGAATTTACAGTACAAATCGACAATAACTCGTTGGTACACCTCTACGAAAATTCTTAAGGTTCTGCAAAATTAGCACGTTGGCAATTAACGTTATCACAATACAAGTTTACGGTCGAACACATTCCGGGTACAAATAACAACATCGCAGATGCATTGTCACGTCTTTACGAAACGGCAAATTTGAATCATCCACAAACTGAACCATTACATAGACTACCATTCCAAGACATTTTACCAGACGATACCCTACTTTTTCTTACTGATAATTATGAAATATTCCCAAACGTTCGCATTGTACAAGCACGAGATGAAGAATGTAAATACATCATTGCTCTTTAAAACACGACAACCAAGATGAAAATTTTACAATTCATGCCGGGCTCCTCTGTAAACGAGTGGGAAAACATAAGAAAAGGAGAATATTCTTACCAAAAGAACTACATCAAGCCGCTATTCAATATTTCCACAACAGCTTACTTGCTGCTCACGAAGGCATATTAAAACCATACAAGCACCTAGCCAGACGTTTTTATTGGAGGAATATGTATCGCGACGTGGTAGACTATGTAATGTCTTGCGAAATCTGTCAAAAGCATAAATCATCACCATTACAACGACGTCCAATAATGGAATCACACAACCCCAAATACGTATACGAAACCCTTCATATGGATATCTTAGGTCCTTTACCGTTAACCCGAAATCGCGTGAGATTCGTATTAGTAATCATGGATTCCTATAGTAGATTCATGAAAACAGTCGCAATAAAAACATGCACTGCTTCATCTATATGTGAAGAGTTGGAAAAATTTTTTTTAAAATTTTCTTCACCAACGTATCTCATATCCGATAACGCATCCTACTTTAAAGCAAAACTATATCATCGATTTTGTTACAAATGGGGCGTAAAACCTAGATATCTATCAGCATACAACCCAGGTCCGAACAAATCAGAAGCTATGAATAAGATCTTGATAGCCAACCTAAGTACACTTTTAGGGGCGGCTGCGGCCAACCACAACACTTGGGACGAATTTCTGGGATATGCTACGTTTGCATACAATAACCCATATAGTACTTCTACAAATACGACTCCTGCCTCCATATTTCTAGGTCGGAATCTAACAATGCCCTTGGATCACCTATGGGACATCCACACTATATTACCTAAGAACTCCAAACCCCCTAAGTCCATCATCGATCAGTTCTTGGAAAAATCCTTAAAAAGACGTAGGGACTATTTTAATAAAACAAGGCGTAAACATGGGTATAAAGTAAACGACTGGGTATTACTAAGAAGTCACCAAATAGCCAAACATGGTATCTCCAACAAAAAATTTTTACCTAAGTATGAAGGACCATTCAAAATTATAAATTTTAAAACCGCAAATACGGTGATTTTGAAAAATCTAAAAAATGGCAAATGGTGGAAATGCCATGTACAATATTTAAGACCTTTCTAAAAAAAAAAGAAAAGAATACGTACCAATCCCGAACGTTAACATCCTATCCTCCCAGCTACCTTCTCCCCCGCAGGACCATTTGTTTGGACCCCATACGGGGCCCACACAGATTGATTCTTCGGTAAAGTAGTGGCCAGTATCCCATCACCATGTGGGGATGTAACAACCCCAATCCTTCCTGGAAGAAGGGTGGAAATATGTTATGTTACATAACATCTATTACAAAATAAAGATTTAAAATCTTACTTGCGCATGGGCGAATAACAAACGAAGGCGACCTGGGCGGATAGATCAATCAAAAAATCCTCTTTGGTTATCGTATTTCGTCGATTTAACATCCAATCGATATCATATATTACATCCTAAAATAAATTAATTGTTAAATTTAACATGTCTACAAACCAGTAAATTGTATTTGATTTTTTTTATGGTCAAATTGGTCACGATAATTGTACTTTCGAAATTTAATACGAAACTAATGTAATCTCAACAAAATTGTATATAAAGATCAATAAAGAAAATAATATTCAAATCAAATTGTTATATTTAATTGAAATTTTGGAACACGTGGGTGAGCCGTTTTAGCTGATCTATGATAGAATAATTTGGAATTGCAAAATTCAATTGGCAGTTATCTGAAGGATAAATATCCCCAACATTGGAGATCAAAGGTAATTCTATAATAATTCTACTAGTTTCAAAATTAAATTAAGGATTTTCTTACCTCGGTATAAATCGTTGGAAATTTGTAATGAAATTTAATAGCTGCTGTTAATTCTTCGCACGCAATACTCGCCATTTTTAATACCAAATGAAATTGGTCTAAATCGCGATACCAACTTCGAAGAGAGAAAATTGTGTTTTATAAATTCGAAATTCTATTCTTACAAGTGTTAAGTTTGCATAAATGTTGTGATCACTTATAAATGGGCCAAGGATAAATAGGATCGAAATTCCACAATAAACATCAAATTATTTTATATTTAATTTATCCTTAAATTAAAACATCTATCAAATAGTGAGATGATCCACGAACCCGACGACATCTATATGCACGGCCAATAAATTAGTTGAATAAAATCAATTATGGATCATAATGACGCTGTTGTAAGATCGTTTTACTTAGTCAAGAAACAAACCATATATTGACAAATTATTTCCGATCTATTCCAAAAGGGAATTTATCACATTACTTATGATAGTTCAAACTATACTTAAATAGCGACATCTTGTGACACAACAATATTAATTGAATTCGTCATAGATCTGTGGCATTTTTAAAAAAACTTTGCATTAAATCTTTTATTATTTTACCAACTGTGGCATCGATGAACAAGTGGAATCGTTTTTTAACCGCGATCTTAGTAGTTGTGATCGAATCTGAAAGAATAAAATTTGACGGGAAAAAAAAGGATGCTCTAGGATTGAGTGGTAGTCTGTGAAAGACTACAACTCTATGGGAAATATCGGGGAACTGTCAAATTATTTGTTAACAACAAAGACGCATGTACGTATAATTTTTACACTTGAGTTAATTTATTAAATTTAAAATATAGATATTCTTTTTTGTTTTAGAATTTACAAATATGTCTTTAACTAAATTCGTTAAATGTTTTAAACATGATATGAAACAAAAAAATCTCAAAGGCAACTGCACAAGGTTACATAACCTCCTTAGGGTAATGTTTTTAGTTAAATTAACTAAGTGTTTTCTTTTTTTTTCTTTTTTTATTATAAAATGTGTGATACTGGATTGAGTTGAACAGTTACGATTTTGGCGTAAAATTCTTCTTGTTTAGTGGACCAAATTCACTATCTTCTGTATCTGACCCGTGACTCAATTTATTCAAGTATTTACAGGGCAGAATACTGCGAATATTAAGTACCGCGAAGTGTAGCTCCGATCGAGGACCAAGACACCCATAAATAGGGGCTGTCTGAACTCGTGGTCAGCTACACCTCTAAGCGCGGTATTGGTTCACTTACAAAACAAATTTATATATTTTTAATTAAAATCAAATTGGAACTGTTCAATTGTGTATTCTAACATACGTATATTAAACGTCTGAATTTCTACAAGGTAAATCTCCAACTACTTACGAATACGGATTGGCTGGATAAATATAATAAAAGCCGTAAAGCACCGTACCTGAAAAATCTTAGCAAACCACCACAGGATACCGACCGATGATGATGATGATGATGATGTGTCATGTCTGTTTACAGACGTTGACGGATATGCTCTTCCAGAAGAGCATAATCTTCCTGAGCAGTTTTGAGTGGGGGTTTGCCATTGCCCTCCACTTGAAGTTTTTTCTGTGTCCATTCATAACCTTTTCGTAGCCTTTTCGTCATCGTTAAATCGTTTTCGGTTTTGCTTGTCAGTTTTTTGAGCCATCTCCAATATTTTTCCTATCTACTTCACTCATTGAACTACTTCTTCTCAAAAAAAAGTCAATGTGCCTTTTGTCTTTAGAACTTTCTCCAATTTTTGGGTATTTTATTTTTTGTTTTATTAGAGAGGATTGTTCACAATTTTCTTCTTCTTTACTATCTTCTCTTTTATTTTTTTTATATTTTTGATTTTCATGGTCTGAGTTTGGGATTTTTATTTCTTCTTTTTGACCACCGAACTCATGCACCAATGCCTTTGCTGATTTTACATCATACAATCGTTGATTATATAAAAGTTTATCTTTTCTAAAGGTCGCTTCTTTTCCCTGTTCTTTTAGTTCATTCATGATTGGTATCAATTGCTTTCTTGACTCTCTCATATATTCAGGCATGTCATCTGTTATGTATATGTTTGTGTTTTTAAGTTTATGTTTAGATTGCATAATTAATATTTTTTTTCTAAATGCAATCATGCCAACTACAATTGCTCTGGTCTTCTCTTGGTCTTTTTTTCCGATTCGATTAACAAAGTCAATATCTTCAATTGAAACATTTAGCATAAGGGTTTCTCGTATCAATTTCATGACCTTTTGTTCAAGTTCATAATAATTTTGTTCTCCCTCTATCAAACCGTGAATAATAAAGTTTCTTTTTCTATTTTCTCCTTCAATTATTTTAATTTTTTTATCTATTATTTCTATTTTTTCTTGATACTCTTTAACATCTAGCTTCAAGATATTGAATTTTTCATTCAAGTTATCGTTAACTTTTTCTAAACCCTCTTTTAGCTCTTTAAACATTTCAATAATCAGCTTTTGATCCATTTTTATTTATTTTATATTTTGATTGTTTTTACAATTTGTTTGCTTTCCCTAACACTTTCTCAATTAATTTTCACTATTTTATTTTATTTTATTTATTTAATTTTTTTTTTTTTTTTTTATAAACAAAATGTAAGTAATACCAGTCTCTTTTTCAAACAAAATGTATAAAATGTACCTTTATTATTCGTATTCTGACATAGAATCAGCAAAGGTATGCTAAACTAATCTGAACAGAATATAGTTATTTTAATTCACTAATTCACTAACCAAATGCGTTTAGCATATACACACAGCACTTTATTATTATTTTTTTTTTATTAAACAGGTAACAACATATAGTTGACAAATATGGCTTTTTATTGAAAACAACTCACTTGAACAATTATTTAAAAACCAAAATTTACTCCGAAAAAATCAGTTTTCCAGAATAATTTTTCGTTAAATCGTTGAACAATTTTTTATTTATAATATAACACAGATTTTATCAAATTTTAAAGGCGCTAAGATACTTTAATTTAGCAAAAAATAGGACACAAAAATAAACACGTCTAACTTAGACAATTATTTTTTTTAACCCGACCGATACACAACCAAAAAAACAAACAACACCAGCCGTTGATGAAATGTCCAGGTATAATTAATTAATCGTTCATGTAAGTCCACTTCTTTGAATTTATACCAATTATCTTTATTTCCAGAGTAAATTATTGTTGCAAGATATCCAGTTACTCCACGATAGTATAATTTTAGAGTAATTCCGTCGATGTAATATTAAAACGTGCTCGCGTTGCGGGCACGAACGTGTAGAATATTAATTTTTATAAAATTTATATTTGATGTGTACCATTCAAAAGTGATTTGTTCAAGAGAGCTAATTTTTAAAATTCTCTAAGCTATTAAGCTCGGTTCCGTATTCATACGCGAACTACGTTGTTTGTTTGTTAAATTTTAATAATTGTTGCGCATGGTGGCCATTCACACGTTAGCGTGTACTAACGTCCGTTCACACGCTAGCGTGATTTTAATTCAACTTTTTTTTTTTAATTGAATGATTTTTCTTTGTTTTTATTTTGTGATTTTGTGTGTGTGCTTAGATTTAGATAGGGTTTTTTAAATTTTTTTTTTGTGTGCTTCTTTTTTATTTATTTTTCACTTTTGTAAATATTTCTTTTCGTGTTCGTGTTTTTAATGATTATTACTTCTTCTGCCCCAATCCGTATAATGTTTTTGATCGCGCTTATTACTATAATTTAAATGATTTTTAATTACTGTCAACCAAACCTACAGTCAAAATACTGTGAACCTTATTGAACGGTTCAGATCTTTCTCAGCACCATTTGTTGATATAGTTGTGAAGAAAATTTTAAAATATTTAATATTTTATGTTCGTTTGGTTTGTAGCTACGATCCACAGTCTTCATTTGATTTGCTAACTCAACATTCGATGTAAAATCGCCTTCTTTGCTTAGAATGTATCCAATTTTCATTTTTAAATTAAATAAATCGCTAATCACTCCCTCTTTTACATTACAATCACTCAATACAACTTCTTTCTCAAAATCACTTAGTCTTGTTAATGTTTGCCTCAAATAGTATACTTTTTTTAAATCAATTCCATTCTCATTTATTTTCACTTGAGTTTCTTCAGAATTATATCCTTTATTTTTGTTGTTGTTATTTTCGATTTTAACCCTTTTTAGGTATCCGTATTTGTTACGCATGCACTCAGAGTCTGTATTATTAAATGATATCCCACCAGCCAATTTTTATTAATGTCTCAATTAAATTGGAATTCGATGGTTCCTTTTCTAAATGGTTTATAGTTTCTAACATTTCGAATAATTTTTTTAAATCATTTCGTTTCCGGGTAACATTGAGATCATTCATTTTGTAAATGTTTAATTAAACTTTTCTTTCAAATTTAAAATTAAATCTCGTTATCACAAAATAATTTTGCAGTTAATTTGCTAAAAGTACAAACATTATTTTGGTTTGTCCATAAAATATTTTCTTTCAAAAAAATGACAATCAAATGTAAATGGAGTTTCGAACAGAATAAGTTTTTATTTTTACAAAATATACTACAAAATTTAATTAGAAACAAGTGAAAACAAATAATTGACTTGGTTAATTGTTGAAATACAGTGTAAAGAAAGTGTTGAATGTCAGTGCTTGCATTTATAAATTTAATAGTTTAAAAAGTTTACACAATTAGCGCTATTTATTTGATTTTATTTATTTAGTATTTTCTAGAATTTTTTTGTTTAACAGTATTTAGAATTCGATTTCGTTTTTCACAAGATCACTATTTGAAGCTACCTGCAAATTTTCAACTCCCTATCTTTTATATTTTTGGAGAAAATGGACACCAAAGCTTTGCCCTAATTGGTTCCCTTATACAGGTAAAAGCGTAAACAATGATGTTTACGAAAAAATGTTTCAAATTTCACGTATTTGTTTTTATATGATTCTCATTTACGAATTCAATCTGACTTATTTTGCCCTGAGGACGCTATACAACTTTCAGTTAGATATCTCGTTTGATTTTTGAGTTATCGTGTCCACAGACAGGCGGACATACGGATCGACGAACCGACGCACAGAGCGGAGTCTGTAATATTAAATAAAATAATGATAAATCAGATTTAAGAAATATTTTTCGAAAATTCGAATCAATTCAAACTTACCAAACGTTATTCGAAAATAATTAACTATTGAATTAGAACCATGATTAGACATCTAGTTGCTTAGAAAAAAAATTTATAATTTTAATTAGTAAAGTTCCCGAAAGAAAGTTATTGACATTTTTTTTAAATGATTTAACAAATAATTATAGAAAATCAAAAACCCGACTGTGTTAATTAAAATCTGAATAGAAAGAAACAAGTCCGTAAACCAATTCAAATCTTCCCAATAATGAGCCCCGACTGTTCAAGTCCCTATGTAAACTACTGGACTTGTTTTTTCTTTTCAGATTTTAATTGACACAGTCGGGTTTTTGATTTTTTAAATTATTAATTTTATCTTAAGCTTTTTCCCGCCACTAAAAAAATCGTCTTTTTAAACCAGTTTAAACCAAAACTTTGCCATTTTGTGTTTTTATACAAACACCCATGAAGATAAGGGTTTTTAATACGAAAATAACGATATTCGTTATATTCCAGACCCTCCAAATGAGAAGTCTCTGGCTATGAAAATATTCGTAGAGAACAAAAGCTATTATAAGGAGCCACATTGACAACAGATTCTCTTATTTCGTAAATCAAAACTTTTCCCAAAATGCGTCATCTGATCATTTTTCTGTTGTATTGAAATATTGACCGATGATGTATACGATTTTAATGTTCTTAAATATACAATTTGGAATATTTCGACTATTATTAATAAAATGAAAATATTTGTCATAAACAAAGTTGTAGATAAAATTTTACTCCAATTTATCAATGATTGCATAATAATTGATCGAAACATTAAGGTTATTTATCTGCCTTTCAAAAGTACTTTACTGCATCACATCTGATTGGTAGATAGATATGGAATTCTAGCCGGAAGTTTAAGTTTGTGTTTTTTAACAAACAAACAAAAAATTAATGGTCGAAATGGAGGAAGTCATTAAAAGATGTTAGGGACATTTCACAAAGTTACTGTTTTTATTTTTTTCTTTAGTGATTTTAATTAATACTAAGTTGGTACCAACTGACTTTCTCAAACATCCGCCAATAACAGCCTTCGTTATGCGGTAGTTGTTATTGTACACACATTTGAATCGGTCGGCCCCTTCGGGTCGACCGGTTTGAGTTCATAATTTTTTACTTTTTTCAATATAATTAATTCGTTTCTCGATCTGAATAGATCTTTTTCTTTCGATTGATTGAATTAAATCAATCTAAATATAATTTAAACATTGTCGAGTCAGTGATTCTGTTTTCTTTTCAAAGTTTCAATTTTTTCAATGTTGAAACGCGTGTGGTTTTCAACATTTTAATTTCTATTTAACAATGTGTTAAAGTTTAATTTCTAATCGATTTTTATCTTGATAATCAAGTTTAATTTTGAATTCATATTGATAATTACAAGTGAACCACGTGTGATTTAGTGTAGTGAACTTAACATTTTCTACTTTTCCCGCCATTGAGGTGATTTAACGCACATTGTAATTTTTATTATAAAAGGTGCATCAATTAAAAGTCAATAACCAGCAGTAGCAAAAGCGTGAACAAATTCAACGTAAAGGTTTGATAAACTATCCTAAATTCCCTTTTCCTGAGTTTATCCGATCAAACCTTTAAATATTTAACTAGTGTCAACCTGGATAAAAAAACTGGTGAGTACATATTATTTTTCATACAGTCCATAGTTCTCAAACGTTCTTAAAACTCGCTAATTGTTGGGAAATAATTAAGTTTTCGTGAACCAGCGATCATCGCCCCAACATTTTTTGGTCACTTCAAGCCAAATACATGTTTTTTCATTCAATTCAAATAATCACGTGTTTTTTTTTTGTGTTTTTTTCTTGACAAATAATTGCGTAACAGTTTGGCAATAACAACCTTCGCTTTTCACCAGTCCAGTCGACGCCATTTTGAGATTTAATATTTGATAAATAATAAAAAACTACTCTTTTCATAAAATAGATGTCACTATTGACTATTTTTTTGTTCAAATCACAAATCATAATATTTACATTGTATTTTTCAATTGTCAAAATTTATTAAATGACATTTCAAAAATAAATGTAAATGATTTATTTTTTTTTGACTTTAATTATTAATTTAACTTCATTTAATTAAATCGCATTTGATTAAAATTTCGTATTAATTCAATATTATTTAATACTCAATTGATTTAATTAGTTTCAATTTCTTATAGGGAAAATTCGTAAACGTATGGTTATTGACTTTGATTGATTTTTTTTAAATTAATTAATTTCATACTTTTATTTCAATCCACTTGTATTCTAAAAAGTTTAAATTGTTTATTCTTGGGTATCAAATAAATTCATTATTCATTCATTGATTTTCATTCGCTCTCAAGTATTCGAGGTTTTCAAAACAAATTTCAATTCATATATAATACTGAGTGTCCGGGTAACTCTGCTGATTTGCTCTAATTTATTAAAAATTTTCTTTTGATTTTAAACAAATTTAATTTCAGTGGTTCTGTAATTCGATTGAAATCATCAACGTATCGCTCATCAATAATATTTTAATTATTTAAAGTCATTTGATTGTTTTATCAATCCTTCATCAATTAATATTATTCCTTTTTTCAATTTTATTTGCATTTTCATTCAAGTATGGCACAAGTTATTGACAGCTTACTCCAATATGGAGAAACCATGGAAACAGTGAAGGAAAACCTAGTCCTTCATCGTGAAAATGCCTTTGCGCAAGTAAACGCAATTTATGACACTGTAAGGGGTCTTACACAAGCAGATTTCTTACAGTGTGAATTATTATATAAAAAACTGCCATCCTTCATTGAAAATCATAAAATAATTCAGGGTGATATTTTGAAATTTAATTCTGCTGTAGAAAAACGTAAGCGAATCGAAACAGTTTCAGCTCAAATAGCTTACGATCAGTTGACATTTTCAATCGAGCTGCATTACCACAAATTGAAGGCGTTAATGCCAGACAAAGTTTCTGATTCAACATCGGTTGATTCAATCAAACCTCTTCAACAGGATAACAGTTTAGCTCGTATTAATTTACCCCAATTCAATGGCGATATAGATTCCTGGTTGGAATTTATTTCCATATTTGACAGCCTTGTCCATTCAAAACATATGGACAATATTTGCAAATTTCGATACCTTAAAACCTCGTTGAAAGGGGATGCGGCAGCTGTGATTTCTGGGTTTGCTTTAACTAGCGAAAACTACCCATTAGCATACGAAGCATTACGTTTTCGCTACAACAATAAAAGGCGCATAGCCAGTTTTTATTTACAAAAAATTTTAGAGTTCAAGACAACCCATTTGTCTAATTTAAATAATTTAAATTCATTTCTCACCACTCATGAAACTGCAGTAAAATCTATTCGCTCTATGGATTTACCAGATTTAATTGATTTCATTTTTTTCAACTTAACACTAAATAATCTGGACACTAATATGCGCCGTGAATTTGAATTACGTCATTCAGACAAGGAGATTCCGTCATACACGGATTTAATCACGTTTGTTACTAATCAGCTTCGCTCATTAGAGTTGCAATTACCCACTACTCGCACCAGTAGCTCAACGTTTCCAAAAACAAATAAACCCAAATCATTTTTAGTAAACACCGCTCACAACACGAACAAAATTTCTTCATTTAAACAAAACTCTCAGATTTCAAAATGTATTCGCTGCAGAGGCCCTCATAATCTCGCAGCTTGTCCTTCATTTTTAAAAATGGAATTATCGAATAAATATCAATATTTAAAATCACTTACTCGTTGCTTCAATTGTTTAGGTTCTCATCTCCGAAGCCAATGTGCTTCTAAAAACGTATGTCGCAAGTGTGATTCTAATCAACATCACACTACCCTTCATCCTGGGTTTCAATCACCGGTCACGTCGGCAACCAAAGCCACCGTTTCGGACTTGAATGCGTCTCCCTCAAACTCAATCACTCAACCCCCTCACAGCACCGGTAACGACATCCCGGCGCTGTCATGTACTTCATATGCCCAAAACCCACAAGGGGTCTTACTCGGCACAGCTCAAATTTTAATTAATACCCCCAGTGGTAATTATTTTTCTGTTCGGGCACTTGTGGACCCTGGCTCCCAAGTGTCAATTATTTCATTATCATGTTGTCGTGCTCTGGGTTTACCTATTAAACCCACTTCAACTCAAATTTCTGGTATTGGCGCCACCGAAACCTCTTGTCATGGTACGGTTTCGTGTATTTTAAAGTCAAAATATTCTGACATAAAAGTCTCTACAACTACATATGTCATGTCTACTATTTCGTTAAATTTACCTTCAGTTGAATTGTCTCAAGAAGTCATCAGTCGCTTCACGTCACTCAAATTGGCAGATAGCCAATTTTATAAATCATCCCCCGTGGATTTCTTAATAGGGGCAGATTTGTTCCCCTCTATATTGTCATGTACGGATTCTCAAACTATTCAGGGATTCCCTTCCGCCATAAACAGTATTTTTGGGTGGTTAATTATCGGTACTGTTGAGGGCAACCCCCCTACTCAACCCATTTCACTTCTGAGCACTGCTCAAACAAGTGATCACTTACAAAATTTTTGGGAAACTGAAGAAGTTTCGGTTTCCATCCCCTCAAATCCTTCAGATATTTTGGCGGAACGCCATTTTAAAGACACGCATTCGCGTGACTCAACGGGTCGATACATTGTCGCTCTTCCGTTTCGTCCGGGCAGCCTCCCTGCCCTTTTCAACAAGGAGCGTTCACTCGCTTCCTTTATTAATTTGGAAAAAAGATTGTCTAAATTTCCAGAAAAATACAAGGCGTATACCGAATTCATGGATGAATACATTTCATTATCTCACATGTCAAAGGCAACTAACTCATCAGGTTATATAATTCCCCATCATTGTGTCACTAAGAACACTAGTACATCCACCAAATTACGTGTTGTTTTTAACGCCTCGGACCCAGGTTATAACAAAATTTCTTTAAATTCATTATTGTTGGCCGGTCCTAAATTACAAAACGATATCTCGGATATCCTTTACTCATTCCGTTTTAACGCAATAGCCTTGTGTTCTGATATACGTCAAATGTATCGACAAATTTTGGTACGTCCAGAAGATCGCATTTATCAGCATATATTTTACCGACCATCCACTGAATCCGACGTCGTTGAATTTGAACTAAATACCGTAACAAACGGATTAGTTCCTTCCGCTTTTCTTGCACAAAGGTGCCTAAAACAATTAGTTATCGACGAAGGCAATCATTATCCTTTGGCTTCTCAAGCCCTTCTGCACAACACTTACGTTGATGATATTATTACTGGTGCTTCGTCTCCTGAACAAGCCAAAACTTTAATGACACAATTACAAACTTTAATGAGTAGGGGAGGTTTTGAGTTGCGAAAATGGACTAGCAACGATCCTTCCATATTAGCTGATCTCCCTGTAGATCACATCGAGACGCCATTTCTGTTCGAAACGGAGACTGTGTTCAAAATACTTGGGCTGCTATGGGACCCAAACACAGATAGTTTTCTATTTCAATTTAAAGCATTCGAAAACGTTTTGACAAAACGCACTTTGCTTTCACATGTGGCAGGAGTGTATGATCCTTTGGGTTTTTTAGCACCTATTACTTTTAGCTTGAAGTGTATTCTGCAAAAGTTATGGTTAGATCACTCAGGGTGGGACGACCCTGTACCTCCACATATTCGTCAAATTTGGGACCTCCATCAACAAAACATGTATCTCGTAGCTCAAATTCGCCTTCCCCGTTTCATTGCTCCTTCAGAAAGTAGGTCGGTATGGTTGGCCGGTTTCTCTGACGCTAGCCAGCTTGGATACGCAGCTGTGCTTTATCTCTGTTGTGATAATGGATACTCAATAACATCAAATTTATTTGCTGCTAAAACTAAGGTAGCTCCATTAAAAACCCTGAGCATACCGCGCCTGGAACTCTGCGGAGCACTTCTGCTTAGCAAACTCGTCTCGCCTGTCCGTCAAACTATGCCGAATTTGTTCAAAATTCCCCCACGTTTATTCACCGATGCTCACATCGTTTTATATTGGCTCAACACTCCTCCACATTTACTCAAAGTTTACGTTGCCAATCGTGTTGTAGCCATTCAACAAATTACTCAACAAATATGCTGGTCTTATATTCATACTTCTGTCAACCCTGCTGATATCGCATCTCGCGGACTGACCCCTGATCAGTTTTGCAAATCAACTCAACATTACTTGTGGTTTCACGGACCATCGCTAATTTCGGAGCCTCTCAGTCAGTGGCCCCCTCCTTTTACGGATACAATTTCCAATATTGCTGAGCTGCCTGAAATTAAACCCTTGGCTCTCGCAGCCAATTTAATTACTCCGGATCAAATGTTAGAATTATTTTCTCGCTTTTCATCATGGACGCGTTTGATCCGAGTAGTCGCATGGATGCTTCGTTTCATCAAACAGTGTAAAGCACGCCTACAGCATCTAGAACCCATTTCTGGTCCGTTGTCCGTCACTGAATTAGATTTTGCGAAAATCAAAATCATTCATATAACTCAAAAATATTATTATTCCTCCGAAATTCGTTTGTTATCCGCTCATAAAGCTTTTAAAGGCAGTCTCAGCTCGCTCAGTCCGTTTTTAGATTCTTCTTCCATAATTAGAGTGGGTGGTCGCCTCAACCACTCCCCGCTCTCTTCAGCTTCCAAGCACCCCATTTTGTTGCCTAAAGTGGCACACATCTCACAATTAATATGCGTTCAGGCTCATTTGTGTTCTCTTCATTCTGGGCCCAGAGCAGTCCAAGCTTCTGTTCAAGCTCTTTATTGGATTCCCGGGCTTCGTGGTCTCGCTCGGAAAGTGATCCGTAACTGTCCCACATGCTACAGATTTCGTGCTGTGCCCTTCACGCCTCAAATGGCAACTTTACCCGAATCTCGAGTCAACCCCCTCGAAACCATTTTCTCATACCGGAGTCGACTTCGCCGGTCCATTCATTGTTAAATCCGGCAACCCACGTAAACCTCGTTTAACAAAAGGTTATCTCTGCATTTTTGTGTGTTTTTCCACAAAATGTGTCCATCTTGAGTTCGCTTCAGAACTCACTACTCAATGCTTTCTAGCAGCACTGGATCGATTTGTAGCTCGTCGGAGTCTTCCATCCGACATATATTCCGATCAAGGTCGGAATTTTCTTGGCGCCTCACGCCTTTTAAATGAAATTTCTATTTTCTTAAAAGAAAATCGCGAGAACATCTCCGATTATTTGTCTCTTAAAATTGTACAATGGCATTTCAACTGTGCATATGCACCTTGGTTCGGGGGTTTATGGGAAGCTGGCGTCAAATCCGCCAAATCGCTCCTCAAACGCATGTTCAAGGAATCTTCCTATTCCGTTGAAGATTATTTCACGATATTCGCCCGCATTGAAGCGGTGTTGAACAGTCGCCCACTGTGCGATCTGCCTGCTGATCCTTCTGAGGCATCGTCTTATTTAACCCCTGGACACTTTCTTACCGGCACCCCCTTGACCTCGTTGCCCGAACGATATCCACCTTGTGAACAGCCCGTTCGTGACCGTTGGCTGAACCTGCGCCAGTTGGTTCAGAGTTTTTGGAAGCGTTGGTCTAAAGAGTATTTAAATACTTTAATTCAAAGAAACAAATGGAAAACGCCTGCCGCCACCCCTGAGGTTGGGGATGTCGTATTAGTAAAAGGGGATCAAACTCCCCCACTTTCTTGGCCTATTGGTCGTATAATCAGACTTCACATGTCTGCAGACGGTATACCTCGTGTTGCCGATTTAAAACTTGCGGATCAGCAAGTAGTTACTCGGGCGGTCGCCAGACTGCTACCATTGCGTGGGTCGATCGAGTAATCCCATTTCATCATTCGCTCCCCCATTTATTCATTTTTTTTTTTGGAATTCAAATATTTTATCCGTTAGATTTCAAATATTCTTTGTTTTCTCTTCTTTCATGTACATTGTTGACATTTTCAATTTGTTTGGTCCCATGTAACCGAATTTTTCCCTTTTTGTTTAGGTAGGCTCAAATTCTATCGAATTTGGGGGGGCGACTTATGTTAGGGACATTTCACAAAGTTACTGTTTTTACTTTTTTCTTTAGTGATTTTAATTAATACTAAGTTGGTACCAACTGACTTTCTCAAACATCCGCCAATAACAGCCTTCGTTATGCGGTAGTTGTTATTGTACACACATTTGAATCGGTCGGCCCCTTCGGGTCGACCGGTTTGAGTTCATAATTTTTTACTTTTTTCAATATAATTAATTCGTTTCTCGATCTGAATAGATCTTTTTCTTTTGATTGATTGAATTAAATCAATCTAAATATAATTTAAACATTGTCGAGTCAGTGATTCTGTTTTCTTTTCAAAGTTTCAATTTTTTCAATGTTGAAACGCGTGTGGTTTTCAACATTTTAATTTCTATTTAACAATGTGTTAAAGTTTAATTTCTAATCGATTTTTATCTTGATAATCAAGTTTAATTTTGAATTCATATTGATAATTACAAGTGAACCACGTGTGATTTAGTGTAGTGAACTTAACATTTTCTACTTTTCCCGCCATTGAGGTGATTTAACGCACATTGCAATTTTTATTATAAAAGGTGCATCAATTAAAAGTCAATAACCAGCAGTAGCAAAAGCGTGAACAAATTCAACGTAAAGGTTTGATAAACTATCCTAAATTCCCTTTTCCTGAGTTTATCCGATCAAACCTTTAAATATTTAACTAGTGTCAACTTGGATAAAAAAACTGGTGAGTACATATTATTTTTCATACAGTCCATAGTTCTCAAACGTTCTTAAAACTCGCTAATTGTTGGGAAATAATTTAGTTTTCGTGAACCAGCGATCATCGCCCCAACAAAAGATTATCAACATTAAAAGAATGTTTCCACCTGATTCACCATGTATACAAATATATTTAGAAAATTTGACTATTATTTTCTTTAATTTATTAAATTTCAAAATAGAAATTATTTTTATTTATAAAATTGTCCAAAATCGTTCAGAAAGGAAACACACAATAAATAAAATATATCGTTTCGATACTGTAATCTCGTGAAATAACTTGTACACAGTTTTGTTTAAAATGAAAAGAATTAATTTATTTCTTTAACTTCAATAAATAACAACACTGAATACAAATAATATTTAATATAATTATGCAATATTAATTGCGTGATAAAGCTGCTTTTCAAAACTATTCTTGATCTCTGGAAAGATTTAACACAAGTGAATTCTTTAACCAATTTAGGCAGCGGACATCATAGCCAAACATCTGTGCCGGCGAGAATATTATTTCTACGAGCTTTTTATGTACTAAGCTCGTAACTATTCTTATAACCATATTAATCACTATTAATTCAGTTACCGGTAATTACAGTTACCTTAATTATAACATATATAGCGTAGTAGTGGCCTGTTATCTGCCATACTAGTAATCATTACACAATCAGATGTCACTCTACTACAGATACTAAATATAAATATCTCGAAAACCGCTGGGTTATATGAAAAGAAGCCATAGGTCAAAAATTGCTTACAAACATCCAAAACAAACTTACGTTTAAAAACGAAACATACAATTTTTGTTTTTTAATAAAATTTATTTATGAACATTTATTGGAAATGGTTATTATAAGTATTAAATTATAATTAATTTCGATTTTAATCGATGTTGGAAAATGGGATGGTGACATAAATATATATTTCTAGCTAATTTCCATCTGTTGGATAGTAATTTTGAGCTTTCAAAACTCAAAAGAAACGCTGAAAAAACCCAAAATGATTCAAATATGCTAGTCACAACCATAAACAATGCCAATACCCGAAAAAAACTATATTTTCTTTTTCTGGCATCGACTAGCCTTCTTTACTGACCACAGACGAAGGATTACTTGACTCCCGCAACTCCCTTTGCACCTCTCTATAAGAGTAAAATCGTAAATATCTGTACTATAACATATTTCTAGCAAACTTAGCTGTATAATGCCGAAGACCAACGCTATGTTGGTATTTGAGAAATGAAGTTCTTTTCAACTTCTAATTAAGGTGGTTAAACACTTAAAATATCGCAAATATGTTTCGCGCAGGAAGTAGAATTAGGTTTTTTTTTCTATAAATCCCAGCATAAAATTGTGCATTTCTGTTTTATAAATAAAAACTTTTCTAGAATATTTACTTATAAATATTTTCATTCATAATTTTTTCTCTACTTGAGGCGTTCTTATCTCACGCATTTTCAACCATTCAAATTAGCAAAATTATTGTCAAAATCAAAACTAATAACAATTGACTTATTTTTTCTCAATAATTCATGAAAAATTTTAAATTATATTTACCATTTATTTTCAGATTATAGAGGCGTAGACTTAGACCCTGAAAAATAGTCACTTTCAAATATAAATATTTAAATTGAATTTTTCCAGGAAATTTATCAAAAAATTTGTTGAAAAAGGATTAGAAAATAATTGTATTGATTTTCCTGAAAATCATTTATTTATTAAGTAATTTTGACCCATAACTTATTTGAACGTGTTGTCTGTTCAAGATATGATTATTTTGGTTGTTTTTTATTCAATTCTTTTTAGCATAAAAATTGCCTGAGATAAGTCACAATAATAGTATATTAACTCTTATGGTTTGGAACTCTACTTTGTGGAACATGTTTTAATTAAATAAAAAAACACAATACTTTTTTTTATTTAATTTATTCCACTGATTTATTAAAATATATATTTTAACAATTAAAATACATTTCACTGTATTTTTATACAGTATTTTTATCAATTTAAAAATGTAATTTTTTTGTGACATATGTTTCGTACCAAATTGGTCATTTTCAAACAATGTGAAATTTTATAGATTGTCAGCGGTTTATATACCTGAGAATTATTGGTAAACATATTTACAAAATGATAAAAATTGTTGTGTTTAAAATTTTTTGTATATTTCCATAGCCTCCAGAATATCCAATCTGTAACCCTTCGATGCTGCGTGTAATATTTCAACTGTAGTTGGGAAACTATGACCCTGTTCGATAAGATGGTTAGCGAATGCCTACTCCTTGTTTTGTTTTTATGTATATATGTGTGCGGCTTGAATACAACCTTGAACCGGGTTTTTTGTAGGTTATTCCCAATTCTGCCTGACAATGGTCCAAGGTACCTGACAACTTTAAAGGTTGGCTGGCTCTAAAATGTTAGGATAGGCGGCTTTTAAAGCTAACTTTTTCTGTTTTTTTATCAATAACCTATCCACCATATTAAGATCGTGTCTTATATACAAAAAAGGTGATATGAATGACCCTAACAACTATAGAGGTATCACTCTGCTAAACAGTATCACTAAGATTTATACGTACATGCTTAGCGAAAGATTACAGCAATGGGCACAATTGTCTAATGCCATTCCAGAGAACCAGTCAGGATTCAGAAAAGGAAGAGGTTGCCTGGATAACATATTTGTTTTAAATAGTTTAATAAATGATCATCTCACAAAAGTTAAAGGGAAATTGTTTGTAGTATTCGTGGACTTAAAAAAGGCTTTTGATACCATAAACCATTCCTGCCTTTGGTATAAATTACATGCATTGGGTATCAGCAGGAAAGTGATATCTGTGATTTCCAACCTATATAGTAATGCGAAAATTATTTTTACTGCCAGAAATCATGAATGCTTAAACATCCACTTCTTTTTAATTTATCTAAGTCCACTTTATTAATCTAAGTCCACTTCTTTTTAATTTTTTTATGTCGGATCTGCAAGACTACTTCGAACAAAATTTAATAAGGGGAGTTGAATTAGATGAACGTACGTGTGCGAGTCATTTGTGTTACGCTGATGATACCACGCTTTTAGCTAACTCTGCAAAACAACTGCAAGAAAGCCTTCACGTCTTGAACAATTATTGTGTTGCTAACAAACTTCTTATCAACCCTGAAAAAACAAAGGCAATGGTGTTCAGCAAAGGTGGTAGGCTACAGAGTGATACTCAATTGCGCATTGAAAATAACCCTATTGAAATAGTGAGAGCATTCAACTTTCTAGGAGTTATATTTACTAGCTCGGGCACTTTCACAGAAGCGGCAAACACTGCGATTAAAAAAGGAAACGTAGCTATTGGTAGTGTCAGGGAGCTATTTGTGAAAGCCAGATGTAACTCTGAGCTAGCTAGAACTAGGCTTTTTACTACAATTGTCACCTCAACAACATTATACGGTGTAAAAGTGTGGGGTCCAAGGCATCTAAGTGAATTAGATAGGGTGCAAAGTTGCTTCTTCAAAAGAATCTACAATTTACCACGTAATACACCACATTATATGATTCGCAAAGAACATAGTAGAGACCACTTAGGAGCGTATGCTCTTGCTATGGTTTTGAATTGGTGGAGCAAACTTTTTGCTTGTTCTGACACTAGATTTGTGAAAAAATGCTACTTACACCTACTTCATAACGCAAATAGTGATAGCGTTATTATAAAATATAACTGGGTATCCCAACTAAAAAAAATTGTTTTAAGCTTAGGGTTTGAGTCAATCTGGGCTAGTCAAAGTCTACATGAACTAAAAGAAAACCAACAAGCCATGGTCCAGAAATACACAGAAAATATAAAAGAACAGGATGATTCAAGAATTCTTGAGTCTTCTTATTCTTACCTATACAAATATCTTCTGTCAAAATCATGCGACTACCTAACTTTGCCTATTAACATAGAACACATGAGGTTAATTGTCCAACTGCGCGTAATGGGAAAGTTACACATCAGGCTCCTATTAAGAGGAGTGGTTTACAAGTGGAGCAGCCAGGAGGAGTGTAAGATCTGTAATACCAGGGAAAATGAAACGCTAGAACATTTTATCCTGAAGTGTCCAGTTTTAGCACATTTGAGATGCGCATATTTGGGAGAGATAGTCAACAAACAATCATTGAACCCACTAGCCGAATTGCTTTCCCACACTGGACCTAATGAAGTCAACAGATTGTTCTTTTTTTGTATAAATGCCTTAAAGCTTCGAGCTTTTTCTCTAGAAGAATAAGAAACTAGCATCTGTGTTGTTTTAATTGATAGTGTCTTTTATTGTTATTATTGCTATTATTATTATTATTGTTATTGTTGTTAATGTTATTATTGCTATTATTGTTATTTTTACTGTTATTTTTGCTGTTATTGTTATTATTATTATTGTTATTGGTATTATTATTATGTTTTTTTTTCTCGGATGATATTCCTTGAATTTAATTTTATACTTGTTACGTTTTATTTTCTTATCAATTTCATAATTCAATTCAATCAAATTTTATATTTATTTTTCTATTTAATTTTTAGGATTAATATATGATTGTGTTTCTCTTCTTTTTCCTTTTTGCTGGTTTTTTTTAATCAAGCAATAATAGATCTTTTTTGTATAATAAATGTCATCTCCTGTAATAATCTAATGGATTTAAATACAGTAATTTATTATTATTATTATTATTATTATTATTATTATTATTATTATTATTATTATTATTATTATTATTATTATTATATTAAGATCGAAGGCATTATTAACCGCGATACTCTTGATGGTGTTTATTTCGTTTTTAAATTTAGTAGGTGAAAGTGGTATGGTTATAGCCCTATGTATCATTGAGTTATACGGTGATAATTTCTGGCTATTATGGTGGAAGGAATCTTTTGGAATAGTCCCATTGAAGTAACTGGGTTTCCTATAAATGTCGAATTTCAAGCCATTTCCTGACTTAATGATTGTTAAGTCCACAAAATTTATTTTATTATCACGTTCCATGTCGATTGTAAACTGAATTCTTGGGTTGATTGCATTCAACCACTCAACTAGAGAAGAAAGTTTTCGATATGATCCATCGAAGCATATGAGAATGTCATCAACGTACCGATACCAGAACTTTATGTTTTTGGTTTGATCACTTTTGAAAGTATATTTTCAAACGCAGCCATATAAATTTCAGCCAAGAGTGGGCTTAGTGGGCTGTCCATGGCTAGACCATGTATATATATATATATATATATATATATATATATATATATATATATATATATATATATATATATATATATATATATATATATATATATATATATATATATATATATATATATTCTTTATTGATATACAAAAAGCAAATCAATCATTACAAAATTACATTTTGTGTTACAATATATGAAAAATAAAATAAAACTAAATAAAATAACATAAAATTCCTTATATTAAAAATCTTAATTGTCATATTTTTAATGTGTGTAAAGCATCAAACCTGGCTATCAAAACAACAAACTTTTCCTCTTCGATAGAATGAAATTAATATAAGTCGTCACTACTATTGCTTTATCATACTCAGAAACATTTAAAATGTTCGTTAGGTTATTAAATCCCATTGCAGAAACCCTATCTCTTTCTGTTCCTCTGGTACCTTCACAATCCATAAGTAAATGTTGCCCAGACTCTAGCCCACCACATAGAACACACATCTTGTCTCCTAATGAATTTCGTACATTGTTCCAGGCGTAAGTGCTTAGTCTGAACGAAGCTAGGATTTTCCTCTGGTCTCTATTTAATATATTTAGATATGGTGCGCCAGTTTCGAAATGGGGTATGCATGAAAACATCTGCATTGATACCATAGAGTTCACTTCATGTAATACTTTTTCTAGATAGTATTCCTGCACTTGTTTTTTTATTCTTCCTTTTGTCCAATTTTCGCAATTTTCAGCTGTCATTTCCATAAGATTTAATTGTGCTTTTATATTAGTTTCTAATCCGCATGCAAGACCTACTTGTTGTAGTTTTTTGTTGCCATTTTTAATTCTTCTATAATAAGCCAATGATAGTGAGATAAAATGCGCTGCAATCGGTTTTCTTCCAATTTCTACTAGAACCCCGCTGTTGCATGATGATTTTGATATTCATAATATTTCTTTATAAAATTTATTACAAAATACTTCATTTTCATATTCAATTTTTTGTGCTCCCCAAATTTGGCTACCATACGATAGAATGGGTATAATCAGCGCATTAAATAACATGAGAATAATTTTAACCGGTAAGCTTTTGAGTTTATAGATATACTTTCTCAGAGATATGAGGGCTTGTTTCGAGTATCATTTGCTGTTGATGAAATTTTCAGCTACCATTATGTGTTAAAAATACTCCTAAGTATTTAAATTTATTAACTATTTCGATTTTCTTTTCTCCAATGAAAAACATTTCTTTTTTGCTTGCCCTACTTCCTTTGCTTATGACTAGCATTTTGGTTTTCTGGGCGTTTATTGTTAGTCTCCACTTATCAGAAAATAGCACTATATCATCAGCATACATCAAGGTTTTGATTTCATAGTTTTTAATACAAGGTGCTATTGTATCAACTTCTTCTAGGGCATCAGGTAGGTCATTCATAAACAGTATGAACAAGATCGCTGAGAGTTGGCATCCTTGTCTCAGTCCTTTTGAGGTATAGATGCTTTTTGACACGGTGAAAAGGTTTATTTTAGTACAGCAGCTCGCGCTGGTGTAAATTGATTTAATTATTTCTTACATTTTACTTGAAATTCCTATATTTTTCAGTTTATGCCATAGCATGTTTCGGTCGACTGAGTCAAAAGCTTTTGTTAAGTCAATAAAACAACAGTAAAGTTTTCGTCTTTTCATTGCTAAACATTTTTTCATAAGGGCATCTATTATGACTATGTTGTCTATAGTTTCATATGATGCCCTAAATCCTGATTGGAATTCGGATATAATATTATTTTCAATGATCCAGTTTTCATTTCCATTCCAGATAACATTTTTGTATAAATTTCCCCAAGATTGGTAGTAGAGTTAAACCTCTGTAGTTGTTTACATTTTTCTTATCCCCTTTCCCCTTATATATATTGCATATTATTCCTGTTGACCACTGTTCAGGGAAATATTTTAGTTCACTCATTTTGTTGAAGATGTCTTTCAATAAATTAAAATTTGATTGATTACTAAATATGTATTGGTAAATTTCATTTGGTATCCCGTCTATACCAGTTACTTTTCTTAACTTTAAATTTTCAATAGTTTCGCGTAATTCTTCTTCTTTAAATGCACAGTCCAGTTGTTCTATTCTCGGTATACACTTGATATCCTCTGAGTCTGGACATATTTGACTTTTGTCGCTTCTGTACAGTGACTCGTAGTGTTCCAACCATTCTTGTGTGGTGATCAGGTCATGTTCTTTTGAAGGTTTGGTATCTCCTTTTATGTAAGACCAAAGACATTTACTGTTGTATTCCATAAAGTTTATTATCTCATTGATTTGGGCTTCCTCCGCTTCTCGTTTCTTGCTTTTACAAATTTTCTTAAACTCGTTTCTTATTTTCAAAAAATTCTCTTCTCTTTAACCAGAAAATATACAAAGGTTTGCTTGTATATTTTCTAGTTAAATTCAAAATAGTTTTGTTTGAGAATGGTACGTAAGGTGTTGATGACATCATCAATGATCAATGGGTTGGTGCCTTTTTTCTCTAGGATGTCTTGCACATTCCTAATACACTCTTAGCCTAATACACTCTTGACAGGGAATGTTTCTAAACATATTGAAGATATCTATCGATACCAATTTGTATCGGGACGCATGTTGACTTTGGCTAACTTCTATGTTAGGTCCAATGAATTCTTTACAGAGTGAATGTTCTGAAAGTCGGAAAGTTCTTTAATTATTTGATCCAGTTTCTTAGAAATTTTTCTTGAGGGGCAACCCATGTATGAGACAACCGGCCTAATTGGTTTATTTTCTTTATGGTTCTTTATAAGACCATAGAGTCTGAGTACTCTTGGATTCATTTCGGTTAACTGATATTTCATTATTGATAAAAATTTAATTCCCATTTTTTATACAGTTTCTTATTTGCTGTTGATACTTATCCGTAGGAATGGTCCTCATGCGTTGAATTTTCTCTTTTTGTATAAAATCTCCAACCTTGTTTATGTAATCTTGTTTTTTCATGATAATGGGTGAACCTTTATCGTCCTTAGTGATAATAAGGTTGTCGTCTTTAAATTTTTTGTTGATGTTTTTAATAACTTTGTTAATCCTCAAACTACTTTTATTTGTTTTTGAATTTGATTGTATGGTCTTCTTTATCAGTTCTTTTGTAAGATGAAAATTGTTATTTCTGAGAGCAACTTCTACATCGGCTATTAAAATTTCTTTTTCGTATTTTAAATTGGTCGGTAGTGCATATTTCAATCCTTTGTCTAACAACCGGAGTTCTTCATTGTTAAATTCAGTATTGCTTAGAATAATAGTGCGTTTCTCAAATTGAAACTGAGGGGTAATAATCTGTGGAGTGTTTGTCTCAACAGAACCCAATTTCTTCAGTTTAGCATGTTGTTTCAAAAATATTGTGTGTATTGTTTCATTGACTTTTGTCCTTACTTGGTCGTCATAAACTTGGAATTCTATAGGATGTAATTTTGCAGTGAGTTCCATATGGACTATTTTTAAATAAATGAAGATAGTGTTACGCTTATTATACCATTTTTTAGCTTCTGTTTTTAACCAAATTTTCTTTGCAAATTTAATTTCTTTCACTGGTGCTTCACCTTTGACTTGTGTTTTTTTTAACACTCTTTTCTCAGGCATTCTTGAATGAACCAATTGCGTTGAGAAAAACCTCGAGCTTTCATTATCAATTTAAAATAAAATTTGAGCTACTCCATTAAACTTGCTAGTTGTATCATTCTTATGGTTTAGTTTGGAGTTTTACTTTGTGGAACATTTTTTAATTAAATCAAAAAACACAATTCTTTGCTTATTTACTCCAGTGATTTATTAAAATATATATTTTAACAATTAAAATACATTTCACTGTATTTTTAACAATTTCAAAATGTATTTTTTTTGTGACATATGTGAAATTTTTTAGATTGTCAGCGGTTTATGTACCTGAGAATTATTAAAAACAAATTAAAATATTTGGACTACAAATTTTAGATTAGATTTTAGTCCAAATATTAAACAAAAAATACGTTATTAAAAGTCTTAATTTGCAAAGAAATGGTTTTTTTCATTTTTAGCGTCTTTCAGACCCCGAAAGGGGGGAAGGTATATAAAAGTTAATTAATAAAAATATCTTAAATTTCGGCATAATTTTAGACCTTTTTAAAATCTTTTAAAAGTGATTTTATTCTATCTGATTCACTTTACGGTTTAAACTCGCTTCACCCCAATGGCCCGCACGGCTTAAAACTAAAAATTTCACCTTTAAACCATATAGACTTTTTTAGCATAATTTTCTGAAGCAAATGCAAAAAAAGGTTGTTTTTGTTTGTATGTGAATTGAGTTAATTTTAAGGATATATATAAAATATCTACATAACATATATAAGACAAAAATTCCATTTTAATAACAGATCATTTAATAATAAGAAGAGGGAGAAATGTGAGCTTAGTAATGGAGCTTTGCTGCTGAGTTTTTATACAATATATATGAAATATATACAAGGTATATTAAATTTAGTCGCAAGTTTGTAACGCTTCAAAAAATTGATGCTACCAACAAAATTTTTGCAAAGGTGTTCGTAAAATCACCTAATTAATGCGTTTTCGGTTGTCTGTCAACACGATTACTCCAAAACGAAAAAAGATATCAAATTGAATTTTTATAGTGTTCTTGTTGTATGGGGAAGCAGAATTGGTTTAATTGATGTAAGTGGTTAAATAGTTTGATTAATAATATTTATTGAGGTGAAAATTAACAGATAGAAAATTATACTTTTTACTTATAACAAAGACATTACACAACTGACGTTCCGTTCAGTTCCGTTCAGTAACCAACTTCATTGTCTATCTCATCATATTCATATTAGATACCAGTGGTTCTAAAACATTACAACACTCCCACTAGGACTGCTGGTATTGATCATTCAAGAGACCCATTTTTTCAATACAGTTTTGATGAGCTTCCCGAGGTAGTCCTTTTGTTAGAACGTCTGCTGTCATTTCACGAGTGCCAACCGGACTTAAAATTATTTCATTGTTTAAAATATGTTGTCTTATGAAATGATGGCGCACGTCTATATGTTTGGTTCGTGGTCTATAATTCGCAATTGCAGCTAAGTCTATTGCACTTTTGTTATCGCAATAAATTTTTGTCGGTTCAGCTTCTTTTCCATCCAGTTCCTTCATAAAGTTTCGAAGCCACAACGCCTCCTGGACTGTAGCTGAAAGTGCCATGTATTCGGCTTCCGTCGTAGATAATGCAACGGTTGGTTGTTTTTTAGAATTCCAACAAATTGCACCACCTTGACTCAGGAAAACATAGCCCGTAACGGATTTGCGGTTATCTACATCTCCTGCCCAATCGGCGTCAGAAAATCCCATGATCGCAGAATTTTCGTGTTTAGAATATTGAATCTTCTTGTTAATTGTACCTTTTAAATACCTGAATATTCTTTTGACGGCGTTCCAATGCGGTTTACCTGGGTCATTGTTGTATCGACTTACTAGACTTACCGCATAGGCAATATCGGGCCTAGTACTCTGAGCTGCATACAACAAAGATCCTACTGCTTGTTGGTAAGGTATTTTCTCCATTTCTAACCTTTCCGAGTTGGACTGAGGGCACATTTACTTGGATAGAATTTGATTCGGATCCAATGGCGTTGAAACGGCATTACAATCAAACATGTTAAAACGATTTAAGATTTGTTTAATATAATCTGTTCGATTTATCCACAATTTGCCCTGTTGACGGTCACGCGATATTTCAAAGCCTAGGACATTTTTAGCTACACCTAAGTCTTTCATTTTGAATATTGTACAAAGTTCAGTCTTAACACTTTGTTGTAACTCTTCATTATTTGATAAAATTAAAAAATCGTCCACATACACAGCTATTATTAACATATCTTTATGGTTAATTTTAAAATAAACACACTGATCACTCAAAGAACATTTAAAGCCAAGTTTTAGTACATCAGAGTGAAGTTTTTGGTTCCAAGCTCTACTTGCTTGTTTTAATCCATAAATGGCTTTATTGAGGCGACATACCTTACTACCATCTTCATAGCCTTCTGGCGGTACCATATAAATTTCTTCTTGCAGATCACCCTGCAGGAACGCTGTTACTGCATCCATTTGATGTATAACCAAATCATATTTCACCGCCAATGACATTAGGTATCGTATGGAGGTGTACCTAACAACCGGAGCATATGTTTCTTGATAGTCTATGCCATATTCTTGAGAACATCCTTTGATTACTAATCTGGCTTTGTATCTTATGTGGTTCGGAGACAGTTTAGTTTTGAATACCCATTTACATTTTAATGGTTTTTTTCCTGCCGGTAGATCACACATAGACCATGTGTTATTTTCCATAAGAGAATCGAACTCTTCTTTCATAGCATCACGCCATGAGCTTGCTTCAGCACAATTTAAAGCATCGGAAACTGTTTCGGGTTCCACATAAATGGAACATTGTGCCTGATATAAGACGTAATCGGGCATAGTGTTCCGTAATTTATGTCGGTTAGAGTACATAAATTACGAACACAACATATTACCATAAAATAATGGATCTATTTTCTTATGCGCAGTGATCGCTACGCGGAGGAATTTACTAACCTACTTGTTTGAGTATTGATTATGAGTCCTCTTCGATTTGGGCTCTCGGACAGCAAGGATCGCAATGTAAAAACAGTAATGGATCCTACATTCAATGTACAATTTTAAATTATTTGCACGTGGCACACTTAAACAATATGTGAGCAAACAGTGATATTTTTATTAAATTATCTGGTATGTTTCGATTTATTATAATTATTGGGTTTTTGGAGATAGTTTGAAATGTTTAATTTCAATATATTATGCATCCGTTTAAACCTTTGATATAAGTTTATTTAAGGTTTCTAGGTTTAAAATGACTTAGAATTTATTAATCGTTATTCGTAAAACACTTTAGAATATGTGTATTTATTAAATACTTGGTTTATGTTATTCAGTAAACACTTAATGTGTTAAATTTCTATACTTTGTAAATTTTCATAATGGCGCTTAACGCTTTAAATTTGAATTTGATTATGTTTATATAAAATATCTTCAAATTTAAAATTACCTTTGATATTGTATTTAACTCTTTCCTTTTGGACATTTTTGTTTTGTAGATGTGAAATTCAAATCCATACGGTAACTTTTGGAAAGGTAAAGAAATGAAGCCTTTACTTTGAACACTAAACATACCTTTCAGTTCTGATCTTAACCTCTGGACCTGTCAGTTTAAATATCAGGGTGGCTCTAAAAAGTACAATTATCCCGGAAAACTGCATGGGTTGGGCCCTTAGCACACTTTTTAACTCGTACTCGTAATCACGTTTTTCAACTCGTAACTCCGTTAATCTTAACTAATAATTATATTCTCTTTCATGAAACCCCCTCATGGGTTTTCTTTAATTCTTTTTGCTTCATTTGGCAGCGAGCCAAATGGATGGATGTTTGGTGTTTTATAACCGAAATTTACCGTAAACTGATGGATATACCAATTTCGTCGGTTATCAAACTAGATAATTTATTTTCTTTTTGATCTACACTAAATTTTATCTTTCAATTCTATCTCAAACCCTTAATATGATATGTTATTGTCATTACTTATGATTTTTAATTTTTTTTTCTCCTCAGTTTTACCTTAAAATTGAGATTTTTCTCATTTAAAGCACCTTTTGTGCGTTAATATTTTAATAGATAACTTGATGTTGTACTATTAAATTTTTTTTGGAAAATACCTCGTGTATTTTCTTCCTCTCTTTAAGTTTTTACCTTAAAATTGAGATTTTTCTCATTTGAAGCACCTTTTGTGCGTTAATATTTTGATAGATAACTTGATGTTATACTATTAAATTTTTTTTTTTTTTTTTTTTAAATACCTGGTGTATTTTCTTTCTCTCTTTAAGTTTTTGGTTGAACATTTTATGTACAGTTGTTTCTTATAGGTTGGATATTGATTTGGTAAAGTTCATTAATCTGAGTTTAGTAACAATATGGATTCGTCTATTACTGAAGTACAGTCGGAAGGACCAGCAGAACCTGTCCCAGGCACTAGTCCACGTAGACGACAACGTACGCCATTATCTACTTTTAGAAGAGCAAGAAGGCGAATTGATGATTTGGTGAGTCCTCCTTTAAGACAAACTTCATTATTTTTACAAGAAACCACAAACTTGTTACGGAATTTATCCTTGGCCGTTAACCAACAACAAAACTCTGTTGCTGAATTAACTAGAAATGCGCAAATGCAGCTAAACCACAGTAGTAACAATAATAATGAATCTGTTCGACCCCATGATGTCATTAAGGAAATTCCTGTGTTGGATGTATTGAATTTTGAGTCGATTTTGAATTTTGTAATAGAAGTTGATGAAGTAGTTTCACTTCGCATTATTAAAGAGTCTATTTTAATAAGATCATTAATTGCGAAAGTTAATGTGCACTCACGACATAAGTGGTCTGAATTTATTGTACAAAATTTGCCTTGGAATATAATCCGTAATAGTCTAATAGCTTGTATCCCTTATCCAGAAATTCAAATTTTAGTAGACCGTTTTGTGAGACGAACTCAGAGATTCAATGAAAAATTTTACAGTTTTTGTCTTTCTATTCGTAAATATGCTAGAGTAATTTGTCCGTTATTTCCGCAAGAAGAAATAATTAGCATTATATTTTCTCATGTAAATTCACAGACATATGATTTAATTAAAACTATGGATATGCCACGTAATTTCGAAAATTTAGATTCTTTTGCTTTGAAAATCGAACAAATACAAAACCGTGTTGCTTCCTATTCGACTGTTTTGCCAAGTACTAGTTTTCGATCACCTACAAATAGTTATGGTATGAATGCTTCAACTAGTAATCATAGAAATGCTATTGCACAGGCTTCAAATTTTTCAAATAGTACATCAATTTCGAGTTTAAATCATTCTCGTAGTAATTTCACTAACTGTGCGTATTGCAAAGCGTCTGATCATCATATTTCAGATTGCCCTACAAGGCCTCAAAGGCGACAAACTTCTGTAGCAACTACAGAAATTGTTTCTCAACCTTTACCAAAGAATAGTTCGAGTAATTCAAAAAACTAAATTCTAACTTCCCTAACTTTTCTATACACCTGCCTTTGGTTTATCTTAATTTTTCTTGTACATCTTTATTATCTCTTTTGGATTCGGGCAGCACATGTAATATTATTTCACGACAAGCAGTCAATTCTTTACTCAAAACAATAAAAATTAATTTCGAAACTGTTTCATATACGGCAACGTTACCGGGTTCTAACTTTATGCAATTTAAGCAAGCGTGTAAACTATCTTTTAAGTTGGGCTATTTTTCTTGGAAATCTACCTTTTTAATTGCGGATAATATCCCTTTTCCTGTTATTATAGGATCTGAAACTCTTACTCACACGGGTATTTTAATTAATTTTGCGACCTCAAGAATCAAATTTCAGTTTGATTCAGATTTTGAAGTTCCATTTGTATCTTATAAAAGTGATTCAAAATTATGTAATCTAATTTCAGAGGTTCAAGCGGTGTTATCACAACCTCAAACCGAACGCTTAAATAAGGTTTTATCTATGTTTTCATCTGTTTTATCTAATAAACCGGGTTTAGCTCGCAATTTTGAATATAAATTAATTTTAAAAGATAGCGAACCTCTACGAAAATCTCCATACTATTTACCTAAAGATAAAATGCAACTTTTGGAGGCGCATATTCAAGAATTAGTAGATTGGAAAATTCTTTCTCCATGTATTTCTCCTTGGGGAACACCAGTATTTTTCGTTCCAAAACAAAGTGGTGTTCGTTTATGTGCCGATTATAGGTTCGTAAACCCTAAAATACAGTTTGATTAAACGGCGCTTACGGGAGTGAAAATGAACTCTATTTTTTATTCCTTGTGTTCGTCTAGGTACTATTCGAGCTTGGATATGAGTAGTAGCTTTTATCAAATTCCCTTAGCTCCTGAGTCTCGTGATATCACTGCGATTGTAACCCCCTTTGGCCAGTATCGTTTTAATGTGGTCCCTTTTGGTATGGTAAATTCCTCTCAAGCTCTTAATAGGTATTTATTACGTGAATTTTCTGACTTTCGTAAAGAAGGTTTTTTCCTACAGTATTATGATGATTTGATTATTTACTCAGATAACTTGGATGAGCATATTTCTCAGTTGTGAGAAGAGTGTTTAAACGTTTCCAGGAACTAAATCTAACAATTAATCCTAAAAAACTTCGTTTATGTATGACACGCTTAAGACTTTTAGGGCATGTTGTCAGTAATATGGGAAAATTGCCTGATCCAGAAAAATGTGCAGCGATAAATACCCTACCTTTTCCGAGAAATCTTAAAGAAGTGCAAAAATTCGTGGGTATGTGTGCTTTTTATGCTAAGTTTATTCCAAACTTTAGCTCAATTGTTAATCCCTTTAATATTCTCAAAAAGAAAAACGCAAAGTTCAAAATCGATCAAAGTCATCATACAGCCTTTCAACAACTTAAAAAAGCTTTATAATCTCCCCCTTTATTACGTTTCCCAGATTTTAATTTACGTTTTATTGTTACTACTGATGCTTCTTCTTTCGGTATTTCGGCAACCTTGTCGCAAGATTTTGTGGACGGCAGACATCCTATTGAATATTTTTCAAAAAAATTACAAGGAGCGGAAATTCGCTACAGTGCGCACGAATTGGAATTACTCGCTGTGGTCAAGGCCCTAGCGCATTTTAAAGATTACCTTTTGGACAGGGAATTTTCGTTAGAAACTGATTGTTCAGCCTTAGTTTGGCTCTTTAAAACACCACAAACTTTTAATAAACTCAGTAGATGGATTTTACAATTGAGTAGGTTTAAATTTTCTATAGTACACATTCGAGGTAAAGATAATGTTATAGCAGATACTTTGTCGCGTATGTTCGAACAAAGCGAGAAAGATACAATACTTGATAATTTAGAAAAAGTTCATATTTCGGAGTCTAAACTGTTAGTATCTAATATTATTCACATAGAACCGCAAGGTTATTTATTTCTACGAGAATCACAGAAAAATTCAGAATATTGCAAATTCATTTACCGTGACATCGAGTCGGGTTTAAATGTCAAAGATTTCTTTATTCGGGATGGTCTTTTGTGTAAATTCGTGGGTAAAAATCGTATGAAAAGAATAGTTCTTCCCGATAATTTTCTAAATTATACACTTCAGTATTTTCATAATCTATCTCATTCCGGTATTACTAAACTGTACAGAGATATAGCCAAAAGATTCTGGTGTAAAAATCTATTTCAGTTGGTTAAAGATTTTGTTAATAAATGCAATATCTGTGCGATCATGAAACCACACAATAAGTCAATGCTCGTTAAACCAACACATATATCCCCAGAAAATGTTTGGACGCATTTGTACATCGATTATATTGGTCCGTTAATAAACTCCGTGGAAAATTTTAAATACATTTTCGTAGCGATGGACGGATTTTCCAAATTCCTAATTACAATTCCTACTCGTAGGCCCACGGCGGCTGTAACAGTTAAAAATTTAAAGAATATATTTTGTCAGTATGGTTACGTGGATTTTGTTATTTCTGATAACGCTCCGAATTTTAGGTCAAATTTATACAATGATTACCTAATGAAATGCGCGGTACGACCGGTATTCATTTCACCATACAACGCCCAAAGTAATTTATCTGAACGTAGTAATCGAAATATTAAAATAAACTTATCCGCTGTTTTAAAAATGGAAGGTTTAAATCATAAGTATTGGTCAGAATTATTGAAGTCTATTACTTTCAACTACAACCGTACGTACCATTCGTCTATTGATACGACACCAGCAAAAGTTTTTCTGGGTAGAGAATTGAAAACTCCTTTCGATTTAGCGTATAGTATTAATTTGGCTGAAAACGATTTTTCGATAGATGATGTGAAGGTCGCGATTCATGCCGCGAACGTAAAAGCTTTAAAGAAGTATAAAGATTATCCTCTTCAATCTAATCTAAAAATAGGTGATACTGTTATGGTTAAAAACATGGAACCATCTTCGACTTTTGATACTGATAAAAAATTCGCTGTTAGATTTTCGGGTCCATATGTGATTACAAAGTTTAATACACCGTCTTCTGTACAAGTAAAACATATTAATACAAACGAAATTAAAAAATGCCATGTTACACATCTTAAACCTGTCCATCATAGTATTAGATAATTACATTATCCTAAGGATACTAATACTTATTTAACGATAAATATCTGGGAGAAAGAACTGGTACATCAAAATTGTAAATTAATGAAAACTTATTGAGCTATTTATAGATTGCTTTATTCTTTTCAAACTTTAATTTTTTCGTAAAATTTATACCATGTTGATAATTTAAAAAAAAAAAAAAAGTTCATATTTCGGAGTCTAAACTGTTATTATCTAGGGCTATTTATCTCAACGCTATTTATCTCTACGAGAATCACAGAAAAAGTTCGGAATATTGCAAATTCATTTACCGTGACGTCCAGTCGGGTTTAAATGTCATAGATTTCTTTATTCGGGATGGTCTTTTGTGTAAATTTGGGGGTAAAAATCGTGTGAAAAGAATAGTTCTTTCCGAAAATTTTTAAATTATACACTTCAATATTTTTCATAATCTATCTCATTCCGTTTCACGAAACTGTACAGAGATATAGCTGAAAGAGAAAGCTGGTACATCAAAATTGTAAATTAATGAAAATTTATTGACCTATTTATTAATTACTTTATTCTTAATGACAACTTAGTCGTCTGGTTGGGTGAAGTTCTATATCTTGTCTTTATTTTATTATTTAATATTAAATTTTCTTTTTTTTCTCAAACTTTAATTTTTCCGTAAAATTTATACCATGTTTCATCATCAATTGTTTATATAAAGTAAATTATCATAAACATAACCTAAAACTGAAATAAAAATAATTATTTAACAGTTTATAAAACGTATATTACGTGCAATAAATATTAAATTGTTTAAATCATTACCTATCAGCAATTATAATTTATTTGATGATTGTTATTATATTTTCTAATAATTGTTCACTTATAATATATTATACTAGAATTTTCTATAGAGATCCGTAATATTATCTTTTTGGTTAAACGTTATCTGAAGGAATTTTGCCTATACCGCGGACGTATTTTTCTTTAAAAAAATAAAAAGAAAAAACTTCTGTTTGTTAGAGTAAAGGTTTCTTTAGATAAATTGTTCATTTTCCTAGTAGAAGAGCGGAAAATTCGCATAACATCTAGTATATTTTTTGTTTTAATTTTGATTTTTCTTTTTGTTTTGAATTCCTACAAATTAAATGTTTTATTGCATAATGTAAAAACTTATTATAAAAATCAAGTCTTTTTCTTTTTCTTAAAACTTACCGTTTCTTAAAAA
The DNA here is from genome assembly GCF_905475395.1 of Chrysoperla carnea. Taxonomy (NCBI): domain Eukaryota; kingdom Metazoa; phylum Arthropoda; class Insecta; order Neuroptera; family Chrysopidae; genus Chrysoperla; species Chrysoperla carnea. Next base: position 9,372,029 of record NC_058342.1, read on the forward strand.
AAATATTTTTGTATACCTTGGTGTATTTGAACAAATACAATGTTTATAATTTTACACTTTACTAGGAGTTAAATGAATAAAATAATTTTCATCCAAAGAAGGGAAAGGACTTGATCGAATTTATTTTCCTTTATATTTTCGCACTCTAATAATTATCTTTAATAACAAATAATTAAATCGTCTAATTTTTCAAAAAAAACTGTGTTGTGTGAAACATAACCTCATTGTTCGTAAATGTCATCTGACACAAATATGGTTGTCTACAATACAGAAATCTGAAAGTACACCGCTATAGATAACGATTTGAAATTTCATACGCTTATGGCACAAATTATGTTTGTTTATGGAGATGAACTATTAAGTTTTACAAAAATGGATTATGCATAATTATATTTGGAAACGCAAGTTCGATGGAAGATTTTGTATATTTCTTTTCACAATAAACAACTTATGACGATGTAAATGAATTCATAATTGGATGTTGGCGTCAATTTTTATGCAATAGATATAACATTACTGATAACTGTTTGCCTGACCATTGGAAAAACATTTTGAATGTTTAATTACGTATATTTAACCTGGACATATCATATGCTGATTGACATATTAATTTGTAATTTGCCTAGTGTATGATTTTCTAAGTGCTATTAACGGGTGTACTCTGGAATTTTTTTTGTATCAGTATATATGAAGAGCAAAGTGGCATGAAGATGGTTTGTTGTAGTGGTGCGAATTAACTCCTAATCTAAATTTTAAACATACAAATTAAAATCACCTAATGAGTCCAATAGTTTAAGTTTTTCTTTGTTAAGTAAATTTGTATATGGAAAAGTGGGAATTCAACACATTAGATAATTTTAAATAAATTTTTTTTTTTAATTTTATAATTAAAATTGTAAATCAGGTTATGCTGAAGACATACCTGTTAAAAAAAACAATTTTCTTCTTTTTTCATAGCAATTCTTTCGTCAGTTGACATTGTATTTTCGTTTTGACCCTCTAAAGAGTGTCAGAGGTGTAATTTGTTTTCTTTTTTTCTTTGTCTTTATAAATGTTAATGATATCGTTTTTCATGTTGTACTATTTCTTTGCACGTATAGTCAATAAATTAAAATTATTTATTAAGAAAATTTTTTTTTACATATGTAGTTAAAGTAATTTATTAAGAAAATTTCTACATATGTGGTTAAAGTTTAACTTACGAAAAGGTCAGAGTAATTTATTAACAAGTTTTTTATAAATTAAAATAGTTTGTTTAGAAAATTTTTACATATATAATTAATGTGAAAATTATTTATTATTATTATTATAAGTAAAGTTAGTAATGTCTTTGTTAAAGCTTAAGAATTCTTTATGAATGTTGGAAATTTTTTCTTAAATTTGTTATTTAAGTTGTGTTATAGATTCTGATTAAGTTTGTCTATGATTTGGTTAATCGTTAAGATATTTGTACCTTTTTTTCTTAAATTTATGGTTTATAATTAATGTGAAAATTATTTATTAAGAGATAGTTAGTTTGAAATATTTTATTAAAAATTTTGATAAGTTAATAATGTTTTGTTAAAGCTTAAAAAATTCTTTATGATTGTTGGAAGTTTTTCTTAAATTTGTTATTTAAATTGTATTATAGATTCTAATTAAGGTTGTCTAAAATTCTATTAATCATTAATATAATTTTTCTTTCTTTCTTAAATTTATAGTTTATACTTAATTATACAAATGTGAAAATGGATGCATATCGTTTGAATGATTAATTTGGGGCGAATTTCTTGCTTTCTTTGAACTTACGGTGGTTGCTTAAAAAAATTTTTTTTTTTTTCAAAAAAAAAAAATTTTTTTTTTCCTGACTCTTGGGGAATGTTCCGTAATTTATGTCGGTTAGAGTACATAAATTACGAACACAACATATTACATAAAATAATGGATCTATTTTCTTATGCGCAGTGATCGCTACGCGGAGGAATTTACTAACCTACTTGTTTGAGTATTGATTATGAGTCCTCTTCGATTTGGGCTCTCGGACAGCAAGGATCGCAATGTAAAAACAGTAATGGATCCTACATTCAATGTACAATTTTAAATTATTTGCACGTGGCACACTTAAACAATATGTGAGCAAACAGTGATTTTTTTATTAAATTATCTGGTATGTTTCGATTTATTATAATTATTGGGTTTTTGGAGATAGTTTGAAATGTTTAATTTCAATATATTATGCATCCGTTTAAACCTTTGATATAAGTTTATTTAAGGTTTCTAGGTTTAAAATGACTTAGAATTTATTAATCGTTATTCGTAAAACACTTTAGAATATGTGTATTTATTAAATACTTGGTTTATGTTATTCAGTAAACACTTAATGTGTTAAATTTCTATACTTTGTAAATTTTCATAATGGCGCTTAACGCGTTAAATTTGTATTTGATTATGTTTATATAAAATATCTTCAAGTTTAAAATTACCTTTGATATTGTGTTTAACTCTTTCCTTTTGGACATTTTTGTTTTGTAGATGTGAAATTCAAATCCATACGGTAACTTTTGGAAAGGTAAAGAAATGAAGCCTTTACTTTGAACACTAAACATACCTTTCAGTTCTGATCTTAACCTCTGGACCTGTCAGTTTAAATATCAGGGTGGCTCTAAAAAGTACAATTATCCCGGAAAACTGCATGGGTTGGGCCCTTAGCACACTTTTTAACTCGTACTCGTAATCACGTTTTTCAACTCGTAACTCCGTTAATCTTAACTAATAATTATATTCTCTTTCATGAAACCCCCTCATGGGTTTTCTTTAATTCTTTTTGCTTCAATAGTTTTAGGTTGTGGTATCCGTGCTGACCTACGTAGTGCTTGATTTTCGTTGTTGTCTAAATCCAGGGTTAATTCAGGGGCATTATCATTCACAGCTTCAGCATTTCATACACCATGATCATCCACAATATTTTCCCGAGTCACATCTGATGTTTCTCCCACTTCTTCGGTACTTAGATCTAAATCTAGTAAAATCGGAGAAAAGTTGTCTACAAACTTTTGATTTTCGAAGAAAACGACATCACGGCTGATATAAGTGGTTTCGACTTCTGGATCATAAAGTCGGTAGCCTTTAGTATCAACACTATAACCAACAAAAATGCATGTTTTTGACTTGCTATCTAGCTTTTTACGTTTGATTTTCGGAACGTGCATAAAAGCTTTGCACCCAAATACCCTTAAATTATTACAATTAATGGTTTTTCCGGTCCAAATTTCTTCGGGTATTTTATTATTCAAGGCTCTAGTCGGCGTTCTATTAATAATATAGGCAGAAGTTGCTACTGCCTCGGCCCAAAATGATTTGGGTAAGCCTGCATCAAACAACATACAACGAACCTTTTCAATAATGGTGCGGTTCATACGCTCAGCAACACCATTTTGCTGAGGTGTATAGCTGGCTGTCAACTGATGTTGAATTCCATTTTGTTTGAGATATTCACTAAAATATTTGGAACAGTACTCACCCCCATTATCCGAACGTAAGACCTTGATTTTTAATTCTTTTTGATTTTCAACATACGTTTTGAAATTAATAAAACATTGTGTAACCTGGTCTTTTGATTTCAACATATACACAAAAACTTTGTGGGAAAAGTCATCGATGAAAGTCAAAATATACTGCGCACCACCCAAGGAAGTAACTTCAAGCGGTCCATATAAATCGGAGTGGATAAGTTCTAATTCTTGAGATGCGCGAGATCCAGTTGTTTTGAAAGGCAATCGATTTTGCTTTCCTTTCACACATATTTCGCAGGACTTGTTTTCGGGGAAAATTAAATTTTTGTCAAGATTGAGATTTTTTACAGTTTTAAAGTTGACATGTCCGAATCTGCGGTGCCATAACAAACCATCACATTTATTTTTCACATAACATGCTTTTTCTGGTGAACAATTTAATTTGTATGTATTATCCACATTTTTCGCCGTAGCAATTATTTTATTTTCGGAAGCGTAAATTGTGCAACCCTTAGAATCGAATAAAACAGAGTTACCATTTTGCACGGATTGGCTTACAGATAGCAGATTTGTTGATAGATTTGGAACGTATAACACGTTTGAAATGTTTACTAATTGTGACCCAATTTTGACGGATGTGTCACCTACACTTTTAACGGAGATCTTTTTGTTGTCTGCGACTACTATATCTGTATGTGTTGTTTTTCTTACATTTTGAAGCCAATTTTCGTTATTGGTCATGTGCGCAGAAGCACCGGAATCTATAAACCAACAAACCGAGTCACTTTCCGGAATCACATCATCTGTTGTTTTCAATGACCTTGTGATTAATGAAGTTCCTGGTTTGGTAGTAGTTGATTGTGTCGAAGATGCAGTTTTTTTAATACTACAATTTTTTGATAAATGACCAAATTTGTTGCAATTGTAACATCGAGGATTCCACTTTTTGGTTGCTTTCTTTTTAGAATATAATGCTACTGATGCTGGAACCGATTCTTTGGTTTCTTGCATTAACTTAATTTTAATGGCATCAGCTGTTAATTCCATGCCAGAACTTTCTATGGCCATAACCATTGGTCTATAATTGTCGGATAAACCTGCCAGTAAAAAAGTTGCTAGCCATTCATCAGAGATGTCAAACTTGATATCTCTCAACTTGTGTGCGGTTGTCATAATGGATGATATATAACTCTCCATTGAGTCAGAATCTTCCAACTTTGTCGTTATTAAAGTGCGCATTAAAGTTACTTTTCTGGTTAAACCAGAGTCTTGGAACGTATTCGATAAATTATCCCAAACTTCTTTCGCACTTTAACTGATTGGACGTAAACGTAATTACACGGTTCTATCATGAGAATAATTTTGCTTTTGGCCTTAACATCCCGACGTGATTTTTCTGTAGCGACGGCTGTTTCGTCAGTACCATCAACACACGACCACAGACCTTCATGTTCAAGATAAGTCTTAACACCAAATTGCCATGTGTTATAATTTTCACGCCCACGTAATTTTTCAATTTGCGGCAAACTATTATTTGACATTTTGTAATAAAATTTTAAACTTCACAGCGCGTAATAAACTATTTATAGGTTAACGGATTACGAGAAGTTTTATAAAACGGACCACTCCCAAAACAACAAAAACCATGTAACTGGGCCCATAACCTGTTGTATGGGGAAGCAGAATTGGTTTAATTGATGTAAGTGGTTAAATAGTTTGATTAATAATATTTATTGAGGTGAAAATTAACAGATAGAAAATTATACTTTTTACTTATAACAAAGACATTACACAACTGACAGTTCCGTTCAGTAACCAACTTCATTGTCTATCTCAATTGTCTATCTCATCATATTCATATTAGATGCCAGTGGTTCTAAAACATTACAACAGTTCTTAGGGTGTAAAAAGTAAGGTTGAATTCGAAAATGAACAACATGGGTTAATTGGGTCCCGTATGACCCATCTTGTAAGCCGTTACAGAGAGAGAGATAGAAAAAATATTTTAAATGTAAAAACTTTTGTTTCAAATATTTTTTCGTAAACATCACTGTTTACACGCGAGGGCGCTAATTAGGTGAAAATTTTTTAGTATGTTTTATTTGGTATAATATTTTTCTTTACTAAAATGACGTAAAAAAACAAATAATTAGGTCATCAACACTGTCAATACATGGTATTTCAACAATTAACTCAATTGTCTTTATTTGTTTTAATTTTGCATATATATATATGTAATATACAAGATATACTAAGTTTAGTCCCAAGTTTGGTATAGGTGTTCATCAAATCACCTAATAAATCCACTTTCGGTTGTCTGTCCGTCCGTCCATCATATCAAGCTGAAATTTTTACAGCGTACTCAGAACGTGAAAAGTGAGGTGGAGTTCGTAAATGAGCAGCATTCGTTTCAGAAAATTTACAACTGCCGCCCTTATTTTGAAATAAAAAGGAATGTACAAAATAATAATAAAACAAAATGAAACAATAGTATTTTTATTAAAATAGGTATATATTGGAAATATCACATTGTATTTAAAATTAAACAAAATGTCTTTCACAATTGTCTTTTCAATAACAATTCAATAACAACATAATTTTTTTTTTTTGGCGATTAAATCACCACAATTTCATGACTTTTATTTTCTAAAAATAAGGGTACTATGGCATATTTTATAAAAATAAAAGCACACGAAAAACGTAGCTGTCTTTAGAAGTTTAGCTAATAAATTATTCATGAGACATGTCATAGGATTTTGTAAGAATCGTTAGTTTATAATAATTCCAGTCAGATTGTAAACTGGCGATAGATTGTGAGCGGACAATAAAACTAACAATATAAGGCTTCCATTTTCGAAAGTTTATAAACTGACCATTTATAATTCCAAGTCGTAATTTTGCGCATGATAAAATGCAAAGTAACTTTTTTCTAAAGACATTAATACATAAATAATTGGATCCTGTGCACGCTATTATATATATTATCAGCTTTAGTGTTTAATCATTCAGAACAGTTCAGAAAGATTCTCTCACGCTTATTTTAAAAATTTTCTGTCGGCAGTGTTCATGACTGCCTCCATATTTTTTTACTAATATTTTTTATTTATTTTTTATTTTTTATTGTTTATTTCTTTGTTTATGCTAAACGGCACATGTACCCTAAATAGCTATTTTTAATAATTTTTGTATTTTAATAAATTTTTAAGCATATTTCCTAAACAATCTCACTAATTATTATGTATTTGTAACTTTATGGACACAAATACGTACCACAAACAATGTAACTGTGCAATGATTGAACCATAGCATAGTGGAGTATTTATATCCAATCTCAACTCTTTTGTTTGTCATTGAAAGTTGCTTTCTGATGTAGTTAGATAACCACTCCAACTAAAACAGGTCACTTGAGTTACATCAGCTTCGCCATTCACCTGCTTTGTAAGACGCAATCTATCTGATCTAACGGATGCATGTTATTATTGTTGACATTCTATTTACATTTACTGTGCTTGTTAGTGCAATTAAGTAATGATTTTTCTTTTTATATTAAAGACTAAGATTTGTGCTTTATTTATTAGCATTTAATGTTAATATTTCCATTAATATATTTACATATTTTTGATTCATATTTACTGTTAAAGAAGGTAATTTCTTCATTAAATTTATCAAACTCAAAGCTTTTTGTTTATTTGACAGGTTTTGTCAGGCAAAATTTAAGTATTCTTTAATGTGTTTATGAAAAAAAAAATCTTTCGCTAACTTGCGCCTTTTCTTTTAAGACAATGGTAAGGATAAAGATTAAGATATTGCTTAAGGCAAAAGTCGAAAAAAGAGCAAACAGTTATCCAGTCAAACTTTATAACTTATAATTCCAAAATCACGTTACGTGGAAACAAAAGCAAGCGTAGATAAGACAAAAAGTGGCTCAGAAGCAGAAAAAGTTAAAAAAAAATGAAGTAATTGAGTTTGAAGACGAATACTACTAAAAATTTTTTTTTATTATTGCCAAAGAAAAGGTACTTTTGCATCTAAATAGTCTTTTGAATCAATTTTGAGCATCGCAATTCCTTTATTATATTTTTTCCAGAAATTTGATATAAATACTCAACTGTGCATAGCTTACATGTTCGCTTACGACATTGAAATCTATTTGATAATATGGAGTCAATGGTTTACAAACTTACGACTGATTATCGCTAGATTATAAACTGAGACTTAACCAAAGTTAGTTTATCCACCTACGAGAATAATAGCATTAGATTGTGAATTTTATTGTCGATTCACAATCTATCGAAAATTTACAATTACTAAATTTAATATAAACTAACGAGACTTACAATAGTCCGGTAGCATATACAATATTGAGTATAAACGATGATAAAGATATCAAGAACAACTTACAGGGATCGTACTATTTCAACTCAATAAATGGTCGCTGAGAAAAATGTATGTTTTGCACATAAACTCTTTTATTCAATTTTGCAAAAAAGCATCTGAATTTTCGTTTTAAAACATGTCAAAAACGCAAAAAAAAACATTAGCCTTGACATTAATAATACAATAACTTGCCTATTTTGAATCGTGCTTATTACTCAAGAGTACTTTTACCAAAAAATATACACTTCAAAAAATTATAGCCTATAAAATTCTAAAATGAAATAAAGAAACATGAAAGCTAAAACAGGGGCCGTACTTCTAGTTCAAATTCTGTACCGATAAAAGTATTTTATGAAACTATTGTGTGTAACAGAAGCTTTCGATAAACCTTGACCCTTTTATATCTCGGAAAAAATAAACTCTAATCATTTTCCCCTACATCCTTATGTAAGTTGCATGATTTTAAGTATCGTTTATAACAATATTACGTAGTATTTTTATAGCTTTAATTTCAAAAATAAGTCCCAAAATTCACGAAAAAAGTATTTTGATAAACATAATTTCAATTGTAAATTTTTTAGTCATTCATGAAGTATTCGGTATAGAAGTATGTATATAAAATCTATGAACCCTAACTTTCTGCCGTGTGTTAAATAAGCTTCTGAGTCGATGCAGAGCATTTTCTCTCGTAGGGCATATATATGACACAGCGGCCACTTTCGAGATAGAGGAAAAGGGGAGAATAAGCTAGCAGACATATCCCCGTTCTCCTACCGACTAATATCAATCAAACCATGTTACCCTTTTTTCGGGCGTTTGGGAGAAGAGAGATTTGGTAAATGTCTGCCAGCTGTATGTAACGTTTATGCGATCATTTTGGGGCTCATTTGGTAAGGAGCATAAATTTTTCTCTATTTTCACAAATTTTATTTCCCCCTTCCCCTCTATTTATAAAATGGCCGCTTTGCCATATACAGGATGTTCTATAATTGTCTACAGAACTTTTATTTACCAAATTTGGATCTGGGGCCTTATTTGCAAGATAATTAACCAACTCTTATATTAATAAATTGATAATAAATATATTTATCAAAATAAAATTCATTCAATAAAACACTACTTTAACAGAGGATGTGTTTTATCATAGTGTGAAGGAATGGCCTAAATACAAAACTACTACAAAAAAAATCTATTTGGCTACATATATTACCATAAGAGCTAACCCATAAAAATCAAGTTTTGTTGCATTCCCTTTCTTTGAAATTAAGTTTTGTACGTAACCTATCGAGCGCGTATCACATACCTTAAGCATGTAGTTGGTCAAAACGGACGGTGTTCTTACGGATAAACCACACTATGTATATTGTGTTGAAGTTGTAAGTTGACACGATGTATTACATTTTGAGTTTTTTTGTGTGTGTTGTAATTTCACATTTAGGTCACTCTTTCACATTATGATAAAACACATCCTCTAATTTAGTAGTGTTTTATTGAGTGAATTTTATTTTGATGAATTTATTTTTTTTTAATTGATTAATATAAGAATAGGTTAATTATCTCGTAAATTAGGCCGCAGATCTAAATTTGGTAAAGAATATTTTCATCTTTTTTCACATCTCATTCAGAAAGCAAAACTTGCAAACATTATAGAACACTCTGTATATTTCCTATAAGAGGAATACTGCACATGGACTCAGAAGCTTATTTACCACGTGGCAGAAAGTTACGGTTCATGAATTTTTTACATTCCATATCCTAGAATATGTGTAATATCATCGGCTGACGAATATACGAAATTTTTTGCCAAAATTTTGCATGCCCGTTTTGCACAAATGTGACTAAACATTATTACATTGCTTTTTTGTAACCTACATTGCATAACACACACAGATCAAAATTCAAATCTTGCGTTAATTTTGGCTCACATTTTATATACAAAATAATTGTTTTTATTTTTAATAGAACTCATTACTTTCTGAAATGGATTTTGGTTCTCTAATAAAATAAGATTGATTAAAAGGTCAGAACCATAAACCTCTTAACTAGAAGCACACTAGTGGTATTTGATTTACGGTGTTAAAAAAATTTAATTATGCTTAATTTTACAACATATACAGGGTGCGCTTCTAAACGATTTAAGCATTTATCTTGGAGTATACACTTTTTATACAAAAAATGATACATACTAGACTTTGAATCTAAACCAATTACGGTTCGTTCCAGTTTGAAAAAGATTAAGGCACCAATTTCATTCCGGTTTTATTATTTTTTTGGTTGAACATACTACAGTTTTGATAAAATAAATGAAATGGTAAAAAAAAGTGCAACTTTGGTTAGAAAATTTTTTTCCAGATTTTTAAGAACAAAACTAGCAAGTTAAAAATTTTAAATAATTTTTTAATCGTTTTCTTCAAGCTATAGAAAATACACAAAGATATTTAGAGCAGACGCTAGATACAGTTGATAGTAAAAAAGTCGAGAACAATATTTTGTCAATTGATTCTTGTTCAGAAAAGCTTAGAGATTAATATTCCGGATGTTACCAGAAATCCTATTGATTCAAATGTCAATTTTTTTAACCAAATAAAGCTATCGCAGGTTTCTTCTATCAGTGATTTTTTCATAAACTGTTTTTGAGTTATTAACAGTTCGGAAAAATTTCAAAAAGTTTATTTCAAAGCTGAAAATTAATACAAAAAATTCAATTTTTTGAGTTTTTCAAAATCTTGTAATCATCTTTGAACATCATTTATAAAGTTCTGAAGAATAATTACAAATTGTTTGAGTTGAGGCTTTAGAATTAAACAATCTGTAATTACCCTTCAGCACTTGTTGATTTCAAGATTTTGAAAAGTTGATTTCAAGATTTTGAAAAGCTAAAAAATTGAATTTATTTGCATTAATTTTCAAAAATTAAAAATTTTACTTCGAAAATAACCTTTCTGGAGTTATTATTTATTTCCAAACAATAAACTGTCAAGAACTCAAAAACGGTGAACTTAAGGAAAAAATTACAAAGAGTATTTTTGACGTAAAATTACCCAAAAAACATCGGATAGCTTTATTTGATTCAAAAACTTGACAAGTGAATGTTTCTGTCGAGGGGGGTGGGAATATACAAAAATTGGACCCAATACGGTTTCTGATAACATCCGGAATATTAATCTATAAGCTTTTCTGAACAAGAATCAATTGATAAAATATGTTCCTCAACTATTGCACAATCAACTCTATCTAGTGCATGCTCTAATTAGCATTTATTTTACTAAGCCTTTCTAATTTTCTTGAAATTGAGTAAAATTTTTTTTACCTCGATACGAATTTATAATTGGAAAAATTTATGTGTGTAAATTATCGTCCGCGTGACCCATTATACACATATTTTCGAAATCTGCATGCTTTAAAAAAAATTTTTACTTATGCAAATTTTGGATGAAAATAAAAAATGATTAAACAAATGTTTGACAAAAAGAGATTTTTCTGGACTGTTACCAAAGGAGTGCCAAAAATTAATGATATAATAATATTGAATAAGCAGGTTATTGCACTGCGATTATTATATTTTTTCCAGTTTCGATCGGATTTGAAGAAAATGTGATTGGTTGGTAGCCTCCTCGATTCGAAGCTATTTAAAAATTTCGATCATCTATCTTTTATAGTTTTAAAAAAAAATCAACGAAAATTAAGTTTTGTTTAGTAAGTTTCAGTAATATTTTTTTGTTTTTTTTTGCAAAGGTGAAAATTGAAAACTAAAATGAAATTGATTATTATTTCACCTTGACAGCTTTCACGAATGAAAAAACTCATTTTCACTTTCAAATGACTTGACTGAATCTGACAAGATAAATGCCTGAGTCATATTCGATCTAGTCTCTTGGCCGGGATATTGTTATCCTGAGACAAAGACAAGAACAGGACGCAATTCCGTATTCGGATTTCAGAATTAATCCCAAGCTGAATATATCCCACAATTGGAAACTGGAAGAAACGCGACTCTGGTTCGTTGAAAAAGGCACACTCTGTTTATATTTTTTTAATATTATAAAAACAAAACTACTAATGAAAACTTTGTTTTGTTTTTTGTTTCTTTTAAATTGTCTACAATTTCTAATTAAATACATTTTTATTTCTAATTAATTCACTTCATGTATTTCGGAAAAATATTGCCACTAATATAAAGTATGTCCACTGATTAGGATACTCGGAGGCCAAACTCAATTTTTCGATAGTCATTTTTCATAAAAATATATGCTTGTCCATAAAGTAAAATTGCCACAAATTTTTAACTTTCTATCTTATAGAGTTTCATAAAAAACCTCATCATCTCCTTAATATTATCAGATAGGAATAAAATTAGATAGTAAAAATCAACATCTAGAACATCTCTGTGATTTTCAGTGCTTTTCGAAATTATAAGAGACAGAAGGTTCTATGCCAACCCCATTTGGTAATATTTACTGCGTAAGCGAGGAGTCAAAGCATTTAAGTGAGTCCTCCCCTTTCACCCCTTTAATAATATCAAATGGGGTAAGTATGATATTAGACATTAAAAACGACAAATTGAAGCTACATACCAATTGGCAACTGTCTATCTTCCGTTGTTTTGAACAAAATGTCTGAAAAACAAATTACGCAATTCAGTGCCCTGGGTGTACGGAACTTTTCTTCGAAACTAAGAAGGGGATAGAACCTAGAGATAGAAAACTCCCGATTGGTAGATTCCCGATTGATAGACTGATTTAGAGTTTATTATTATAATCGTGTCAAGGTTTTTGATAGATAATCAAAAGGGGTTAAGTATTAAAATTGTGTACTTAAGACTTAAAACACGAACCAACATACTAATTTTCAACAATTTATCTCATGTAGTTTCGGCAGTTCCACTAAATTTTTAATGTACGGCGTACGTCGAATAGAATTTTTGTTGCTTTTTTGCAATTTACCTCTCATCTATCCGATAAAGTCAATATCTTGATAAACTTATCTACAATAAATATTTTGCCCGCAAAATTTAAAAAAAAATTAATTTTTAACGAAAATCGGAAATTTCTCCAAAATTTCGCACTAGTATACTTTGGTTAATTTTTCTTTTATTATCTACAAATTTCTCAATGCATGTCATCCGCAAAAATTACTTTTTTAAAAACGTATCGGACAAAGTCTGCCTTTTTTCTTTCCATTCCATTGTTGTAATATAATTAAAATATATTATAAATAGATTACTCTTCAGAAAGCGGAAATAAGGTCTTAGAGTAAGAGTAAAATACAAATAATTTTCACAAAATATTAAACAATTAGACCTGCTAATTTTCTATGAAGAAGTGTACGGTCTTTTTTTTTAGACTGAAATATTAATTTCTGTAATTAAAAAATTATATTTTAAATAATGTGTACCACATTTCGCGGTTTTATATTCACATTCAGTATTCAGAAGAATCAATTTAAGTTTCATACTAAACAGTCCAATAAATTAAAATTTAAAACACCATCAAAACGGAAGCCTGCATTTTTTAATATAAGTTCGTTTTGAAAAAATTTGAAGTATAAATACTTAAAAATATTAAATTGAATTTAGAGGATACAAAACATTAAAAACTAACCCCAAAATCACTTATTTTGAAAATATCTCGAAAACATACGAAGATATGGAAAAAAGTTTGAAAAAAAATGTAGATCAGTTTTGACGTATTTGCAATAGAAATCGAGATATATGCAATAATTTATAGCTCAGCCGCATAAAATCCCACAAAATTACGGTTTTTCAGTTCTATATAGACTAGAAAGAAGGAACTTTTTAATGCGACTGAGCTATAAATTATATTTGTTTAATGCAAATATCTCGGTTTCTATTGCAAATACGACAAAAGTAACAAAAATTTTTTCATATCTTCGTATGTTTTCGAGATATTTTCAAAATAAGTGATTTTGGGAGTAGTTTTGAATGTTTTCTATCCCCTAAATACAATATTTTTTTTGTATAAATGTATGTCAAAAACTTTTATTCAAAAATGCAGGCTTCCGTTTTGATAGTAGTTTAAATTTGCATTTTATTGTACTTAAAAGAGAATCAACTCACATATTATTTCAACTCACATACGGATCAACAGAAAGACTACAGGTGTCTAGATGACTGTAGAACATTCCATGATGGTCACGATTCCGATGATCTTCGAACAGGGAGCGTATTTAGGATCGTTTCACAGCTGAACGAAGTCGAGATTTGGAGAGAAGGACACGTTATCCTCGAGATCACGATTGAACGGATCAAAAGGAAGGCCCAATTTAGACGCTGCATGTTGTGCTGCAGAGAACAAGAATACTCTTTTACCCTGTAACTCGTGATCACGCACGAGTTGCATAAGAGGGTCAGAACTATTTATGACCTGACAAGCTATACCTAAAACTACCCTATCATGTAGACATTCAACGGATAGGAGACCTCTACCTCCTTGCTGACGTGGGAGGTAGTTTCGGGATACTGAGGCACGTGGGTGTAAACTACGATTGACGTTCATGAGTTTGCGAGTGCCTCTATCAAGTTCCTTAAGCTCCTCTATTGTCCATTTAATGGAAGCAAAAGAATAGAGAAGGATGGGAATTGCAAGCATATTAGTAGCACGAACCTTATGGATCCCAGACAATTCTGATTGTCAAATTTGTCGAAGACGGTGCCTATACCTGCCGCGAAGAGCTTCCTCACCATTAGACACACTCTGAATGTGGTTTTCACCGACACCCAAATATGTGTAGACCTCTTCGTTGTCATATAATGTAAAGAAGGCGTAATAGTTCCTACGTTAAAATCCTCAAGTACTAGGGCTGATTCGAAACTAAACCACGATGAAGGGAAATGAAAGTCTCTATTTAATACAACAATTTGGGTTATTACTTCTGTAGCTATTTAAAAATCTATGGAGTAAGGAATCCACCTATGGAGGACGATATCTTGCAGAGATCCTGAACTTCCGGTCAAAAAAGTATTCAATTTCTTTAACTTTGAAATTTGTTCCGTCCTTTTCCGGAGTGTACATTTAAAATTATAAACACAATTTTAATTTTTTTTTTTTTTTTTCAAAATAAAAAAGACTGACCGAAACTATTTATCGGTCAGTCCTTGATATAAGGATAAGTATTGAAAAAAGGCACTTCTCTTGAATAAATAAACTTTCTGTTTAAAGAAATCATTGCCGCTGCATGAGAATTTCCAGATGTTATATCAGTTTTTTCGATATATGTATTTCTATTGTTTTAAATGTAAACTGTTAACAGTTATAACTTTTGAAAACGACGATTTGTTGAAGTTTTTTGGTGTGCTCAGATCATTTCGAAGAATACTCCACAAAATTTTTGAAAGTAGCTACCACGCACCCTTAATATTGTGTCTAATAATAATACTTGATAATAGAAAATACTTGTGCGGATGTGGAGTTTTACATACTTTCAATGATTGGAAGTGAGGAAACCACAAGCTTTGATTTAAAATATTTCCGATTCTAAATAGTCAAACATTTTTAAATTTCAGAATTATTAGCAAACATTATTCTTTATCTATTGGAAAATGATCTTTTCTTATAATACACACAGTTTTTTTATTTTCATTTTTGCTACTAAATGTTGGAAATGAGAAACAATTTACATGTAAAAAAATTATAATGAAATGTTCTAAAAATTCTTGACTTGTGAATGTCAAGAAGAAATTTTAAAATTTGTTAGTTGAAATTAGTTGAAAATTCGAGAAAGCTTCATTTTAAGCATACAAGAGGGCAGTGTTTGAAGTCAGAGTAGTAAGTGTTATCGCACTGGCTTGGTTTTGTTTTTATTCCAATTAATCTCCGGAGGCCCGATAAATAGCTAAGTTAACGTAAAAAAGTCAATGCAAAAAGATTAAATGGGAAAGTTCTAGATCTCAAAAAAATCTATCCATTTACGTCAGGTAAGTCCGATTTGGATGCGTAGGCGACGAGACAACTTGGAAAAATGTGCGAAAATAGTCATTTTTAAATTTCTTTATAATTCTTTTTCAATTTTAAAATTGATATTTGTTGCAGTTATAAGTTGAAAAAACTTAATTTTTTTTAGAAAATAATTTGGCAAATTTTTATAAAAATAATCCTCTTGGTCGAAGGATTATGGTAGAGCAGTTTTTTGGAATTTTATCTTTTCGCCTAGACTTCTTCAATCATGATATTTTAGCAACAAGTGTAATTTTTCAATTTTTCATGCCAAATTCGTGCTTCGAAAAAGTGTTTTTTTTTTTTTTTCAATTTATTTAATGGGTTTTTCGCGTTAAAAAGTAAAAGTCGTAGAGCTCTAAAACTTACACACTTTTCTAATAAATACTTACTTTACATTTAAAAAAATATTTTTAGAAGGTTTGTGAACCTATTACTCATAAATTCACCAATTTCTAGTTTCTCGGCACCTACGCATCCAAATTGGGCTTATCTGACGTGAATGAATAGGTTTTTTTAGATCTAGTTGACTCTCGCGAATTTTTTATATTAACTTAGCCATTGATTATCCGTAAAAAAAAACTATCTTTCTTGACTTGTTTTTTTCTATAACAACGTATTTTTTGTTTTCTTATAGCAATTTTGTCACTCGTTTTGCAGATAAATTGAATTATTTGGTAGCTTGGCATTAACCCATGTGCTGTCTACACGAGGGTATGAAATTCAGCCAGTATAATTCCAATGGAAAGTGTAAGTAAGACGGTGAGACTAAGCCAGGAACTTAAAAATTCAGATCATTTCGAAGAATACTCCACAAAATTTTTGAAAGTAGCTACCACGCACCCTTAATATTGTGTCTAATAATAATACTTGATAATAGAAAATACTTGTACCTAAGCCAGCCAGGAACTTAAAAATTTAAATTTTATTATGAAAACTTGGAACGCTAGCTAATAGTTTTTTACTGGCTTGCTAGATTAAGAACCAAAACAATTTTGTTTACACGAAGCCAATTATACTTGCTTGTTTCAAATACTGACATAGTGTACATAACATTTAAATTATCTACCATAATCTAAGCGTATATTTTAAGAACATATCATTTTCCAATAACCAAATACTTAAATAAATTTGTCAAAATTTCATGAAACAACTGCTTGAATAATAGCTCAGTGTCGAATTATGCTAATTTTCTAATGAATGAATTGTTCTCTGATAATAACAAGCAGGATGTTACAAAACTATCTCATAATAAGAGCCTAGCAATTTAGAAAATTCGAAGCAAAAACTTTTTTTTTCCGACGTGCCATGAAGGTGATGAAGCTTAGTTAATTATCGTTTGTATCTTTGAGAATATCTTGATTTATAGTCAAATTGAAATTTTTCAATTCCAAAGTTGGACTAACTCTAAATCAATTCTGAAAATTTTAGGAGAGGGGATGCCCGATTATTTAAATAAATAAATGGCTTCAGAAGTAGCCATATTTAAAATTGGTCTTATGGGAAAACGGTATGCGGATGATATTTTTTCATAGATTTCTACAAAACTAGTTGAAGGAAATTATAAAAAAACTATTTAAATATTATAAAGTCAAAACCATAATAAGTTATTGAATAAAAACAAAAAAACCGTTGTACCCCAGTTTTTAAGGATGTATGAGCGCGGTAATGAGCACACGAATTAAAAAATATATTTTTTTTCAATTTTGATCCTGAATTATGTTATGACTGGACAATATAAGACTAAAAGTAAGAATAATTTTTTTCGATATCTGGAGTAATTTTCAAAATATCGAAAATTGAAAATTTTGTTAAATTATTTAGTTTTCGATATTTCGAAAACCAAGGCAGATATCGAAAAATTGTATTCTTATTATTCGTCTATATTCATGAAGTTATAATAAAATTCATCGTCAAAGTTGAAAATAAGATAGAAATAATTTCAACCTAAAATTGCTTTGGTGCTCGTACTACCTTAATTAAACGCTTACAAACACATTGAACGTTTTAGCCTACCAGTGTAACACGTTTTATATGAGAGTTGTCATGTGAGGAGATAAAGAAGACGATGACTCAGCCTCTCTATCATTGTCAAGCATTCATGAGAATATTGACTCGGCGTCCGTCATTTTTGACGAATTTCCGATTTAAAAATTTTTTGATGTCAATGCACTCCTGCTGTTCTTAAGTCTGGAGATGAGTTAGCTTTCTTCTATGGTATCACAACATGCCTTTTATGAAATAAGCGTATCTCACCCGAGAACAGCAACTAAAGGGTGTTCCAATAAGACCGCCGGTTTTAATTTGCACGCCATTTGAAGTGTAATGATTTGACAATCAAAAACAATCGCCTGTTCGTTATTAGACAGCTGGAGGTTAATTAAAATAGAGCGATAAAATACACAACACGAATTTTTATTGTGAAAAATTTTTATCAAAGTGGTGAAAGTTTTACAGTCGCAGGTCGCAAAATACGTACAACTATGGGTCATCAAAATGCTCGAAATAAAGCCACTATAAGGAGATAAATGAAAAAATTTTAGCAAACTGGACCTGTAAATCCCGTGAAACACGGGTTCGTCTAGCTCGCTCGACTGAAAATATCGTAGCAGTGCGTGCAAATGTTGAGGAAAGTCGAACCACGTCAATTCGGCATAGAGCTCAGGAAGGTCTTTCCAGTTTCCATAGCCACTATGCGTCGAATCTTAACAAAAAACTTGAAACATCAAGCGTACAAAGTTCAATTGACTCACGAGCTGAAGCCGGAAGACCATGGAGAGACTTTGTTAATTGGATTTTTTAACAATAATAATTGGATGGTGATTTTTCAACGAAAATCATCTTTAGTGACAAGGCCCATTTTAACTTGATGGCTATGTTAATCGTCAAAATTGTCGCATTTGGGATTCCGAAATTCCACGAATGATTGTTGAGAAACAAATGCATTCTAAAAAAGTCACTGTTTGGTGTGCATTTTGAGCTGGAGGTATCATCGAATCATTTTTTTTCGAAAATGCAGCTGGTTAAGCATTAATTGTGAATGATGTTCGATATCGTGAAATGAGAACTAACTTTTTTGTATCAAAATTGTAAAATATGAATCTCAACAGCATGTACTTTCAACAGGATGGTGCAACATGCCATAAAGCCATAGAAAGTGTTGAATTACTGCACGAGTCATTTCTTGGTCGTGTTATTCCTCGTTATAGAAATCGGCATTGACCGCCGCCAAATTTTTTCTTTAGGGTTTTTTTAAATCACAAGTTTATGTGAACAAACGCACAACGATTGAAGTCTTAAAAGGTGAAATTCAACGGTTTTACACTGAAACACCGCAACATTTATGCGCAACAGTGCTTAAAAATTTCATGAAAAGAGCATACTTGTGCCAGCAAAGTCGAGGCGGTCATTTATCCGATGTCTTATTCCATTCATAATCTCATGATGTGCACTTCATTATTCAATAAATTTTTCAAACTTATGTCACAAATATATATGTTTACATAAAATTTAAAACCGACGTTCTTATTGGAACACTCATTATAAGCTAGCCTAGCCTAACAATTAAACGAGATATTCTCAAAGTTACAAACGATAATTAACGGATTTCTGTCTCGTTAATGGTAGTTCGTATTCAAAAATTGTAAAGGAACTTTCTATAATTTTATTTTGGATATTTCTGTACTCTTTTAAAGCGATAGTTTTGTGACTCCTTTTATATAAACGAAATAACATTTATATCTATTCTTAACATTTAGAATTTCGATTATTATTTGTATTCATCATTTCCATTTCGATGTCTGAACTAACTGCACTGTCAATACTGGTAACTGTGGACTCATGACGATTGTTCAATTCATTTTCAACACTATCTATATAATCGTGAACTTTATCTGACATCAATGGTGTTGTACATTGTGCTAAATCAATGTTTTCAGTACTACGATGCGGTTTTAAATTACCACTGTTTGCTTCTTCGATTGCGTGCCGTAACTAAAACAAATAATGATTGATGTTAAGTACAGGTTGGAAACTAAAAACCATGTTTTGATTGGAAAGTACTCGCTTATCAGAAAAATGACAGGTATGTGTGATTGAAATATATTCCTAAACTCAAACCCTTTCTTCAGTTTTTACAATCGCGATTGTTCTGTTTGGAATGGAGACTTGGTGAATGAAATACAACGTGAATTTCGTCGACGATTCAATATAAATCTAAATGATCTTGGATTAGTAACGTTTGGCTCGAGAATAAAAAAATTATTTCTATATTTCACCAATTTCAACTCGAATATTATTAACGTCACATAAAATTGTGTTTCGAGCTGATTACGCGCTTTACTAGTATAGTTGAACAAGTTAAAATTGGTGAAATATAGAAATAATAGTCGTCAGAATACGTGTAATAGCTCATTGGATTCGGAATGACGTTTAGAAAATTGTGCTACAACCATTTTTCAGTACATACAACATTGCAACAGTTAAAAAATTAAAAACAATTAAAAAAAAAAAAAAACAAAGAAACAAACAAACAAAAAAAAAACGAGATAAGCTTTTTTGAGGTACACAAAAACAAAAATTTGCCCAAAATATGGCAACGGAGCGCTGTTTTTTGACGGGTATTTTGGGAATACTATTGATTTTCGCTGATAACATTAAATGGGAAAAATGCCCCAAATTTTATTTCGGCATTTTACTATCAGGCAAGTAAATAAAAATTTGATTTTTTGTAGATATTTAGCCATACTTCGACGTTTTCATACTATTATTATCCTCCCGTCTCCCACCGTTTCCGAGAAAAAAATTTGTTAATTTCAAAACTATAATTGCTTGTAACTAAAGAACGGATAAAGATACAGGGTCGACTCTAAGTTCAAAATACGTATTTCTTATTATCTTCAACTTTCCCATTCAATGTTCAGTAAAAATCAATAGTTTTTGAATTTTTGTTTATGATAACATATATCATATAAGCATCCAACCCCCATGGTCGCAAAGTGTATACCTCAAAAAAGTTGGTCTGCAAATAGGGGTGCTGACCTAAAAGACGCATTTTCAGCGTTAAATTAAGATTACTTAAATAATAATGAATTCGTTCACCAGACTACAAAGTAAAAGAAAAAAATGTGGCATCCATTAATGAGAGTCAAATAAAACTCATGCACAAAGCTGGTTTTTGGCATTAAGTATTCCTTCTTGCTTGGGAATAGTGTTTTTCCACGAGGAACACGAAACTTAGAGAATGAGAACGAACAAAGAGCTGCTACTAGCTAAGTGGTAAAGAAAACATTGTAACCGATATAAAAAACGAACAATAGGATGGGCTAGATATGTGCAGCGAACAGCGGATCTAGGAGGACAGGCATTGAATAAAGCCTAAGAAAATTGGATGGTCAGGGGTTGAAGGAGGAAATCAGTGAAATGGTAGAAGTGGAAGAATGCCGTACGTGAGGCCAAAACTGTTCATAAGCTGTAGCGCTACACTGATTTTTATAAGAATTGGACACCAGAAAATCATAGTATTTTGAGTCTATTTTAAATAGTTTCATATAAAAACTGTTACCTCTTTTAAAGCTACAACTCCAACCAATTTTCCAGTTGCTGTTACATAAGCATGATCTACACCCACCATTGAAAAGAGTGAATGTACTTTTAACAAACTAGTTCTTTCAACAAGTTGAAACGGTGCTGGATCAACATTACACAAACTAAAGTTAACAGGTTGAGCAAGTTCAGTTTCTTGCCACTCTTTTTGTTCAAAAATGGACATATCGCATACACGTTCTCGAGGAAGGGTAACTCGCCGCTTTACAGCAGCTTCACGTAACGGAGCAGTAATTACAGAACCAATGTTTGATTGAATACTTGTATTTGATTTCATTATTTGAGGCTGTAAAGTACTTTGATGGAGTATTGATGTTTCATCGTTGATATTATCTGACACATTCATTGATGGTTCTACGTCTTGTAGAGTGGAACTTTTACGGAAAATAGCTTCGAATGCAAGTCTTATTCGAGACTCAGCGCCGGTAACGGTTGTATATGGTGTTGTGTTTGGACTAGTTTGTGCTAATGGACTAAACCCTGCAATCAAAAATTTGTTCATTATACATGGTTTTGTGAAATATTCAATATTTATTGAAAACTGGAGGTTAGTAAAAAGTGTCCCAAAAAATTTATACAATATTTTTTATTGTAAGGAAAAGTCATAATCCAAAATAATGTCAGCAAATATAGCAGAAACTACTCATTTACCAAAAGTGGTCAAATTATCGGCCATTATAGTCCACCTAAAACTGATCGATGAATTAGTAGTTGAACTATAAACCGCTTGTCGCAAAATTTTCTCTTTCTCTTGTGGGTAGTGGATAATCTTTCGAACTGGTTCTAAAGGACATTCTAGACAGTTTTGACTTTTTTCTTCGCAAAAAGAGAAATTGTAAGTCGTTGGTAGGTCTCGTTAACCTGCGTACTTTTATGGGACACCGTATATTAGTGTAGATCTCATAATGCTTATTTGAAAAGTAATTCAAGTACTCTCACGATATTTTTGGAAGAAGCAAAAATACCTTTCGTCTAATTAATCTAAAAATTGAACTGTAATCAAAATATCGCACGCTAAAGATAGCAATCTTCAAAAGCTCCTCTGATGACTTTAGTTTGTCGCAAAGATTGATACATGTCATGTTGCATTGTATTCCAAAGTTTGTATTGGTTTATTTTAGCAAGAAAATATACCAAATATATATCAAATTTTAGGGAGCGTTATATAAAAAAATGGCTCAATTTAGGTAAAGATAAATCTTAGATCAATCAGACGAAAAGTCTATGTCTTTTTAGCTCTCAGCAAAGTTTTGCGAGTAACCATACCATCAGGATTGGGATAAGAACCTGGCTAAGCCAAAGACCGTCTTATTTTTTTACCGACAGATCTAAGTTAGAGAGGAGGGTGAGTTGTGGGATCTTCTCCGAAAATCTTCACCGACAGCCAAGCAGCCCTTAAATCCTTCAGCTCAGTCTATCTAACTTCAAAGGTAGCACAGGACTGTCGTTCGTCTTTAAATACGCTGGCGGAACAAATGAATGTAAACCTGGTATAGATACCGGGACACAGAGACATTGCAGGAAATTGTGAAGCCGACGAGCTTGCTAGAAATGGCAAATTGCTGTCGGACACAAGCTTCAATAGGCATCCGGAAATTTTGTTCGCGAAATGTAAGCTGTTGCTTAAAGATAATATCTTAAAAAGGGCCAATCTTAGATGGAGGGAGGAGCGTACTTGTGATACTACAAGATAGATATGGTCTGAGTACACTGTAGACGTTCCGAAGATCTTATACCCCTTCCAAGGGCCTCTTTTAGCAAAGTTGTTGCAGCTATTACAGGACACTGGTTGTCACAGAGGTGAGGAGGAAGAGACAATGTCTCATCTTATCTGTAACTGCCCAGCTCTTGCCATGGAGAGATGGACTTACTTGAGCCAGCCTTTCTTTGACGACCTCTCCGACCTCAAGTCCGTCGACGTCAAAGCCTGCTGTCCTTAAACAGCTCCAAATAGTTCATGGAGTAGTGGCCGGGGACGGGCCAATGCTTTTTCGGTATCACAACGGATCCTATGGTCTAAGTGTGCCCCACCCCAGAACAGCCACTCTAACCAAACCTAACCTAACCATCAAGAGAACACGTCCACGAAAAAATTACGTCCACTATATTAGATGGTTCGAAAACTTCCATGATGAATTACGACTTTATTACGATAAGTTTAGCTTTTTTTACGAAATACACTTCGAATTGTTTCTATGCCGCTGGAGGCCAAATCTAGATACTGCGGGCGATGCCGATTGTTATCGAAAAAATACGGAAGTTTACAAATTTACACAAATACTGGCTATAATAGTCAAATAAAGAGTTAGATCAAATTATCATCCATTATTAAAATTACGAAAAAATATTGAAAGTTTAAAATTTATACGCTTTTCAAATATCGAATGAAAGAATGGTTAGTTGACGATAATGAAAAGCTGCCTCTCGTAAGCTTCGATAGAAATGCATATACAGGGTGTATGCCCCGTGACGCGATGGCCCTAGCTTAATAGTGTATTCTCTGAAAAATTTAAAGTAGAAAATGCCTTTATGACTTTTGTCCAAAACCCAAAAGTTAAGGGGGCCAATAGTTATTGAATTATTGGCATTATTGGATTTAATCAAGAAAGTAATGGCATTGTTGAGAAAAGTAGTTATTAATTAAAAAATTTTCATAAAAAAGCTATAGTTGATGTAATTCTACACATTTTCGTTTTTTATTCTACTTTTTAGCATCAAAATTGGTAGAAATCTGCCACTTTTTACGATAATAAACTTTTTAAGTTTAATATACTATAACTAGCTCGATCCGTGCGAAATTTCGCTCTCGTAGTTACCATAACAAACAGCAAATTTCCCAGAAAAGTGTTCAAAAAAAATCAAAAGTTCTTAAATTAATATTAGGAGAACATGTCTTAAAAATAGTAATTATATATCTAAAGTATTAGAAGAGCATCTGTAAAAACTAACATGTTTGTCTAATAATATTTTGAGTATTATATGTCTAGAGTATTAAGAAAGCATTTGTAAAAACTAGCATGTTTGGCTAGTTAAATTATTGATTAAATTTATTTATATTATATATTTTCGTTCAAATTATTTGTCTAGTGTGTTTTTGCTTAAGCGGTATATTTTCAGACCGTGATTATACTTTTCGTCAAACCTAGACATAATAAAGTTGAAGAACAGGAGTGAATCATGCAATTTGATAAAGGAATAGGGAAGATAAGGGCAGGACAGAAAATAACTTGCTAAAGTAATGTATATAAGATTGTCGATATTAGTACTTATCGTTAAAAGTGACATATCTCAGCCAATTTTGATGCTATAAAGTCGAATAAAAACGAAAATGTGCAGAATTACATCAACTATAACTTTTGTATGCAAATTTTTAATTAATAGCTACTTTACTCAACAATGCTTTTACTTTATTTGTTAAATTTAATAGTGCCCCTAACTCCTTATCTATTGCGTTTTGGACAGAAGTATGTAAGGCACTTTGGACTTAAAATCTTCCAACGAATACGCTCTAAAGCTATGTTCATCGAGTCACGGAACACCCTGTATATTACTAGGAAATATTTTAAAGAAATTGTGGGGTATAGTTTCGCCTCGAAAGGTGCTGAAATGTTAACAAGTTTCAATAAAAATAGTTGAAATTACTGGACTCACCTTTTAATGTAAATGAATTTGTTTTCTTTAAAATTGATTTTTTAGGCTGTGATCCAAAAATTGGATTATGATGGGTTGGTTGTAATTTTAGAATGTCTGGTGCTGGTGTTACCTCAAACCTTCAAATAAATATTACATTATAAAGCCTACATTAAAACATAAATTATATTTGCAAAAAATGACGACATGTAGTCTAGTCAACAAGCACGAATTGGTAAAATATAGAAATAATGGTAAAAATTGTGGGACAGCTCGTTGAATTCGGAATGATGTCTAGAAAAATGTGCTAGAAGCGTTTTTCAGCACATAATGAATAATTACAAAAGTTATAGACAATTAAAGATGAAAAAAAATGTATTTTGTTCTTCGCTAATATAACATAAACTCTTAATATTTATGAAATTTAAAAAAAAAAAATAGAGGAGGAAATTTCCAATAAAAACCTACTCCTAGGAGTCTTTCTCCATTATTTATAATTTTAATTTAATGCTGAAAATAGGTCTTTTGCGTCATTTTTAGATTGTTGTAATAACATCAAAAATACGTATCTCACACTAATTTAAATTTAAATAAAAAAATTATTTAATGTTAGATACTCGTTTTTGATGACGCAAAAAACCCTTTTTTCAGCCAATTGGCGAAAAACGAAATACCTTTTTTTCATCTATAATTATTTACTTTTGCAATTTTTTATGCGCTGAAAAAGGCTTCTGGTACATTTTTTTAGACATCATTTCGAATCCAACGAGCTATCATACGTATTTTTTCAACCATTATTTCTATATTTCACCAATTTCAACTTGTTGACCAAACTAATGTCATTTTAAAATTTTCACGTTATTTTGTTGCAATACTTTGGGATAACAGCTCTCAAGTTGCATATAATATATCCACCTTCTTAAGGTTATCTTTGAATATTTTAATTTGTTGGAAGGTTGAAAGTTTTTCATTTCGCTTCTATATTTCTGAAAATAGAAATTAATTATTTAATATACATGCCTACTAGGTCGCCTTTGTCTTTCTTGTTCTAAAAGTTTCCTTTCTCTTTCTTTGTTTATTCGCTCTTGTTGCCATTTAGCTGCAACTTCTAAACGCCTTTCTCTGCCTATTTGTTTTTCTATTAAACCAATTAATGCTAATCTAGGAACTGAACCTAATAAAATCTGAAAATAAGATTAGCCATTACATTAGTTATCGGTTAATTGTTTAATTTTCAATAGAAGGTTTCCTTACCATACTGTTGGGAGAATCAACTAGAGGGAAGCTTCGTAATTTTTTGTTTTCTTTTAAAACATTTTTGAGTTCTTTGTATGTTATCCCTTAAAAAAATTGTTTAATTATTAGAAAATTCTTCAGTGCGAGTCCTTAAGTAACAAATCGGTTCAAGTTCTTATAATATACACATACTGTAGGAAATGAAACATTTGATCAAGGAATTGTTTCCTCGTCAATCGATTATTATAGGCGCTGGTGGAAAATGTTTGTCTGAGTGTACTTAACAAAGTCATATACATGGGTACTTGTGCTTTTTCGATTTGCCCCCATAGGGTGTGCCAGAAGTATCCTACTTCCGACCATCACATTATTTTTATTTAACATAAAAAACTATTAGATTTCATATTTTGGCCAATTCTCAGCATTTTTTTATTTTTTTAAGACTGCGGATTTTCACTGATGATTCGTTTTCGATGGAAATAAAGATTATATTGCTGTTTCGCTCAAAAATTTAATTTGAAAGCCATTACAAATTATATTTTTGTGGATTTTAAGTATTTTTTAACTCGTGACAGTTTTCACTAAAACTCACCGTTTTCGAAATATAAGCGTTTGAAAAACAAATGGAAGTTTTTGGCGAAAATTGAGGAAAATAAAGATTATTTTGCGGCTGTGGTTATAAATTCGATTGGAAAACCATATGATTTTATATTTTGGACTATTTTCAACACTTTTTTACTCTTGGCATTTTTAATCTTACCTCACTGTTTTCCATATATAAGCGTTTCATAACTTAGACATTTTTCACCGGCTCCCATAAATATCAACTGACGAGTAGTCAATTCCTTGGTTAGACTTGGTTAGACCTGGATTAACAGTCGCACTCCAATAAGTCGAATCGTAGGAAGTTTAGTCGTAGGAAGTCCAAAGTCGTTGATCTTTTTTTATATTCCACACACACATAATTTTTGTGAAATAAACTTGGGAAAGGTCTATTTTCTACGAACTTTGCCCTATTTCGCATTAGGGAGACAACGGAATTAAAATTTCGATTTGTGGAAAGGAATTTAAAATTCTACTAATAGATGTTTTAATCATTAAAAGAGAGGGAAAGTGATTTAAAAAAAACAAAATGTCAAGGAATTTGAATTATAAGATAAGATGTTCGACTGTATTTAAAAGTATAAAGTATTTACGCCACACAAGAATTAAAATTCGACTTCGAGAATTATGTCTAAGTATCGAGATTTTATTTCTGAAACATTCTCGCAATATAAAGAGCCAATATCCCCAACTTCATTCTATGAACCGCGGCTTATCTTATTAAAAAAAATCTCGCTTGTCCGATTTTTCGGACAAGCGAGATAGGGCAAAGGCCACATTAACAAGGGAAACAAACAATTGACTGAGTTAACTGTTGTAATACCATGCATAATCAGTGTTGACTTCTTTATCACATTACACATACAAACATGTGACACATACATAACTGATAATCAAGTATAGTACATATTATAAAATTTCCGCCTAATTGGCGCCCTCACGGGTAAACAGTGATGTTTACGAAAAAATGTTTTAAACAAAAGTTGTTTAATTTTCGATAAGGAACATTTTTTACATTGAAACTTTTGTTCTATCTCTAACGGTTTACAAGATGGGTCCTACGGACCCAAGACCCAATTGACCTATGATGTAAAAATTTCAGCTCGATATCTTTTTTCGTTTTTGATTTATCGTATCCACAGACGGATGGACGGACAGACGGACAACCGGAAATGGACTAATTAGGTGATTTTATGAACACCTATGACAAAATTTTTTTCCTTGCATCATTATTTTTAAGCGTTACAAACTTGGGACTAAACTTAATATACTATGTATATTTCATATATACATGGTATAATATGTATATTTCATATATACATGGTATAAAAATTGTTAAAATCAAAATGAGAATCTTATGATAAAATTTCGTGGTTTTGACAGTAAGTAAGCTTCAAATCTTTTTGAAGGTTAAGTTGTTTTTCAAGAAAAAGTATCCGGAGCGATCTAAATCTAACCATAATTCTACCGAATAGCGTTTCAGGTACTACACATACTGAATGATTCACGCTAATGTATCATTTTGTTGTAATTCACCTTCAATCTTCAGCGTTTTCTCAAAATAAATTAGGAGGATAGCTCTGGGATATTCCTCTGAGCTCCGCAGTTTTTATAATAAACATAATTTTAATTAAATTTATTTTATTTAACAAAAATTGAATTACAAGGTGATATAATTATGTTTCTATCCTATAAATGTAGGAAATAATGCATTTGACCAAGGAATAGACTCCTCGTCAGTAGATTTTTATGGGAGCCAGTGGAAAATGTTTGCTTGAATGTACTTAAAAAAGTCATATTCATGTGAAATTGTGCTTTTTCGATTTACCTCTATAGGATGGGACAAAAATATAATATTTCCGGACATACAATTCTCTTTACTTTACATTTGAACAAAATTATCCTATTCTATATTATGAACAATTCCCAGTATTTTTTTATTCTTGATATTTTTACCTAGCCATACCGTTTTCGAGATAATCATTTGATCATTCATGCGTATTTAGCCGAAAACTCGTTATTGAGGAAATTAAAGATTATTTTGTGGTTCTGGTCAAAAAGTTAATTTAAAAGCAATTAGATATTATATTTGGGACGCTTTTAAGTATTTTTTTAAACTGAAAACCTCGCCGTTTTCAATACATAAGCGTTTAAAAAAAATAACAAATTTTTGTCGAAAATTCGTTTTTGATGTAAATAAAGAATATTTTGAGGTTCTGGTCAAAAATTTGATGTAAAAACTATATGACTTTTTATTTTGAACACTTTTTGACTCCTGATATTTTTTGATTTATCTCACTAGTTTTGATATATAAGGCTTTTAAAAAAACGCGCCTTTAAGCCTTAATTTTAGCTATATATTTTTTAAATTATTTTATTTTTTAAAACACTTATATATCGAAAACGGTGAGGTAAGATAAAAATGTCAAGGGTCAAAAAGTCTTTACAATTTTCCAAAATATAAAGAAATTTTTAGACCAGAACCACAAAATAATCTTTTTATTCGTCAATAACAAATTTTCTGCAAAAACACGTCTTTTTTCTTCAAACGCTTAAATAAAACGATGAGATAAGTTAAAAAATATCAAGAGTAAAAAATTTTATAGAATTGTTCAAAAGCCATGGTTTTCACATCAAATTTTTGACCAGAATCTCAAAATAATCTTTAATTTCGTCAATTACGAATTTTCGAGAAAAATTTGTAGTTTATTTTTTCAAACGCTTATATATCGAGAACAGTGAAAATCGTCACGAACCACAAACTAATCTTTATTTTCCACAATTACAATTTTTTGGCGTACATCAGAATTTTATTTCTTCAAATGTTTACATCTCGAAAACGGCGAGACTAGATAAAAAATGCCACTATTCAAAAAATGTTGAGAATTTTCCATAATACAAAATACAAAAGTTTTTTTCTAATTTAAAGTAAAGAGAATGTGATGTCCGGAAGTAGGGTACTTCTGTCCCATCCTATGACGGTAATTCGAAAAAGTACAAGTTCGAATGTATATGACTGTAAGTACACAGACGCAAATATTTTCCACCAGCTCCCATTTAAATCTACTAACGAGGAATCAATTTCTTAGTTGGACTGTTTTTCGTTTTTATTTCCTCGATTTTATGGCTGATTTATCCCTATCCCTATATATTATAAATATGAAAGTAAGGATGTTTGTTTGTTACGCTTTCACGCTAAAACTAGCGAATGGTTTTTAATGAAACTGTAGAGAAATGTAGCTCATACATCAGAATAACACATGAGGTATAATTTATAAAGATATATTTAAAAAAAATAAAATTTAATCCAACATGTACCAGTTTAAATTTTTACAGAAATCTTTAATTTATGGTTCAAAATAATGATTATAGATAGAGCAGATCTATGATCATCTTTTTGAACCATAAGTTAAAGAATTCCGTAAAAATTTAAAACAGTAAATGTCAAACAATTCATGGCCAACTTTTCTGATATACTCAATGAATTATGACTATATTACATTTAAAAAAATTGAAAACTGTGCATATCAAAAGAGTTGGAGGCTATAAAGCGGTGGTATTTACTTTGAAACCGAGTGAAGCGGGCGGCCTTCAAGCTAATATAATTATAAAATATTCCCTATGATTGAAAAAACAATTTCAAAGGGCCTATTAAGTATATTAAGAGCATAATTCAAAAATCACAAATGAATTCTCCGTTTTGGAACCTACAAATTTTATATGTAAAATGTTCCACTTTTCGTTTGCCTAACACTTACACACTTTATATATTGCGAACAACATGAGCTAGTTTGTGTTTTTGTAACTTGAAACGTCTCTTAGGATAGAGTTGGGTCCATTAAATAACTCAATCAGAATGTTTAAGAGTTTGGACGAATTTTTGTGTTATATAAATACGTATTTCGACTACCAATTAGTCATAATCAATATGAATTATGAATCATTGCTAATTTGGTGACATCTGCACATAAGTATGTTGGTCTGTTTAGAATTCATACTGATAATTGTGACGTCAGCCATCATAAAATCTATCGGGTGAACCTCTTTGGCCAATGATATTTGAGTATTTTATCACCTGATTTTGAAAACAAAAAATAATAAAATCCTTCCAAAAACAATATTAAATTAAAAGCTCTAGAATAACAGACCAGAAACCAACAAAAAATCATGAAACTCTACAATTTCAAATTCGAAATTATTTAAAATTTTCTGTCATCTTTAAGTGGAACTTATATGTTTCCAATTTACTTCGTTTAGCATTAAGTGACTTAAATCACTTTTTCTTTTATTATTATTATAAGTTCCACAGAAAATTTTTGATAATTTCGAATTTAAAGTTGAGGATTTATAGAGTTTCATGATTTTTTGTTGGTTTTTGGCAATGGCATGTTAGTCTAGAATTTTTAATTTAATATTGTTTTTGGAATGATTTTATTATTTTAGTTGTCAAAATCAGGTGATATAATACTCGGATATCATTGGCCAAATAGGGTCACGTGATAGTTGTTATGAAGGCTGACGTCACAATTGTCAGCATAAATTGTAAACAG
This sequence comes from Chrysoperla carnea, assembly GCF_905475395.1. Taxonomy (NCBI): domain Eukaryota; kingdom Metazoa; phylum Arthropoda; class Insecta; order Neuroptera; family Chrysopidae; genus Chrysoperla; species Chrysoperla carnea. Next base: position 9,403,472 of record NC_058342.1, read on the forward strand.
ATCAAAATACTAATGTGAAACTAATTCATACTGATGATGACTAATTGGTAGCCGAAATACGTTAATTTTTCTAGGAAATTGGGGGCGAGAGTTGAAATTTTTTTCGAAAAGTCGTAGAGTTGTCATTTATTATCTTTGATAATACTTATTAGTTACTTTTTGTTAAAACCAGGTTGTACATTACCTTTCCAAATGTATTTAACATTTTTAACCATAAAATGTTGTACATAAATATTGTACATTCCACTAGAGCTCGGTAATAAGTCAGGAAGATATGGTAACTTTTTGATTAAAATAATTGAATCGTAGATACTTGGTTGAAGAAAGCTAGCAATGGCATTTGAAATAAGAACAGCAAGCATCATTGGAATTATGTGAGTTATTTGACCTGAAATAATAATAATTTTATTAACAACAAAATATCAATACAATGGTACTTGTTTCGTTAAATGAACATATGCACCCGGTAAAATTTGTCATTAAACATGAGTAATTTTCGGATGGTAAATTTTTGCAGAAATGCTCTTAAACGTAAATGCCGATGGGTAACCCGGTAGAATATTGTTTAAACAAATTTTTTTAAACATATAATTGAGGTCAACATTTTCAAAAATGGTTTTTTGGAATTTTGATCTAAACCCTCAAGTTTTCGAGTAAAAAATTTATAAAAATTTGAAAAACGCGATTTTTACGACTTTCTTCCCTCAAACAGCGTATAAAAGAATCAGATTTTTAATAAGTACCAATGATTTTATCTGCAGTGTAAGGCTTACTCAACAACATTTTGCAAAAATTTTTGACCTAATTGAATTTTAAGTGCTTGTCTGTTAATTGTTAAGGGGGCGCGCGAAAAACCACCCGAAAATAACGATTTTTTGTTCTATACATGCTAGATAGGATATTTACCTTTGAAAATTCACTACTTTGAAAATTGTCAACAGAGTGAGAACAACGTCTCAAAGTAGATCGACAGGGATAGTAAATGTCGAGGCCTAGTCATAATACGCATGTCTTAATATACAACATAATATCCTAGCGCGTATTTAAAATAAGATTATACCACTTTTAAATAAAATTAAAACAGTATATTTTGTACAAATTACCATTTTATCCTTTTCAAAAATTTTTTTCATAGAATTCACACAAAATTATCTAACAATATTACTCGTTTGAACGTTAAAAAAAAATATAATTTTATTTTAAACACATGTGAATTTGAAATATAAACATATCATTGAAGCAGCTGATTCCGGTTATACGATCATGCGCATTGAATACCAGGCCTCCAAAATGGTGTTTCTCAAAAAAGTTTAAATGTAAAAAATGTTCATTTTCAAAATAAACAACTTTTGTTTAATACATTTTTTTGTAAACATCACTGTTTACTCACGAAGATACACATTAGATGCAAATTTTATAGTATGTATTAATATGGGATTATCAGTTATGTATGAGTAACATGTATGTATGTGTAATGTGAGAATGTAATCAACACTTTAACGGGTAAACAGTGATGTTTCCGAAAAAATATTTCAAACAAAAATTGTTTATTGTTGTATAAGGAACATTTTTTGAACGAAACTTTTGTTCTGTCTCTAAAGGTTAATAAGATGGCGCCTATGGACTAAAGACATAATTGACCTATGTTGCCTATTTACGAGCATCATTTTTCACGTCTTGAGCACGCTATTCAACTTGCTATCTGTTTTTGTTTTTGAGTTATCGTGTCCACAGACAGACAGACAATCGGAAATGGATTTTATGAGCAGCTATACCAAAATTTGGTTGATAGCATCAATATTTCTAAGCGTTACAACCTAGGGACTAAACTTAGTATATCTTGATATATTTAAAATATACATTTTATAAAACTTGTATAAAGCTTAAAGAAAATCAAGACTAATGTATAAACTTCAGAAACTTATAATTTTCCAAATGAATAAAGTCTTTTTGTAAAGACACCAAAAATGTAATCATTCTGTTAAAAATATTTGGCAAACTTTAAACGTAGGGATTTTAAACTGACATAATTTGAACTGTTACAGGAAAACGTTCTTACCAGTAATTTCAAAAACTATTACACTGACACTAATAGTATGAGTTACTGCTCCACTAAAAGCTGCGGCTCCGACAATTGCATAACCACCAGGAATTATAGGAGCCAATCTTTGACTAGCAAATGCTACACCTGTAGGCATTGCTAAATGCATGAGTTCGCCTGTTGCACGTCCTAAAGCACCACCAATCTGAAAATATGGAAAATAATAAGCGTAAACGTTGCGTCCCTTTTTGAAGGACCTAGTGTACTTTGTAGGTCTTGATGTGTAAAACATGAAAATGTGTTAAAAAATTGTCTAACACCCCCAAATTTTCAAGTTATTGTGCAAAATCCATTTTTCGTGTACTCCGTGTACTTGATTGACTTTTTGTGGAAAAAAATAGTAAATAACAAGTTTTTAAAAATTTTACGAATTTTTTCGTCGAAGAAATTTTTTCCAATATCTACAACGTAGGCCATGTCGCTCATAAAATGCTTCCATTTTTTTTTTGTAGCACAGTGAAAAGGGAATATTCATGTATTTTTTTAATATTTATAATTCATTGTTTACACCGTTATAACATAGTAAAAAATATAAATACTGTTTAAAAATCCTGTAATAAAGAATAATTTTGAAATGTTTAAACGCAGACTTTTTGGCGCTCTCTGCTCATGACGTATTAATATGTGACCTGCCAATTGGTGACAGTTCAATATACTTATTTACTACCGGTGCGGTGTTACACTACTAGTATGTCAACAAATCTGACAAGCCATGTATACTCAATGTCACAAAAAATGCTCGTTTTAAAACATTCTAAGTGTTACTATTATAACATAACATATGATGCGTACGCTTAGAATGTTTTAACTATGGCACTTTTTCTGACAGTGAGTGTACGACACGTCATGCCCGTTTTAAAATTTGAATTTCCGTTTTAGAAATTTGAATTTCCCTCACTGAATTTGTACTTTTATTAATTAATTTTAAGTAATTAAAAAGATATTAATTACTAAAATATAGTTTAGTTCAAATGTACAGCCAATAAAGTTACGGAAAAAAAAATTTGAACCTAATGTAAATTTCATGAATATTCCCTATCGGTCATTTTAGCTAAATCATTTCGTATTTGCTCAACCAAACTCATTTAGATTGAGCTGTGTCAATACATGTTGAGGTAGCAAGGTCTGCTATTTTGGTACTTCTCATTGAAAAAGTTACGTTCGAATGAAAATTGACAAGATCTGTTTCAGAAAAGAATAGAAAATATCGAGGTTAGGTGTATGAAAAAATTTTATTGTTACACGGTGTATTGTTAGTCACGTTGCATCCCATGGGGAATAAACGTGTTTGGTCAAAATAAATCCGAAAAATCGGATTTATTTTGGAATATTTGTGTCATATTTCTGCATGGAATCATTCTTAAGATGAGATGAAATAGACCATGGGACAGAAATTAGTTGTGTCTGTGAAGGTTTTAACTTCTTATTTCTTAGGGATAGCTCCGACTTTGAGAATTTCTTTTCAAAAATGCGTGTTTTTTAATATTATTTAAATTCCGAAACATCCCAATTTTTAATATTGATTAAACAATAAAAACTGTTTTTAACGGAATAATTACTTTTATAATTTTTATTTTTTTTTATTTTGAAAATTTCAATTGATAGTATTAAACATTAATCATCAACAACGCCCTCCACCCCCGCAGTCGTAGTTAATAATTAATTATATAATTTAAACAATAATAGCAACATTTACAGGAGAAATTAATTTTTTCTTGTTTTTATAACAAAGTGGGGGTTTTTTATTGAAAATTTAGTATAAATAACATTTTACACAATTTAAACAAATAATTATTTATATTGTTTAAACAATAATAACATTTGGGACATTGTTGATGATAAATGTTCAATAATATCAATTGAAATTTTCATAAATATTGAAAACAAAAATTCTAAAAGTCGTAATTCCCTTAAAAACAGTTTTTATTTTTTAGGCAAATATTGGTTAAAAAATATAAAAAATAATTTCCTGAAATTGGGATGTTTCTGATTTTAAATAATATCATCAAAATCGACGCTGTCCATGAGAAATAAGAAGTTTTTTATATTAAAACAAGTGGACATAGACAGCATAGATGCATAGACAGTGTTGATGACTCTATCACATTACACATACATTGATGGCACACATAATAACTGATATTGCTGATATAACGGATACAATTTACGCCTAATTTGCGCCCTCACAGGTAAACAGTAATATTTACGAAAAAAAGTTTCAAACAAAAGTTGATTATTTTTTATAAGGAATATTTTTTACATTTAAACTTTTGTTCTATCTCTAACGGTTTACAAGATGGGTCCTACGGATCCAAGACCTAATTGACCTATGTTGCTCATTTTCGAACTTGACCTCACTTTTTACGTCCTAAGAACGCAATAAATTTCAGCTTGATATCTCTTTTCATTTTTGAGTAATCGTGATGACAGACGACAGAAGACAGACGACAGACAGACAGACAACCGGAAATGGACTAATTAGGTGATTTTATGAACACCTATACCAAAATTTTTTACTTGGCATCAAAATTTTTAAGCGTTACAAACTTGGGACTAAACTTAGTATACCTTGCATATTACATACCGAGTTTGTTTCTATCATCTTGGGATATACATATGTCTGTAGTATGACTGAATACATCCGTTTACTAATGCATCTAAGCGAAAGCACTGTTTTACTCATTTTTTTCGAAAGAACTGTGTTCTCAAATGAGCACGATGACGTCATATTTAAAGCATCTGTCTGGAAAAACGTAGCAGGGAATTTGTCGGACACCATGACCAATTGATAACATCAAAAATTATGTAAAAATTCAGGAAAAAATGAACTACGTATGTATTAAAAGGCAAAAATACTTAAGTACGGCATCTTCGAGGTCGTAGGCAAGCTCATCGGTGTAGTATTTTTGTCCAACAAAATATTTTATTGTTTAATAATTATTAATGTTATCAAATGATCATAGTGTCTGACAAATTCCTTTCTGTGTTTTTTCAGATCGATATCTTAAATATGACGTCATCGTGCTCATTTGAGAACGCAGCTCTTTTGGTAGACTCGCCAAAAGGAAGCAACTCACAAAATTTATAGTATGTATTAATCATTTTACATAGCACCTTTTCTGTCTCATGGTCTAAAAATATAGTAAATTGCATATTAAAAAAATTACCTTAAATACAGGGATGAAACTTCCACTGGGAACTGGTAAAGTTGAACAAATAATTGAAAATATAAACTAGAAAAAAGAAACTAAAATATTGATACCTACATAATACAGAAATTTGTTTGCGTATCACTTACAGTAAAAGCTGTAAAACAAGCTAAATTTACAAATACGTTTCCACTGTACGAGTTCACCCAATGTTTAAGTATAGCCGATTCCTCGACTGTAAAATTTTCTTTTGTCCATGTAAAGCTCGTAAAAAGGCCTGTTACCTTTAATAAAAGAATTTAAAAAGTGTTTTATATACTTTTTGTTTAAAGTTTAAAGACGTGTATTGAGATTAGCTTGCATCAAAACTCACTTTCGGATTACTTGACCGACCATTCACTGATCATTTAATCATTTTATTTTTTATTGATATTTATTATGTTATTATTATTACCAACCTCTGTAAACTTTGATGCAAATACAGATTATTTCTATTTCATTCTATTTTATTTGATCAATTGATTACTGATCAAATAATCTGTGAGCCTCATCACTGATCATTTGATCAGCGACGAGGATCAAATCAATGACGTCTGATGCTCTGTCAGCGTTACAAAAGGATACTACCAAAATTTCCCAAATAAATGATGTGATCGATTTGAAATTTTGATTTTCAAAGATTCAACGATGATTCTAATGTTGAATTTCGAAGATTCAACGAAGGATAATAAATAATGTCTTGGTTTGAAAACCCTTGCCAAGCTTATTTGAACGTAGAAAGAATAACCAGGGTAGCAAACGCGTTTGATTTGTGATTCATTCAAATTATACATGAAAAGGGGGCGAACCTTGCATCAAATGAGGTATTTTTGTTTTTTTGACATGTTGATTGTTATGTAAAGACAATGTTAAATCCAAGTTTTCGACCTCGCCAAACGATCGAATCAAGCAGAAAAATAAGGAAATCTTGAAAATTTTCACCTTATTTTAGTTTTCGCCGATTTTTACTTGGAAGGGCTGGTTTTTCATTAAAGAAGTAGTGTTTATTTTCAAAAAGGTTGAATTTGCAACAATTTCGGATCAAGCCGATTTTTATAGCGCCGACAGTTTCGGAGATAAAGCTTTTCAAATATGTCTATTTTTTCAAGTTTTACGCTTTTTCTCAAAATTCCATCTTGTAAACCGTAGAGATAGAGCAAAAGTGTAAATACAAAAAATGTTTCTTATAAAAAAACTTTTGTTTGAAACATTTTTTCGTAAACATCACGGTTTAATCGTCAAGGCTCCAAAACTAGAAAAGATTGGGAGTTGAAAATTTGCAGGTAGCTTCAACTAGTGGTCTTGTGAAACATTCTGGAAAAACGAAAAATATTTCTGGAAAATACTTTGGAAAATTAAAGTTCCAAACTAAAGTTGTTAATTTTTTAATTAGAAACATTTTTTACATTAAAACTTTTGTTATCTCTAACGGTTTACAAGATGCAATGTTGCGTAAACTCGTGTAATACTTGACAAAATAAACAAACTTTGGAAAGCTGTATCTCCGAAACTATCGGTCCTATAAAAACCCGTCTTATCTCAAATGCAAATTTAACCTACTTTAAAAATGAAAGCTGCAATTTTTGATGAAAACCCAGTCCCTCCAATCAAAGTAGGCAAAAACTGAAATAAGTTCTAAATTTTCGAGGTTTTTCTTATTTTTCGGCATGACCCGGTCGTTTGCCGAATCTTGTCTTGTCTGTATTTACATTGCAAACAACATTCCAAAAAAACAAAAATACCTGATTTGATGCAAGCTTCAATGTTTCATTTGATTGGCCTATTAGAGTAAGAATGTAAACTAGTTCAAACTCCGCTTGTCCTACACTCGCTTAAAAAAAAATAATACCAAATATAATAACATCTTAGAATTCGCAAAATCGTAAGTGGTTACTACTTAACCATCGGCTAATCAAAGGAGTTGATCTATGTAAGAACTAAATATCATAGCAAAAAACTACAGGCGGGTTTTTAAACGATTTTTTTTTATTTATTATTTTTTATATGGGTAATAATAATAGGATTAATTGAAAGTAAAATTTGATTATTGTACAATCGTTTCAGAATGAATGAAGTAAATGAAATAATCAGGAAGTCATTGATTTGATTCCTAAGTATCTTACTTACCACAGTTTTTGTAAAATTGTATGCTTACTTGGTCATGAGTAGTTAAATCACCAGCCATAAAACGTCCGAAGCCCAATGGAAACGATACCGAAGATACAACAATAGCAACAATTCCAGGATACAAAAATCGACTAAACATAAATAATTGTCATTTTAATAAAATAGCGTTTGTTGCTGGCATATAAAATATAAAACAGTTTACCGTTTTATCCACCGTGCTATTTAAAAATGTTTTATTACTAAACTTATCAAAAATTCTGTATACAACGATGATGAAAACCTACTACACAGGTCAAAATTTACGATTTTATAGAAAAAATCATACCGACTGCAAAACATTCTCGGTCAAGAAGCAAGTGTTTATCGTCATTGCATCATGTAGTACTTTGGTTAGGCAAAATTTAGTAGAATCGAGGGCAACGGACTATACCCAATCCCTATGGGGAATGGCTTAGAATCAAATTTTTTTTTTAAATGTGCGCAAAATCTTAATGCTTCGCATTTTGACATAGACCATTTATTGGTGCATAAATAAACGAAGTCGATAAGTGTGAGACGACATCTGTTGATGCATAAGTGAACAAAGTTTTTAAGTAGACTCAGTTTGAAACATTAGTACTTGATACAGCCGTAGGTTTACCTGGATACATCTATGCATAGAATATTGATAGCCGTTTTAAGTAAAACTGAGAGTAATTCAAATTGAGAATTGGAATAATGAGAAGACAATTTCCTTTGTTAGGATAAATGTCAGTCATTCTAGAATTATCATTCTTGTTCATGGCTGAAGCCAATAAATCTTTCCGACAGATGAATTAAAATAATATAATATAAATATATATAAATATATATATATATATATATATATATATATATATATATATATATATATATATATATATATATATATATATATATATATATATTTATATTTTATTTTATTTTTATTAAAAGTCTAGCAGGATTGTCAGATAAGTCAGAGTGTTCAGAGACGGACGGACACAGGTATACTAAAATTTTGTTGGTAACATTAATATTTTTAAGCGTTACAAACTTGGGACTAAACTTAGTATATCTGGATATGTATTACATATATACATGGTATAATCATTGCGTTCAAATTTGGCGTATGGCAACTGTTTGCAGCTAATTTTTAAGAAAAACATACAACCTCTCGAGTGGTCTTAAAAACTTTGTTGAAAAAGAAATTTAAAAATTGCAGTACGCTTTTACTTTATTTCTCACACTTTAAATCTTTCGTAAAAAGCGGCAAGGGGTGATACAAATATTTGAGCAATAATTTTTCTTTAATACTTTCTGTATAATTATTAATTATATTACTAATTCTGTATAAATATTTAGATTAGAAAATCTGTAAATTTTGGAAAACTTTATATTACGTTTGGTGAGATATGGTAAGTCAATTTTTAAGACTTAAAATTTTAAAAAAATTAAAAAAACTTACTTTTTTTGTAAGAAAGCATTCATTTTCTTGCTGGATCGCATAAATAACACATACTGCCTATGTGTCCATACATAAAATGCTCCACCAAATCCGCAAATAACTCTAAATATCAAAAACTATTAATTGAATTCAGAAACTGTTGACTAGATATTAAAAACTATTACCCTAAAAGTGCAAACACAAATAATTCTTGTGGATCAAAAGGAAAATCCTGCTGGAAATTTGTTCTGAAAACGGCTGTCACTGTATCTGCTTCGTCAAACCATACAGCTAATAATCGAAAAATAGTTGCCCCACATACAGCGGCAAAAAAAGCCCGCCAATAGTTTCGTACAGCAAAATAAACAGTTGTTACTTCAATTGAAAATAAAACACCTTAAAAACAATTATTTAAGTATTTGATTGTCAAACTATTAATATGCAAGTCAACAATTAATATTCCAAGTGTCAACGAAATCATTTCTATTCTTTAAGTTATGAATTGTTCTCGAAATTGCATTTTAAATACAATCTGTGAACTTTATAGCATACAAATTTAGAATAGTCCTACATATCGCCTTTTTTACTTGATGGAGGTTCATTTTATATGGATTATAAAATTAAAATATCACTTTTATTTACTTCTAAAATAAATAAAAAAATAACTTGACGTATATTGATTGTTTTTGTTTGTTTTGTTTTTTTTATCATATGCTAATGGTCCGAGAACGGACTGCAAAAATACTAACAAACAGTGTAAGAGTCGTCATGCATATAAATATAAAAGTGCTTGTTCTCTGATTTGTGGAAATTGGGTAATACGAAGAATTTTTCTTTTGAACCATGCCCTAAAAATGAATCCGTTTTCCGTGATGAAGCTTTGAAAAAAGAACTCATCCATGCTACGAAAAAAATTTCTTACTAGAGTCGACAGTAACTCTTAGTATGTTACGTTATCTACACGTTATCTACAAGGTGAAATCATGCACGTAAGCTTGTCGAGGGGTAATTGAAAATAATTCCCCTGTAGATTATCCATTCGTGGACAGCGAAACCATTTCTCGCATTTCATCCCCTTGGTCAGTTCTTCGAAACGAATTCATTTTTAGGTTATGGAGAATATTTATTTCTTCACTGGATCTATACTATCATCTAACCAAAGGCCAGCGAATTAGGAAAATTATATAATTTCGTTGGCACCCGAAATAAAAAATGTATACCTCCAATTGGAGCCGCAAAACAACTAGCGACACCAACAGCGCAAGCCGCTGCTAACATTTCACAATTTCTTGATTCATTGTCATAAATTCCTTGAAAACTTGTCACCAATTTACTTAATAAAGTTGCAGCTATACTTGCAATATGCACAAAAGGACCTTCCTTTCCTAAAGGCATTCCACTTCCTAACGTTGCTGTTAAGCCCACAGACTTTGCGATCAACGTTTTTAATGTTAAGTATTCTTTTAATGCAACACCTCTTAAAATAGTTTTCATTTCTGGTATTCCTGAGCCTATATGGAAAAAAAACCTAGTATTGATTTCACTTGTTATGCATTTTACTTTTAAGGCTTTTGCATACAGAAAGCTGTCTGTCGAGATGGAAACAAATTGTATAATCGATCTTCTCTTGAGAAACTATGCTACTGAAGGAGAAGGAAAAAGAAAGTAGGTATAATTATTTTTTCTAAATATTGTTTTATCAGTCGGTAATAAGCTGCCTGCGGACCTGTTCGCATAGAAGGGTGAGAATGATCCATGTAAATGTATGTTTTTGTTCAGGTTTTACTATTACTGTATAACATATACAGTGTGTCGCATTTAAGATGAGTACACCCTCATATTTTCGTTATTTATGAGCATATTGATTTGAAATTTTGCACAGTGATAGAGAGTTATGAGTTACAGTTTTTAAGATACTTAACCAAAGTATGAACTTTACACTACAAATTGACAAATAGGGCCTACTGCAAATTGACAAATAAGGCCGATTCTTAATATTTTGCCTAGCGTCAGACATGTTTAAAGATATCGAAAAAAAACTACTAGAAAAAATTGCTTAGAATATTTGTTCATACCACCCATATACTAATTTTCATGACCAAATTCGCATTTTTAATTTTTTCATTATTTTCGTCTTTACTCAAAATATATTGAATACATAACACTATTAAATTATCAATCTGTCCAGTTTTTACATTCCATTGCACACTAGTTATAACAGTTTATATTTAATTTAAAAACTAGTGTGATATGGAATGTAAAATCTCGAAAAAATTAATAATTTAATAGTATTATGTATTCAAATACTAGCTTCACACCCACCCGCTTCACTGGGCTAAAAAGTAAATAACACCGCTTTATAGCTTCCACCTCTCTTGATGTGTACAGTTTTTATTTTGTTAATTGTAAAATAGTCATAATTCATTGAGTATATCATAATTCTTTGAGTTTAATAGTTGGCCATGAATTTTGACATTCACTATTGTTAGGGCCATTTCACAAAGTTAGTGTCTTTGCTTTTTCTTTGGTGATTTTAATTAATAATGAGTTAGTACTAACTGACTATACCAAGAATCCGCGAATCACAGTCATCGTTGTGCTGTGGTTGTTGTTTATTCATTTTCAAATTGGCCGGCTCGGAAGCCGGTTCATTGAGTTCATAACTTTTTCTTTTTTTAATTATTATTAATTCGTTTCTCGATCTGAATGGATCTTGTTCTTTCGATTGATTTAATTAATCAATCTAAATATAATTTAAACGTTGTCGAGTCAGTGATTCTGTTTTCATCTTCAAAAGTTGCAATTTTTCAACTTTTTCAATGTTGAAACGCGTGGTCTTCAACATTTTATTTTTTATTTAACAATGTGTTAAAGTTTAATTTCTAAATCGATTTTTATCTTGATAATCAAGTTTAATTTTGAATTCATATTGATAATTACAAGTGAACCACATGTGATTTAGTGCAGTGAGCTAAACATTTTATACTTTTCGCGCCATTGAGGTGATTTACCCGTGCAATTTTTATTATAAGAAAGGTGCATCAGTCAAAAGCCAACAAACTATCATTAAAAAAAAGCGTGAACAAATTCACCGTAAAGGTTTGATAAATTATCCTAAATTCCTTTCTCCTAAGTTTATCCTATCAAACCTTTTAAATATCAAGTTATTTTTCTTCTTTAACTAGTGTAAAACTGGTGAGTGCAACCTGGATAAAAACTGGTGAGTACATAACTCTTTTTTTTCATACGGTCCATTATTTTCAAACTTTCTTAAATTCGCTAATTGTTGAGAAATATTTTAGTTTTCGTGAACCAGCGATCATAGCCCCAACAACTATTTTAAATTTTTACACAATACTTTAATTTCTGGTTCAAAATTATGACTATACATCTGTTCCATCTATAATCATCATTTAGAACCACAAATTAAAGATTTCTGTAAAAATTTAAAATAGTAAATGTCAGATTAAATTTATTAAAAAAAATTTTTTTAAATTATCTTTATCGTTTTAATTTATAGCTCATGTGTTATTTTGATGTATGAGCTATATTGCTGTACAGTTTCATTAAAAACCATTCGCTAGTTTTTGCTTGAAAGCGTAATAAACAAACAAACATCTTGACTTTCACATTTATAATAAATTGGGTTCTTAAGAAACTTATAATAATTTTGAGGCCAAAATAATGAAAAATTAAAAATGCGAATTTTGTCATGAAAATCGGTATATGAGTATAAAAAAAATATTCTAAACAACTCTTTCAAATCAGTTTTTTCGACATCTCTTATCACCTCTGACGCTAGGCAAAATATTAAGAATCGGCCCTATTTGCCAATTTGTAATAGGCTGAGTTTACAGTTTAGATTTCGGTTAGGTAAATAATGAAAACATGGGGGTGTTTTCATCTTAAGGTTGTTGTCTGTATATCGGCAGAAAAATGTATATACTTATTAAGAATATAATAATACATTTACCATAAATTGGAGTCGATTAACCGTCTCTAACTCGAGATAAATTCATTTAAATTTCGGATAATTAAAATGGTGAGCATAGGAAAGGTTGTGTGTTGTTGTAGTTTTAACACGTCTTTTAATTTTAGAAAAAATACTAGATTTAAGATATTTTCAAAAAAGTAACTTGATTTTCATGTTTTTGTTCTAAAAGAGTTTTAAAAAAAATCAAAATTATTGACCACTCCATTCTTGCATCTAAATTTATTGCATAACAAAAACAATTATATTTAGAAAATATTTAGATTAGTGCAAGAGGAATGCCTATTATATACAGAATCACATATGTCTGCCATTATCATTTATTGTATGAAAGTAAGACTATAGAGGAACAATTAATAAATTCGATTGAGAAGAACTTTTTATTTTACGCAACGTTTCGTGCTAGAATTAGCAATTCTTCAGGCGATCATAAAGTTTGAGGTCCCAACATTGTTCGTTCAACATTCATGTCATAGTAAATATACATTTCTTGAAAACTATGGATTAAGGTAGTTTTGATCATGCTGATCAAAAGTTCCTATGGACTCAACTCTCAAAAATCCTTCCCTTCCGAGCCTTTAAGGTAATCATAACCTTTGGAGGGCCATAGCTCGGAAGGGAAGGATTTTTGAGGGTTGAGCCTATAAGAACTTTTGATCAGCACGATTAAGGCTACCTTAATGCATAGTTTACAAAAATTTTTAACCGAAACCAAACATCAATATATTGTGGACGGGAGTTTTTGTAAAATTTCCTATGTCACACACAGGAGGTGTTATCATTTACTTTCATTGACATGGATACTTAATATCCAGAAATACACCGGGAAACCTCGGTTCGTAAATGATGTCCCTACCAAAATTTGTATATTATATCATAGCAGGTGTAGAACCGATTTCGATAAAATTCAAACATTTCGTAGAAAGTATTAATTGACTTGTTGCAGGACTCATTTGAACATATTTGACTTTATGAAAAGGGGATGAAAAACGAACGGTTCACTAGCTGTTGTTTCATTAACCTTTTTTCAAATTTTCATACTAAAAGTGGAGTTCTATAGTAAAACTATATCATTATACATTAAAGGAGTACCACAGGGTGAAAATTGTAGGGTATCAAATCACACGAGGCACAGTGGAGTATTTATATCAAATTTCTGAACAAAAGCCAGAAAACTCTTTTGTTTTGCATTGAAAGTTGTTTTTTGGTGTAATTCGATAAACACTCCATCACAAACAGGTCACTTGAGTTACCTTAACGTTGCCCCCTCCTGTTTTGTAAGAAGCAATCTAACTGCTCTTACGGATGCATGTTATTATGGTTGGCGCTCCCGATTTACTGTGACATTCAATTTACGTTTACTTTGCTTGTTAGTGTAATTAAGTAAGGATTTTTTTTTAGTGAAGGCGAATGTTTATGCTATATTTATTAGTATTTCATGTTAATGTTTCTATTAATATAATTAAATATTTGTGGTTCATATTTGTTGTTAAAAAAGGTAATTTTTTTCATTAAATTTATCAAACTCAAAGCTTTTTGTTTATTAGTCAGGATTTTCTGGGCAAAATTTTTTCTAACAAGACAAAATTTAAGTATTCTATAAAATATTTATGAAAAAAAAGACGTAAGTTCCCGCAAGATTTAAAAAAAAAATCTTGCGCGAACTTACGGCTTTTTTTTAAGACTTACAAAAGGGTAGAGATTAAGATTGCTTAAGACAAAAGTCAAAAAAAAGAAGGAGGCTTCCAGTGAAAGTTTTTAACTAATAATTCCAACATCACGTTACGTGGAACCAAGAGCAAGCATAGATAAGACACAAAAAGTAGCTCAGAAGCAGAAATAATTAAAAAAAATGAAATAATTGGGTTTGAAGACAATATGATGACCACGAATATTACTAAAAAAATTTTTTTATTCTTGCCAAATAAAAGGTACCCTTGTATCTAAATAGTATTTTGAATCAACCGGTTAAGTGGCCGAGCGAGTAAAGGCGCAACAACCTTTAACCGTTTGACTACTTAATCTGAGAGGTAGCGGCAGTCGCTGATCAATTATTGCAATTAATCGGGGGAAAATTGATCATACTGCCGTTTCTTGGATAAGAACGAAGTAACCGACTCCACCCACATCATAAATTTATTTGTATGTATTCGGATGTAGTTTAAATAAATAAAAATTAAAAATAATGATCTGGTCATAAAAAAAAGTCTTTTGAAATAATTTTGAGCATAAAATTCCCTTCATTATATTTTGTGCAGAAATTTGATATAAAAAGTCCCCAGTGCGAGGTATGTAAACTTTTTAGGAATAGCAGTCATAATGCTTAGAAAAATAGTACATTATTAATTTTAGATTATTATTGGAAAAATATTTAAAAAATGTTAAGTATGAATTGTAATTTTGGGGTAAATCGGGGCCTTGGGCTGCAGCCCAATTAGCTCTCATGTAGATTGACCTCAATCTTAAGAGAATGAAGGTTTGATAAAGGAACATTTCCTTTTAAATGAACTTACCAATACTTTGTGGCGCTACAATATGTACAAAACCAGCAGAGAATAATACCAAGAAGAATGGAAGGACAACCCAAGCCACATATTGTGCTAATGGATGTTCTGTTAAATCACGATACAACCATATACGAGCTAAAATATAAATCTGAATATCTATCATAATTCAATAAAGAAAACAAAACTTAATTGTGATTACCATTGTTACACATTGTAATGCCCATGTCCATTATAAAACTAAGCACAGCCATAATAACACCTAATAAAGCAAGGAAAACCCAGTCCTCTCCAAGTCTGGCAAATGTGTGTTTCCATATCCAGGAAAACCATAATGCAATTCTACTGTTACCTGAAAATGAAACCAAGATTTGTTATTTTGATCAAAAGAAACTCTGAACTAAATAATTTTGAAAAAATGTGACCCGCTCTAAGGCTGTACGAGCGCCAGGGCAATGTTGCATAAAATGCTTGATTTTTTTGTATATGAAGTTGGACTAAGTCTCAATCAATTAAGAAAATTAAAAGAGGAAGCTCGATTATTTAAATAAATAAATTTACTTAAAAACCAGGTATATTTAACATTGGTTTATGGTAAAATGGTAGATGGATGATATGTTTTCATAGATTTCTCCAAAACGAAGCGGTGGGAATTTAAAAAACAAACTATTTAAATTAAAGTGTAAACCTTAATAAATTGTCGAAAACAAAAACAATCCGTTGTGCCCGACTAATTAAGGATGTATGAGCACGGAAGTGGGTACACAAATTAAAAAAATATATTTTTTAAATTTTGATGGTGAGCTCAAAAGTTCAAAATAGGTTAAAAATGGTTTATTTCATTTTGAGAGTCTTTCATACCCTCGAAAGGGAGGGTGAGCTGCATAAAGGAGTTTATTAATAAGAGTATCTTAAATTGCGGGTTACTTTAGCATTTTTACCTTTTTAAAATCTATTAAAAGTTATCTGATTTACTTTACGATATAACCCACTTTTCAAAATGGCGTATGGGTTAAAACTAAAAAGTCTTCCTTTAAACCACATAGATTTTTAGGATAATTTTCTTAAACCAATGCAAAAAACCGCAAGTCAATTCACCCAGCCAGTCAGTCAGATTGCTTGTATCAGCTCTACTTTTTGAGATATAATTAAAACGAGTTTTTTAAGAAAAATCTATATTTTATTAAGAAAACCATTAGAAAAGCAACCACTACTGTTTAAATTTTCTTCTATAATATTTTTAATGCTTGACTTTGTTCTCGAGGTATGAATGCTCCAACAATAGTACCTACACCATCATGTGAGCATTCCAGTGATCCTGTTAAGGTTCTATCATTCACTATGATTACCAATATTGTCAACGGTCCAAATGGCTGTGGAGAAAGTGTACCTTGAAGCTTATATTACAACCTGGAAGGATCACAATTCAGTTCAATATGTTCCACATAGCTTTTATCCTTTTTGTTTCCTAGAAAATTTAGTGCAGTCCAGGCATTTAATTAACGAATTAATTCCAGGCATTTTTTTCAATGTCACTCATGTAACTATAATAGTTTTCATCCTTTATCAACCTTCTTATTTTATTTTAACCTTCAAGTTTCTTATTGCTTTAAGTTCTTTTATGCTCTAATTATAGAACTTTTTAGAGATGTATTTAAAACAATCACCATCACATGCCACGGGTGTCCAAAGTAATCAAACTACACCTGTTTTATGAACTTCGACACGCTTAGTCTATAACTTTTGAATGCATACATATTCACTACAGATATTACAAAAATAGTTGGGATCGTTTTTACCAATATTTTTCGAAGTAGATATTATTAAACAAAAAACTTTTAAAAAAAAACAGCTCGGTTGATTTGAAGTTTAAATGAAACTAGTGCAAAAATTATGTCTAATAGCTGTATCTCAAAAACTAGAGCTGCTAAAGAAAAACTGGCATAAATGCAACAAAATAAAATTTAATTTTGTAACCCAGAGAAGATTCATGAAGGTGATTTCAACGAGAAGTAGTTCTTGAGACACAGAATAGGACAATAGTCCAATGTTTCTTGGATATTTGGGACAAACTAGTTCGTCTTTTAAAAGCTCGATACTGGTTTGAGGAAAAATTTTGTATCGCGTTTGGTCTTTGTGATACACGTTTCGTATAGTCTTTGTGTTGTTGAACAGCGGAAACCTTTATTCTAAAACGTACATATTCGAGGAACATGCTATCTCATTCGACTCTCATTTATGCACAAAATTAATACTCGACAACATAAAACTTATGAAGTTAGAAATTACTTATTAAAAATGGACATTGAAATTACGAACTTGACGTCCCGAACTTACTCTCATTATAAGCATATCTGGAGTACACTCCAAAGGCAAGTCCTAGCTCATACGAACCAACCATATCAATTGAGATGATGAATAAATTTTTTTTTTTATAACTTTAGGTGAAGAATTCTCACTGCAAGGGACAGAAAAGTGAAGTTCGTTTTGGATAATTGTTAGAAGTACGCAAAATATGAATTAAAACTCCTAATCAAACAGAGAGGATGATTTTTTAAAAACTGACGTCATTATTGAGTATAGCCATACAGATTTACATATAAACAGTGCCGGATTAAGCCCATCGGGGGCCCTAGGCCAATAAAATTTTTTGAATAATTGTAAAATTAATCGTTATTTGTGTATTCATAGCATTCGTACAGCTTATTCCAAGGTTATAAACGAAATAAAATGAACAAATTTTTCGAAATTTGAAAAAAAAAAATAACTTGAAATGGCAAATTTTTGTTCAAAAATAATCATATCAGATTTTCGTGGGGGCCCCTGCCCGTCGGGGGCCCTAGGCCATGGCCTAGTCCGGCCTAATGGGTAATCCAGCACTGCATATAAAATTCTATTTTGGAAGATAGAGACGGACAACAATCTTTGAATGCTTATAATTTTTTCGGTTTTTTATCATTTTTAATTAAACTTTCAAATTTTGTTATAGTATCAACTACTTTTACATTTTTATGGGTAATGTGGCATTCCATATCATTCATCTACCTGGATAGGTTTGGTGAAAACATGATTTGATGGAGTGTGTCTTTAAGAAAACCAACATTGCCAAGACACAATTAAGAGCAGGAATAAAAAAAATCGGTATTTCATATGTAGTTATTCTGCGATTGGTCGAACTGAGCGCTCGATTAATTCCCTAGATCTACAGGTAACTGACATTTAACAAAAATGGATTATCGATGCATGGCTTACTAGTTACCTAGAGATCTCTCAGTTAACTAAACGAACACACAGTTAACCTAAACATTCATGATAGGAAAAAAGCAGATATTTCTTTACGATAGTTAAAGAAGTTTCTTAGAGAAGTATAATTTTATTACGATCTTACCGCAAACAGTTTTTTTTGCTGGTTTATCCAATCCTACATCACTCAATGGAGATTCTCGTCTTAATTTTTCTAATCTTTTAGCTTCTGATTTCGCATATTGACTTAGATCTTTTGTATAGCGACCATACATCTACATAAATAATTAAAAAATATATAAAAATAAAAATATTCAAATATAAAAAATTAACAAAAAGGCTTTTGTAGTATATATACATATTAGTACGGTTCCTTTGATGAAAATTCCGTTTATTTTAGAATAAAACATGTAATTACATGTAGTCGCTTCAAGAAAGGTACGATAAACGTAAATAAAGAAAATTGCATTGGAAGTTAAATTTCTTGAAGATACTAATTTGCTTTGTAAGGACTTGTTCTTATACCTGAAAATGCTAAAATCTAAAATACGAAAATCGAAATTGACAAATTTTTTTCTCGGAAACGGTGGGGGTGCGAGGAGACAGTAATAGTATGTAAAGGTAGTACTTCTTATGCAGGTACTATTTATAATATTTTTTCGAATTTGTAACGGGCAATATACCTGTTTATTTTTGAAAATTGATGAACCGCCCCTGATAATTGAGGGGGTTACCGACCAAAATTAACCTCCTCAAGTTGAAGTATGAATAAATATCTACAAAATATCAAAACTTCAAATATTTTTTATTAATTTGCCTGGCAGTAATTACAGAATTAATATTTTGGGTGTTATAAAAAAAATATTAAAATTGCATTTTTAGTTAATAGTTTTGTTTTAAGAAAAATATAAAAATTATTTAAAAAAATAAAAAAAATGTTGCTTTTGCCAGGACTTGAACTCGGAACCTTTGAGTTGAGACCAAATTATATACTTATTTGTTGAAAACTGATTCTAGATAGCGAACGAATTTTACACGGATAAACAATTCGAAATGCTTTTAAATTTTTGGTATATATTTCTTGAATGTCTGTTGATATATATATATATATATATATATATATATATATATATATATATATATATATATATATATATATATATATATATATATATATATATATATATATATGCCAGTGATACTCATTTTTGAATTATCTTTAGCTTTCCTATTTAATGATGACAGCAAAAATAAATAATTTTCGGAAAAAACCGAATTTTTTCCAAAAAAGATCGTTTCGTGGCACATTTTTTTGCAACTTTTTTGGATTTTGTTTTTTGATAACATACAAATAGGGGAAATGAACTACAATAAGCTCCTTGCCAATATTTGAATGTTGGACTCTAAATTTGTATTTCAAAAAGTAACCTTTCTTAGATATTTATGCCCGTGAAAGTTTAGTCATACATCATTTTTTTCATAAAGATCTTCTGGATAGTAGTAGTATATTCAAAAAATTAATCGACTGCCATTTAGTATTTTCACATTTAGAATTAAGAATACCGAAAACAAGAAATAGGATTTCTTCTCTTCTCAGCTTTTAAAAATTTCATACTTTTTTCCAAAATAAACTGCAATTGTTCTTTTTTCTGAGCTAAGAAGGAACCGTACCATATATTATATATGTATACATTGAACATGCATGCTCCAAACTGAAAAAAATTAGTAGCTTACAGAACTAATATTATCTCTATCAACTTCCGGAGCATATTCCTCATTTTCTGGTGGAGGACATGGATAAAAAGCCACTTGTGTTCTTGGTTGTGCCGGAGGTGACGATGATCTAAGAAGTTAATGTTGATTGATAAATAGTTGAATTAAATTCGCTGTAATATGAAGGCTATACTAATAGACATTCAGAAAACACGATTTTATCTAATATTAATTTTTATCACTAAATTGATCGTAAGTTTACAATTCGAAATTTCTATGATGCTTTTGTCTGCTTCAAATTTGAAGGATTTGAAGGAGGATCTAGATAAGTTAAAATATAATAATTAAGGCTTAACCGAGGCTTAAGTGTAGAATTTATGAAAACCAAATTTTCGATTTTCGTACTTTAATTTAGGTATTTCGATGATTTTTTGCCCACCTTTCATACACAAATTCAATTTCAGCATAATATATAAAAAAGGGGCATAATTAGAGGTTGAAAAATGTTACAATAAATCTGATATCTGCTATATATTATAACCGAGAAAGTTTAGAATGAAGGAGGTAAAACGTTAGGTTCTCGTGGGAGAGATTTGTTTTAATTTTTCATAGAGCAAAGGATCGACATTTTTTGAATAAGTAGTAGTAGTTTAGGGACCAGAAAACGATATACGCTACTTTTTATCCACAGTTACTACAAGATAACATACAGGAACCGTATTTTTTAAAGGGTTTTGCAAAAGTTCGTGAAATAGATTTTTAGCGCATTTTTCTCAACAAAGCTTGATTAATTTATGTAAAGTAACGATAAAACTCTCGAAATCTCTTTTAATCGTGGTTAACACCACTTTCTTGGAATAATAAAAATGAAAATAACTATAAATCGCGAGGCGCAGCTAGCTTTGCATAATTCACGTATTATGTGTTAAGGACAAGGCAGGGGAAAAATCGTTGAAATACGCAAATCGAAAAACTCGATTTCCATAAATTCGACACTCAAGACACGGTAAAAATTTCATACTTCTTTATTAACAAACTGCAATCTTGGCAGACAAAAGAATCATATAAATTTCGCTTCATTATGAGTTCACGCTCCATAATAAAATTGATAATTCAGAGAGAAAATCTCGTTTATGGTATTGAGGAAACGAATTAACAAAAATATTTTTAGTGGAGTTATATAATTTTGTTATCGGTTTTCGCAACCGGTATAAGGATTTGCTTATAACCAGTTCAATCTTTTTATCAATACGGTAAAGTATTGTACCTGATAATGTACCTTTGATCGCCTTCTTTCAGTTTATGGAAACATATTGATATGTACGAGATAACAATATTGTTTCTATTGAAGACAAAGTTTACTTAGGCAAGGAAAAACAAGCCTTGGTAGACGAACGGATCATGCCGAAAAATTAAAAAACCTCAAAAATTTTGAGCTTCATCTTTACCGATTTTGAACCGTAAGGCCTGGTTTTTACTCAAAAATTTTAGTATTTATATTTAACGAAGATTTAATTTGCAGCAATTTGAGATAAAACCGACCAAAAACTTCGGAGATACAGTTTTCCACAGTTTGTCTATTTTTTCAAGTTGCTAAATTTTACGCAAAATTAGAGATAGAATAAAATTTTAAATGAAAAAATATTTCTTATAAAAAATAAACAACTCTTGTTTTCAACAATTTTTCTTAAACATCACTAGATTTCGAAAATTTTAAAAAAGTATTTTCTAGAATGTTTCACTAGTTGAAGCTATCTGCAAGTTTTCAAATTCTTATATTTTATAGTTTTGGAGAAAATGGATACCAAAGTTTTCTCCTAATTTAGTCCCAAGTTTGTAACGCTTAAATGTTGATGCTACAAAATTTTGGTATAGGTGTTTTAGTCCATTTTAGGTTGTCTGTCTGTCTGGCCGTCTGTGGACACGATAACTCAAAAATGATAAGAGATAACAATAAAATATAATAAAATAAAAATAAAAGTATAATTTCTTAAGTAAAAAACAATAGGAAAAATTTACTTTCGCGCTTGATTTTTTAAAAATATTCCTTACAAGGTTTCTTATATGGACCAGCTTTAGATGAATTAAAATTATCAATATAATTTCGAACACAAAACTCGCAGGTCGTTTCCAGCTTGGGTTACTACTAAATTTTTGAAATAATCTTTCGTGACGTCAAAAATGTTAAATTTTTTTTGTCTAGCCTTCAACCGCCAATTGTGTTAACATCAAGATAACTGATTAATATTAATAATGAAAATCTTCTTAATTGACTTCTGACTTACTTTTGTTTAAAATTCATTCAAAAAATATAGCTGAGCAACGAATCATATCAAGAAATTAAAAAAGACATATAAAAATCGTTAGCGATTGGCTACTATTGATTTTAATAGATAAATTACGTCATTCCGCACGTTAACCGCCATGTGTAAATGATTTTCACCGAATATTACTTGATCCAAAAAGATTTCTGTATGCCCATAACGCTTAAAAATATTAATGTTAGATGCAGATTTGTGGTAAACGAGCAGAATTGATCAAGTAAGTTATCAAGTATCGGCGAATTTTAAGGCTGATTGGAAATACAGTATCTAGCTTTTTATACGGAGGTTTTCATGGTCAAATTGACCTCAACTTTAGTTTTTTTAGTGGAACTACATATTATTTGTTGTATTTCTTCTGATTTTACGATTATTTTAGGTTAAAAACTTGTGAAGGAAAAAAATAAAAACTTTTAAATATAAAAAAGATGTATTTGTTTATTATTTTTTGCAAAACTTATTGAAAAAAACTATATTAATCGTTTTTACATTTTGACATAAAATGAAAGTATTACGCATTTTAATTATTTTATTGTTTTATTACTAAAGAACGGATTCTCGGCAAATTGCCAATCGTCTAATATTGTAGACAACAGTTAAAAGTTGTGAGTGTAAGAAAATCTTTTAACAGGGTAGCATTGTTTAGAATGATATTCACAGAACTGTTTTATTGAATAGACAAAATTTCTCTACAAAAAAATTTGAAAAACTAAAAATTAAAGAAAAAAAGAGACATATTAGACATGAGAACGCAAATTTGTTTAATACTTCGAAGGTTGCTTCGCCTATTTTTTGTCGAAAATGCATTTATATGTTTCTTTTGTTCTTTATTTTAGTAGCAGCACAAAAAATGAAAAGGAAGTAAATTATTAAGATTATTCGATTAAGTGCCATTTATGACAAAATCTATCACTTCACTTTCATTATACAGAATGCCCTATAGATAATTGCTACAAAAGCACTGAAGTAATCCAAAGGTTCGCAATTACTATTCCTTACAAATAAGGCTTCGATGTAGCTTTTCGATAAAATCGAAAAATCTATATTTGGGAAAATTATGTTCTACTGAACAAGTGAAAACAAACAACTGACTGAGTAAATTATTGAAATACTATGTATAGACAGTGTTGATGACGCAATCGTTTGTTTTTTGACGTCACGTAAATAAAAAAAGATATCCACTTTTAAATAGCCACACACACATAACTGATATTCCCATATTAATACATACTATAAAATTTGCACCTAATTAGCGCCCTCGTGGGTAAACAGTGATGTTTACAAAAAAATGTTTTGAACAAAAGTTGTATATCTTTTTATAAGGAACTTTTTTTACATTAAACTTTTGTTCTATCTCTAACGGTTTACAAGATGGGTCCTACGGACTCAAGGCAAAATTGACCTACATTGTTCATTTACGAACTCAACCTCATTTTTTACGTTCTGAGTACGCTATAAATATTTCATCTTGATATCTCTTTTCGTTTTTGAGTTGACAGACCAAAATTTTTAAGCGTTACAACGTTGGGACTAAACTTAATATACTATGATACATTTCAATTATACAGGGTATACAAATCGGTATTTGAATCGAAGATTATCGCTATTTCAATATTAGCTTTAATGAATTTTTTAATATAATCAGAGTAATATCGTTACTATTTACATATCATGCACTTGGATAATCAAGCCTAACTTACAAAGTGTTGGTTGGAAGTTTTATTCGAGAATCCAACCACAATTAAATGAAAACTTTTGCATAAGAAGATTTTTCCATTAGTAATATTCAAATATTTACATAATTTCAAGCATCTACAACTAATTCGAAAAATTGAAGTTTTAGAATATGAAGCTGAAAATATTTTTAATCGTCTTCCAGCGCGTTATGTCGGGCGTTCGCAAGATGAGAAAAGATACCTCATAATTTTCTAAGAACTTTGAAAGCGTATACGGAGCACATTCGCAAACACATGCATTCCTCTGTAGAATATGTTTTTCCACGTCCTCGTGCGAGTTTTTTGATAAAATAACGCGCTGTCCAACCAAATTGGACACTCGCGAATTTAAAATTTTTTTAATAAAATCTTATTGCTTTCTTTACTAACACTGTGAAAGCAAATTTGACTTTGTTACTCAGTAAAAAAACTCCTAGAGAAATGAAACTTGAAGCGCATGCGTTCTGCAGAGAAATAAAGCTTTCGAATCTAAAAAGTTTTTCGTAAAATATGTTTTACACAAAAAAGAAATTCTTGTGTAGAATTTTCTTTGACAGTGAGTAGTAACTTGGTTAAAAAATGTTGAACTAGAATGTGTCTATAAAGGATACCCTGACCAGTACTTTTCATGTATCGAATTGTCATCTGATGAATTATCCACCTACGGCGAAACCACAATGGAGACTTATGTACTTTAGTAAGGATGCGTTAATATACCAATTAGTCCATATGCGGGATAATAGGTTTCGTAGGAAGTTAAACCACTAGGAGTAGACGTGTTTTCTGAAGGTTTTTAGGTTGCTGATCTGATTACGAATATATTAAGAATAACTGAACGAATATATTACGAATAACTAAACAAAACTAGTATAGAATTAAAATTTTCTTAAATAAAATAAAAAAAGTCTCATGAAGTTTTGATCTATTTCTGATAATTATCGGTACTTAGCGTGAGACCATACTTGAGCTCCTGAGGAGCGTCGCGCAGCAAGTTGAAGTGCTTTAACGAATATGAGCGTCGATTTTACGCATAGTGGTGACAACAAAAATTATTAATTATTTAATTGTTTAAATCGCTGTAACTGGAAAGCTATCGATTGTAACGACAAAAGTTGTTGACAAAACTTGTGCAAAAATAAAATTTGCATTTTTTTTTTTTTTAATTTTTATTAATTTTTACCAAGTTACAAAAATTATTCCCACGAAAAAGATAGAGCACCTCAACTTGCCACGCGGCTCAAGTATGGCCTCGATAAAATTGATAATTTCCGAGTTATAGCGATTTAAACAATTTCTTTAGTTATTAAGAACTTTTGTTTGCTGCACTCTACGTAAAATAAAAAAAGTAAAGTAAAATCGACGCACTTATTCGTAATCAGCGACCTAAAAACCTAAAGAAAACGCTGCTTCCTACGAAACCCCCTATCCTGCGAAAGGGCTAAACTTCGCCTTGCTTAATCTTTTTGTATGTTTGAAAATTTGATAGTCGCCAACATATAAATTTTGAATTGTTACCAAATTGCACTCTAAAATCTTCCGTTTTTTTTTTTTTTTTTTTTTTTTTTTTTTTTTTTTTTTTTTTTTTTTTTTTTTTTTTTAATAATTAGGAAGTTAATGTATTGTGCAATTATTAATATTAAATTAATAAATTTTTTTTAAATCGTCATCATTAACAGAGAGTCGTAAGGTATAAATATCTTAAAATTTCGGAACCCAGGGAGAGTCAATGAATCTTTATAAAAACTGTGCGACTGCATTGTTTAAAGCTTACCTAAAGAAGTTAAAAACAAAAATTTGTGCGATCTTGTCCAGGCGATGGGATTGAGATATTTCGAAAAGTCAATACTTTCCGATTTATTGGCGATTGAAATTCGGAGTTTTTAACGTCAAATAATAGAAAAGATTAACGTTTTTTGAAAAAAGTACATCGTCGACTTTTTAAAGCACTATAAAAAAACCTTGAAAATGAAAAAAGTTTCAAGTCATTTGCATAAAAATTGAAGGAGTTATGATGAAAACAAAGTTTATCGGACATTTCTTTTTATCTTTTATTTAGTACAAAAACTGATTTACCACAGGAAATAAAATTAACTATTATTAAATAATAAATTGCTGCTTCCCAATATATTTTATTTAGGTACTCGTTAGGCAACAGGCTCAAGAAGTTTTAGCAGTTTCGGATAAATATTTTTTGAACTATTGATATTGAAATACCAAAAAAATTTCAAAAAATACAAAAAAACGTTAAACTATTCAATTAAGAAAATTAAATTAAATTTAAGTAAGAAACCATTTAATTTTGTAACACTCTTTATTTTCTGAGCGAATATCCACCCAGTTTAAAGAGTATGCTATTACGTCTTAAACTATAAATAAAACATTTGAGAACAAACCATTGACTGAGTTAATTGTTGAAATACCCTGTATAGACTGTGTTGAATATCAGTGCTTCGATTTTTTTTATAAATAAGAAGAGTTTAAAAAACCAAGACTATTATGGCGGCCTTTTTTCAGATTTTTTTTTTCGTTTTTCGATAATACTTCACAAGACCACTAGTTGAAGCTACTTGTAAATTTTCAACTCCCCATCTTTTAGAGTAGGAGAAAATAGATACCAAAATTTTGTCTAAATTTGTGCCCTCATGGATAAGCAGTGACGTTTAAAAAAAATGTTTCAAGCAAAAGTTGTTTATTTTTTATAAGGAACATTTTTTACATTTAAACTATTGTTCTATACCTAACGGTTAACGAGCCCCAATTGACCTATGTTGCTCATTTACGAACTTAGATTACGAACCTCAATTTTTACGTCCTGAGCACGCTGTAAAAATTTCAACTTGATATCTCTTTTCGTTTTTGAGTTATCGTGTTTACAGACAGACAGACAACTGAAAATGGACTCTTTAGGTGATGTTATGAAGACCTTTAGCAAAATTTTGTTGGTAGAATCAATAAATATAAGCTTTACAAACTTTAACTAAGCTTTGCATACCTCGAAATATATTACATATAAGCAGGGTATAAAAAAATATAATTAATTCTTTTTGACGTCTTAATAAACTATCAGTCTTAATATACAATTTTCTATAAATTATTTTTTTTAGCAATGATAAAATTAAAACATAGGGTCTTTCAATGAGAGTGATATTTTTTTAAATTTCAATAATGAAGATAATTCAACGTATCAATTTAAATTTGCATTATTTTGTAGCGTCGCCTTTGAAGTTATGTTGTCAATCAATAGAAAAATTAATTCAATTTCAGGAAATACAAAAAAATTAGAATGGAATGTAGGTAAAAGAGTCGTGGTTGAAATTTTCAAGAAATTTTTCACAATAGAATTTTAATATCTTAGCTTCAAAATGAAGCATAATTTACTTTGACATGTTGAGGTTTTTTTCAAATTTGAAAAAGTTTCATTCTTATTAAAAGACCCCATTAAAGACATATCAAGAATATATAATTTATCAATTAATATAATTCTTTAAATAATTATCGCAATTTTCATACAAGAAGTTCGTTAATATCTATAGGAGGATAACACTTATAGACTTACGAAGAGATAGGAATTACTAAATTAAGTTTAAAATGAATGAATCTTTTAAGATAAGACGGTTACTGTAACTTCAAAAAGATTAATGAGAGATCTTTTATTTATCCGTAGTTTAAAAGTCCAAATTTCGAGGAGGGATCTTCGAAATCTTTAAATAACTATTTCATATTAATAAAATTTGGGTTTTGATGCATTGCTTTTATGGAAAAACCTCAAAACACATATTTTGATATTTCTTGATAGCAATGACATAAATAAAATAGAAAATTGATTTCAAAGAGGAAAACGTGCGAGCAGGGTAGATTAAGATATTAAACGTTGATATTTTTCAAATTGTATTTTTATCGAAGAAAGCTGAGGAGGAAAACAACATTTTCAATCATCAACATTTGAAAGTTTTATTATAATTTTTCATTTAATTTCACAGAGTTCAGGTATTAATTGAAAAAAAAAAATTGCTTAAGGGGGTAAGGGCGTTTTTTTACGATAAGAAAATGGAAACAAAAATGATAAAAATAAAAACTTTTGTAATGCACTCGTGAAATTTCAACACATTCGTGATTTTTATTTTGATATTCAAAAGTTAAAAAAAAAAGACAAATTGACTTGTCTGCGCCATAATACAAGAAGATATGGCATCACAGCTATATTATATTAAATATTGATGGAAAATCAGTTTCTTAATAATTGTAAACTTTTTCAAGGGAAATTATCTTTGTTAGTAAACTAATCACAGCTTCTAACCTTTTAAATGAAAAAATTAACACTTTACAAATAATAAATGTATTTGTTCAAAATCATTTTGTTGCCGAATATAATGAACTAAAATTATTAACGTTTTATCACCAGTAACAACTTTATTAGTCATACACCAATAATAAAATTATTTTTTAATTATTTATTGTATGTAGTACCAAAAACCTAATATAAATTCAATGAATAAATATAAATATTTATTATTTATTTTTATAATATTGCCGTTTCTTGTAATAGTGTCCCATCTTAGAACGCAAGGGCTTAAAACTTCGGAACTTAACCAAATCCTCTAAAGCCGACAAATTCAACCCAACCAACTCGTAATTACAACAATACATGTTGTAATTAGTTATAAAAACAAAGAAATGTTCAAGGCAACAAAAATGAAATACATAAAAAAACATAAAATAAAAAAATGAATAAGCAAAAAACACCTGAAAAAAACTGGGTAACTGAATGCAACGATACTAACGATTGTTAAATATTATTAAAATCGAAATTTTTTTCTTTTGATTCGCAGTTCATAAAACTCAAAACCATAAAAAAAATTAACACTTGTCTACCTTCTTATCAATTTTTATCGTCGCAATTTTCTCAGGTCTATTTTTCCGGATTTTTTTTCTGAGTCTATTCTTACCGAAACTAATTTTTCTAGGTCTAGGATTAATTTTTTCTGGGTCTATGTTATTTTTTCGGTCTATTTTTTCCATATCTATTTTTCCCACGGCAATTTTTTCGATTACCGCAAAATGTACATTGTATGTTATATACATATCCTAAGTTTCGTTAAAAGTTTATGGTAGGTAAATTTATTGATTTCAGAAATTTTTTAATGGGTGTGTTTATAAACAGATTAAGTTTGTGCATCTTCACAAATTTGCCTGTCACATTGATTTAATTGATCACATTGATGAATGATAGGCCGTTCAAAATAATTGAAAATAAGCGATTTCATGAACTTATTCAAAGGAAAAAAAAATTAAACAAAAAGATTTCGGTATCTAGCTTAAGACTATACTAACGCGCAGTCTCAGAAGTGAAAAAAAATTTCCCACAAATTTTTTTTGAAATTTAAAAAAAAAAAACTTAGTTTCACGATATTGTTAAATAGCATATAAATATGTATTTGGCCTTTTTTCCTGATTTGCGGGAAAGTGGCTGAAGATATCAAAATTTCTTTAGAGAAAAACTTTTTTATATAAAGTTGATGGTTTCCGAGATATTTTCCAATAATCGTTTTTTATGTATATATAGCGTTAATTAACGCAGCCCCTAGTATCATCTTATACTAGATGCCAAAACCCTCCTTTTTGTTTAGTTTTTTTGCCTTTGAATTAGTTCAAAAACATTATTTTGAGCGAACCATGAAGGAAGATAGTGAGGTGAAATTTGAATTGCGTATTTTAAAGCCAGTAATCAATATTTAGAAATTTTTCAAGATTAAGCTTTTCAATTAAAAACAAAAATTTCCTGCCTCTTGAAATTACCCACATTAAGTATATGCTATTATTTTACCTATAACATCCTGTACATATATTATGCATTATACATTGAAAACTGTAGAACGATAAATTTTTTGTAGAACGATAAATACAAAAGTTTCTTAAACTTGTGTTTAAAATTTCTTAAAAGTGTGTTTAGGAAAAGCAATTTCATTGAAAATTAATGTTTATTTAAGAAATAAATCAAGTATTTATACATAACATTGCAAAAAAAATTTACTCGATTAAAGTAAAATTTGGCAGTTGATGTTCTTATAACAAATAAATGCGTGTTTATTTCATAATAAACAATAAATATTTCATGAGGCAACGGTCTCCAAATTTAATTCCACAAAAAACTATTTGATTGCTTGAAAACTAAAGTATAGCTAGTAAATATTTTCTGGAAAGATATAAAATTTTTCCTTGCCCTTCCAGGTTGCTTATTTTCTGACATCATCTATTTTCTGAATATTGCCGTCAATCAATTTTTCATAACCTTGCAAGTGCTAATAAAGATATGGCAGTAATGAAAATTCAATACGGCGATTACCAGGCGCCATATTGTGAAAATGTGTGTTCTTATGTGGCAAACTAGAGACCCAACGCGGCGGCTGATTTTGATGATTCTTATGTCAATCGATTTGTCTTAATCTTGCGTGTGATACTGAAGATATGGCAGTAATAAAAACGCCATATTGTCAAAAAAGAAAAATTAATTTCGGCTAACTATGTCAAGAATAATAACTAACGTAATAATCATTAAAATTTCAAGACACAAAAGACCAAACATACATACACAGGTTGTGAAAATAAAAATCATTGAATCGGTATTTAAAAATCCTTGACTAAAAAGGATAAAATAAAAATAAAAATATTTAAAAAAGCAAAAAACCGAAAGAGTTAAAATATATAAACTGAAAAGTAAAAAACAGCATTTTACATAGCGACTTTAACAGTCGAGACCGCAAAAATTAGAGCCGGTGTAGATTATAATGGGCCCTGACTGTTAAAGTCGCTATCTGAACTGTTGTTCATGCTTTTTTGTTTTCAGTTTATATTTATTGGGTTTTTTGATTTTTTAAATAATGTTTTTATCAAGACCATTGTTTGTATATTTCACCAATTTGAACTTGTCGATTAGACTAATTTGAACAGATATTAATAGATTCATTATTAGAACAGATATTAAAGTCTACTTTTTTGGTCATTTAAGACACTATGCTACATTTATTTTAACAAGAATAAAACACCCGAAAATAATTTCGTAAAAGCTTAGTACAAGCTCCTTCTTAAGCATAAATTGAAATATACCTTTGTTTCTTTTCACGTGGGCGATATCCATGTAAGTGATGATGAATAGCTTCCATAAGGCCGTCATCTTCAACACCAAAAATTGCAACGGAACTATCATAATCGTCTACTGTTTTGCTACCCATTTTCGTAATAAAAAAAAACCGCTCAGCCAGAAACACAAAATATAATTTTCTTATTAAATCATACTAAATTTACCACAAAAACTAAAACCATTATTGCACACACAATTTTACAAAAATTCATATATGTTTGTGAAATTAAAGTTTGAAAAAAATTATAACGTTTGAACAAAATTATTACAATAATGTTTCAATAATGTTCTTTTAAATACATATGTCCGTTTAAAATGAAATGGATGAGTGTAGAATTCATCAGTTCTAACTCTGTAATAAACAAACCGCAGTGGATATGGCCTTTAGAAAAAAGACCCCGCAATATTAGATAAAAAAATGATTTTCTGTAAAACTTTATCTAACTCACTCTAAAATTTTCTTTGGATCATTCAAAAGCTCTCACGGCCATACAAATTTTTTACGAGAAGTTTTCGTGCTACGGGCGATCAAAGCTACGAATATATTATAGCTTTAGTACCTATATGACTAGGAAAATGACTTTCTGTGAAACCACTCCCAAAATTTTCTACAAATCCTCCTGATCAAAACTTCGCACGGCCACAAAGGCTTTTAATGAGTAGTTTTCGAGCTACAGACGATCAAGCTACACATATATTATATTTATAGTACCTGTATGATTAGGAAAATGGCTTTTTTTGAAACTTTTTCAAACCAATCTCAAAACGTTCCCCTGAAATTTTTTAACAAGTTCTTTTCGAGCTACGTGCGATCAAAGCTACACATGTTTAATCGCTCGTTTGTGTATTGCTTATAGACTCTAAAAGTTCTGCATCGATTGAGCTCAAATATTTACACAATATACAACCTGCTTCGAGGATGGTTTTTATCTATATTTAACCTCAAAGAGGTGGAATAATGGGGGGGGGGGGTGTAAGTAAGGATGGAAAAAAATTTGGTGTTACTAGGATTTTTTTTTAATTTTATGTGATTTATAATATATTTAAGATAATTCTAATTATTATTCTCACAAGCAGTATGTTATACGACAAATTTCAAACAGGTTATAAAGCAATATATATAAAGTTTCAACCGACAGAGTTTGACACACCATTGAAGATAGAAATTTGAATTTATTAACTGATTTCTAAAGCAAATACAGTATAAAAGTTTTTCTTACGAAAATAAATATCATACAAAGATCTTAGAACAGAATTACTAATGAATTTTCAAATATACACAAGTCTGGTACCAAATAAAAGGCGTGGTTTGTAAGTTACATGAAAATCATTTCGGCAGTTTGAAAGTTGTGAACTCTTTTATCGAAGGTTTATCAAATTTCATAAAATTTACTAAATACATCTCATGTATTTCCATGCAACCATGCCCTACAGCGATTTGTGGCAGGGCACAGCTAGTATATTATATTTATAACACCTATATGATTAGGAAAATCGCTTTCTTTGAAACTTTTTTAAACCAACCTAAAAATGTTCTCCTGGTCGTTTTGACCAATAGCTCTCACGACCATAAAATTTTTTAACGGGCAGTTTTCGAGCTACGAGCAATTAAAACTACACATATATTATAGTAATATAGCCCGTAGCTTGCAAATTACTCGTTAAAAATTTTTGTGGCTGTGAGAGCTTTTTATCAGAATGGGTTGGAAAAAGTTTCTCAAAAAGCCCTTTTTCACATTTTTTTTCTTTTTTTTTAAATGAAAGTAAAAGTCTTGATAAATGGACTAATTTTTTTCCCCGATTTTCCCCGATGACAATGAAAGTCATTAAAATTCAAATTGGCGAAAACGATACGGAAACACACGAAGTTACACGAAGGTCGGTTTGACGTCAATAATGATATATTAATACGACTGTTGACACTGTTTAATTTTCATTGCTTGTCGGATTGACATCACAGATCACGTGTGGAGTGGAGCCAAAAAAAATCGTTTTAAATTATTTCAAATATTGTGACTATTTTAACAATTTTTTTGATAATTTTATTATTGTTAAAAATTCGTAATTTTCGAGTTACAGGCTCTACTCGACCTACATTTTCATAAAAAATTTACAAAAAGCATTTCTGTTTTTCATGAAAGAGGTCTATTTTCTGATCAAAGAAGTCATTCCCATAGAGTAAATAACAACTGTGCCAATAGGTTCAAGCCTGGGTCGAGCTTGTTGAACATTGATTTCTGCTTGCAAACCAAGATTCGTTCTTGCATTAGCATCAAGTCATAGCATCGATTCAAGCTTGGGTGCCAAACATTGACCTAAGCGTGATTTTCAGCTTTGTCCAAGTCTGGCTGCAAGTCAAAACAATTTATGTTCATGTTTTTGATGATATCATTTTTATGGTCCTTGATCATTTGGTTATAGCGACATCGTTTAGAACGACTTACTGGAAAGGTTTCAATTCAATCTAAATGTTAATAAATATGTGTATCAGTTATAGTGGCCAACGACCAGAATTAATTGTCTATAACAACCAATATTTACGTATTATCCGGCGGTCAATTTAAACAACCGAAGGTACATAAATTTACACCCAGCTGAAATTTGGTAGGATTGATCAAAACACCATCATAAATGAAATCAAAAAGTCCTAATCGATCTAAGATGTGTAAAAAAGTATACGCGGGGTCAACACAAAAGCGGGGTTTTCTAGATTTTCAGCTAAACGGTAATTTTTTTCATAAAATTAGTTCAGACAAAAATGTAAATCAGATGATTAAATAATAAAAACTTTTTTCTCAAGAGCTATCGTTTCTGAGATATAACGATTCAAATAGTTGGAAGAGTTGCAATCGTCATATGATTTTATGGATGGACATATATCTTAATATTAAATAAATAATTATGTGAATTTACATATAAAAAATATTATTTATACAATTTTATATCTTATTTTCACAATTTCTAATGCAACAAGTTTAATTAATTGCTATATTTCAATAATTGTAACTGGGCATGCACTATACCATTTACATGTAAAGAATTGAAAATCAATAGAACTACTTATGATTTAAGTGGCGTACGTATACAACATTCCATAGCACACTAGAAATATAATTAAAAAATAAACTTTTATAACTAGTGCTAGTGCTATGGAATGTAAAAACTGGGCAAATTGATAATTTAATAGCGTTATTTATTCAAATATTTCAATAAACTTGTGATAATTATGATTAAAGATCAAAATAATGAAAAAATTAAAAATGCGAATTTTTTCATGAAAGTCAGTATATGGGTCTAAAAAATATTCTGAGCAACTTTTACTAATAAGTTTTTTCGATATCTCTTACCATCACTGATGCTAGGCAAAATATTAAGAATCGTCCCTATTTGTCAATTTATAGTAGGCTTTAAAGTTCTGATTTCGGTTAACTATCTTAAAAAATGTGACCCATTACATGTGACACGCTGTATATATACAATTATGGTCATTATATCCGACATTCAAATGATTCTTTCAATTTCATTATAACCGGTGACTAGCATTACAAAAATGTTTGTTTCGATTTTCCAGATGAAAATAATAGTTTTCTATCAACAAATAAATAAATTGATCAGACAAATTTTACCGAATATGATATAGACGTGATGTATTTTGTTATATGTAACAATATGAATTAGACGAAGATGTAAATATTTATATTAGAGTTGTAGTTGTTCACTAACTAATATTACTAACTAACTACTAACTAGTAAATTTAAAAGCATGTTATACTTAATTTAAACCAATATATTTGTCTCAATTATTCTATTAGCCTTTTTAATGAATTATAATGTATCTTAAAGATAGGATCTTTTATATACAGCGTACGGTTCATAGTCTGAATGACAGCGAATATCTTGTAAACGAACATTCCACCAGAACAGAGTTCAGATTATTAAGGTATTTCCAGCATTTGACATTAAAACATATAAAACTGACTGTCCTCCTAGCTATCTTTTACAAAATTTTTTTTAGAATAAAATTTAAAAAAAAAAGTTTTAGATATTAATTTTCTTTTCAAGATATTAATTTTGACGTAAATTGGTCAAAAAAAATAATTATCTCGTGATTTAAACATAAAAAAAAAAAAAAAAACAAATTTAATCAAAAATTTCTGAAATTTTGGGATTTAAAGATGTACAATAGAAGTAAAATTATTTAAATTAAAGTGTAAACCTTAAGAAATTATCGAAAACAATAACAATCCGTTGTGCCCGACTAAATAAGGATGTATGAGCACAAGAGTGGAGAAACAAATTTAAAAAAATATATATTTTCAATTTTGCTGTTGAATTATGTTATAACTTGACAATATAAGACGAAAAATAAGAATAATATTTTTCAATATTTGAAGTAATTTTCAAAATATCGAAAATTGAAAATTGTTTTTAATTCTTTAGGTTTCGATATTTCGATTCATCATCAAAGTTGAAATTAAGGTACAAAAAATTTCAACCACAAGTTCTGCTTTGGCCCTCGAACTACCTTAATAGTAAGCCTTATTAAGTTCTTAAAGCTTGCATTGTAAAAGTATATAAAAGTAAAAACCGGCAAGAAATCATGATAGTTCGGTATAATTAGTTAGCAGTATACGATATTTCGAAGTAATTGAACATAATTCAATTTTTGTGCCAAATCTGCTTCTCATGTAAAAAAATTGCTACCTTTGTGTAAACCAGTAAAGTAATCACGTCTTGCCATCAGTATCTTTTTTGTTTGAACAATTTATCTGCATTAACTTACTTTATCTTAATAGTTTTGTTAACAAGTTCAAATTTGTGAAATATAGAAATAATGATCTTTAAATACGTGAGACAGCTCAGAGTTTTCGAAATAATGTCATGAAAAATGTACCAGAAGAGTTTTTCAGCATATAAAAAATTGCAAAAGATATAAACAATTAAAGATGAAAAAAAGGTATTTCGTTTATCGCCATATTTCATAAAATATTAATATTATGAAATTTTAAAAAAAGATGCTCAAAGAGAAAGAAATTTCCAATAAAAACTCCTGGAAGTCTATTTCTAATATTAAAATTTTAATTTAACGTTGAAAATAGATTTTTGTGTCATTTTTCGATTGTTGTAGTAGCTACATAAATAAGTGTCTCACATTAAATTATTTTGTTAAAGAAATTAAATAATAATTTAAAAATTTGAAAAAATTAGTGTGTATTCTGAACACTTTAATTTGTTATCGCTGGAAATTTATTATACCATGCATATATGAAATATACATAGTATATTAAGTTTAGTCTCAAGTTTGTAACGCTTAAAAATAATGATGCTAGGAAAAAAATTTTGTCATTTTTGCTGTTCATAAAATCACCTAATTAGTCCATTTCCGGTTGTCCGTCCGTCCGTCCGTCTGTGGTCACGATAACTCAAAAACGAAAAAAGATATCGAGCTGAAATTTTTACAGCGTACTCAGGACGTAAAAAGTGAGGTCAAGTTCGTAAATGAGCATCATAGGTCAATTGGGTCTTGGGTCCGTAGGACCCATCTTGTAAACCGTTAGAGATAGAATAAAAGTTTAAATGTAAAAAATGTTCCTTATAAAAAAATAAAAAACTTTTGTTTGAAACATCCAAGAAGTCCGGGTTCGAGTCCTGGTTCGAGTGTATTTTTTTCAATTCTCTTTAATTAAGATTACTAGACAAGATATTTGTTAATAATTAGTTTACGAATGAATGTAACATATTATATATCAAAATTAGTCGAACAGACCATGATGTAAATATTGTGTGCATGATTAAATGTGAACAACAATAATGAGTAATAATAATAAATAAAAGTGGATAAACAAATTAAAAAATTCATTGATTTGAAAAAATTGCATTCGTGTCTAGAACTCGAATAGCCTAATTGGTAGGGCGCTTGACATGAATCCAAGAAGTCCGGGTTCGAGTCCTGGTTCGAGTGTATTTTTTTTCAATTCTCTTTAATTAGGTTAAGGGACTTTACAATTATAATTTATATAGGTATTAAGGTATTTCTAGCATGAATTCACTTGCCGACAGATTTGGCCTATTTTTTTCACAGATTCAGAATAATATAAACTAAGAGATCTCTAAGAAGCAGAGTTGTTGATTGTTTAGATCGCAAGACAATCAGCTGCAAAGTTCGCTATTGCGAGGGTCAAAGCATGTAAAACTCGCTGTCCTACCACCTATTTTTTACGATATTAAAAAATTCTCTCGACATAATTGAAAAAAAGTAGAAGAGTTGGAAGGAATGTTTTAAAAATAAAATAAAAAATAGCCCCACGTCGTTTTGTTTTCCAAATATGACGTAAATTGGTCAAAATTGAGAACGTAAGCATAATTATATCGTGTGTTAAACGGT
This sequence comes from Chrysoperla carnea, assembly GCF_905475395.1. NCBI lineage: Eukaryota > Metazoa > Arthropoda > Insecta > Neuroptera > Chrysopidae > Chrysoperla > Chrysoperla carnea. The sequence continues at coordinate 9,441,342 of NC_058342.1, forward strand.
CAAAAATCCTGAAACTTTGGGTTTTAATAGTCAGCTCTATTAAGTTGGTTTTTAAGTTTAATATCTCGTTAAATTCTGTCGAAAAAAATTTTGTCATAGCTTGAGCAAGTACTGGAATACTATGCTGGAAATACCTTACTTTTAAAAATGTTGATGGTAGAAACAAATTTTTTTCTAGAACAGCGATTTCCAATCACCGTTCCACGGAGGAATTCGACCAGTTCGTAGACATTTTTTTTTTATCTATGCGAGTAAATCAATTGCCTTTAAGAAAATTAATAATAAAAGAGATGAATTAAAAAAAAAAATTGTGGTGAATTTTGCCAATAACAATAATATTGAAATATTTGTTATTTATCATCAATTTGTTTGCAAGGGTTAAATATTTCTAATCTAAATATGATCATTGGTCAACATTTAAAATCCTTGAAAAGCAGCTTTGAAAATAATATTAGTATTCTTCATGATAAGCTTGTTAATTTGATAAGTCACAACATACCTATAATTGCGAAAAGCTTTTATTTTTAACTTTCTAACTAATCATCCGAAACTTTTTATACTATGTCCGTGATTAGGTCACCAAACTTTGTAATAATAACCCACGAAGTAATAATAATAACCCACTGGACCCTCTTCTGTGGGTATGGGTCCATCCTCCACATTTTATGTATTATATTACAATAATAAAAATAATTAATAGTAATTACTAATAAATAAATAAAAATAAAAATTTTTATTCAATCAATAAGTGTGCCATAACAAAACATTTAAAATTTACACTTTGCTCTGTGATCATGACGTCATACAGCTATGTAAACGTCATATTGGATGAGAAGGTTAAGACATTAGTTAATTTGTTAACAACCTTTGACAGTAAATTGGCTATTACTGATAAGCCAACAAGAATTACTACAAGCTCTTCCAGCTTGTTAGATAATTTTTTCGTTAATTTACCAAACTTCTATGCTTATGTGGAAGATTGCGCATTTTCCGATCATGACGCCATTGTTCTGCAATTTAGTGCTTTGAAACCACAATCTAAGAAATGTAAAATAATTCAAAAGCGTCATATAACTCAGAAAAATCTTGTTAAACTCAACCGGCATTTGGAAACGGAAAAATGGGAGCTAGTCTTTGAGAGTAACGATATTAATAATAAATTTAATAGTTTTTTAACTACCTTCGTGTACTACTATGATTTGACATGTCCTTCCTCAAATGTTAGAATTTTTAATTATTCCAGACCTGAATGGATCACCCCTGGTATCATAAAATCGTCCCAAAACTTGAAAGTACTCAATATTCGGAAAAAAACGGCAAAAAATAAAAATTTCTAAAATTATGTCAAAAAGTACAAAAAAATATACAAGAAAGTTATTACAATGGCCAAGAAAATTTCCTTGATCAAAAAATTAAAAAACACGAATAACAATCCCAAAGTTGTATGGAACATTATAAAAAATGAAACTTTAAACATATCTAGGAGCATTAAACACATAAGTATAAATAATATTGAAATATGCGACCCTATGTCCATGGTCGACACTTTAAATGAGTGTTTTATTAATTTGGGCTCTGCTATTGGTCAGGATAATAACGCCAAAAACATAATTGAAATAAAAAATTTTGAAAAAACTATTTTTATTGATGAAATCGATTCCCGTGACATAGAACAAATTATTGGAAATATGAAATCCAAAGACTCCATGGACTACTTAGGCATTTCCAGTAATGTTTTAAAATCGGTTTCAAAAACCTTATTGGCTCCTCTAGTCGAAATTGTTAATTGTATGTTAAGGGAGGGAATCTTTCCTGATCGTGGCAAATTAGCACGAATAGTACCCCTTCAAAAGAAACCCAATAATATGGATGTCAGTAATTTTCGTCCGATATCATGTTTACCTATCTTCAGCAAAGTTCTAGAGAGAGTTATATTTAATAAAATTTCAAATTTTCTAACTCGATTCAACATATTGACACCCGATCAATTTGGATATCGAGAGAATACAAGAACTACAAATGCAATTTTTGCCGTCACGGATCATATTCTCACGAAAATTAATGAAGGTTTTAAAGTAGCCTCTTTATTTTTTGATCTTTCTAAAGCCTTCGATCGCGTGAATCATAATTTACTCCTCTCCAAAATTTATGCATATGGTATTCGTGGCCAATGTTATAAACTTATAGAGTCATATTTATCTAATAGAGCTCAATTTGTTGAATTAAACATAGACGGAAATACTTTCAAGTCAAGTTGGGGTGCAATCAGGTCTGGGGTCCCACAAGGGTCTATTCTTGGGCCATTGCTGTTTCTCCTATTTATTAATCACTTGCCAAATTCATTTAGTAAATTATTTTGTAAAGTTGCACTCTTTGCCGATGATACGACCATCGTCGTTTCACATAAAGATACCGATGAGCTTATGAAAGTCATTAACAATGTACTGGAATTAATGGACAGCTGGTGCCATGAAAACGATTTGTTTCTTAATCGTAACAAAACAGCAATTGTGTGTTTTGGTGGTGGAGTCGCCTTTACGCATAATCTGTTTGTAAGTAAAACGACATTTCTAGGGGTTGAAATAGATTCAGGAATGAATTGGAAATCTCATATTGACACCTTATGTGTAAAATTGAGCAGAGTGTGCTTTCAATTAAGAGCGTTAAGATCAAGAGTTGACCAAAAGACACTACTGTCAGTTTACTATGCAAATTTTGCTTCAATTATGACATATGGCATAGTAATATGGGGTGCTTCAGTAAATGCCTCAAAAATATTTAAAATACAGAAAAGAGCAATTAGAATTATTTTTAACTTAAAAAGAACTGAAAGTTGTAAAATATTCTTTCTGAACAACAGAATACTGACATTTCACTCTCATTATATTTTTGAAATCTACAAATTTTTTATCCAAAATAAAAATGTGTTCGAAATTAATATAAATCAGGGCAATCGTTATATGATTCGAAATCCATCTGAATATGTTAATCCCAGGTGTAAATATTCATTAAAAAAAAAAAATACGAGGTATCTTGCAATTCTTTTTTATGGTAAAATCAGTAAAGGGTCAACCGTTAATGACATTATGAGAGATAATAGAATGGCTCCGATCAATGCAGTTCGTAGGTACCTGCAACAGCAGTGTTTCTATTCATTGGAGGAAGGACTAAAAAGTAATTTTTAAACTTAATATATGTATTAAGTAATTGTATTTATAATTTTTAATTTCTGACACTTTCCGTGTTGATCTTAATCACCGGAATTCGATAATTTTATATTAATTAATTAATTAATTTATTTATTTTTTAATTAAATGACATTTACCGTGGAAATTTTTTATACACCGGTAATCAATTTTTTCTTTCTTTTTTATTATATAACATGTACCGTGGAAATTTTTATACACCGGTATCAATATTTTTTTAATTAAATGACATTTACCGTGGAAATTTTTTATACACCGGTAATCAATTTTTTTTTCTTTTTTATTATATAACATGTACCGTGGAAATTTTTATACACCGGTATCAATATTTATTTATTTTTTATAATATTTGACACTTTCCGGTAGATTTTTTTTTTTATCACCGGAAAAAGAAATTTAATTAATATATTAATTTTTGTTTTTAGGTAAACAAATTTCATATTTATTTATTTTAGACATTCTTACTTTTAAGGATGTCAGCTATCCTACTCGTGAGTTTTTGATGGTTTTCCACGATGTTTAAGGTGAATACCGGGATAGTCTACGAAAAGTCGGCCATCACCGCATTATCTTTTAATATTATTATTATTATTATATATATATATATATTTTTTTTTTTTTGACGAATTCTATGTATACATTGTATATCGAAAGAGAACGAATAAAATATTATTATTAAACAAATGCGCTGATATTTTGTTTATAATTTGATAATGCTTATAATTTAAAATTTTTTGTTTACATAGCTGTATGACGTAGAAACATGGCCGACTACTAATTCATAGTGTTTATAAACAGATTCAACAACCTGAAAACTTTGAATTGAATTTTAACATTTATTTTGTTATTTCATGAACTAAAATTTTCCGACTGCTTTTTGTCTAAGTTATCTCAATAATATATTTTTTAATTATATCTCGTATTGAGTAAAATACCCTATTCTAAAAATGTGGATCTCCGCTCTTTTTTTGCACATAAAATAATCAAAAATAGACTAGTTAGATTGTAGTAATCTGGCTAAGATCACAATGTTACCACGACACTTATACAATTTACAACAACTACTAAACATACCTTAAAACTGTGTCACATATTCGATATTTCGCAAACACCGAAAAATAAATGTTTGACAACCGGCAAATACATGACCATTCTTCAAATAAATTTACCTTGTGATGAATACAGCAGCTATACATATACAGTGGAACCTGGCTAACTGAGACATCTAGAGACTTGCAAATTGATCTCACAGAGGTATTCCATTCACCCAGTAACATTAATAAATGACTTTAAAAGTAGACATATTTAATATTGGTTTTATGGTGCAACAGTAGACGGATGATATGTTTTCATAGACTTCTTCAAAATTAGTCGGTGGAAATTAAAAAAAAACTATTCAAATAAAAGTTAGGTTAGGTTAGGTTAGGTTATATTGACTGTCCACGAAGGACACACTTAGGCTATAGAGCATTTCCATACATTTCTCTAGTAAAACTGGAAATTAAAAAGAAATTTTTTAATTAAAGTTTAAACCTTAATAAATTATTGAAAACAAAAAATCCGTTGTGTCCGACTAGCTAAGGATGTATGAGCACGGTAGTGGGGGCACAAAATAAAAAAAAAAAAAAAAAAAAAAATTTATATATATATATATATATAAATATTATATAAATAAATAAATAAATATAAAAATAAATATTATTTATTTATAATAAATAAATAAATATTATATATATAAATATTATTATATATATATATATATATATATATATATATATATATATATATATAAAAAATTTATATATATATATATATATATATATATATATATTAAGAATACAATTTTTCGATATCTGGAATAATTTTCAAAATATCGAAAAATGAAAATTTTGTTTAATTATATAATCATGTGTAGGAAATATACAAAGTATATAAAGTTTAGTCCCAAGTTTGTAACGCTTAAAAATATTGATGCTACGAAAAAAAATTTTGGTAAAGGTGTTCATAGAATCACCTAATTAGTCCATTTCCAGTTGTCTGCCTGTCTGTCAAAAACGAGATATCAAGCTGAAAAATTTATAGCGTTCTGAGGACAAGTTCTGAGGAAAGAGTAACGTCAAGTTCGTAAATGAACAACATAGGTCAATTGGGTCTTGGGCTCGTAGGACCCATCTTGTAAACCGTTAGAGATAGAACAAAAGTTTCAGTTTAAAAAATGTTCCTTATAAAAAAAAAACTACTTTTGTTTGCATAATTTTTTCATAAACAGCACTGTTTACCCGTGAGAGCGCAAATTATGCGCAAATTGTATAGTATGTATTTATATGGAAATATTAGTTATATATGTGTGACATGTATGCATGTGTAATGTGACAAAGTAATCAACACTGTCTACACATGGTATTTCAACAATTAATTCAGTCAATTGTTTGTTTTCATTTGTTATTCTTATTTTTCGTCTGCATTCATGAAGTTATAAAAAAATTCATCATCAAAGGTGAAATTAAAGTAAAAATAATTTCGAAACACAAATTTTGCATTGGCGCGAACTACTTTCATAGTTAGCCTTATTATGATATCATAGATATTTCGGTATAATGATTTTGCGGTATACGATATTTCGGAGTAGTTGAACATAATTCAATTTTTGAGCCGAATCTGCTTCTTATGAAAAAAAATTGCTACCTTTGAGTAAACCATTAAAGTAATCACGTCTTGTCATCAGTACCTTTTTTGTTTGAACGATTGACTTTATCTTAATAATCTAGTCAACAAGTTTAAATTGGTGAAATATAGAAATTCATAGAAATTCATAGAAACAAAATTCATCATCAAAGTTGAAAATAAGGTACAAATAATTTCAACGGTAAATCTAAAATTATGTTTGCGCTCGCACTACCTCAAATAAATAAAGATTAAAAAATAATGATGCGGGTGGCCTATGTTATAGACGTACGTCTGAGGAACAGAGGAACAGAGGTGAAACCTCATTATTATTATATCAACTTAAGAAGTTTGTATTAACACTTAACAATATTGAATAATTAATCCATTTGCGGTTCTCGGACGTTCGTCCGTCCGTCCATTTATCCGTCCGTAAACATGATATCTCGAAAACGAAAAGAGATACCAAACTGAAATTTTTAGGACCCATAGGACCCATCTTGTTAAGCTGTTTGATATTTTCTCCAAAACTATAAAAGATAGGGAGTTTAAAATTTGCAGGTAGATTCAACTGAAGGTCTTGTAAAAGATTCTCAAAAAACAAAAACAAAATTCTAGAAAATACTTTCGAAAATTTTCGAGAGATTTCGAAAAATGGCGACCAACAAGCCGCCATAATTGTGTTTGTCTTTTAAACTTTTCTAATTTAATCAAAATAATGCAAGCACTGACATTCAAAATTTTCTTACAAGGTTATTTCAACAAATAACTCAGTCAATTGTTTGTTTTCACTTGTTTTGTATGCACTCGATGTGTTACCCCAAAATCGTGTTGAAAATAACGTCTAATTTTTTGTTGTTAAATTGCTGACTTATTTAAAACATGGGGAACCACCGTCGACAAAATATTGTCTTCAACACGTTGTCAATATCATTAGATTTAGAAAAACAGCTGGCATATATTTTATGTAAAAATCTTAACCGTCTGTTGGCAGGTAGGTTGATAGTTATGTTAGGACAAAACTTTTGTTCCCTCTACGGTGGGTCGAAAAACATACCGTTTTCTTGGGTTTTGGGTTGCTGAAAGGAGTAAGATTAAATTTTTGAATCTAACCCCCTGGCTGGATCGAAAAACAAATGAATGTATAACCACGCGCTTAATATAAATTTAATTGTAATCCCCTTTTTTGGTTTCAAAGATAATAACTGATAAACAAAGGGGTAAAACTTAATATTTTTGTCTGAACGCATAGTTATAGATTCATTTGGTAGTCGAATCATCCTGTAAAAAGGCCAAAGAAAAATTTTTAATTTAAGGAAGGTGAATACTCGCCAGTAATGAAAAAAATGAATTAGTAGATAATGATCCGAATTTTTAGTATGTTGTAGTTATCGAAACATATTATTATATAAAAATTTGGGTACCTCACCGATCAATTAAGATATTAAATAATTAATTAAAAATACCCTGTTATGAGGATGGCTATGTTGTTTAGTGCATTTTTAATTAATTAACTACTATCTTAATTGATCGGTAAGATCCCCAAATTTTCCAATAATATCTCACTAATGACTAATAACCATTAAATACTGAAAATTCGGATCAATATCTACTAATTTATTTTTTTCAATTACTGACGAGTCACTCTCTTTAATTCTATCCAGCCCTCGTTTGGTTTTCCCAGCCAAGTTAAGAGGAAACTAAAGTATTTTTTTATCACCAATTATCAAATCTATCAACCCGAAGACGGTTACATTTTACCTGAAAATGTCATATCAACTCCCATACAAGTTCGTATTCAGCAGCAAAAAATAATGGCTTAGTTTTTGCAAATTTTGCTTACGGCAAGTGACCCAACTTTGATATTATTCAGGAGTCAATTCAATATAATCAAATTAATAGATTTTTCAAATTTATGTCAAAATACCTCGACTGTTGAATATTTAGATTCATATAATTCCGGATGATGTCGTCTGGTACGTTCCATTTTAAGTGTATGTCTATACCGCCCCATAATTTACTCACTGAATGGATACAACAATGCGTATCAATTTATAATGAAATTAACTTCACAACTGATTCGATAAGTTTACCAAATTTGCGGCCTTAAAATCTAAGAAGAGATATTATTGAATTACAAATATTTACAATTGCGTTTGTTTACAATTTGGTATAAAATTACTTGAATTTTATAACAGTGATAATTATCTATGATCATACCGTGATTCATGAATTTGGGTGACAATATTTACAATCATTTGACTTTTGTGTGTACATATTATATCTTAAGGATGTAGGTACAATAAAAAAAAACCAAACTCGGTTTCTTGGCTTGAAACGTCTTGAGCATCCCACAATGACTATTTATTAGTGATGGGATGAATATTCGCTTATTTTTTAACATTCTTATTCGCATTCGCAAATACCGATGCGAATGTTTTTGAATAAAAATCATCATTTTGTATATCATAAATTGCAAAATAACCCCAAACTTCACAAATATGTACTTTACTCAAAAATTTTCCGCTCTTTTCATAACGGAGATATTTGATGCTTAGCTAACTTGACAGTCAACTTAGTAAAGCAACTTTTCTCGATTAAACTGAAAATAGGCTCATAATTATCCGCTATTTAACCGTAAATTAAACGAAGAAAACTAAAATTTTCCGCTTTTTAATAATTTAAAAAATAATTATGGAATATTCTTATTGTTAAAATTTCTTTAAAACACCGATAAATTCAGTTATTATGCACAAGTAATGCACCATAGACGTTTGTGTATGTACATGGAGAGCTGTTGAGTAATATTATTGATATACCTTCTATGAAAAGGTCTATTATCCATATTGCATATCCGAATTGTTAGTAGCATTAAAAGCCATCAACGGTTGATAATATTAGAATTATGCATTAAAATAAATGAGTGAAAATATGAAATATCCCTAGTAAAACAAACATATATAGTTATTTAAGTGCATTAAAATTCGAAAAGTAACTATAATGGTCGGCAATTTCATAACATTTGACCACTTTAGTTTTATCTATCAAGCTGTTCGTGGCCAAAATTGAGAAGCATTAATTTATTTTAATATATTTAGCGCGTTTTGGACGACAGAGCACCGCATTAACCAATATGCAAAAATTGAGGGAATGCCATAATTTATAAAGATAATTTTGATGGCTACACATTGTTTTGGATAGCATAAAACTGCATTAACAGACCTTCAGAGATTAAGCATCCCTACAGCAATAATTTGTTTTTATTTAAAACAAACATCTTCATTATAACATAATAATTTTTGACATAATGTGAAGTGAGTGATATTAAAATAAATTAAGGCTTCTCAATTTTGGCCACGAACAGCTTGATAGATAAAACTAAAGTGGCCAAATGTTATGAAATTGCCGACCATTATAGTTACTATTCGAATTTTAATGCACTTAAATGACTAAATATGTTTGTTTTACTAGGGATATTTCATATTTTCACTCATTTATTTTAATGCATAATTCTAATATTATCAACCGTTGATGGCTTTTAATGCTACTAACAATTCGGATATGCAATATGGATAATAGACCTTTTCATAGAAGGTATATCAATAATATTACTCAGCAGCTCTCCATGTACATACACAAACATCTATGGTGCATTACTTGTGCATAATAACTGAATTTAATGGTAAATTTCAAAGAAATTTTAACAATAAGAATATTCCATAATTATTTTTTAAATGATTAAAAAGCGGAAAATTTTTGTTTTCCTCATTTAATTTACGGTTAAATAGCGACTTATTAATAGCCTATTTCCAATTTAATCGGAAAAAATTGCTTTGCTAACTTGACATACATCTTATATGGTTTGTTTTTAATGGACTTATACGACGGACTTTTTTACGCTTCTAATTATATGTACTAGCTCGATCCGTGAGGAATTCTGCTCCGTCGCTGTAAACCATGGCAACTCTGTACTCGTGAATAAAAAACAACAACAAATTTCGTAGAAAAGTGGTCGCCAGTGATCGCCAGATAATCGGTGACCAAGTTTGCAATTTCCTCATTCAAAGAATGTTATACTCACTGTCCTCCCAGGTATTTGTTTACGATGTAAAAAAAATTTTCTCGATAGAATTGAAAAAACAGTAGGAGAGCTGAAAGAATGAAAGGAATGTTTTTAGGATTGTGACAAAAATTTTTATTGGTAATAATTGACATCAATTGGTCAAAATTGGGAACCTAAGCAAATTATTTCGTGTTTTAAACGGTCAAATTTTAGATATTAATTGTACCTAAACCCTATTAAATTCTTTAATTTCTCCTTAAATGCTGTCGAAAATAAATCTTTGCAAAGAACTGTAGATACCATGCTGGAAATACCTTAACTTTGTAAATTTCAAAAATGTTCAAATTTTGGTTTAAGTCTACATAATCTAATTAAGTTCGTTTTCGTTAGATCGCACGTATTCGTACAGAGAATCAAATTGTAATTTATACAGAAAGCGTATTAGTCATTGACAGACAAAATTTCAGTTTTTTGGTAACACTGTCGTTTTGGTAAGACCTTAACATTTATTCTCTTTTTTGCTTTCTGGCTTGAAATACTAGTCTCATTAGCGTTAGACAGGGTTAGCGGTCGCTTGATGGTTTTGTAACTGGATTGCTGGATTAGAAACCAAGATTGTGCAGATAGTTTCATCATAAGTCTAGAATCATATTTTTGTAAAATTCGAAGATACAAAATTTTATGTCGAATTTGACAATTTGTTTAAATGATACTTTGAAAAATAAGTTAATAAGATATAACATATTGCTACGCCAGGTTTTCGATAGACTGGTAATAATTTTTAGGTATATATTATATGTAAGATAATTTTATTCATAAGAGTATCATTAAATCATTAAATTATTTTACGTGCATTCTTATGAAAGTGCGTATTTTAAAAATAGATGAATGGACCATAGCTAGTATCAAGGTTTTTTTTAATCGGCACTATTTAAAATATAACATTCTATTTTTAAAATTAAATAGGGGAGTATTGTACACATAGGTATTCCAAAGACTTTCAAATGGACTTAGTACAAGTCCATTAGTACATGAACTTAGGACAAGTGAATCGATTCGATAGAGTGAGAGAAGAAGTTAGAACCGCTTCGGTCTATTTCAAACAGTACATAGACACAACTGTTGGTATCTGTCCAAGGTAACCAATTAAATAAATATTTCAAGTAAGACAATGACGACACGGTACAAGAAAGTTTTAGAATTGCACAAATTGGCAGAATTAAGTGCGGTTTTACCCAGAAAATTTTAAAAGTGAAATTAAATTATTATAATACTGTGGGCAAAAAATAGTAAGACTTTTGAATTATATTTTGCCCGGAAACCCTATTCGTCAAAATAGTTTTTTTTCTAGGTTGGTATGACTGTCAGTGACATCTGTGCCAAGTGTCACGTCAAAATAATCATTAGTGTTTAGTATACGTCTGTCTTTCTGAAGTATTAAAAGTGCAATCAGCGATTTTTACAATGAGTGAAATTATTCAACAAAGAAGTTCCATTAAATTTTGTATGCGGTATCAAATTTCTGGTGCCGAAACATTCAGAATGTTGCAAAAGGCCTTCGGTGATAATTGTATGTCGCGAGCAAGTGTTTTTGAATGGTAAAAGTTGTTCAAAGAGGGTCGAGAACGCGTTGGCGACGAACCACGTCCACGACGGCCATCAACATCAACTGATGATGAACACGTCAAAAAATCAAGGAATTGGTGCTCGAGAATCGACGATTAACAGTCAGAGACCTTATTGGGATCGTTGGAATATCGAAAGGATCAGTAAAAACCATTTTGAAAGATCATTTGGGCCTAAGAAAAGTGAAAGCACGCTTGGTTCCAAAATCACTCAATTTTTTTCGACAAATAGCGTCGCGTTAACGTCTGTGAAACAATGCTTTCCGACTACCAGGATGTCATGAAACGTATTATTACTGGAGATGAGATTTAGATTTATGTATTCGACCCAGAAACAACCGACCAATCGGGCGAATATCGCACAAAAGGTGAGCCCTGACCAAAAAATCCATGCCGAATACTGTCGAAAAACAAGGTAATGTTGACAGTTTTTTTTGATTATCGAGGTGTGGTGCAATCCAAATTTGTTCCAGCCGGCCAAACTGTCAACAAAGAATACTATTTGAGTGTTATGCGTCGTTTGCGCGAAGCTATTTGTAAAAAGATGCCGGAATTATGGGCCGACAACTCTTGGTTTTTGCACCATGATAATGCACCGTCGCATATTTCATTGATTCTTCGTGATTTTTTCGCCAAAAATTCAACCAATATCGTTCCGCAACCACCGTATTTGCCTGATTTAGCTCTGTGGGACTTCTGGCTATTCAGCAAAATCAAACGACCGCTCCAGGGAAACCGTTTTGAGTCAATTGAAGACATCATACGTGAATCGCTACGCACATTGAAGGCTATTCCGGAAATTGACTTTAACAACTGTTTCGGATTGGAAAAAACGTTGGCACAAGTGTATTAGGGTCGGGGGGGGGATTACTTTGAGGGGACGAAATAAATTTATAAGAATAAATAAAGAATTTTGAAATTATGAACAAAGTCTTACTACTTTTTGCCCACAGTATAAATAGATCTAAAAATTTTACATTATTAACACTCTTTGTAAGAGGGGTCAGATCAAAAAAGTTTTCAGGCAAAAGTTTTACCTAGAGTACATACACACAATTTTTCGCTTTTGAATATCGCCTCTTCCAGCGCCAAAACTAACCATTTCCAGAAAATCGTAAAATTGAGTTTCAGGCCAAAAAATGCAGTTATTGAAAAAAAATCAAAGAAGAACTTGTAGATTTAGGTCAGTAATATCCATTGTAAGTTTGGTCAATACTTCGACCTCTGAGCTTACTTAGAAATTGGACTTTGAAAGTGGTAAGTTTTCTAGGTTAGAATTAATTCAGATTTGCCAAATTTTAGACGTTGTTGGAATAGACTACGGCCCAACCTTTTTTTGACAGCCGTTTTTGTTATCTCATCTAAAAACCAGAGATATTCATCAAGATGCGTTTGGGCCTACCCTGGGCAAAATTTTAAGAAAAAAAAGCCTAAGAAAACAATTCAAAATACAGGCGGTAGATTTGGGTACGTTTAGTTTAAATACCAATTTGCGACCTCCTAGCTATCAATCAAAAAATTCTACAGCACTTTGAAGATCAAAAAAAGTGTGCGAGTTACACTAAATTGCTATCTTTGTGTTTGTTTGGAGCACTTTATATATATATATATATATATATATATATATATATATATATATATATATATATATATATATATATATATATATATATAGACTAAAAGTACCTCCTAAAAAAGTAGTACATTTAGAAAATAATTTGTTACAGGGCAAAGTCGGTTGGAAAGGTCGATAAAGAGGTTAAAAATGTTGGGTAAAAATTCAACACTTGAATGTTTGCCGGTGAAGAGGGGTAGCAAACGGTTTTATATACTCGTCCTATCAAAAAACTAGACAGAAACCACAAAAATTCACTTTTATTGTTATCCTTTGTTAACATTACCTCAAAATTTTCGAGTTAAACGAAAAAAACAATTTTTTTGGTTTTTAATTTGTTATTCCGCGAAAAATGCAATCGGTATGTAAGTTGGTACAATTGTATTTATTTGAATTCTTAATAGCCTGGTATTTTTTTATTTTTTCTAAGTTAAGTAGTTTCGAGAAATTGATAAAGAAGACCTCTTTTTAAATCGCTCAAAAAGTTTTTTTTAAGGACTGGCAATTTGTGTGTGTGAACATTTTCTTCGTAAAGACATCAAAATTCAGGTATTGGATTTTTTACTCATCATTTGTAATCACTTTTTCGACCCTTTCCCGCTGAGTTTGCCCTGTAACGAATTTTTTTGTTTAAAAAAGTAGTACGCTTAGACTAATATATGTATTAACTATCTATACATTCATTAAAACAAATCATACAAAAAGGTAGAATTCCAAGTGCTGTAAAATTTTTTTATTGATAGCTAGGAGGTCGCAAGTTTGGTTTTAAACTAATCCTTTATTTTTAATTTGTTTTCTTAGTCCCAAAATTGGGCCCATGGTAGCTCCAAACGCATCTTGATCAATACCACCGGTTTTAGATGACTTATTTTTAAATAAATCGGCTTCGAATTTTTCTAACTAAGCTCAGAGGTCGGGGTATTGACCAAACTTACAATGTATGGTATTTTTAGGTTATACTGACATAAATTTACAAGACATATTTTTTTATAACTGCATTTTGGAGCCAAAAAACTCAATTTTAGCATTTTCCGGGAATGGTTGATTTTGGGGCTGGAAGAGGCGATATTCAAAAAAGTCAAAAGCGAGGTGAAACAGGCCTAAAACGACGATCTTTCCCGACATGCATTTTATTTTTAGAATCTACCTCCAACCCAATAAAAAAACCTAAAAATTGGGAATAAGGGCCAAATCTGGGGCCAACGACCTTGAAATGGCCCTTAGAGGACGTAAAAATGTGTGTATGTACTCTTTGTACAACTTTTGTCTGAAAATATTTTTTGTCTGAGGGTTCAGATCAAAGCTAGCTCAAGAAAAACAAATTTTCAATATTCATTTCAAATTTCGCGCTTAAAAATGGCCATATCTTTTTTTCCTCACCTCGGGGAGCAAAATGACCCAAATAATTGTGATGAGCGCACAAAATTACCCCATAAATAAGTATTTTCAGCAATTCGCAGAAAAAAATCAACAAAACCTACCAGGTGACTGGCCTAATAGTTACACTGTTCTAAATTTTTAAGGCTAAATAATTAAGAACTTTATGCCAATCTGCTTTATTTCTTAGTAAAAGCTTTTAGAATCAAACAAGAAAAATTAACTTTCTAGCTTGCATAAACCTTTTGAGGTAATTAAAACAATAAATTTTATTGTTTTTGTACATCTTTTCGAGTTATAATATTTTGTTTATTAAAATTTTAAGAACGCAGAAGTAACAAGTGAAAACAAACAATTGACTGAGTTAAAAATTGAAATACCATGTATAGACATTGTTGATGCGCAATCGTTTGTTTTTTTGACGTCACGTAAATAACAAAAGATATTCACTTTTAAATAGACACACACACAACTGATATTCCTATATTAACACATACTATAAAATTTGCACCTAATTAACGCCCTCGTGGGTAAACAGTGATATTTACAAAAAAATGCTTCAAACAAAAGTTTTTTATTTTTTTATAAGGAACATTTTTTACATTTAAACTATCTCTAACGGTTTACAAGATGGGTCCTACGGACCCAAGACCCAATTGACCTATGATGCTCATTTACGAACTTGACCTCACTTTTTACGTCCTGAGTACGCTGTAAAAATTTCAGCTCGATATCTTTTTTCGTTTTTGAGTTATCGTGTCCACAGACGGACGGGCGGACGGACAAACGGAAATGGATTAATTAGGTGATTCTATGAACACCTATACCAAAATTTTTTCGTAGCATCAATATTTTTAAGCGTTACAAACTTGGGACGAAACTTAATATACTATGTATATTTCATATATACATGGTATAAAAATGTCTGTTCGAAACAGTTTTGAAAAAAAAAGTTCTAAGGTAATCCAAATTTCTTAACTTTAGAAAATAAAACTTACGTAAAAAAATTCTGGAGTAGTCTTGCACCTCTAAGAAAAATAGGCACGAATTTGGTGATGTAGCTTTCTTTTGTCAATTTATCTTCCAAGAGTATGACAAATTTCCATACTCTTAGTCACATAAGAATATTTTTTTTATAATCAAGTACTGACCCAAATTCCTCTACATTAAAATTTTGTATTGCCACTATAGAAAAATTTTTATTTACAATATTAATTAAACAGTGTTTTAGGCGTACCTACTCACTTAATCTATAATATTTATTTAATATGGTAGCGCTTCATTTTCAAAATAATATTGCACACACCAAGTAAGGAAACATATGGCACGCCGTTTTACTAATAATAATAAAAAATTTATTTGTTTCAAGACTCTGCAACCTTTTACAAAGAGTTCCTAGACATTAAACAATGAAAAACAAAAATAAATGTAAAACGAACAAGAAAAAAATCAAACTAAAAAGAACAGAGAAAATAAAAATTCTAGGAATAATCAAATGAAAGGAAAAAAAATTTAGAATTACAAGTAAACAATCATTTTAATTTATAATGAAAAATTTATAAATTCTAAAACTAGAATAACTAATTTCTTCATTCATTCAAAAGAAAAGACCTTATCATCAGAATTGTTTGCATAAAATAAAAAACATTTTTTATATGTGAAATAGTTTCACCGTATAACAAACCTTCCAAGTCCCAAGTCGTAGAATTGAGTTTCTTCAAAACTATCACGCTCAAAGTTGTAAACAGGACAAACAAACAACAGATGATGTAAAGGTTTTTGAAACATTAAATTGCAAAGAGTGCATGTGGCAGCCAAATCTTTGACATAACTGATTTTTCTGAAAACAACGTGCAAAATTTGTTTATTCGAGGTACGGAGTTGTGAAAATAGTCTAATAAAAGATAGAGGACAGTTATAAGTAAAATAGTTCTGATATCCATCTGTGACTATAAGATCCCTAAATAACGAGTTGTATGTTCACAAGCCGTTTTAAGGTCTTGTTCCTCGTAGTATCTTTGAAATTTCTCAAGAGTGGCTTTTATGTTTGCTTTCGAAACGAAATCGCTATTTAGGATGTCAGGTGTGTCAATTAATTAAGTGTTGGTTAAGTTTAGAAGCCTTTTGTAGCATAACTTTGGATACCGCTGTTTTACTATTTAATAACATAATTTTAATTATCATAAAATTAAATACAAAAAAAAAGATTATTATTATCTCACAAGATAGTAATACATGAATTTTATTCAAATTTTTGAATTAAAATTATGTACATGATGTACAGGAGGGCGGTTGGAAAATGCCTTTTTTTGCCAGATTTTACTTAACAAAGTCATATACATTGAGAACTATTGTATTTTATATTATAAAAAATTTCCAGCATTTCTTGATTCCTAACATTTTTTACCTAGCCTCAACGTTTTCGAGAAATAAGCACTTGAAAAAATAAAATGTGGATTTTCGTCGTAAACTCATTACTGTGGAAAATATTAGTTTTTGTTTCCGGTCAGAGCTTCAATTTAAAAGCAATTATATTATGTTTTGAACGATATTAAGTATTTTTTAACTCAAACAATTTTTACCGATCCTAACTGTTTTCGACATATATCTATTTTGGTCGAAAATCGAAATCGGACCGAAAAATGCCAAAATTTTACAAATAATACAAATAATACATATACCCAGTACAAATAATACATATACCCTGTATACAGAATGCTTTTTAAGTTGAACTATGCTTGAAACTCGAAAAATTACCTTTATCGATAAAAAGCCTTCAAGCGAAAAATGTTGAGTGTGTGAGCGCACATATTACGCAGGCGTTAAACTTGATCTAGGTTTCCAAGCTCAAGGAAAAGCTCTCTCTACTCTATAACTGGTAATCAATAAATGTCAGTTTAAATTCGAAAGTTGTTATTGATTAAAAAAGTAACATTTTTTGTTTGAAACCTTTTTCCGCAAACCGTACAGTTTTGGCAAAAACGAACTGAAAAGTTTTACCCAAAATTATTTTTTCGTATCAAAATTGTTTTTTCTGCGCAATCTATGCACTCTTCGAAAATAAATTTATAAATTTTCTAATATTTCCAATAAAAGTGGTTCGTTTTTTTATAAACCATTTTAGTTCAAATTCAATGAACAAATGCACAAAATGCTAAATTTTTGCTATTAATTATTGTCTAAAGTATTCGATTTACGAAAAAAGGTTCCTACAAAAACTATTTGCGTATTTATAAAAAACAACTTTCTAATTTAAAGCGTTCATCTAATGTTTGTCATTTATGAATTAAATAAGGTCTTAATAGAAACTCAAAACTTCAAATTCGATCCCGGATTAAGATGTGTCCCTTTGATATTTATATTTTTTCTTTGAAGCATTAAACTATATTTATCGAATTTCAAGCATTACAAAGCCACTTTATATATGGTAAGTGTGTAAAGGGCGGCAAATATTATTATTGCCCGGAGCGGTTAAATACCTAGATCGGTCCCTGGCCATCTGGTAAGACTTATAAATGCTATTAAGCATGGTGACAGCCTATCTCGATACGCGCACATTCTAGACGAAGAATTTCTTCGGAATGAATCGTAAATGGTTTATTTTTGACAAAAACCAGTTTTATTTTATATCATATAGATCAATTTACACCATAGTTTAAATGCATCACATAAAGGTAATGTGGGTTGCATATTAAACATTTTAATACATAAAAAAAAATTTGTTCTCATGTTGATTTATTAAGGCTGTTATGTACAAATTTTAAACATTCTTTGATTGGCTGGAAACTATAATTTTTTTAAGAATCGTCTTAAATATTAAAAATTGATAAACAAAAAGCGGTTTTCCAGATAAGATTACGCCTTTTACTCTATCTATTTGAAATTTATCTACTCTAGGTATAAATATTATGAAAGATATTTCGAAATAAATTTCGATTTTTGTCTCAATTTCTTAGATCAATTTTTTTTTGTATTTTATAAATACGTATAGTGACTACTAAGTAGTCATCATCAGTATGAATTAGCTCATCGTAATTACTCTTATTGTGTTTGTTACTCGTTGCTAATTTGGTGGCGGCCTGCACTCCGCCATCAGTGCAGTGCAGTGCAGTCCACCATCAAATTAGCAGCGAGCAACATACACAATAAGAGTAATTACGATGAGCTAATTCATACTGATGATGACTACTTTGGTAGTCGAAATAAGTATTTATAAAATACATAAAAAATTGATCTAGGAAATTGAGAAAAAATCGAAATTTACTACTCTGGGTACTTTTAGTTTTCGAAAATCCTGTTGATTTTCCCAAATTTTCATTTTTCACACCCAGGTACATTGGAATAAGAAAAATTTTTATTGTTCCAGGGCAGGTAAAAATACTCTCCCATTAAAATGGTGAGAGCAAAGTTTTAATGGGAGGGTATTTTTACGTGCCTTGGGACTATGGAAATTTTTCTTATTTCACTGTACCTGGGTGTGAAAAATGAAAATTGTTAACTATTCTTAACTGGAAAACTGCTTTTTTCATAAATTTTTCTTTTCGCCAATGAATCTTAAAGAGGATTCTTTAAAAAAAAAGTATTAAGTTTCACGCCAATCAAAGAATGTTTCACACCAAACAAAAATTTTTACATAACAGCCTTAGCATGGCGGTAAAAATTGTCACATTAGTGTTAGAAATAATATTGAGCTCCCACAGCCATCAGAAAAAGAAAATCCCAGCTTTTAAAAAAATATACTGACCTTTTTTGCTTTTTCATTGACCTTAATTTGCTTCAATTTTTCTAATTTTCAATTTTATGATTTCAGAGGAATATATTCGCTAATTTATTTTAATTGTAATAATCTTTTTAATAAGTAAGGCTACAAACTGACGAAACAATATGGCAAAAAAGGTCCTCATAGAAAACTTGATATGAGCCTTTCTCAAGACTAGCTATGCCACTTAATTTGTTAAGTTTTATTTTAGGTTTCAAAATAATTAGATAAAAAGTACATAACTTTTTTCAATTTTAGTATGATATCGAAACGCTCTTTCAATTTTTCTGTCTCATTATAAAAAATATAGTATTTATGTGTCGATTTATCACAGAATTTGCAAGTGGTAGCTCCAAGAAATTGGTGTTTGTACAAGTATGTTGTAAGAGGTTTGTAGCAAAATATTAAAATTTATATTTATATGTATTTATAAACGAAAAATTTCTGGTCTTAAATAAGAAAAGCAATATCATTCATGTATACATATACTAAAAAAGCCTTTATTACTAAAGCAAAAACACTTACCAAAGTATTTTGGTATCCCAAACCATACTCCTCGTCCGGCACTGCCAATGGTGGCACCCATAATTTATTTGGATCTTTTTCCGTCATGCTTTCCAAAGAGTCTTCACAGTTTAAATTTTAATGTTGGCAATTTTGAAAAGACACTTAATGTTGAATCTTGTTTTACACATGTTGATATAACTGAAAATAAAAATAGAAATAGTCAAAATTCAAAGTTCGATCAAAAACCTCTAATTCTATTCTTCAAAATGATCGTTATACTAATCTTATATAAGCTGTAAAAAAATTGATTGGAATTGATTGGTGGGGATTGGAGTTGTCAATTTTTTTAGAAGGGATATCACAGGAGTGGAATATAATTGACAAGAATTGAAGAAATGTTTAAAGTTCCAATTAGTATCTTGTGGCGCAGGGATAGAGCACTCACTCGGAACATCCTAGATCATGGTTTCGATTCTCGTTCATATGCTACGAAATATTATAAAAATAATAATCGCTACAGCGGAAGCCAATTAGGACCAACGAAAGATGTACAAAAAATTAAAAAATAATTTTAATAAAGTACCGCCTCAAATCATAAGTTTCCTTGTGAAAAATTACGTTTTGAAATCGACGCTAACTATATCTTGAGCTTAAAAATTGATTCATTCGCATCGACTTCAAAACTTAATTGCTCACAAGGAAATTATTTATTTGAGACGGTACTTTATCATCTAATTAAAAAAGAATAAGCAAAATCGGACTAGTCTGTAAAAAGTTATGCGTAATCATACATACATTTAAAAAAATATATATACAGTGTGTCGCATTTAAGATGAAGACACCCTCATATTTTCGTTATTTATAGGAGTATCGACTATAAATTTTGCATAATCATAAAGGGTGATGGATCACATTTTTACGATACTTAACCGATATTTGAATTTTAAACTCTGCTACAGTACAGTCTGCTACAAATTGACAAATAGGACCGATTCTTAATATTTTGCCTAGCGTCAGAGATGGTGAGAGATATAAAACTATTATAAAAATTTTCTTACAATATTTTTTTATACCCATACAACCGATTTTCATGACAAAATTCGCATTTATAATTTTTTCTTTATTTTGGTCTTTACTCAAAATTTTTACTAGTTTATTTCGTAATTTTTTAACTAGTGCGCTTTGGAATGTAAAAACTGGACAAATCGATTATTTCATAGTGTATACATTCAAATATTTCAATAAACTTGTAATAATTTTGAGTAAAGACCAAAATAATGAAAAAATTATTTAAAATTCGAATTTTGTCATGAAAATCGACATATGAGTAAAAAATATTCTGAGCAACTTTATCTAATAGTTTTCTTCGATATCTCTAACCATCTCTGATGCTAGGTAAAATATTAAGAATCGGCCCTATTTGTCAATTTGTAGTAGGCATTATTTATAGGATTTTAAAGTTCAGATTTCGGTTAAATATCCTAAAAAATGTAGCCCATCCCCCTGTATACTGTGTAAAGTTTCTTGTCGATATTTCTATAAGGGTGTCTTCAAATTCAACAAACCTTCTTCGTTTTGTTTTTTCATTGATTAATAAATATAGATTTAGCTTTCGAAATTGTTTTAATTAAATTGTTTTGTTAAAATTGTTTTAATGTCAGCACTCGCGTTATGAGCATTTGGCTCACGCTCAAACATAAATAACTCTTATTTTTATGTGGTTGAAACTTTTTTATCTTCATATAATTTTATCTATTTTTGATTTTTGGGATTTTTTTTAGCCTATCTACAGTTTTTACAAACTTTTTTTTTTTCAATTGCTTCAGAAATTGTGCGAATTGCTCCTATCACGAGAGTAAAGGTGTAAGCAAAAAATATTAACTTTGGGAATTTTCGAGGCTGTTTGTGTGTTTGTGTAAGAGTAATATAAGTTATTTTTGTTTTCACCTATTTCCAACGTTAAATAAAAATTATAAATAATGGAATTAGACTTATGGGAGTTGTTTATTCAAAAATCCCTCCTCGTTGAGAATCTTTAAAATTTCTTAAATATTAATATTTTATGAAATACTGACGAAAAACGAAATACCTTTTTTTGTTTATAACTTCTTTAATTGTTTATAACTTTAGCAATTTTTTACGTGCTGAAAAACGCTTTTAGTACATTTTTATAGATATCATTCCGAATCCACCGAGCTCTCGCACGTATTTTAATGATCAGTATATCTATAGTTCGCCAATATGAACTAGTCGACTAGACTTATATAAATCATGAATAACTTTTCTTAAAGAAGATGAAAATTCAATAAAAATATCTGACTATTACGAAAAAAAAAACATTTAATTTAATGATATATCCAAAAATTATACCTTTTAATGATAAATCAGATTATTAAATAAACAACGCTTGACACAAATTGCCTTAAGTCATTAAAAATATTATAATCGTATTTTTAACAACTAATAATCAACACTCTTTAAAAAACAGGATTTCTTTTGTCAAATAATCAATATCTTTAATTAGAATATGTTCACCAAATTAAATGTAAATAAATTATGATTGATGCCAGACATTTATGAATATGATAATCCATTGTCATTAGGTAAAAAATTAACAGTTTCATAGAAAAACAGATAACATAATTAAATGCTAATGAAGCAAAAAATAACGTATAGTCGCTAATTTAGAATGTATACAACTTAAAGTATATTATTCGTGACGAAGGTCTTATTAGTGCAGCACGGAGCGGCGCATTGTGGTCGAGTATTTATATCAAATTTCTGGACAAAATATAAAGAAGGGATTTTTATGCTAAAAATTGATTCAAAAGACTATTTAGATGCAAAAGTACCTTTTATTAAGCAATAATAAACAAGAAAATTTTTGATTACATTTTTCGTCATCATATTCGTCTTCAAACCCAATTATTTCTTCTTCAATTTTTTTAATTTTTTCTGTTTTGGTGTCACTTTTTGTCTTATCTATGCTTGCTCTTGTTTCCCCGTAACTAGATTTTGGAATTATAAGTTACAAAGTGTCACTGGAAAATTGCTTAATTATTTTTTTTAACTTTTGCCTTCAGCAATCTTAAAGCGCAGGTTTGCGCAAGATTTTTTTTCATAAACATTTTAAAGAATACTTATACTTTGCCTAGTTAGAAAAAATTTTTCCCGACTAAACCTGACACATAAACAAAAAGCTTTGAGTATGATAAATTTAATGAAAAAAATTACCTTTTTAAACTCAAATATTAACCGCAAATAAGTAATTATTTTAATAGAAACATTAACATTAAATGTTATTAAATAAAACACAAATCCTTGTCTTCAATATGAAAAAAAAAACCGTCGGGGGCGAGGTTGTGGTATTTCAAGTGACGTATTTGTGATGGAGAGGTTATCTCACTACACCAAAAAGCAACCTTATGCAGAAGAAAAGAGTTGAGTTTTTTGACTTTATTCCAGAAATTTGATAAAAATACTTCACTGTGCGGCGAACGAATCAAGAAAATTTTGGGATGGAATCTTTCGAAAATTTTTTTAAAGATGAAAAGAAAATAACCTACAAATTTATATACTCTCTAAAAATATGAGAGAGCACGCGATATTTTAGAACAAGAAAAAAGATAGCTTTCTAAATAGTAGTTGTTTAGTGAATGATCTGACAACGCTGTAACCTGTAACATAATTACATGTTGCTCGTCTGTCAAATAATTATATTATTTATATTGTTTTTTATGAGCAAAAACTAACGTTTTTTAAAAATGAATCAACTGCGACAAGTTATATTTAGGAAACGCAAATCAGAAAAAACTTCAATGAATTTCTCGTATAATCTGTACATTCCACCCGCTCATAACTACATTAAAAAAGCTCTGCAAGCTAATTTAAATATTGGTGCCGTTATGGGCATGAAATGAATAACAAGTATGAACAACGTTGCCGCTTATATAATTCACTTCTGAATGAAACAAAATATTCGTGAAAAAGTAATCTCTGCTTGTTGTTTTTTCGTAAACTGAACGGTCAATTACATCCTATTTGGACTCAAATATCCCTAATTTGTTTATTTAGGGGAAGGTCTCCTATAATGATCCAGCGAAGAAAAAATGTAAATTATAGCCAAACTTTCGAAATATGTATAACGTCGAAATTATTTTGGTTTCTTTCTGATAAAATCGATAAAATCATCGAAATCAACACAATCACGACATGATAGAGGATCATTTTACATATTATAATTTTACACACAAAATAGGGATCATTTTAACGTAGATAAAAGCAATCATTTTAACCGTAACGACAAATTAAAAATCGTCATAAAAACTAACCTTAAAATTTACTATACGCCTATCAAAATATGTTATAATATTATTAAAATTCAACAGCGTCCAATAGTAAAACAACCATTCGGAAAAAATTAACACAAAAAATAAATTTTGCGTTTAAATTTAAATTAGGACAAAACTTTGTTGTCCATTTTCTCCAAAAATATAAAAGATAGAGAGATGAAAATTTGTATGTAGCTTCAACTAGCGAGCCTTATGAAATTTTTTTTTTTTTTTTAGAAAATACATACAAATTTTTCGAAACCAGCCGGAACGCGATGTTAAGCTTCTTTTTGGTATATTATTTGGAACCCTGAGTGGAGTGTAAAACTACAAAAAAAAAAAGTTGTGCTACCTCCGTAATAGGTGTAAACTGAAAAAAGTCCGAAAATTTGGAGCACAACATTAAGAAGCTTTACATTGCGTTTTGCGAATTTAATGCAGAATTTGACTGACGTAGTTGCAGAGTTGACGGGAATGTTTTTAGAATAAAAAAAATTTCGATATTGATTTTCGTTTTCGAGGTATTTTGACGTAAATTTGTTAAAATTGGGAACGTTGACATAATTGTATCGTGTTTTAAACGGTCAAAATTTCTAAAATTTTGGGATTTAATAATAAGCTTTTTAAGTTTTTAAATTTAATTTCTCGTTAAATTCTGTCGAAAAAATTTTTTATCATAACTTAGTATAGAAACTGCAAATACCAAGCTCGAAATACCTAAAGAGTCTGTTACTCATTACTTGTAAGAGATAAGGGTATACTTCGAGTTGGAAAGTTGTTCTTTATAAGGAAGCCTATTACTTTCGTTCGAAATCTTTTTTGAAAAACTAATACATTCCTCAAGCCTAAGGAAAATGAATGTCTGTATGTATGTATGCGCGTAAGAAGTTATACTTCTTCAGTAACAACAAATGTAATAATTTATGAATCATGTAAAGAAATAATACTCCTGTTAAACTATTTATTGTGCCCATAGATGACACATGATCTACCATCTTTTGGTCTTTGTCTACTATGAGTGAAATTTAATTTATCGACTATCTTCGTGGTGTTAAAAAATTGAAACTTCAACACGTAGTTTCTACGTCACCCTGTGTACACGCATCATAAAAATTCACTGTCGTCATTTTGTCAAGTTTCGGTCAAAATTTCCGAATTCGCCTGCCCCTGCATACTGGACTATTATCATATTATTACGTTATACTTATATTTAATTTATTTTAATCAATGGCTATTCATTATATTTGTCTAAATTATAATAATTATCTTAAAATTTGCATTTTGCACGCAATCCAATTACTGTCCATTAATAAATACCAGAAAATTATATTTTATCTGAATAGAGATCTATATGTTGTCAATTTAAAAAAATAATTTAATTCAAATTCTTATCAATAAGAAGCAAACAAAATAAGATTGTTAAGCGATGAGTTAGTAATGCAATAAATTGGTAGTTCTAATTATTGATCACTTGTAATTGATTATCCGAAATAAACATATCAATTCAACATAAATGATTAGTTCTTATTAGTGTTGGGCGAATGATGTATTTTGTACATTGCGGATGTCAACTTTCAAGTAAGGTGTTCGCAAATTGTTATGTATTAACTTCGTACATATAACAAATGAAAACAAACAATTGACTGAGTGAATTGTTTAAATACCACGTACAGACAGTGGTGATAAGGCAATCGTTGTTTATTATGTCATGTAAGTAAAGAAAAATAACCGCTCTTACACACAAAATAATAGGAGTATATTTCTTCTCAATTCTTCAGTGAACATTTTATTTGTTAGAAACAAACACATACATATACAATAAATGTAAATACATACATAGTATAGAATACCCAATTAGCGCCCTCACGCGTGAAAAGTGACGATTATGAAAAAAATTATGAAAAAAAAAAATTTTTATTTTTACACTTAAACTTTTGTTCTTACTTTTACATTCAAATCTCTAACGGTTTACAAGATTGGTCTTACGGACCCAAGACCCAATTGACCTTGGTTGCTCATATACGAACTTGGCCTCACTTTTTACGTCCTGAGCACGCTGTAAAAATTGCTTGATATCTTTTTTAGTTTTTGAGTTATCGTGTCGACAGGCAGACAACCTAAATAGACTAATGAGCTGATTTTATGAACACCTACACTAAAATTTTGTTCATAGCATCAATATTTTTAATTTTTTTGTTCTTATCGTTACAAACTTGAGACCAAATATAGTATACCTTAATATATTTCATGTATACATGGCAAAATAATACAGTGAATAAGCTGGAAAAAAAGTACTGTTAATGGAAAAGCTGGGAAGCAACACCGATTTTTGATGTAAGATTACACGGATTCTATCAAGAATTCCGAAATCGTGTCATTTTTGAAATTCCACTTTTTCGATAAAAACGGAAAACTAAGTAGTTATCGCTCAAACTGTGTTTTCTAGGGTGTATTTTTGGTCTTTGATAACGAATCCGATGTCAGATAAGACAGATTCTATCACATTTTCCAAAAATCGTATCATTTTGGGCCCAGAATTTAACTTTTTTAACAAAATAACACACACCCACACAATATTATTTTGGCAAAAAAACATGATAAATATAGCCGTTGGAAATGAGTAATAAATTTTCAATAACAGAAAAAAATATTTAATTTTTAGTTATTGGCAAAAATAGCATGATCTTCGGAACACGTGACAGAATCCTTGTGATTTGACATAAGATTCGTATTCAGTGACGAAAAATACCTGCTAGATGACAATTTTAAGGCAAAATAAGCATTTCAAAAAATTTTTGCTACGAATGCCCTCCGCTGGGGCCCAATTCCCCTCTATGACTAGGTGAAGTTGGCTGAATGTTCCCCGGGGCCCTATAAAAACAATTTAAAACAAACCGTATAAGTCCATAAAACCAAACTTTTTGTTTTTATTTGAATTTTCTTGCTATAATTGCATTTTCCCAACACTCAAATTGAACTGTGATTAAAAAGTGATAAAAAAATATGAGTTAAGTACATTTTAGTGAAGTTTGGGGTTATTTTGGGATTTATGATACAAATAATGATGATTTTTTTGTCAAAAACATTCGCATCGTCTCTTGCAAATGTAAATTCGATTGTTAAAAAATATATCAAATCTCTAGGTCTTACCTATTTGCAAATATTAAAACTTGTGTCCATGGTAAATAGATTTTTTAGAAAATTATAGACTTTTGCACCGTATCGATGGTATCTAAGTGGGGAGGAGTGGGGTGTGTTTTTATGACATACCGATTTTAGAGCCAATGAGCTGAGAATCGGTATGTAAGATTGCATTCCAAGCAGATCAATGGTATAAAAGGGGATTGATTTCAAATATTTGAAGGGGTTTTCCAGAGGAAAACTTAAGTTTTATCATTTTGGGCATCTCTCTTTAAAAAATTGTGGCATAGATGGTTAAAAATTGATAAGGAGAAAGATTGCTATCAAGAAAGTATAGGGGTGTCACTTGTTCTCACCTCTGCACTCCTCCTAAATTGAGTAACTTGAGTAGTAAATTGAGTAAGGAGAAATTTGTATGTTATTTGAATTAATATTAAGGAGCGTCTTTTGTTACTGATATAAATTTTGACTAAATTCGATCGATTCACTTTATCACTCGATGTGTTTTTTTAAATTTACAATCCCAATTCATGTTTTCAGAGAAATTTGATAGTTTTATGATTACTTTCAAGATCCTTGAATTGACGATCTAATATTACGAGGTGGCTGGATTGAGTTTGTTGACTATAGAGCCGCTGATTGAATCTGAAGATTTTGGCTCTTGCGTTCAAAAATGGGACGCTATTACAAACATTTTTTTCGGTATATTTTTTCCTATATCCGTTATATGTTAATTGATCATCTAATCTTTATTTTATTATACATAATAAATCCATTATCTTTTATAGTGTAGGCACCCAACAAGAAGTGTATTTTGACCTATTTTAATCCGCTGAAGCCGAATTGCTCATCGCTCGGAATGGGGGGAAATTTGTTATAAACAAATTAATTGTTTATACGACCATATCTCCTTAAATTTTGAAAATTTTCGGAAACATTATTAGGAATTATTTTATTCTATATGAAAGAATAAAATAAAAAATATATTTCTTTTCTTTTACTCGTTTTGATACAACCAATAGAACTGGGGAGTTATGGTTAAAATTGTAAATATAAATGATAATGCATAAGGTCGGCGAGCTGCGATCGGATTGAAACGTCCGTAGATTGGCCAGTAATTAATATTTTTGTACTTGGAGGTACTCATTCTAAAGGTATGGGTCTTTATTTGAATGCTATGGGCATTAAAATACGTTTATATGCAAAAGTAACGAAGCTAGTACGATTGCAAGTATTAAGTTATATCATTTTTCCGGTTCGCTATTAGTTTATAAGTCGAAACTGAGTCCTTACCCTTAGCAAAAGAAATTTATCACATAATTTTAAATGAGAAAATTGACAATTTGTTCTAGCTTAGGAATCTTTTTTATTTTTTCAAATATCTTAATTAAAACTTGAGTTATTACAACCGAACTATAACTACTATATGTATAAAGACATTCTGTAGTATATTTAGTATGAACATTGCACCCGTGCTAGCAGAGTATATTGTATACTAAAATGTGCGTTTTTTGTGACACAAAGGTACATTAAATATATTTGATACACAATATAATAGTGTTGGAAAATGCAATTGGTGGCTGGCTTAAAAACATTAATACAGTGAAATCTGGTTAAGAGAGGCATCAAAGGACCTGCAAAATGTCTCACTTATAGGGTAAGTGGAAACCCAGTGTCTCAGATATATAGGTATAAAGTAATATCTGTCTCATTTACAGAGGGTCCATTAATAGAGGTCAGAACACAGATTATTTCAGTTATTTAGGTACAATTATTAATTAAAATAACGTACTCAATCCATTGACTGCATTTGTTAAGATCAACAGCGTTACTTTCTCCACAAATTGCTATGAAAACTATACCGTTTGTATTTTTTAACTACTCCAACTAACCATTGCTGTTAAGTAAGTAATTAAATAAAACGATGTTGTCTCAGTTCTCAGTTATAACCTAGTAAAACGTTGCACAAAAAGGGGCCGAAGTGGAAAGTTTTGGTGTAATAGTTTTGGTTGGCTTATTCTGTTTGAAATGTTTTATGGGGTGCTTAATATGAATCTGAAGTTGTCCAACAAAAATTTGCTCGGCAAATATGAGAAATCATCAAAAAATCACTAAAAATCATGTCTTTTAGGGGTTTTCAGGTTATAACTTGCAAAGCAAGCAATTTATGCAGTAAAATAAAGAAGAAAAAATTTCCTACAATTTATGTCTCTTAAAATTTTTTTGTACGTCGTATGGTTTTCTTGCAAGTGTCGCAAGTGAGTGCCGAAATATGGAAGAAATTGGTAATTTTTGGAAAAAAGCAAAAAATAATGAATGAAGCAATTCAATTTGCTTTTTAAGTGAAAGACTTCATCTGCAGCGCCTCCCTTTTCGGCGTAAAGGCAAAGATCGCTCGGTTCGACTAGGCTGACTTTAGGGAGTACGTTTCAAGGACACGTCTTCAGGCCATCAGTACTGCCAATGCCGTGGTCGTGTTATTTGCCTCTCTCTGCAACGGTATGAAGTCCAATTATTTTCGTTTTCGAGTGTTTTTGTTGAGATAAAAAACAACCCTTGTGTGAAAAAAATCAATCCTGACACTCTCTCATAGCTCTCACAATCTCTTCAGTGTGAGGGCCAACTTCCTTTTTTTCATTAACTTGCGCCTACTGTACAGATTTTTTGAACAATTATCATGGTATTGACAGTCAGCAGCCACCATATCTGTTATCGGTTGGATCTTCTTGATATCTGCTTCACCGAAATCATCTCCGCAGTTGAGCCTGTTTCATTACTGTATCTTTCATCTCTATTTTCATCCTGATGCACCAAATTATGTTTATTTTGAGGCAGTCGTTGCTGTGACCTTGTGTAATCTACAGGAGTACATGTTCGACAGTCAAAACAATCTGTTTTGAAGTAAAAGTCAGAGAATGATCTTAGTTTTCTAGAAGATGTGCTTGGTTGAGCAGCCTTCTTTAGGTAGGCAGCTATCATTTTTGCAGTTTTGTGTTTTCTGACATGAAACATGTATTTATAGCGATGTTTTACCCGCCAAAACAACTCCCTTTCTATCATTTTTTTACTAGCATCACGTAAAGTTTCTATTCCTTTTACCTTTACAACTTTCACTGGACCCTCGCTCAAATGTTTTACACAAATAAAACACTGTTGTTTTCTTGTGGAAATAAATCTGTTCTAGGACTCTGGAGAAAAAGAACATGTGAAGATTTAACTATCTCTGAAAAAGTCTAAAAATATCAAAAAGATTGAGACTCTTTCGAAATACCTTTTTTTTTCATCTTTAAATGTTTATAACTTTAGAAATTTTTTATGTGCTGAAAACGTTTCTAGCACATATTTTAGACATTATTCCGTATCTAATGAGCTATCACACGTATTTTTGCGACGAGTATTTCTATATTTCTATATTTCACCAATTTGAACTTGTTGCTTAGACTAAATTCTCCTCCTGGTTTGTGCAATCAATTCATGAACATATACAGTTCAAGTTTTGAGTTTTGATTATAACTGTCTGGTTTTGGTAATTGAAATATAAAATGATTAAATACTCATTACCATTCACATTATATATCGGTCATAATTTTACCGAAAATATAAACTTATACTCTGAGGCAAGTAACTCGAGTAGCGCCACGTAGCGGCTAGCAGTGGTAATAGTAGGGCGACAGTCGATGTATTGAAAACATTGGTGAATATAATGAAGTCCACAAAAAATTGATTAAAAACCCGAAAAAACGAAAAAACAATTTCTAAAACATTTTCCTTACAGCAACTTAAACATGTTATATCTTAAGATAGTACGAGGGCCAAGGCAAATTTAGACTTGTGGTTGAAATTATTTGTACCTTATTTTTAAATTTAATGATGAATTTTGTTATAACTTCATGAATGTAGACGAAAAATAAAATAAAAATGTTTCGATATCCTCCTTGGTTTTCGAGATATTGAAAAATAAATAATTAAATAAAATTTTCAATTTTCGATATTTTGAAAATTATTCTAGATATCGTTACTTGCATTATATAATCGTTAAAATAGCTAGAAGTTTGGTTTGTAGAGAATTTTACCAGGCGGAGCTTTTACAGCCCTTGCCATCGGTTCACGATACTTACACACTTTCTTACTTGGTTAATATGAAAGAAAGAGATGTTAAACTAGTAAGAATAAGTGAAATCCCCCAAAAAAAGGATCTAGGATTGATCCTGACAGTAGTTAAACTCTTGATCGACTTTTCTATTTCGTTTCACTTTCGAACGATTATGATTCAATTCATTTTGTAATTGGTAATAAAATACAAGATCTTACTTAATTTCAAGGTGAAAGTGGCATGATGATAAATAATAATGAAATATTTAAATATTTACTATAACGTGAAAATATTATAGCACAAGCAATAGAGAAAGAAATTAGACTTGAAATGTTCTGAAGTTGGACTAAGTCTAAATCAATTCTGAAAATTTTAGGGGGGGGGGAGTTCAGTTTCAAGTTGTTGTAGGAAAACTGTTTTTTTTTTCCAATTTTTTTTTTTGAGAAAGCTGCACATGAAAGCATCTTTCACACTTTTTATATCTTATATCTTTTATATCTTTTAAACTTTCTATTTTTGAGCTTGAAATCTCTATTTATTGTACTATTATATAGTAATAAAACGAACCTTTCCCTTACGAAATAATTGTTTGCTGGGTGTATTGACTTGCGGTTTTTTGCATTCGTTTCTGAAAATTATCCTTAAAAAAGTCTATATGGTTTAAAGCGGAACTTTTTAGTTTTAATCCTCGCGTCATTGAATCAGATATCTTTTAAAAGATTTTAGAAAGGCCAAAATACTAAAGTAACCCGAAATTTAAAATATTTTTAATAATAAACTTCTTTATGCACCTGCCCCTGCTTTTCGGGTCTGAAGACTCTTAAAATGAAAAAGACAATTTTTTTTGCAAATGAAGACTTTTAATAACGTATAAGGGGGTTTTTAGGGACGCTGATCTTGAAGTTTCAATCAAAATGTTTAATTTGTTACTCCCTCCCCTTCTTTTAGCACACATAAGTAGACCAGTTAAATAAATGATACCACTTTTTTTAAATTTAAGATTTTTAAAAGCATCAAAGGACGTCAAATTGAGTCAATTTTCAACCCGTCTATTTTAACTTGCATAAATAAACCTTCAAAATAAATTATAACACTAGCATGCCTAAGTCTTAAATTTTCAAAAAAATGATATTTGTTGTTTCGTGGGCCCAGTTATTTAAGCTTAAAAAGGAGGGCGGGGTGAAAATTGAATCAAGTTAACCATTAATTCAAGATCGATTTCAAAACTCCTATGCATGCTTTAAAAAGGATGAAATTTTCTTAAAAATGGTATTTTTTATTTCGTGGCTCTACTAATGTAAGCTAAAAGAGAGGAGGACAAAATTGAATCAATTTGACCTTCAACTCGATATCAGTGACTTTAAGAACTACCTTAAATGCCTTTAAAAAAGGTTTAAATTGCCAAAAAATGGTATTTATTATTTCGGTGGTTTACTTATGTGTGCTAAAAGAGGGGGGGGGGTTATAAATTTATCGAGCGATCCCAAAATCCCCCTTATACGTCAATTTAAGTCTTAATTTGCAAAAAAAAATTTATTATTTTCCTGAAGGTCTACTTATGTACGCTAAAAGAGGGGAAAAGGAAAAGGAAAAATCAATTTGACCATAAATCAAGATCTACAACCTTAAAACCCTCTTAAATGCCTTAAAAAGGCTTGTTTTCAGAAAAATGGTATTATTTATCTAAGGGATCTACTTATGTGGGCTAAAAAAAGAAGAGGGGGTAACAAATTAAACATTTCGACTTAAAATTTGAGAACAGCGACCTCAAAAACCCTCTTATACGTCATTAAAAAGATGAAAGGGAGAGGCAGTTGAAAAAGAAGTTTATTAATAAAAAATATCTTAAATCTCGAGTTGCTTTAGCATTTTGATCTTTTTTTGATATCTTTAAAATCTTTTAAAAGTTATCTGATATACTTTATGATATAAACCCCACTCACTGCAATGACGCGGGGATTAAAATTAAAAAGTTCCGAAATAAGCCATACAGACTTTGTAAGGATAATTTTCTGAAGCCAATTCAACAAACCGCAACTCAATACACCCAGCAAACAATTTTTTCATAAGAATAAAAAAATTCTATGTTCATTGTTTGTACTATAAACACAACATACTGTGTTGACTGATGGCCATCGTACATATGGTACCTTTTTAAAATTAAATCAATACACCAATCTAAATACCTCTGATATTAGTTAAATTTGGAAAAAATTAGTTGCAGGATCGGACCCGTTGTTTTGTGAAGGGTATAATATTTATAACTCAAGAAGCAAACTTAAAACAGATGAATTTTGCCGGAAAGGGGTGCGCCGGGAGTGAAAAGGGGTAACAAATGGTTTTTAGCAATTTGTGGCTAAAGTATTTAATTTAGAGAAAAAAATAAATTGGAAAGTTATTGGTAATAAAAAAATCTATAACTTTTTAATTACCATTTTTTTACCTCAAATTTAACGAGTAAAATTTAAAAAAAATAATTTTTTTGTTTTTAGCTTCTCTTTTTTAAAAAAAAAAATCGGAAAATTTTGAAATTTTCAGAAAACGTTCTTTTTTTAACTAGCAATAAGTGAATTTTGCTTTTTTAAAAAAAATTGAATATTTTTTAAGATATTCAATTTTTTAGCAAAAACCACCCCTTTGTTGAGCTGGATGAACAATCTATTTTTTTTCATCGTATAGAGTTGAACATTTTCTTTGTTAGGATGTATATTTTAATTTAAAAAAATAAAAACGTATCACTGCAATGAAAAAACATTGTTGAAATCGCCAAAAACCAAAATTCAATTTTTTAATGTATACATTTTTGATGTATATTGCCTATGATAATTATACAATTAAACATTAAAAACGTTTTCATAATTAATGTTCTTGCGTTCCCTGTTTGTTCACTGTCATTTTATATATAAATTTCTAAAAAAATTTCATTTTCATTGTTGGAATGAAATATTAGGTTTTAAAAATAATTGCAAGAAAAATCAAAAAGCTTAGAATTTGGATTTTTTTAATATTATACAAATTTAAGTAACACATTCAATTATTTTTTTGCCTTAAACTTTCTTTTTCTTGGGGTTTTTATTGTTTTCTTTTTCCTTCTGGTCGATTATTAACGCGAATTTGATAGTAATTCCTTCGTTAACTTGAATGTTTAACAAATAATTTGGCTGTTCTTAATCTTGGTCAGAAACTAAAGTATTTTTTTATCAGCATCTTTACTATAAAAAATATCTAGTTCGCTCAAATTTTGCACTTCTCGCAACTATTTTTCCTTAGATCTTTTTTCTCTGTTCCAAATTCTAAGTTTTTTGGTTTTTCATTCAATTATTTTTAAAACCTAATATTTCATTCCTAGTACTGAATTTTTTTGAAATTTATATATAAAATGACAGTGAACAAATAGGGAACGCAAAAACATTAATTATGAAAACGTTTTTAATGTTTAATTGTATAATTATCATAGGCAATATACATTAAAAATGTATACATTAAAAAAATTAAATTTTAGTTTTTGGCGATTTCAACAATGTTTTTTCATTGCAATGATACGTTTTTATTTTTTTAAATTAAAATATACATCCTAACAAACAAAATGTTCAACTCTATACGATGAAAAAAAATAGATTGTTCATACAGCTCAACAAAGGGGTGGTTTTTGCTAAAAAATTGAATATCTCAAAAAATATTCAATTTTTTTTATAAAAGCCAAATTCCACTTATTGCTAGTTAAAAAAAGAACGTTTCCTGAAAATTTCAAAATTTTCCGATTATTTTTTTAAAAAAGAGAAGCTCAAAACAAAAAAATTATTTTTTCACATTTTCCTCGTTAAATTTGAGGTTATGTAAAAAATGGTAATTAAAAAGTTATAGATTTTTTTATTACCAATAACTTTCCAATTTAACTTTTTTCCCTAAATTAAATACTTTAGCCATAAATCGCTAAAAACTATTTGTTACCCCTTTTCACCCCCGGCGCACCCCTTTCCGGCTAAATTAAGCTGTTTTAAGTTTGTTTCCTGAGTTATACATATTATGTCCTACACAAAAAAACCGGTCCGATCCTGCAACTAATTTTTTCCTTAACAAAATACCATTCAGTTGGTCTACAAGAAAATTTGTATTTCTTTTGTGTCTGAAACTATAGTTATTAAAAACAGATGTATTTCTAAAAGCTTTTAAATTTATGCCATGTTTTGGTTTCAAAGTGGTGACCCTCAAAGTTGTTGCCAGCCGATTGCAAATAGGTGGGCAAGTTGATTTATGTAGAATAGGAAAAGTATGAATTCTAAGTATGTTCAAGTAAAAATGTATATTATTATAAAATCATCCTATCAGCTCAATTTTTGTTTGTCCGCCCATCCTGTCAAGAAGAGTAAGGGACCATCCGTAAATTATGCCACCCAAATTTAACATTTTTTATGGCCACATTTTTGAAGACTCCTCCCCTTGGTGTTACATCACATATCTTTTAATTGC
Organism: Chrysoperla carnea; assembly: GCF_905475395.1. NCBI lineage: Eukaryota > Metazoa > Arthropoda > Insecta > Neuroptera > Chrysopidae > Chrysoperla > Chrysoperla carnea. The sequence goes on from NC_058342.1 coordinate 9,477,193, forward strand.
ATAATTATACTTTAAACAAAATGTAGTTACTCACTAGAAAAAAATGTTCAAACGTCATTTTAGGATTTTGGCAATAGAATTTTAAACTGCCAATAACATATCTTTACTGGGTTCAAAGATAGATATTTGACTGCTTCTGTTGAAGGGGAGATGTATAGAATAATTGGAGGGGTTAATAGGGTTTCTGGTAACATCGGAAATATAAATCTATTTTCTGTACAAGATACATTTGTCACAATACACATATTTAGCTCTGGCTCCTGGTTTATGAAGTTCATGGTTTGTTTGTTTAACCTCAATAATGTAATGTTTACTCACAATAATATTTGATTTCTCACAATAATATAATAAAAATAGAAAAAGTCGGATAATTTGACCAAATCTAATTAAATAATTTTATACTTTTTTCAAATCCCTTCCATAGTTCCATATTATTAAATTATAATAATGGGGGTTTAACCTCCGTTTTTGTGAAATACGCCTTATCACAGTGACCACCCACATCATTATTTGTTAATCTTTATTTATTAAATTACAATCATATTTACAATTATAAAATGACACCTACTAACGTCTATTGATTATCATTGGTAGAATGATAGTCAGTCAATGAACAAATTTATCAATTTTGCCATCCCCGTATCTTCCAAATTAGGCCTCAGATTCAAGTTTGGAAAAGAGTTTTTTCGTTGATCTTGATGAGCTTATTTTGGTTATCTGGATTTCTACAGTCGATTATAGAACAGTCTGTATATTATTTTATTCAAGATATGCAGAGTAAAGAAAATGTTTTGGTTTCTTTATTTAACTGTAATAATATTAGCATTCCTTTCTTTTTTTTAAATTTGTACATCTTTATTCAATATTTCTCAAAAGGGATCATTTTCCCCAACTTATAAACTACGTGGGTAAAATGATTCCAAATCCTTTGTTTGGTCATCAATTTATAAAGAATATTAATTGTTAATTTATTTAGCATCACCAAAGTATTAGCTCAGTTGGTTAAGGGGTAACCAATTCCCGCCGCGGTATGCTTGGGTAGCGAGTTCGATTCCCGCCGTCGCAACAAAATTAATATAATTATTAGTGGTATATGCATAAAGGTGGTGCACTCAGTCTCTGAAATTGAGGAGCTGATAAATGAAATTATCAGGGGATAGGTGGTAAAACATTTTATATGGTATCACAATGGGCTCTATAGCCTAAGTGTGTCCTTCGTGGACAGCCAATATAACCTAACCTAACCTTACCTAGCATCATCAATTAGTATCAGAGGTTAAATCAACACTCAAGCAACACCACATGATGACTAATAAGGGAGGACCATTTTGTTCATTACATCTTCATAGAAAAAAAAACCCCGTACCTAGTGCAACGGAGATTATTTAACGCGTACATCACATAGAGAAATAAGACAAAACAACAACAGATCAGCTAAAAATTCGATTGAAGTATTTTCATTAGGATCATCTTTATTTGGATGCAAAATGACCTGTAAAAAGTTCATTGAAGAATCATTGGTGCAAAACAAATTATTTAAGTTCAAAAATCGCGAAAAAATCATTTTTTCAAATATCTCGTAAACTATTAAGTTTAATTTTAAATAAAAATGGGTCTAGACAAAATATACGTAGTAGCAATAGTTCTCAAGATATTTAGCTAAAAAAAAAAAAATTAAATGAAATATTTAAAACATATTTAAAGTAAATTTAATTTCAAAAAGTTATTGATTTTTAAATACTTTAAATAGCTTATACATCGCCATAAGTCTTTGTTGAACGATTAATTTGATCACGTGAGAGCAATGTATCGATAAATATACTAGATGATTTTAGTGGTTCACTTAAAATGAGGGGGGACACTTTCCCCAAGCGCGCAAAATTAACTCACTTTTTTTCTTCTGGAAAAATTGGAATTTAAAAATGACTGAATCAACAAAATTCACTAATTTTCTTACACAATACTGACTTTTGTTTTTGTTTTTGTTATTTTTGATTTTTTTTTGTCTTGTGGGTAACTCCGGAAAAAAATTGTAGAACCGAATGTATAGGTTTATGTGTACGGTGATAAGAGTAATCAACACTGTCGATACATGGTATTTCAACAATTAACACGGTCAGTTGTTTGTTTTCACTTGGTTTACATTAATTTTATTTTATGAAAGCTGAAAAAGTATGCTGAAAGTTTTTCCATACCAAACTCCTAAAACTCCTAATCTCTAAACATTCCTTAAAAAAATTCTGAAGAATAAACAGATCACTACATTTTAAAGCCTTAATTTGCAATTCTTAAATAGATATAATTTCTACTGTATAAGACAGATAAATGTTTAATGTCTATTTCGAATGTGACATTAAAAGATATTAACAAGACCTTTAGTGTTATTGAATGCGATTTACAAGTTGAAATTTGAAACATTTTCTCAGAAATGATCAAACCAGAAGTCTTCTTCTGCTGTCTTCGAACCTAGTTATTTTCGCTTGGAATAATAGGTAAGCGACAAACCCCTGAAAAAGTGCGCAGAAATGAAAATGACTGACCAATCACTGAATATGTAAATGCGACTGAAAATGTTTATACTTTTCGTAAGACTTCGACCAACAGGAGTCCCTGGTGGAAAAAATATTTGAAAAAAGAATAAGTCTTAATAAGTCTAAGGAAACTCTGAAAAAATCTTAGAAACTTAAAAAAAGTATTAAGAACTCTCTCTTCTTATTCTTTATAGATATATATGGGCTATTAATTGTTATAGACAAATTAATTTTAAATTATACTTCGAAGCTCACCCTCAAGATTGCAGTATAAGAAAACATTTGTAGTACCACTGGTTGCGCTCTAAGTCCACGATTTCAGAGTAGTAATTCAAAATGACCACCATTCTCCTGGCAGCACCATCCGCCCGTCATGTTCATCATAACACTTTTTTGAGCGTTATAAGTCACACGTAAAAATTTTTATTCTGTTATTTTATAAAAATTTTTAATTTATTAATCGTGTAATTATGTCTAAATATAAAAAAAAAATCATCGTCACATGATAGTGATCGAAGAAGAGAAAGAAAATCATCGCATAATCATATTGATTACGATATTTTGATTGTAAAGTTAAACTTACGGAGGAAAAAATTGTTCAATATCGAAAAAATAAAACTCAAACAACCAATAAAGATAGTGATATTAATAGTATGAACGGAAAATGTTCATACCATCGTTTTTAATTTGAATAATAAGCTGTAGCAAACCGTATGTATTCGTTACTGAGTAACGGGTACGCCATCTAGTACCGAGTAACGAAACGTTACTCACGAATACTTTTCGTTACTCGCATGTTTCGTATCATGGTTACATACATGTTTTGAAACGTTTCTTACTGATCGTTTTGCGTCATGCGTGCGTATTTTCCGCGAATTAAAAAGGTAATGTAAACTTAAGGACGTACAAAGAAAATAACGTTGTTTGATGATTTGTGAGATTCGTTATCCAGGTTTTCTTAATATTTAAATATTCATTAAAGGTATTGTGTTTAATTTTATGTTTAATTTCAATCTAAGCAAAACTATTTTTATGTTGATTTATGGTTGAAATGTTGTTTAAATTTTATTGACAATAAATAATTTTGGCGCCTATTTGTAGCTTTTTCATTAAAACATAAATATAAGTTTGGTTAAACTACGGCAAAGTAAAAAATGCAATTTGGCATGTAATGAATATGTATTATTTCTACAAATTGAAATTATGAATGCTGCGATGCCGCACCTAGTGCATAAGTCATATCTTATAATAAAACAAATGAAAACAAACAATTGACTGAGTTAATTGTTGAAATACCATGCATAGTCAGTGTTGATTTCTATATCACATTACACATACATACATGTCACACATACATAACTGATAATCAAGTATGGTACATACTATAAAATTTCCGCCTAATTGGCGCCCTCACGGGTAAACAGTGATGTTTACGAAAAAATGTTTCAAACAAAAGTTGTTTAATTTTTGATAAGGAACATTTTTTACTTTTAACTTTTGTTTTATCTCTAACGGTTTACAAGATGGCTCCTACGGACCCAAGACCCAATTGACCTATGATGCTCATTTACGAACTTGACCTCACTTTTTACGTCCTGAGTACGATGTAAAAATTTCAGCTCGATATCTTTTTTCCTTTTTTGGAGTTATCGTGTCCACAGACGGACGGACAACCGGAAATGGACTAATTATTTGATTTTATGAACACTTATGAAAAAATTTTTTTCCAAGCATCATTATTTTTAAGCGTTACAAACTTGGGACTAAACTTAATATACTATGTATATTATATATATACATGGTATAATTATAGAAAGAACAATACGACTCTTGTTTCTCTAGCATAACATAGCATGTTGTGAGGTATTAGGAGTAACGAGTAACGATACGATAGTAACGAGTACTGAATGTATAGTAACGAATACATACGGGTATATAGGTTTTTTTTTCGTTACTTTTACACCTCTATTTGCAAAGCATGCAATTAATTTGGTATTAAGAATATCACCTACTAACTGTCAGTTATTATCAAGATACAACTACACACGGGTAGACACCTACATTTTGGGCATTGCAAAAACAATGGTAGAGCGAGACAAGATAAAAAAGTCTAGTTCCTAGGAACTAAGATAAAGATCAATGTAATTGATGGAAATGGTATAATTTATGGTCATAATATCAATGGATATAAATATTTATTATGGATGTAAATCCATAAAAATGATTATAAATCACTGAATTGTCTGGAGTTACGTGGGTAACCGATGTATTTGCACAGCTGAGCTTTCACGAGAGGTCTGACATAGCTGTAGTTCTTGCAAATCATATTTATTATGGATGGAAATTCATAAAAATGGTTATAAATCAGTCAAATTGTCTGGTGTTTCCTGGTTAACCGATGTATTTGCACAGTTGAGCTTTCACGAGAGGTCTGACATAGCTGCAGTTCTTGCAAATCATATTTATTATGGATGGAAATTCATAAAAATGGTTATAAATCAGTCAAATTGTTTGGAGTTTCGTGGTTAACTGATGTATTTGCACAGCTGAGCTTTCATGAGAGGTCTGACATAGCTGTAAGTTTTTTGCAAATAATATTTATTATGAATATAATGTCATAAAAATACTAAGTAAATAAAGAAGTAAAATTGTCTTGCGTTTCGTGAATATCCGATGTATTTGAACAGCTTAGCTCTCACGAGAGGTCTGGTGTAGATGTAATTTTTGTAAATAATTTTTATTTTGAATATCAAATCATAACAGTAATTATATATCAAATTGTCATGAGTTATGATGATAACTGATGTTTTTGTTCAGCTGAGCTTTCACGAGAGGACTGACATTGCTGGAATTTGGCAATTATTATTTATTGTGGATATAAATTCATTTAAATTATTCTAAATCGGTGAAATTGTCATGAGCTATGCGGAAAACTGAGATATAAAGTCATAAAAATAATTAAAAATTAATGAAACTGCCATGTGGATAATTGGTATGTTTGTACAGCTGAGCTCTCACGACAGGATTGACATAGCTGTATTTTTTACAAATAATATTTATTATGGATACAAATTCATAAAAATAATTAAAAATAAGTCAAATTGTCATGACTTATGTGGATACGGGTATATTGACACAGCTGAGCTTCCAAGGGACTCTGGCATAGCTGTAAAATATTATTTATTATGGATATAAATTCATCAAAATAGTTAAGAGTCGGTGAAATTGTCATGAGGTATGTGGATAATTGATGTATTTGCACAGTGTACCTTTCGCCAGAGCTCTGACGTAGCTGTTCCTATATTGCAAATTAAATTTATAAAGGATATAAATGCAGAAAATAAAATCCATGTGGATAACTGAACAGCTGAGCATAAACATGAGGTATGACAGAGTTGTAAATTATGGATTACTCCTAATTTTTTCTAAATATTAATTAGTGTAATTAATAAATAAGGCGGTTTTTTCCTTAATAAAAATGAAATTTAAGTGCAGACTATTGCTTAAGGCGCTGGAATTTCCATGAATACCTCGCCATGGGCTAATTGCCCAGTGCTATCAGACTTCAGACTTTACGCAGATGTTTAGTCTCGGAACACCACCAAAATCAGTTATGAAACCAAGTATGGCTTCTGCTGAATTAGGGTTACAATATAAAAGCCTCACGGAAATTTTGGCGCAAGATGCACTTGTAGCGGACGTACTTGAAATTATATTGATAAAAACCCAGTTATTCAACAGACTGGCTTGACACATATTTGCGATACACATTTCATCAAGATGGATGAACTGCCTGAAAGTAGGCCAAGGATGCTGTTTTACAAAATATCCGCGTTCAGGGGATTGTTATATCAAGACTCAATTCTCAATGGAGATAATGACTTTGTCTTAATGAGGAAAATTCAAGGAAAGATAATTATTTTGGTATTACACAAAATTTTTCTTTTGGTTATTGAATTTTTCTTTTAGTTATTGAGCCATAACTGTAACATAATAAAAAAGTTAATTTTAAAAAGAGGCTGGAATATTTATAGAAAGCACTTCAATGGATAATAGAAATTCACCGGAATAGTTAGACAATTGCCAGAAAAGTATCGATCTTCACAGTATTAAAAAATCAGACCCAGTTCAACTTGGATTTCAAAACGTGGCAATGAATTAAAAATTCAGCCAAAGTTTAAAAAATAATAATAATAACAAACGAAAAATCTGCGTATAAGTCTGCAACCAAATTCAAGCACTAATATCAGAGCAAATAAAAAATTCGCAAAAAAAAAGAATAAAGTAGTAGGCCAACAGGCCAACTGAAGGAATTTGTTAAACAATGATCTACAATGACCCCGGGCGAATTTATTGTTGGTTATATTAAAGGATAAATATTACCTTTTGTAAGAAGGGTTTGACAGGGCCAGCTTCCTTTCACAAATAATTGGTCACTCTAAGAATTGCAAACAATTCAAATAGAAATACATAAGCTGCTAGAATTAGGGGCCATTGAGTTATGTGAACCTGTTGATGATCAATTTATATCATCGTTCTTTTCTGACCCAAAAACTGGACGTTGCTAATAGGTTTATCATAAACCTAAAGGATTTAAATGCCTCTTTAGATCCAGATCACCGTACGGTATGCAAGCTAATTTAGAAAAATTGTTTTTTGGGTTCAATATAATAAAAGATGCCTACTATTTAATTGCTGTTCATCCGAGTAACAGAAAATATTTACGTTTGTTTCTGTTTTAATGAGGCCATATATGAATTAATCTGTCAACCAAGGGGACTTAATGGTAGTCCTTATATCTTTACAAAAATTGCGATGATTTGTTTTTGTATGGGTGAGAGTTGCGATTCATGCTTAAAACAGCAAGAGATGACTAGAGAATTTAACAACAATTTAACTAGAGAAAAAAATAACGAGTTTTATATCCTTTTATATATTTAAGCACGCTGATAACGAATTTTAACTTAAAAAAGAGATAATTTGTGGGAAATGGTGAAAATTTTTGAAAAGACGTGAAATATTAAGAAAAATATGATTGCTTGATCGAGTGATGTATCGTTTTTGACTATTTTTCGGTCACTGATGATGAATTTGATAAGTGAAAAATTATTTTTTCATCGAAAATCTGTGGAAAATTCTTGTTTGCAATATTACACGATTTTATAGCGAGGATCTTTAAAAATTTTCTGAAAATATTAAGAAAACGCTGGTATAAAAATGGAAAAAAATGTAATTTAACTGTAAAAAATAGCAAAATTATGTATTTTGACTTGAGTTGTAGCTTATAGATTAATTTTTTATATAATAATAGTATATTTTATTTGACATTAAATCAATCTATATAATAATTTTTACATTGTGTGTTGTTTTATCTACTTTACTCGAATAAAATTTTTGAATGTAAGAAGAAGGCATCGTGGTATCAAGTTATATTTTGTTTTTCCTCGCTAGTAGAAACTCTTCAATAAACCGGCCTAGTTCATTAAGAGTGTTCATGAGTGATCTTTAGTGTTAAATAGTTCGTACACTTCATACTTCGAGACACAAGTAGGTATTTTGTATTTCATTTTCATTTTCATAGATGACGTACCGTCACAATCGATGAAGAAATGTTCAGCGTCTTCAGGTCCATTGCATAAAACATACTTATTTGCCGCTGATAGTTGATGGTTTGGAATTTCTCTAATCCATGTACCCAATCTTAGACAGGATAGAGGTCTTCTTCTCTCTTTATTAAGATGAGTAAGCGTTTTCAACTCCATAATCTTACATATATTTAGTTGGATTAATCTATTTTTGACTGCATTATGGATAATTGTCTTTGATTCTGGTTTATACAAATCGCCTTCCAGTAGAAACATGATGTTAAGTTCTTCTATACGACTAAGAATTATGTTGGCCCATGAGTTATTATCCAATTTTTCATGTTGGAAAAAAGGCAAATGGTTTCCAACTTTCTTCGACTATCATGTCATAGTTTTACAAAAAAGTTAAGGTTTAACATTTCAATTTTACCTGTTGTCTGAATATTGCCAAGTTGTATGTCTGTAGCACAGTTTGGAGTCGATTTTCTTAACTATAAAATTTCTTTGCAGTAAGATCTTTTAATTGTGTCTTTATGTTTTTCAGGTACTAGGGGACCCCATATTTCACTTCCATACGTGATAATTGGATTAATAATGGTATTGAATAGTAGTAATCGAGTTTTAACTGGTAGATAATCCTTTTGGAAAATTCCTTTCCTAATACTATGGACGGCATTTTTTGCTTGATCGTTTTTCCATTCTAAGTGCTTCTCCATCTTTCCATTCCAGTTGAAAAGGATTCCAAGATAGACAAAACTATCAAAAACTTCTATTTTTTTGCTCGTTTATGTAAAAGTTTAATTTTTTTGTATTTATTTTGAATGCTTTTCTAAATATTATGACTTTTGTCTTTTGGATGTTCATTTTAAGATTCCATTCTATTGTGTATTTTTTCACTACATCAAAAGCTCGTTGTAATCCAACAGGTGATAGGGAGTAAATTGTAATATAATCCGCGAATTATAGTTGGGGTATTTCGGTATTACCAATATTAGGAGCATGTGTATCGGCTTTTGCCATATAATCCGTAATGTCATTGATGAATACATTAAAGGGTATTGCTGAGAGAGGGCAACCTTGCTTTAAACCAGATTTAGTTGGAAAGTTTTCTCTTACTGCATTTTCTCCGACTTTTATACAGAAAGAGTAATTTTTGTAACTACTCTTAAGGACATCTATAAACTTATTGGAAAAATGGACATTTTGCCAGTTTATATTACAGAGCATCTCGATCGATTGTATCAAACGTTTTTTGTAGGTCTATGAAGCCTGTATAAAGTTTTTTCTTTTTGAAACGTAAGGTGTTTTCAATTATAGTTTAAATTAAAATAATATTGTCAATGCAACTGTAACTATTTCGGAATCCCGCTTGATACATATATATAGCTCCATGGATTTCCAGCCATTGTTGTAATCTATTAACTATTACTCGTATGCTTTATATAATCCATTTGTTATTGTAATTGGTCGGTAATTATCTGGGCTCGAAGGAATTCCCTTTCTTTTGTATATGTTATTTATGACAACTATCTTCCACTTTTTCGGTATATCTTGCTGCTGAAATATCTTATTGAAGAGTTTACAATTTAATTCACCATTAATATATTTTGTATCCAAACCATTTTTGTATATTTCTGTTGGAATTCCATTATATCCGGGAGATCTATTGTTTTTCATGGATACTATTGCAGAATAAACTTCTTCAATCGTTATATCTGTATCAAAAAGATCATAATGGTATGCTAGTTGAACCGAGTTTAGATATTTACCTTTATTAAACATATTTAGGTAGTAATCTATCCATATTTTATCATTTACAAGATGGTTAAGGGAATCGTTTCTCTTGCTCTTCCAAATGTTCCAAAATCGCTTTCCTCTTTCGTTTTCAATAATATATTTTATTGTTGGTTTTCTGTTTCATAGTAGGCTTCCATTTTTGTTTTGCGTGTTTCTTTATAAATTTGTTTACTCTTTGAATATTTTTCCAATAAGTATTTTGTTTCGATCATCATCAGTTCTCCTATATGTCCTTAGTAGATATCTACAATTTCTTTTATTTTTAATCATGGATATGGAAGCTCTTTGAATACATGTGTCAATTAGTTCACTTGCTTGATCTATGTTACCGATATTGAGGAAATCATGAATCCCTATACTAATTAATTCTGATCCTGCATCATCTAGTAATTTAAGGAAGCTATTCTTCTTATCGTTGGCCCATCTATATGTTTATAATGTTCGTATATTTTTTCCACTTTTGATTTCTGCTTTTGTATAGTGTAATGTATCATATAGGTGGAATATAATTGGTAAGTGATTCGATTCAGATCTCTCATCGACTTTCAAATGCATCTCTTCATCGAATGTTTCATTTTCGGTTATTACATAATCAATGGTACTTTTCCTCATTTTCGATATAAATGTATATTCACCATTGTCATCTTGTTTACTTCTACCATTCAGAATTATCATGTTATTTTGAAGACATAACTTGATTAACTGTTTTCCATAGTTATTAGTTTCTTTATCTTTATTCTTTCTGTAGTTAATTGGAGTACAAGTGTCTATATAGTTTTTAGGATCAAACGCACTATGATCATACTGATTAACATCGTTTAGTTCTGCTGTGCGAGCATTCAAATCCCCAGTTATTATTATACGTGAATCAGGATGATTATTTTCATTTGATTAAATTCATCATCAAGTTCTTGAAAGAAAATTTTATTGCAGTAATTTGAACTTATTGGTGGGTTATAACATGCCCCAATTACGCATGAATCGTCGTTTAGAGACAGCTTCATCCAAAGTACATCATCCATTTTATTTTCTAATATTGCAACGCGATTAGATAAATTTGTTTTTATGAATACACTCATTCCACCAGGATGCCTACCCTTTTCCATTTTTCTTATTTTATATTTATGATACCCTAAAAAAGAAATAATTTGTATATTGTCATTTTAAGAAAGCCATGTTTCCACTAATATCACTATTTCAAAATTCCGTAGATAATTTAAAAAGTCACTATTATTTAATTTATTCTTTAAACCTTCCATATTCCATGCACATAACCTTATACACTCCAATCCTTTGCCATGTGTGAGCTATATTTTACCATCATCGTTATTGGCCTCTTTTGCTCTGCTCGATTTAGGAAATCTTCTTATTGGTGAAGCAAAGCGTTTATACTCATTAGTTCTTTGATTTTCAGTACTCGGTGGACTGTCTTCATCTCTTGATCGTTTCTTTTCACCCTTTTCTTCTTCTATTAGATTTTTTAATCTGTAGAATTTACCATTAACGTAGAGTTTATCTTTCCTTATGCTAGCCTTCGCTCCTTTTTGGATTTTTTTGATCATGAATCTACCTAATTGTGCACGTATTTTGATTATTTATCTCCATTTTTTTATTTACTGTTGATGTTGACAAAAATACTGGTCGGTTATTAATGCCCCTTTTACCCATTCTAAATAGTTCGTCAATATCATTTTCTTCTAATTTCACTTACAATTTTTCTTCCATTAGATTTTTAATTTGCTCTTCAAGATCTTCATTTTCAATATCTTGTACTCCTATGATTATCATATTTCGTTTTTTGGCATTTATATTTAGGTCTAATATTGCACTTTTTTGAATATTTAACTCTTTTTTAAGCAGTTCATTTTCATTCTTAACTTCTGCAATTTCTTTATTGATATGGTTCATTTTCTCATTCAATATTTCATGTTGTTCGCTACTTTTTCGATTTTACTATCTACATCCTTGACTGTTTTTGTTAGTGAAACGAATTCATTCATGGTATCTTGCAACGTTAGTTTAGACATTTTACGTTTTCAAATATTATTATTATTTATTTATGAATTTAATTAATTATTATTACGATTAATACTATTATTTTAATTTCTTCATTGTATGGTAATTCAGTTTGATAATAATTTAAACAAAACCAAAGTAGTCACAGGGAAAATAATAAATAAATTAATAAAGAACAACCGTCCACCTAATCGGCTTCGAACCTAGGTCACTATAATATCAAACTTTGTAAGTCTATCTCTCTATTCCACTCAGCCACGTAATGATTTATGAATGTAATGTTGATAGATTAATGATCAATTCGAATCGCTTTGATTGTAAACCAATTATTATTTGAAAATGTGTTCAGGATTTAGTTTTTTTTTTGTTGGTTTGTTTTTTGTTTTGTTTTTTTTTTTTTTTTAAACAAATCAATTTTAAACACTCTTAATTATATTATTAAAAATTCACAATGATTTAAATAATCACTTTTCGTCTCAATGAACTAGTATTTTAATCAGGTTGGTTTACATCAGAAAGATAAAACCCAATTTTGCTTTTAGGTTATTAATGCACCTACAGATTTTAGAAATTTTCACTTTTATTAACACTTAAATTAACTTTTTAAAACGATTAGCTTTCCTTTAATTGGTTATTACTATGTTTTTCACAAATAAAATAAAAAACACCCTTAGATAATATTTTTAATTTTATTAAAACCGCAACAGCACAAAATGTCAATATTCACTCAGCGCCATTACAATATTTTTTATATAAATTTTTCAGCACGAAAAAACCAGTTAAATTACTGAAATTCCAGATTTTAAAAATGTAACGTAAGTTGAGTAAACAGGAATTTTTCACAGATTTTTGGAAAAAAATTATTTTTTTTACTGTTCAAAAACATCAGCGAAAAATACTCAAAAATGATACATCACACAATCAAGCAATCACATGTATCTGAAAATTTTCACATCTCTTCTACATTGTTCAGATATTTTAGCTGTACATAGAATCATCTAATTAGTCCATTTTCACTTGTCTGTCTGTCTGTCTGTCTGCCTGGCGTCTGTCCGTATGTCATCACGATTACTCAAAAACGAAAAGAGATATCAAGCTGAAATAAGAGGACGTAAAAAATGAGGTCAAGTTAGTAAATGAGTAACATAGGTCAATTGGGTCTTGAGTCCGTAGGACCCATCTTGTAAACCGTTAGAAATAGAACAAAAGTTTAAATCTGAATAATTCCTTATAAAAAAATAAACAACTTTTGTTTGAAACATTTTTTCGTAAACGTCACTGTTTACCCGTGAGAGCGCAAATTATACGCAAATTGTATAGTATTATATGCGTATATCAGTTATATTTATATGTGTGGCATGTATGTATGTGTAATGTGACAGTGTAATCAACACTATCTATACATGATATTTCAACAATTAACTCAGTCAATTGTTTGTTTTCACTTTTATAAGTTAAAATTACATTAAAACTCGTTACATTTTCCTTAAAATAAAAACCGGCGAATTTTCTCGATTTTCCGCTTTCCACTTCAATATTGTGGAAAAATAATCCAAAGAATATAGGAACCCATTTTGTGCGTGCTCTTTACAAGTTGACGCGATTTTACATGCGTATAATAAATAATATGTTTTAACTCGGAAAAAAACGCTACAAGTATACATAGATTTTCCGATGAGAAAAATGTATATTTTCTATTTTTTTAAACAGTCAATTAAAGCCTAAGATCTTTTCGAAAAAATCACAAGGGCAAAAACCACTGTTAGTTAACAAATTAATTTGTTTATAACGGCTTGCCGCTTGCGTATAAGTCGTTTTCTTAAGTTTTTAAAACAAGTCGGTCGTATCGTAAATAAATTTCAAACCTAGTAAATAGAAGTCTAGGACAGTAAAACAATATATATCCAACTAGTTACTAGACACTACTCATTGTTTATTTTAAGCCATCCGTTTCAAAAGTCATTATTTTTTATTTAAAATATACAAATTATTTAACTAGTGTATCATTTAATCCGAGAAAAATTTAATTATAGCTGAATTTTTTTAAACATAAAATTGAAATAAAACTATTCATAGTTGCCCAGCTAAGAATTTTAAAACATTTATAGCATGTACTAATTGTAATAAGTAAAGTTTAAGTACGTATATTATTACGTACATCTAGCCGTTAATGAGATAGTAAAAATCGATGAGCAGATTCTTTCAGTTAAAAGACAAAGTAAAATAATTATGCATTTCGTGATGCAAGCATTCTAGGAACTCTCAGAAATTTTTTACTTTATTTTTCGATTACCTATAATAAGATCGGTTAAATCCGTCATTGAGCATGTATAATTTTCGCATGGAAAAATAGTACAGGTAGTCGGTGGATAACCCGGTAGAATATTGTTTAAACAAATTTTTTTAAACAAATTAATAATATTGACCGAATCGTTTCGGAAATTTTATCATATAATTGGGTCAATATGAACAAAAAATGTGAAAAAATTCGAGTGAAAAATTCGTAAAATTACCGTGCTACCCACCGGCAACCTTTACTATTACGTTCAGAAGCATTTTTAAAACGGTACCCTGAAAAAATTTCCCATGCTATTCATACTCAATGACGGATTTTACAAGGTCTAAATCGTGCTCAAATGAATGGGAAAGAAAGAAAAAAATATGTTGAGGCAATCGGCAAGCCCCTTGAAAAACTAAAATGACTGACTAATCAACATAAATGTGAATGCGACTAAGCATGCTTGAACTTTTCGTGAACCTTAGACCAAAGAGTCGATTGGTAAAAAAACACATTTGTGCGAGTGGGTTATTAATTTTTATACACAAATTAATTTGTTAACTAGTAAACAGTTGTTTTTATATTCTCTGTGGGTAAAATAATAGACTTTTTACTCTTGAAATTTTTTCGAATAAATGCGTATATAAAAAGTTATAAACATTTTAAAGTCAAAAAATGTCTTAAATTGATTGAATTCAAAAAAGTCCTACAGAAAAATGGTCCTCAGATCTAAAACTTTAAATGACTATTTTTTAAACAGAGAAAATATACATTTTTCTCACCGGAAAATCTGTGTATTCATGTAGCATTTTTTTTCGAGTTAACGACATTATTATACGCATATCTACTACAAATTTACAAATAGGGTTGATTCTTAATAAGTGCCAATTACGTCCTTTCATTTGATACCTAACACGGTGTCATTAAACTTGAATTTGTTTTTATTTCCTAACTTTATCTGTAGAGGGCGCCATAATCAATTTAATGTGACGTCACTAGCTTATAGCCAGCGGACGATCAAGACGCTTTCAAAAATATCTCATTTGTTAAAATATGATAGTAGTTAAGAAGTTAGGAGGAAAAAGACGAAAATAAATACATTTTAAATGATTATGAGGTTATAATTTCGTGATAAAATATAACAATATACATATTTAAAAAAAGATTATTTTACTTCATGACTTTAAGTCCTCTAGAGGACGCCATATTCAATTTAATGTGTGTTTACAAGTTGACGCGATTTTACATGCGTATAATAAATAATATCTTTTAACTCGGAAAAAAACGCTACAAGTATACATAGATTTTCCGATGAGAAAAATGTATATTTTCTATTTTTTAAAATAGTCAATTAAAGCTTAAGATCTTTTCGAAAAAAACACAAGGGTAAAAACCACTGTTAGTTAACAAATTATTTTGTTTATAACGGCTTGCCGCTTGCTAATTACGTCCTTTCATTTGATACCTAACACGGTGTCATTAAACTTAAATTTGTTTTTATTTCCTAACTTTATCTGTAGAGGGCGCCATAATCAATTTAATGTGACGTCATTAGCTTATAGCCAGCGGACGATCAAGACGCTTTCAAAAATATCTCATTTTAAATGATTATGAGGTTATAAATTCGTGATAAAATATAACAATATACATATTTAAAAAAAAAGCTTATTTTAGTTCATGACTTTAAGTCTTCTAGAGGACGCCATATTCAATTTAATGTGACGTCTCATACCTTATAACCAGCGGACGATCAAAAAGCTTTTAACAATATCTCATTTGTAAAAGTATGATAAGTAGTTTAGAAGTTATGAGAGAACAGTTGAATATACGTATATACAAATCGGTCAAACACATTACCCTCGCCGACCTAGCGGTAAAATCTAAATGAAACCCACTTCATAATTTCTTATTACAATGATTCCAAGAGTAGTTAGAATAGACTTTTGCTCAACGATTTTTAGTATACTCGTTCACATCTATTACCTGTACTTTAATATTAAGTTCAGACATCTATTATTAATCTCAACCAAAACAATTCAAATACGTTTACAAACAGCACGCCACGCTGCTGCTTATCGATACAAGAGTTGTTATTATTTTAGAACAACAACAAACTGTTTTAAGAAAAATATTTATTTAAACCAGAGTAAAATGGTTTTAGTTTTATAATTTTTTAATTTTAATTAGCCAATACACTGCGGTATCATTGAATCTCACAACTTCTAGGTTACCAAGCCTGGTTCAGTATTTGTTTCGGCTAATTTCCATCTGGAAAAATATTTATCTGAAGGAAAAGGTTGCTTAAAGACTTAGCTTTTTAAGCCCTTTCCTATTTCATAATATTCATACACCTAAATAAAATGTTTTCGAGCAGAAAAAGTAGCACGCCGTAATGGGTGTATTTGCATACACTTTTGGAGTAATATAAATCAAATGAATATGGATAAGCTATTCACAAATTGATAAGGCTACTACAAATAAGTTATGTACGCTTTGTAGCGGTTTGGTGTAGTCTAACATGATTTATCGGAATTAGCCGATATTAGCTAATTCCGAAAGGGCGTCTAAATTCCTAAAGTTTAAGGATGAGCGAGTGCCAAGATAATTTTGGTTAAATGGCTTGATTTTTTTTAAATATGAAGTTGGAAACAAACCACTTCAAAAGTAGGCATATTTAACACTGGTCTTCGGGAAAACGGTAGATGGGTGATTTGTTTTGATAGATTTCTCCAAAATTAGTCATTGGAAATTAAAGAAAAGCTATTTAAATTAAACTTAAAACCGTTGTGCCCGATTAATAAGACTACAATTTTTCAATATCTGGAGTAATTTTCAAAATATCGGAAATTAAAAATTTTGTTTAATTATTTAGCTTTCGATATTTTGAAAAGCTATTGATCGAAAAATTTTATTATTATTATTCGTCTACATTCATGACGTTCTGTGATGAACAAAATTCATTATTAAAGTTGAAAATAAGGTACAAATAATTTCCACCACAAGTCTGAACTTTCCTTGGCGCTCGCACTACCTTAAATTAATTTTAAAAAAACTAGCCAAGTAATGAGTTGAACTTGCATGGAGAGCAATTTCATTGCCTTTGTAGCTTTGTATATCTGACCCAAATTTAAAAACATGCATGGTACTGGAATGCAACGGGAAATTACTACCTACGATGTCTCTATGTTTTGAATTCCTGTCGTATAATTAAGCCTGAGTGATAGAAATTTTTTTTATTAAAAAATTTAACAATATAATATTCTGGCGACGACATGTTGATGATATATTTTTTTATTTGGTACGGAACTTCTAGACAATTATCCAGCTTTTTAGTACTTCTTGAAAAATTTAATCCCAAAATTCAATTCACAATATAAAAGAAATTAATAAATCGATTAACTATTTCTCTTTAAACATATCAATTGATACAAATAATTAATAAATTGAATTATAGTATTTATAGAAAACCAACAACTACGGATGCAGTTATTCCAAATTCTTCATGTCAATCATGGTCTGTTAAAATGTCCCCCTTTAATAGTTACGTACACCGACTTTTGCAAGTACGTTTAGATAATCAAAATTATAAAAAAGAATTAAATATCATCAAATTTAAATCTATTGTAAGTAAAATGGATACAATAAATAATAATCCTTTAATATTAAGAAAATACTATTTTAATATTAAATTAAATTTTAGTTTTTGAAGTCGGTTTTTTTAATTTTTTACTTTTTAGTGTCTGTAATAGGTTTGAAGTCTAAATAAACGAAAAAACAAGACAATTATTGAGTATTTATAAATAAACGAAAACTACCTCTCACATTTGACCTTTGACCGGTCATTGCCATTGACCTTATTGACCTACTGATTTTCATTGCCATTGACCATTCGAAAGATATTGAAAATTCCAAAAAATTGATGTACAGAACTTGATTTTACGTGCGATGGCAACAAAGATAACTAATAAAAACCAAGTCACTCTGTATTGACACGGGGTGGTATCTTCCTCCGCCACCACGAATAACAAAACTCGGTTTAAGACTTAAGGCATGCCCCCAAACACCCCATAGAATTTTCAGCCATTAAGTATTGTTATGCCATTTATATGTATAGGTATGTAATATATATCAAGGTATACTGAATGTAGTCCCAAGTTTGTAACGCTTAAAAATATTGATGCTACCAACAAAATTTTGGTAAAGGTGTTCATAAAATCACCTAATTAATCCATTTTCGGTTGTCCGTCCGCCCATCCGTTCGTCTGTGAACACTATAACTCAAAAACGAAAAAAGATATCAAGCTGAAAATTTTATATCGCACAGGACGTAAAAAGTGAGGTCGATTTCTTAAATGAGCAACATAGTTCAACCGGATCTTGAGTCCGTAGAACCCATCTTGTAAACCGTTAGAGATAGAACAAAAGATTAAATGTAAAAAATGTTCCTTATAAAAAAAATTACTTTTGAAACATTTTTTCGAAAACATCCCTGTTTACCCATGCAAATGAGGCGCAAATTATATAGTGTGTATTATATAGGAATATCAGTTCTGTGTGACTATCTAAGAGTGGCCATCTTTAAAAAACCAACGATTTCATAATAAACACTTTATACATGGTATTCCAACAATTAAGTCAGTTAATTGGTTCTTTTCACTTTTTTTTTAAGTAAAATATCTTCATTTACTGTACTATTAGTCAACATTAAATAATTAGTTAGACAAGTTACTTGTGTTTACAGTATACGACATTGTATTGTGAACATTAATAATAAATCGAATATCGACTTTGATGTTTAAATTTGTATTCAAAATTTAGTTAACAAAAAATAAACAATTATAATAATAAATTTACGTGTTTATTGTTTAAGAAAAAGGCTCAAAATTATATATTTTTCCATTCATCCAAAATTGTTAACCCAGTGGTTGCGATGATAAGAAAAAATTTAGTGAGTTTTCATTAATTTTCTTTAAAATTCCCAATTAGAGCTCTTTTATTTTATATGTCAAGCATAATACACTTTGAAAATTTACTCTTACAATTATTATAAGCCTTAATAAAATATTAAAACCATAGAAGTAACAACATAGAACCGTAATGTGGCCATCCAAATGGTTGTTCGTTATAGAGACACAAAAAAATTACGCATATAGCTGTCTTCGGCTCTCTTATATAATCTTTATGAAATACACACGCATGTACGTGTTTATACCAAAGAGGTTATACCTATAACATGGAGGCTTGAAAGCATAGGAAATGCAATAAGTGAAATATCGACCGCTAAAAAAGAGACCAAAAAAAGGAACCATCTTCCCTCTTTGTCTCGCAGCGTGACAAAGCGCTAATATTAATATTTTGAATTATTGTATAAACACGTGCATGTCGGTGTATAGACAGCTATACGCGTACTTTTTTTAGGTCTCTCTCTATAACGACCAAGCGTTAGGAAGGCCACATTACAGCTCTTTGTTATTACTTCTATAAAATAATTCAAAATATTAACACTCGCGCTTTGTCAGACTGCGAAACAAAGAGGGAAGACGGTCCCCTTTTCGGTCTCTTTTTTAGTGGGCAATAATTCACTTATTGTGTTGCCTCTGCTTTTAAGCCTCTATGTATAATCTCTTTGATTAATGCCGTACTTCTAAAGCGAAAATTGTTTTATTATTATGCGAGTGTTTAAATAAGAACTTTTTGTTAGATAATTGGCCCAAAAATAGACCAGACCTTGGCTTAATAAATAAAACAATAAAAAAGAGAAATAAGACAATAAAGTAGCCGATCTGCTAATTAAAGAATCAAAGTGAAGATTTTTCATCGGAATGATCTTTTTTCGCATGCAAAAAATGACCTATAAAAAATCCATGACAAAATCTTGTGCACAAAAATAAAAAATTACCCAAGGTCAAAGGTCGCGAAAATAGTTTTTTTTTTTTAATTTCAAATATTTCGTAAACAATTCAGTTTATGGCAGTTTAAGTTTTTATAAAATTTTCTTGTGAGTTATTTTGCATAAAAAAGATCCTGCACAAAATTACAGTAAAAGCATTAGTGATATTTGGTTGAAAAAAAATATCAACAAAAATATTTTTAATATTTAAAAAATTAACAATACTTATTTTTAATATTTGTATATATTTTATTTGTATTTTTTTTTTTTTTTTTTTTTTTTTTGTATTATTTTTAATTTATCAAATATTATTAATATTTTCGTGTAGTATAGAAAACAATAATTTACAAATTTTATAAAAGCTACCATAAACTTAATAGTTACGAGATATTTGAAAAAAACTTATTTTCGCGACCTTGAACCTTGAATAAATTTTGCAATGAACTTTACATAAGTCATTTTTTATATCTGAATAAAGATAACTTTACTCTTATCATTAGCCCTGATGGATAACTTTACTTGGATTTTTTAAGCAGAACAACCTTTGTATTCCTGAGATACTCAAGCCAAAGTAGGTTGATAACTCAATTACTAAGTAATTGATAACTCACTCAAGCCTAAGAATATTTATTTATTTTTTGTTATTCAACAATAAGTTTACGACAAATAACTTGTTAGACAAGTAATTAATAGTTAATCTAATTAGGTAATTTAAACATCAAATTCAATTTTTCTAGCATTTAGGTTGGTAAACTTTTTAATGATATGGTCTGTTTTGAAATCTACTTTCGATTCGATACTTAATATGGTCAAACTTAATATCAATTTCGAATAGGAGTTCCGCCTTCTGCTGCTGTCACAGGAAATGTTAAATATATACGTAAAGATGTTGAAACATTAGGAAATACGGACATTAAATTATAAGAATAAATTTTATTTAGTACGTCGAGTTGAGTTGCGTTATTATTAATTTTATAAAATAGAGCCAGCAATCCTACCTCATTACAAAGATTTTCTTCGCCGATGTCCGATCTATTTTCCTGGGTTAACTTTTCACTATACTTTTTATAGTATAAATAATAAAGCTGTAACCAACCGTATATGAGGAATTCGTAGTAACGGGTACGTCGTCTAGTATCAAGACGTTACTCACGAATTTATCTCATTATTCGTATTTTGTTACTGAAATTTTTTATTTATAATTTATATGTTTTTCAACTGGTAGACTAGGCGATATTCAGTCATTCAATTGAAAACCTAGGCAAATGACTTGAATGGATAACGTTTTATTACTTGCATTGTCTAGTTATTTCCTCTTTCGGCCAACTGGCGCTAAAACCTATACAATGTGAATTTGGAGTCAGCAAGGAACAATATTGTTGGTATATCTCACATTTTGATTAAGTTTACAGAAAAAAAAAGTTCTATTCAAAACTGTTTTTCCCGGCAAGAGTTGCAGTCCTAGTAATGGGGACGGAATTTTGGAAAGTTCAATTTTTTTGGGACAGGCTCGAGCAACTCAGACACCTTTTGGTGGCCAGAGATTCAAAAAATATAGTTGTAAGCCTGTCGTGTTTCAGTGTCACAATAATAGATGTGCTTGATATAAAATGAAAGTTCTTTGTGGATCAAAATGCCATAGAATTTTAACTTGCGTTAATGAATAATATTTGAATTACTAATATGTGTATTTTGTTATTAATTTACGCTATTTGATCTCATGATTACCAAAAAACAATATCTTATTTTTGAAATTACGAAAATAAACAATTTCTATTGTCCGATATTTAATCTTTTTTCGAAAAATGGTTACCCTATTGTATGAAAGCCCTAAGTTTCAACCAGTCAGTTCATTAAATGTTGAATTAGACGATACGGCTGGAAATCATTCAGGCAACTACTTGAAAAGCACCGTTTAGTAAAAAGGCTAGGCTATTAATTGGAAGGCTAATTAAGCTAATTGGTTGCGATATATACACTTTGACTTATACAGTTGAAGTATAAATAAAACTTTGCGATTGTATCGCGCTATATGAGGAGCATTTTGTTAACAATATTGTTGCCTATATTTCAGTAAGTACAATGAATGCTATTACTTTTGAGTAATTTTCAAAACTGATTGATTAAATATTTGGACAATCATCCTATATTTTTAAATCACATTAAAGATAAGTTTAAATTTGAAAAGGCGGGATGCTACTTTAACTGCTACACTATTGATTTTAGAGAAAAAAGTGTCGGAAACATTTTTATAGAGAATAAAATTGTCTACAAAAAAGATCCCGCGAAACTATTAGTCCTAAAAAATCGGCCTGACCTCAGATTGTTGAAAATTTAACCTTCTTTTAAAAGCGCCAAAAACTGAAATGTGGTCAAAATTGAGGAGCGAGAGAGAATAATTGAAAATAATTGAGGGATTATCAGCGGAAAGGGGGTAAAACACATAACGGTATCACAATCGACCCTGTGGCATAAGCGTGTTCCTCGTGTACAGCCATTATAATCTAACCTAAACAAGCTTGCACGAAGACGCGAAACCAGGGTTAGCCACCATTTACTAGCCAAGCTTGAAATTATGTTAAAAAAATCCAATGCTAAGAAGGAAATATTTTAGGTCCCATGTTAAATCAGGACAACAATAATTATTATATTATTATATTCCCATTGTTTTCGGATACGAATTATTGCAAATCTATTAATTGGACCAAAGCGAAATAAGTTGACACTGATTAACTTTTACTATCAACAATTTTAATCAACAGTAATAATTGAGAAAAATTTAAAAATCAAGTATAAAATATTTAATCAGAATTAAACAAAAAAATTAGATATTTAACTACTCATTAAGACGATACAAGGACTGATGACACTTTCAATTACACAATTATATATTTATGCGACATGCAATATAGTTAATGCAACATTTTGATTTATAGTCCGGAAGGTACTAGTAAAAAAAAAGCTAGAGTATTTTTAACCTGTTGCGGCGCTTATGTTTATGACGCAGCAGACGTTCTTACCCTTGTTAAAAATACGTTTATCGATTTTCTTTCTTATTTAAGAAGAATAAGAAAGAGATTTGGATGGTTCAGGTAGTGACTGACTTTACAGCCTTCTTTCTTCAATTCAGCTACAATTCAGTCCAAGTTTTACATTAAATCCAAGTTTTAGACCTCGGAAAACGACCGGATCATGCCGAAAAATAAGAAAAACCTCGAAAATTTTGGCCTTATTTTAGTTTTTGCCTTTTTTGACCAGGAAGGACTGTATTTTCATTAAAAATTGTTCATTTATTTTTAAAGTTTAAATTTTAGATAAGACCGACTTTTATAGGACCGATAGTTTCGGAGTACAGTTCTTCTAAATTTGTATATTTTGTCAAGTTACACGATTTTACGCAAAATTTCATCTAGTAAACCTTTAGAGATAGAACAAAAGTTTAAATGTTAAAAACAAGATTGCGGAACGTTGGAACGAATACAAAACAGACCGATTTAGTGAAAAAAAAAATCAGTACAATCAATAGAAAATGAGTCCGAACTTACAAGGCCCACTATTCTGAAAGAAGAAATTGAGTATAGTATTAAAATGTTAAAATCTGGTAAAACACCTGGCCCCTATTACATTTGTTCAGAAATGATTAAATCATTGGAAGGTTTTGGTATTGACTTAACAACTTAACTTAAACTTAAGCTCTTTACGTTGAATAAAAAACATTAATTGTGCATGTTATTTGCAACGGTTTTGAAAACGAAATAGACGCGAAGGTTATAATATTAGAAGGTTATAATATTAACTTAAATTAACAACTTTAATAAATGAAATATACAATACTGGTATACTCCTTAATGATTTATGTACATCAATCTTTACTGCTCTACCAAAAGAACCAAATACATCGGAATGTGAGAAATTCAGACTAATCTCTGTAATAGTAAATTGAGTGCGAAATATTTTACGACCAGAGATAGGGGACGATCAAAGTGGTTTTGCACCCTGCATTATGTCATCTGAGTTGTTTAATAATTATTCTGAATAGATTTTTAGACAAATAGACGATGTTGTTAGTATCGTGGTACCGTGTTACAAAATGCTCTAAATAAAGTTGTTAATATTTGTGAAGAATATGGCCTTTATATTAATATAAATAAAATATAAATATTATATTAACATAAATATAATTAAACGCATGTTAATAACAAAGAGTAATAAAAATAGCCTTTTAAACTTAAAAATCCATAATATAAACATTCAACAAATGCATAAATTCACATATCTTGGTTCAATAGTGCCATCTGATGGTAAATGTGTGTGAGAAAATAAAAATCGAGTGGGTCTAGCCTTTCAAATATTTAAACCATTATTAACTAATAAAAAATATCTCAAATAACACAAAAAATCAGGTGTTGATTCTGTTATACCCACACAAATGAAACATGGACAATAACCAAACCCATTGAAAAGCTGCTAGAAACAACAGAAATATGGTTTCTACGTCGATTCTAGCGTATATCTTGGACCCAGCACATATAAAATGAGCGGGTATTAATATGCTGGTGTAAACAAACAATTAATAAAACTCTAAGATTTAAGCAATTAAGTTTCTTTCGACATTGTGTTAGGAAGAAAGGGTTTGAACATTTTGTATTGGCGGGTAAATTGGTGGGTTCAAAAGCTAGAAGAAGGAGGCGAACATCATATCTAAAGAGTTTAAATGTTAGTTAAAGTAATATCCTTTGTTTAAATGATGGCCAGGAAATGTGGAACAAATTGATAAAAGATATTTGTACATGTTTGCCAACGTCTGTCTCGAATACATGGATGGCACCATTGATGAATACAAGGAAAGTTTTTAATGTGACAAAAATAGCTTATCAAATTATCTATATACATTCAATATCTAGTTTAAGTCCATCTAATTTTTGTGCACATTCACTAGGAAATTCCAATAGTCCCGAGTTATGTCGACTACCTGCATCGAGTTTCTTCATGAACTGAATATTTTATCTTCCACATCTTGGAAAAGTTATGCGTAAGGATTAACCCGCACGTAACGGTTAGCCTCTCATCGTGTTTCCTTATAAACTATACTAGCTGTGAACTACCCGCTTCGCTGGCCACCTTCCATTTTAAAAACAAAGATTATTGTGTTATAACCATCACTTCATATGCCGTCACTTACCCTCCTCTACTATATTATGCATGTATTATACATAAAAACCTTCTCCTTGAATCACTCTATCTTTTAGAAAAATTCTCATCAAAAGTTGTATAGTTTTTGACATAATTTTTGTGTTTCTTTCTATGTATTGTTTTTGACATAAAAATGAAGCTTCCTTATAAATCTCTCTATCGTCTGAACCCCGGATTTAAAAAAAAAAACGTGGTTCAGACGATAATGACATCTTTACTAATTAAGAATTTTTTTAATTTTTTTGATTCAGATCACTTCAAGGGCTGGAATCGTGTTAACCAGAGTGCCGTGTTTTTTTGTAGCCTCTTATTCAACGGCCTGGAATTCGAAGAATTTTTTATTAATTTTTTGTTTAGTTTTCATTTGATATTTTTATAATTTCAATAAATATTACATGAAAAATTGGCTACATAAATGTTTTTGTGTGTAAAGCACACATCTTTCCAATTAGTTGTAATAGAGTCCTGTAGAAAATGCTAAAATTTTGGTTAGAATTTTTTCAATCTTCCTCTAGAGATCTTGTATATTTCCAGAAATATCAAGTGTTTTTCATGTCAGGAAAACTCGTCCTCTACAAGTGTTGCCACCATACAAACGCCTAGGACATGTACTTTGAATATACAAAAGCATAATCCATGGGGAAAAGTTTATGAATGTAACTTACCTCACAATAACAAATATTTGGACAGAATTTCTATACAAAAATTTGAAAAAATATTCGCAAGAGTATCACAACGCAAAATTTTGATAACATGATCTTGGTTTATAACAGTAGTATTTTTCTTGTTCGTGGTTTGGCAAGTCTTACGAGGCCAAAATTCATTTTTCGGGTATCGAGTAGCGATCCATTTTTCAGGTAAAATACCAGTCTATTACTGTTTTATTTTGTTAATACTGTTTGGTTGAATGAGTGGCAATTTGAATCTTCGCTTAGGGTGCCAAAATTGTTTGAGCCACCTCTGTGGTCGGTGGCTTGCTTGAGCCACCTCATATTAGAACATGACAGTTTAAAACAATTAATTATTAATACTGAATATATCTAATTGACTTTATTGATTTTTTGCTGATAATTCTATTGATTCAATAGTACTATTAATATATTCATTCAACAAATACATTATTTTAATTAGAAAACAAAAGATCAAAAAAATTAAAACAAAAATTATTACAAAATTATGAAAAAAAAAAAAAAAAAATCAAGGTTTAAAAACAAGTTTGTGCCAATGAAATCAGAAGAATATACGAATTAACATTTAACAAATTAATATAAAAATGTTTTTTAAAAGATATTTTCATTATGATTAATTATTTATTTACTAATAGCATCTACGATTATAATGTAATATACAGCGGCTGTGATTTCATCAGGTGATTTTATAAGGATAAATAAAGAACTTCTTTTTCATTTTCAATAGATTAATATTAATCATTGCCAGAGAACGTAACACTTAACTTAAACTAAATCAAAACAGTAATGAACAGTAATGCATTAACGTAGCACTTAATTTAAAATAGCGAGGAACTGTAAGTCAAAATCTATTTTTTACTCTAAACTTACAAAAATACATCGTAAACCATAAACATCAGAATGTATTTTTTAAAAAGATTCACTGATATAAGTACACTGAAAAAAAATCAAATAATGACAACCTCATTCCGAAGTTGGCCGTTTTATATTGAAATAAAGTAAAAATATTTTCAAACAATTTCCTAACGATGGGAATAAGTACAGCTAAATATTTGTATTTACAATAAAATGGGATTGAATTAAAAATATGAATTCATTGATCACTGAATCACTGAAGTTAAATAAACAAAACCATTACTTTTTTGAAAGAGATTGATTTTAGTTTAAAGTTATGCAATTTATTGATGGAAAATAAAATTGTACTTAGTTGGAATATATAATCGTGTAAATAAAGCGAATCGATGAATTAAAAGAAAATTTTTTTGCGTTTGTTTTAAATATAGAATTTGGCTATTAAGAAAACATATATGTCATGGCATATGTGAGTGTGTCAACTACACGAAGATTGTTGTTAGTAATTTACAATGAGTTTGAAATAAACTTATTATCATTTGTTCTTATTGATAATATACATCAGCATTTTGTTATAATACTTATAAGTGGTAGAACAAATCAATAAAGATTGTTTAAAACTATGTTGCAGTTCACAACAACGGTATTTGAAATTTGTTAGACAGTATATTACTTTCATACAAACAACTCTGTGTTTGTGTCCATTTCACCAATCAATCCCGTACGGTGTATCACATTCGTCGCCCCATTTGCCATATTTGATCTTACGATGAGGTTGAGACAAGCTCATATCAGTTGATATTAAGATTTTGTTTCAGTATACGTTAATATTACACTTAAAATGCTTAGTTATAATAACAATAGGGTTTAACCTCCGTTTTTCAGACATTCATCTACGGCAGAGGCAACCCACAGCATTATCTTTTAATCTTTATTTATGTAAAACTATATCCGAATATACAAATAAATTTATGATGTGGGAAGAGTTGGTTACTTCGTTCTTATCCAAGCGACGGCAGTGTGATTAATGTACCATCCCATTAATTACAGCTAACTGCGGTTGCCTGGATTCGAACCCGCAACCTCGAATCCGCAGTCAGTAGTCAACCGATTAAAAATGATTGTGACTGTAGTCGCTTGGCCACTGAGTTAATTGAAGAAGCCAATTTACACCCGTCTCCACTTTTTAAGAAAATGCTACAACATCCTAAGATACAAAAGAAAAAATTTCTACAAAGCTTTTTCCAGAATTGAGTTGTTTTAGAAAAATTGCACCCCAAAGTTTAAAAACTATGGTTTTTGCTAGCTAATTCTAAGTAGCACCAACTTTTTGGATGGGGTTGAAAAAAGATAGGTAACGTTCACATAAGAAGGAAAAATACAGCAAATAAATTTATTGGCGATTGGCATGGTTAGCAAATTATTCGCAAAAAATTCTCGGAAAATTTTCGTTTGTATTTCCATCTATATATGGTTTTTCAGAAAAAGAATCAATGTTATAATTATATATAAAATTTATTAAAATTATCACAATAATAAAGAAGTCTATGGCACGCCATTTTACTATTTAATAGGCTAATTTTTATCGAGAAAAAAATCAAATAATTATTTTTTTCCAATCAGAAATTTTATATTTTATATTTTGTAAAATAAATCTTAGTAAAAGAGAGATTGATATAAGATAAGATGAGAATAGGCAGATGAGAATTAAAATTATGATGATAACATAATAATAATACATTTTTATTATGTTATCATCATAATAAAAATGTATTATTATTATGATGATACATAATAATAAATCAGTTAATTTTATTTGAATTAGATTTAAAAAAAATGATTGAATTAAAATTATGTACATAATGGAAATAGAGAATTAAAATTATGTACATAATAAAAATGATTGAATTAAAATTATGTACATAATGGAAATATATGGCACGCCGTTTTACTATTTAATATGAATTAAAATTATGTACATAATAAAAATGATTGAATTAAATTTATGTACATAATAAAAATTGATTGAATTAAAATTATGTACATAATGAAAATGATTATTATTATAATGATAACATAATAATAATGTATTATTATTACGATCATTTTTTTTCGGACATTAAATAGTAAAATGGCGTGCCATAGAAGTCTGTGACATGATAAAATGCTTTAAAAATATTATCAGATGTTCACTAATATTATAACCTTCGCGTCTATTTCGTTTTCAAAACCGTTGCAAATAACATGCACAATTAACAGTGGATTTACACTAGGGGCAGTCGGGGCTAGTGCCCAGGACGGCAAATTTTCTAGGGCGGCAAAATTTGGAAAGTGAGAAAATATTTTCAATACAATATATAATTAACTAATTCTTTTAAATAAACATTTTATTTTTCAAGAAATATAATTTATGCATTATGTATCAAATCAAAATTTTGTATATTATTTAATATAGGAAATTTAAGTGAAAACAATTAAAATAGTTTAATTAATTTATTTCCATAAAGGTTTGCAAAAATAAAATTTGATATTTTTATTTTCTGGAATTGAAATTGAAGAATTAAAAATATTTTCAAATTATCTATGTCTTTTTGATAACAGAAACTTTAATTGATCAATGAATTTTCCTAAAATTGGAGAATTATCCAATAGCACTAATTAATTTAAATTTAAAAGAACAGTAATAAATAATATGTAATACATAATAAATTTTCTACAATTAATTAGTTATTCTAATTTTTTTTAAATAAGATATCAAAACTATTAAAATAAAATTTCAGTCATAGGGCGGCATTTTCTTCAGTGCCCCAGGGCGGCAGAAATTTAAATCCGGCCCTGACAATTAATGTTTTTTATTCAACGTAAAGAGCTGATAGTTGATCCTAATAGTTGACAGTTGATGATGATAAGGCAAATACTTTTGATTACGTTACACTTGGTTGAGACACGCGTCGTTTTGGAGATATTCGACTTTAGGTTGCTTATTTAACTCCTTCCAACTTTTAAAATATTTGCGTTCAGTTCAAAGTTTTATTTTTTAACTTTGACTACCGTCCCTTTATTGATTCTTGCAGAAAAATTATTTTTATTGAAAGAATCGCGAATTTAGTTTTTCGTGAATTTCTCTTTAGAAGGTAGAAGTAAGTATTCAAAATAGATAAAATGTACAGTACATATTGCTTATATGGTTGTTATAGGCAATATGTACATTTTATCTATTTTGAATACTTATTTCTACCCTTCTAAAGAGAAATTCACGAAAAACTAGTTTCGCGACTCTATAACGATCATACACTGAGAAACATTTATGAAACCGTGACAACCCCGCACGGAGTTGACAAATTCGAAGGTGAATCAATAGAATTATGATTCACACAAGTCTGTCGGAAGCAAAGTAACTATGTAGTTTCTTTTTAACTAGCTGCGCGAGAAAATTGAGGCTAAGATCAGGTGCAGTTGAGTTCACTAAATTTGAATTGGAAAAATAAATCTAATTTTGATACAACAAAATAATTAGTAAAATGATTAAATCTTGAATAATAATTGATCTTGAACTTTTTATATTTCAGTCAATTTGTTTTAAAATTTATTTAAAATATTGAAGGATTTTTTGAAAATTTTTACGAGTGATTGTTTAAAAAATGTTATCAATGAACATAAATGAAAATATATTTTGATTTAAAATAAGTAAAATTACCACAATTCCTGTGGTATAATTGGCTTGTATAAAGAAATATATAAAATATACAGGGATTTGAATTGGCTATGATTGACTAGCATCATTTAAACAACCTGCTAAATTATGTATAAAGGCAAGCATGACCAGTATATAATCGGGATTTTAAGAAAAAGTTCAAAATTTAAAGCAAGAACAAGTGAAAACAAACAATTGACTGAGTTAATTCTTGAAATACCATGTATAGTCAGTGTTGATTTCTTTATTAATCACACTTTCTTTATCACATTACATATACCAACATGTGACACATACATAACTGATAATCAAGTATAGTACATATTATAAAATTTCCGCCCTAATTGTCGCCCTCACGGGTAAACAGTGATGTTTACGAAAAAATGTTTCAAACTAAAGTTGTTTAATTTTTGATAAGGAACATTTTTTACATTTAAACTTTTATTCTATCTCTAACGGTTTACAAGATGGGTACTACGGACCCATGACCCAATTGACCCATGTTGCTCATTTACGAACTTGACCTCACTTTTTACGTCCTAAGCACGCTGTAAAAATTTCAGCTTGATATCTCTTTTCGTTTTTGAGTAATCGTGACCACAGACGGACGGCCGGACGGACGGACGGACAACCGGAAATGGATTAATTAGGTGATTTTATGAACACCTATACCAATTTTTTTTTTGTAGCATCAATATTTTTAGGCGTTACAAACTTGGGACTAAACTTATAATACTATGTATATTTCATATGTACATGGTATAATATGTATATTTCATATATACATGGTATAATAACCGAAATATTTTAACTCTCAAATGTCAAATATTCCTATATTTTTAAAATATATACCTATGGGTAAGCTGTTGTAGTAAGTTGATATAAGCATACATCCTCACAAACTTTCGCATTTATAATAGATTAGGATCAGGATCAGGATAATAAAAAAAAAGTTAATCTGAACAATTTACGAATATAAAAACCCAATTCATTAAATAAATTGAAAAAAATAATCGAAGAAATGAAATATAGAACTCAGACAGTTGATATTCAAATGGAATCGAATTTACGTCAATGTTTTTGCTTCTAAGTCAAAGCTACCAACGGTTGCACTAAACAGTTTTAATTGAACACATTTCTTCAATTGAACCCAATATTTTTGTTATTTGGAATCAATAATAGTAATAATCAAACTAAATTAATAATTATTTGGATGATTGAGTAAGCGTCTAAGCGTGCTTCGCCGTATCCAACTCCGCCATGTATTTGAGACAGCAGAAAATCATTTGAATCAAAATATCCTTTTTCTCAGTGTAATTGTGCGATCCCATTTCCAATTACGCCAAAGTCCACATCCAAACTTTTATAGTTAAGCAGATGTTAAGTTCGAACTTTAACAAGATGCAGACGTTAAGTTCGAACTTTAACAATATGTAGGGTGCATAATTTCTATAATATAAATTTTTATCTATTATGAACGTAAGCTCTACTTATCTGACTATCTAAAAATCACAAAAACATTTTTAATTTAAGTTACCTTTGGCGCATATAAAAAAAATTCTTAATTGTGTCTTCCACTCCGTTTACCCTACAGTTCGGAACAAGGGGGCCAATTAATTCCCCATTTATCGGCTTAGATGTGACCACCCCTGTGGACAGTATTTTGTCATTTAGATTTCTCCAAAACTAGTCGGTGGAAATAAAAAATTTAAAACATTAATAAACTATTGAAAAGAAAAAAAAAACCCGTTTTGTCCAGCTAATTCAGGATGTATGAGCACGGTAGTGGGGACACAAGTTTAAAAAAAAATATGTATCTTTTTTCAATTTTGATGATGAATGTCATAACTTAACCATATAAGACGAAAAGTAAGAATTCAATTTTTCGATACATGGAATAATTTTCAAAATATTGAAAATTGAAAATTTTGTTTAATTATTTATCTTTCGATATTTCAAAAACCAGAGCAGATATCGAAAAATTGTATTCTTATTTTTCGTCTATCTACATTCATAAAGTTCTGTGATGAATAAAATTCATCATCAAAGTTGAAAATAAGGTACAAATAATTTCAACCCTTAATTTAAAATTGCTGTGATGCTCGTACTACTTTAAAGAAAACGCGACCAGATTTTCATCCAAAAAACTCTGAATCCTTATTTACGAACGTTTGAGCATGAATAAGCAACGAAATCGAATTCTTGATTCTTTCCAAATGGATGCTTATATGGTCAAATTTAGTTATTAAAATAAAAAAAGAAAAAATTATTTCATTGTTTTTAGATCTCTATTTTGAAATCATATAATAGGCATTTTGTTTTTGATTTTAGTATAGTATAATTAAAATAATTTTACAATAACTTTCACTAATACACTGAAAAAAAAAATGACAACCTCATCTCGAAGTTGGTCGTTTCATATAGAAATGAAGTAAAAATACTTTAAAACAATTTCCTAACGATTGAAACAAGTACAGCTAAATATTTGTATTTATAATAGAATGGGATTGAATTAAAAATATGAATTCACTGATACAAAATCACTGAAGTTAAATAACCAAAATCATTACTTCTATGAAAGAGATTAAATTTAGTTTAAAGTAAAGCATTTTATTGATGGGAAATAAATTTGTACTTAGTTGGAATGCATAATCGTGTAAATAAAAAGCGAATATAAAAACAAGTGAAAACAAACAATTGACTGAGTTAATTGTTGAAATACCATGTATAGACAGTGTTGATGACGCATTCGTTTGTTTTTTGACGTCACATACACACTGATATTTCCACACACTACACACACACACACACTGACATATTAATGCATACTATAAAATTTGACCCATATTGCTCATTTACGAACTTGACCTCAGTTTTTAGGTCGTGAGTACGCTATAAAAATTTCATCTTCATATCTCTTTTCGTTTTTGATTTATCGTGTCCACAGACGGACGGACGGACGGACAACCGGAAATGGACTACTTAGATGATTTTATGAACACCTATGACAAAATTTGTTTCCTAGCATCATTATTTTAAAGCGTTACAAACTTGGGACTAAACTTAATATACTATGTATATTTCATATATACATGGTATAATTAAAATAACATATGTTTACGTTTGCTTTAAATATAGAATTATTTGGTACGAATGTACGAAAACACATCTGTCATGTCTAGTCCATATGTGATTGAACCAACCACTCGAAGATTGTTACTAATAGACAGAGAATTTGAAATAAACTAATT
Source organism: Chrysoperla carnea (assembly GCF_905475395.1). NCBI lineage: Eukaryota > Metazoa > Arthropoda > Insecta > Neuroptera > Chrysopidae > Chrysoperla > Chrysoperla carnea. The sequence continues at coordinate 9,510,969 of NC_058342.1, forward strand.
CATCATTTTTATAATATATAGAATATCTTTGTACAACGACCATTGTTAGCGCAATAGGTAGAGGCGTCGACTGAAGACACTTAAATCATTAGTATTCCTTTTTTTTCAAATAAACCTATTACCAGGTGTAAACCTTTTATTTTTTCACCTGCTCATAAAATTGTGACAATCACAACAGTATTTTATTATAATATTTATAAGTTGTAAAAAAATAAAAAAAATTGTTTAAAACTATGTTGTATTTCAAAACAACACTATTGGAAATTTATATTAAACATTATAGTAATTTCATACTAATAACTCATGCGTTTGTGTCAACTTCACGACTCAACGACCTGTATGGTAGTTGTATCATATTCGTGATCCCTTTCATCATATTTAATCTCGCTCTGATGTTGAGACAACCTCATATCGGTTGATATTAAGATTTTTTTTTCATTGTAGTTAAGGAGCTAGTTCGTATTTTGTTGGGGGCTGGATAAAACTTTTCTTTCTTATTAACCAGAAATGGAGCATGTAAAATTCTTTAATTCCCACTTGTTTATATTTCTGGCAAGTCTTACAATAGTTTTTTATTATAATAAAATAATAATAAACCTATGAATATTTTATAGAAAAATTAACAAAAATAAATAAAATTTTTAAATTAAAATTCGATGATGATATCAGTATTAGTCAGGTAACAGTACCATGGTAGTACCAAATGACACCATTGTTGCAGTAAAATATTGATTCTATTAGTTACAGTTCTATTGGTTCATTTTTTTTTTCTTTTCTTTTTAATTTTTAAGATATATTTCAAACAGTGTAGTTTTATATTTAAAACACACGATTTACCTACTGACTTTAATCTTAAGACAAAGAAACTAAGAACAAAAAATGATCAAAGTTCGAAAAATTTGAGCAGTAAGTCGGATTTGAATGCGGTTCGGCATTCGATTGGTTAGACCGTCAGAAAATTTTGTGACCTAGTTTGATTTATAAGATTTTAAAAATATGCAAGTAACTAGATTAATATTCATTTTATAATTACATTTTAAAATGACCGTTAATATTAAACTCACAATTCAGTTAAAAGTGATATAAATGAGACAAACTTGTTACGCGGGGGTTTTTGGGATCGCTGAACAATTAAATCGTGACAGAATTGGTCTCAGTGGTACCTGATGTTCAGGGTAAACGGTTCCCCGTCGTTTAAGGGAGTTTTCAGGAAATTAGTTATATAATCGGTTCAAAATGGAATTGGCCTCAGAAGCACCTGGTAGAACGGTATCCCTGTCGCCAACTGGAGTTTTCGAGAAATTCGTCATATAATGAGTTCTAAAAGCCCCCTTGTAACGAGTTTGGACTGATTATATGACGAATTTCTCAAAAATTTCAGGAGATGACGGGGATACCGTCGCACCAGGCATCTCTGAAACCAATTCTGTCACGATATTCGTGTTCAGCGATCCCAAAATACCCTAGTAACGAGTTTGAACTGATTATATGACGACTTGAGACCAATTATGTCACGATATTCGTGTTCAGCGCCCCCCTTTGGGTTCGCTGCAATGTCGCTTACCCTCGTGAAACAAGTTTGAAATCATTTTCATCATTATTAACCGAATTGTGAATTTAATATTAACGGTCAATTTAAAATGTAATTATAAAATGCATATTAATTAATTTCTTATAAATCAAACAAGTTTACAATTTTCCCTGACGCTCTAACGAATCGAATGCCGAAAACTGCATTCAAATCCGACTTTCTGCTCAAATTTTTCCAATTTTATTCCATCGTTTTTTCGTCTACTTTAATATACCCATGTATCGAAAACGACAAATGTTATAATTTTTTTGATAAAATATCAAACCAATCTTCATGAAACTTCTTGAATTCGTTTCTTTAATCGTTTTGAATGAAAATAATGTATTCCGAAAAAATATTGTCTTACTTGAAAGAAGTTATTTAAAAACTTACGTTTTTTACCTTGGTTCGTTAAAATCGACACATTCTTGTTTATACTTTCCAAAAACTTTTTTAATTAAAAAAATACGTTCTGATTGGAAATTTCCCGCTGAACAATTCCTACTTGTAGAAACTTTTTTTTTTTAAATAAATGGCTTTTGTAATTCGCTTATTTGAGAACCTTGAAAATACTTTCGTTTGTAAATAACTACTTACCTACATGCGGAATTTTCGGCATTTAAAAAAAGTATTACAATATTGAAAAATTTTTTTTTGCTCTATTTTCTAATTGTTTTTGCAGCGAATTCTATTTGAAACTATCTAAGTTTATTTTTTGCGTTCTTACCTCGAAAACTGCGAATTTTTCGAACACTATAGGATTTTCAGAAAAATTACAAGAGAGAAATATTTTACCCACAATTTTGATGTAGGAAGAATTAACATTTTTTCTGTAGTTCTATCGCAATACTTATTTTCAATGCACATTGGTATTCTAAGCTCGTTATTTTTTAAACTTTCTTTTTTTTATAATTCTTATGACTCACCTTTATAACACCTTATGCATTTTAAACTAATTACGTGCACTTATGAAATTTTTCAGATATTAAATGAATATACGTATTCAAATTGAAATTAATGTCAGTTTCATTGTTAACTGTCTGATAGAAAGTTATTGTTTCAATATGAAAAACATAATGAATTTCAAGTTGTGTATACAGAGTGTCCCGTGACTCGTTGGTCATAGCTTAATAGTGCTCATAACATAAATTTAAAAACAATGGGTAAACGAGTTTTTTTTGCAAAATTTTTTTTTTGTATTGTATTTGTTATACTCTCAGGATCATTCATCCAAAATAAAAAGGGGGAGGCACCATAATTTGCAACCCTAAAAAAAACATTCCGTTATATGCGGTCTCAAGAAAGTATTTGTTAAAAATTTGTAGTTTAAAAAAAAAAAAAACCCTTTTTTGAAAAGAGCGGAAAATCGAGAAAATTTGACCAAATTTCCAATTATAAGATATTATTACGAGTTACATGTAGTTTTCTATGCTTTTTAACCCTCTCATCGAATTTGACCTGAAAAATGTGAAAAAATTAAAAATACTTGAAAAATTGAGGAAAATGTCCCAAAACTTTCTAGCTCAATTATTTTTATTTAATTTTTCAAATCAAATGCAAAGTCAGAAACCAAAAAAACTATACAAAATGGTATATCACACATCATAGCCATTAAACTTTGAATTTTTCCGTATTTTCCAACAATTTTCCACAATTTTCAAAGGATTTTGAATTTTTGCCTAAAAAACATAGAAAACGACATGTAGCTCGTAATAATAATATCTAATAATTAGAAATTCGGTCAAATTTTCTCCATTTTCCACTTTTTATAACATTTTTAAAATACTTACTTGAGATGGCATAAAGGGAATGATTTTTCAGGGTAGAAAATTACGGGGATGCTTCCTCCTTATTTTTATTTTGGATTAATGATCTTGAGAGTAAAACAAATACGTTACAAAAAAAGTTTTGTGAAAAAAACTGTTTGACCCATTTTTTTTTTCTCCCTTTTGTTTAGTGGCCTATAAAACATTGATGAGAAAGGTGGTTTAATGTTTTTTAAATTAAAAACAACTGAAAACAAACAATTGACTGACTTAATTGTTGAAATACCATATATAGGGAGTGTTGATTACGCATTCGTTTGTTTTTTTTTTTTACTTCATGTATCTAAGTCAAGGAAGAAACAAACATAATATATGTAACGTATAAAATATAAATAATAGGTACCTGTATACACATAATACATATATAATTTTTCTCAGCTAATTTTGAGCTCTCATGTGTAAACCGAACCAAGTTCCTCATTTACGGACTCGACCCCACTTTAAACGTCCTGAACACAGCATAAAAATTTCAGCTTGATATCTGTTTACCCGTGAGGGCGAAAATTAGGCTCAAATTGTATAGTATGTATTATATGGGAATATCAGTTATATATGTGTGACATGTATGTATGTGTAATATGAAAGAGTAATCAACACGGTCTAAACATGGTATTTCCACAATTTACTCAGTCAATTGTTTGTTTTCAATTGTTTTAATTAAATTATAGGTGTTATCACCAAATTCAATTTTATAGAAAATAGCTACTATTGTAAGACGACAAAATGTTTTTGTTGTTCAAATGATTTTTTAAATTCATCAGGATACTTTGTTTATGATTATTCTACAATCAAAGAGAAACTGAAATCAAAATGATTACAGAACTTAATGGCTTTCGGAGAAAAATTCTGAAGCTATGTTCCTTGACAAGTATTGTAAAAAAGTATTCAAGTATGTCAAATTTTTAACGTATAAATAATTATAAAATTAAGAAATGTAATCGAGGGTGTCATTCCATTGCCCTATAGACCAATGTGTCGGTTTAAGATATTTTTCTACATAGTGTCCCGTGACTCGATGGTCATAGATCAAGAATCTTTTCTTTATATTTCTGCACGAAATCCAATGTTTCACGAGTTTTGGGCACTATTAAAAGCCAATATTTTGAGTAAAGTAGGTATTAATTAAAAATATTCATACAAAAGCTGTAGCTGATGTTATTCTGCACATTTTCGTTTTCCAGTCCGGAATAGCTGCAAGCTTAATTTTTGATCATTTAAAAAAATTGAAGATCGTTCTGAAATGTTGTAAAATTTATCTATCTTTTTTTAATATTCTAGAACATTGTTGATTATTCCCAAACATTTTATTTTATTCGAAAATTCTGCTACATTTCAGAGCTTTATCGAACAATCTAGACTATTTAACATAAATACATTCTTAAATGTTCCAGTACACTATAGAACGCCTCATTTTATTCTTTGTTCAAGATTCACAATATCTGAAAGCTTGTAACTTTTCTATGCTTTGTAATTAGATTTCCAATCTATTGTAAAGGTAAATAATTGAAATTGAGGATGGGTATTTTCAATACTAGCTTGATACCCGTCTGCTCCGCTGGGTTTAAAAGTGAAGACCCAAGCGTTATAGCCTCCACCTCTCTGGGTTTCACTTATCCCCCTTCCCTTACACTCGAAATAGGGGTAGGGATTGTTTTACACAGGTATAATATTTTTAACAAATTTAATTATTTTTTAAATGTTCTATATTCTATATTCTAGATTCATGGAATGTATCGGAACAGGTGGCCATGAATTGTATCTCGATCAACATTTTCACAGAAATCTTTAATTTATGGTTCAAAAATGATGCTCATAGATGGCGTAGTGAAATGTCATAGGCTAAATTTAATTTTTTTTTTAATATATCGATATAAATTATAGCCCATGTGTTATTCTGGTGTATTACCTATATTATGGTTAAGTTTCGTTGAATACATTCATTATCTTTTGCGTTAAAAACACACAAACAAACAAACATCCTTACTTTCACATTTATAGTATATAGTGATCATAATGATATGTTTCAGGTGTAATTTTTGCCAATATTAAAATTATAAAAATTTCACCTGGTTAGTATTTAAATGAGTATTTGGTTCCCAAAATTACCGTATTGGAAGACTCAAGCCATGTAAAATACGACATTCAAAGTAGAAATTCTCTTGAAAATTTTTAATCCGACTACTCAATCATTAACGGGTGTCAGCGATTATGGTTTGTAATTTTTAAAACTCGATTAATATCTGTTAAACTTAAATTTTTAATAGTTTTAGAAAATAAAATTTACTATAATATATCCCTTAAGCACTTTTTCTCTACAAAAACAGTAGGTATTTTCGATTTAAAATTCTAAAATAAAACATTTTTATTGAACGTAGCTATCGTAAACATTCAAGTTATAGAAGAAATTGAACTCGATTTTTTTTTCTATACTTTGCTGATTATTAAAATTTCAATTTGACTATCATTAATCGAGATACTGTCTGGAATACACACAACAATTAACGAGGCCTTATTTCGTAAATGATATCCTAATGCCAATGCGGTTTTGGGATGGTCCTTATTAGAAACAGAGAACTTTTTGAATGAACGGATATGTACTTTTAAATGAAATTTTTGAATTTCAGTAATGGACAACCTAATGAATGTATTAAATTGTGATACAGTTGTTATAGTCCTGATATTAGCACTGGAAACTCACTTTTTTATTATCTTATGTAATTCTATTGAATTTTTTTTTTAATTTATTTAATTTTAGATTTTTGTATGACATAATATTAAAATTGAATACATACCAAAATACTTTTAAAATTTAGGATTATTACCTGTACATTTAGGCTGCGCAGTACTAAACGCAACCACTACCGCCAGCCAGATGGCCCAAGCTCTAACTGCAAGAGCAAGAAGAACAACATATCATAAAATCATCAGCCATTATAAAATTCTCTCTCGAAAACGTTGCAAGCTCCTATACTATTGCTGCAATCAGCACTGGTCTAATATTAATCATTCATACTTGCGAACTAATCCAATCAATTAAAATTTCATTTTAATTTCATGTTTTATTGATGCACAAAATTACTTTTTTTAAATTCCAAGGTTTTTTGTACTTTAGAACAATAAAATCTTTTAAACTGTTCCGTATGTTCACAAAAGACTAACCTTGATAGCAAAACAAAACAAGACTTTCGCTTAGGCTCTTCTAGGAAATTAAAAGAAAAAAAAATCCTTAATGAATAACTAGCTGTGAACTACCCGCTTCGCTGGACAACTTTAATTTTAAATAGGTACAAAGGGTTTTGTGTTATAACCTTAACTTTATTTGCCGCCACTTACCCTCTTTTTGTTCACAATTTCGTTTAATCTCTCAAAAATTATCAGTGTTTCTCTACTATAATATGCATGTATTACACATTAAAACCTTCCTCTGGAATATCTCTATCTATTAGAAAATTGGTTCAAGTTAGTACATCTCCTCATGGCAAGAGCTGGACAGTGACAGAGATGAGACATTGTCTCCTCCTCCTCTCCACTGTGACAGCTACTGCAGCAGGCGTTCGGCATGCCTGCTGCTCAACCAGTGTCCTGTAACAACTTTGCTAACAGAGGTCCTTGGAAGGTATATAATATCTTCGGAACGCCTACCGTTGTACTCAAAAAATATCTGTCTTGTAGTACTACAAGTACGCTCCTCCCTCCATCTAAGATTGGCCCTTTTTAAGATAATCTCTTTAAGAACCTTCTAAAGATGCTTGTGTCCGTCAGCATTGTACGATTTCTAGCAAGCTTTTCGGCTTCACAATTTCCTCGAATGTCTCTGCGTCCCGGTACCCATACCAGGTTTACATTCATTTGTTCTGCCTGTGCTTCCTTTGAGGTTATATAGATTGAGCTGATGGATTTAAGGGCTGCTTGACTTTGTAAGATAATATTGTCAACTTTGAAATTGAAAATGATATTTGAAAACAACTTTTTCGACAAGTTTCAAATTAATATAAATTTTTAAAGGCTTGTAAGTCATACTTTTTTAAATACAGAAATATATTTACTACATAATTCTGTAGTATCGTTTGGTGACGTTTTTTATTTCTTAATTTGCATTTAAATCAATATTAAATAAACTGGGAACATTTTTTTTCTGTACATCTCTTGATTTTCATTGGTTTTATCAAATTATCTTACTTCCTTCATAATGGTACACACAGTCCTTAGGAGAGCGTATTAATATACGACCGCGAAAAGAGTCACTGATACATTAACTTAATTATTAATCAGAACTCGAGCCTTTCAACTTAATCTAGTGCATAAAAAGTATCTTGGAAATATTTTTCTGTAGCAAATAAATACTTCTTTATTCCATTAAAATCGCAAAGTTGTATGAAAAAATTTAATACTAATACTGAAAGAATTCGAAATGCCTGATGATTCGCAGTTTGATTGTTGGTTAAGAAAAGTCTTTTGTTTCCTCTACGCTAGGCTGGAAAACCTGATTCCGCTCTATTTTTGGGGTTAAAACTCATTATTGAATAAAGGTTGCTAGAAAAGATAAAATAAAAATTGATTTGAAACTCGATAATACCCAGTTAGGAAGCCAAACAAAAGATTTTAATTCAAGCTTACAACTCAAAGCTCAATAGCATGAAAGCCGGGTTTCTCAGTCTAGTGTAAAAGGAACATGCTATTGTTTTATCATAAACCATCTACTTGGATTTTATACAAAAATGCATGCCAGCTCCTTAACTATATTTCAAAATACAATTAAAATATTTCTTGACAACAAATATCATAATGACCTGAATTTCAAAATATTATTATGTTAAAAGATCTATTGACTTGTATTTCTCAAAAATAATATACAAATTTTTAATTATCCTTAAATGAAATTTATTGAATTTATTGTACATAAAATATTTGAGTGAATAACAATAATTTTAAATTTCTGTTATAAGTGGATTCTTAACATAAATAAGCTGTATATCTCCTTCTGATAATGTTTATTTGTATTATAAATGATAAGAAATAACTGACAAAATTATAATTGTTTTTATCACTTACAGTCAAATCCGGTTATAAAGACATTGAAGATACAATTATGCAAGCACACACTATTTTATACCCTATAGACATTAAATATATATCAAGGTATACTAAGTACAGACCAAAATTTGTAAGAAATATTGTTGCGACAAACAAAATTTTGCTCTAGGTGTTCATAAAATCATTTAATTAAACCATTTAAACCGGTTTCCTGTCTATCCGTGTACCCGTCTGTGATCACGATAACTCAAAAACGAAAAATGATATCGAGCTGAAATATTTATAGCGTTCCTGTAACACTTCCTATACAGGAAATTTTAACACCTAACCAAGTCAAATTGTTTGATTTCACTCGTTTTGTTAAAAATACACAATAGTCTATATTAGTAATCTAGCAATAGTCTAGTAACTGCAATGCTTGAATCTCTTGCACGCTTCTAGAGCTCATTTCTAAACCTTCGGTCCGACAGTAAAGCTCAGTGAAGCGGGCGGATATCAAGCTAGTATTGAAACAATCCATTTTCAATTTCTCTTCTTTACCTTTAAAATAGTTCCAAATTACAAACATATAAAAAAAAATAGAGACCAAAGTACAAAGGAAATCAAAGTTAGAAACTTTCAAATATTGTTTATTTTGAACAAAGAACAAAATGGGTCGTTCTAGAGTTTAAAGGAATTTTTAAGATTGTATTTAAATAGTCCAGATTGTTCGATAAAGCTCTACAATGTAGCAGAATTTTCGAAAAATTGTTTGAGAATAATCAGGAATGTTCTAGAAAAAAGATCGATCTATTTCATAACGATCTAGAATTTTTAAGAATGATCAAGAATGGTGGTAAAAATTCGTAAAGTTAACTGTCAATCTTTCAAAAATTGTTGGCGCAGCTAGAGTTTAATTTATTGTGTAGTTAAGGTCTCGCTATAAAAGGTTTTAACTATTAAGTGAATAAATAAATAATACTCAAAATAGTACATGTTGGTCCTTATAGACACGATTTTTTTTAATCATATGCAGCCACTATAAGCATTTTTTTAATCAAGCCAATTTGACATTATAAGTGAAGTCGGAAAAGGCGATTTTGACTATATGTACATTTTTTCTTAAGATGAAATATTTATACAAAAATTCCATAACTAGTTTAAATTTTTTTGAAAAAAAAAAGTATTGTGGTTTTGTCAGACCTTCATATTATGAATGTTATTGATTAACTGTAAGCTAATCAATGCAATAAAAAACTCATACTGTTTCCAACATAAATATTACTAAACATGTGAGAGATTGTATAATAAAACTACGGGACGACTTGTGGAAAAAAAATTATTTTATTTGAAAAAAAAAAAACTAAACAATGATCGTACTTACAAGAATAATAAAATAATTCTCAGGTTTTCTTTAGATATATATCAGATATAAACACACTTTATTTTAAAAAATGTTATACACACAAATTAAAAAAAAATATCGACACATCAAGTATAAAATAACTAAAAATTTTTATTCAATAAATTAAAAATCACATTACAACAAAAATATTTTATATACACGATATATACACAAAAAATAACATTACAGCACTTCCAAGTTGTTGCTACTACCACATCGTGCAAACATCCGAACGAAACTAAAAATAATGTATAAACATCACTTGACTAAACTGTCTTATATGATCTATAGATCATTTATGTTTTTTTTTTTACAATTTTTTTTTTTTTTTTTTTAAATAATAATTTCCTCAGTTACATGTTTGAACGCGTGGATATATTATAAGGAATCCATAATCTAATTACTGTTTTGATTTGTGCTATGTTACAATCAACATCATTTTGTTTAATAACAAATGTTTGCATTCTAGTCTTGGTTTTAAAAATTGTAGTTATTTTAAATTTGTGCTATTTTTACCTTAATACACACAGGTTGTACCGTTTAATGTAGTGTAGAACTATTGTTTTTTTACAATTAATTTCTACAACATTTTTTCACTTTTGGCTAACTAAATATTGATTTTTTGCGGAACTGACGATGCGACGAAATTCAATGACTTAACGCTATTGTGCACAAATTTTAAACATTATTTGATTGGCGTTGAAACTTTTTAAGAATCCTTTTGAGAATAACACACAATGATCAAATATTTGTTGTATAAGAATATTTTTTCAGTACAGTATAATTCATATACGCTCAAGTTAACAGATCACTTCTCGCTCAATTATTTTTCAAAAAATTAAAACTCTAGAGCTCATAGTTTAATGGTTAATGGTTCCTGAGTGATATCGAAAATTTTTAGTACCCAAGAGGAAGAACAAAACTAGATGTTAGTCCTAAATTCAAAATTTCAATACTCTACGCCTCTAGGGCTTACGGATCTACAGTTATATGGTATCGCCTTTAGTTTTAATTATCTGTAAGTGTAAATTGAATTTGGATTTTATTGGTCCAAATCGTAATCGATTAAAATTCCATTCAAAAACTTTTCATTTTGTCATGCGGATGGTATATATACCAAGTTTCTTCCTATTTTAAGGCTTTTAGGTACATAATTTTGATCGGTGTGAAACTTTATAATTTTTTTAAGAATCTTCTAAAATATTTATTGATGGAAAAAAAATTTATAAATACAAGTTTTTTTCACATAAGATGGTTAAAGATACAATTGAATTTCAAGCACTGCGATTATACCCTTTACTCTATCGCTATGAAATTCGGATTTGTTATAGGTATTCATATTCTACCTGCCCTGGGTACTGTTGATTTTCCCAATTTTCATTTTCCACACAGTGGAATACATAAAAACTCACAGTGTCAGGGCAGGTAAAAATACCCTCCCATTAAAATTGTGAAAGAGAAGAAAAATAAAAGTACCCAGGGCAGGTAGATATAATCAAATTTCTTAACTATAACACAACCCAATTTCAATTCGATAGAGTAAACGGTATAAATCGCAGTGCTTGAAATTTAATTGTTACTTTAAGCATTCTTATCTGGAAAGCCGCTTTTCTTTATAAATTTTTCCAACAATGAATCTTTAAGAGGATTCTTAAAGAAATTATAACGTATCATGCCAATCAAAAAATTGTACATAACAGCCCTAAAATATAAAATACTAGAGGTACATGATACTCTACTGAATACCAGAAACATTTTACCAAAACAGTACCCTTGAATCTCTTGTTTGTTTAGTGATGGACGAATGTTGAATTTTGTACATTCGTGAATGTGATTGTTTATTTCCAATATTCGCGAATGCGAATGTTAACATTCAAATGATGCGCGAAATTCTAATGCAATTTAATTAATCCTTATTATTTCTCCAACATTTTTTTCCTGTCCATATCTTATCTTCCTTATTCCTTTATCAAATACCATGATTCACCCCTCATTTTTAAGCTTATCATGTTGGATTCTGACGAAAAATATACGCACGAGATAAATTGTACCGCTTAGGAAAAAACAGGTTAGACAAATAAATAATAAATAATTTTAACGAAAATATATCTATATTTAAAATGATTTTAATAATAAGTGTATTAGGCAAACATGATTCGAATATATCAGTTTTTATAGTTTTTTTCCTAATACTGAAGACATTATTAAGTGAATTAGCAACTGTAAAGATATTTCAAAAAAGACTATTTTTAAAACATGTTCTCCTAATATTACTCTTGATATTTTTCACTACTTTCTACGAAATTTGTTTTTTTAGTCACGAGTACAAGGTAGTCATGGGTTACGGTAGCCACAGAAGCGAAATTCCTCACGGGTCGAGCTAGTTCATATAATTCTACAGTAGCGTTAAAGAGTCCGTCGAATAAGCCCATTTAAAACAAACCATATAAAGTCCATTAAAAGCAAAATTCTATGTTTTTTATTTGATTTTTAATTTTTATTTCACTATAATTGCATTTGTCCAACATTAAAATTTAGCATTGATTAAAAAGTGATATAAAGTACATATTAGTGAAGTTTGGGGTTATTTTACAATTTATGATACAAAATGATGATGATTTTTTGTCAAAAACATTCGCAAAATATTCGCATCGTTTTTTGCGAATACGAAGACGAATGTTAAACAATACACGAATATTCGCGAATGCCAAAATTCCATTCGGTCCATCACTATTTATTAAATAATTAGGTGATTTGATGAACAGCTATACCAAAATTTTGTTCTCAGCATCAATATTTTTAAGCGTTAAAAACTTGAAACTAAACTTCGTATACCTTGATATATTTCATATAAACACGGTTATATAAAATATGATATATATTTTGTATATTGTACCTTATATTATAATTATAATATTTGCAGTATGAAATTATTTCTAAAACATCAATTTTTGCTATCAGAACGTTCGATTGTTTTTAGAGGTTCTGAAAAATGGCTTCATGATAAATTTTTAAAAAATTTCTTTTCTACGACACACATTTCTATTTTAACAGAAACCGTAAAATATAAAATTTTCTGTTTCCTACCTGAAACTTTCATTGTTATTATTTCTCGTATAACAAAAGATAAAATTTCTTAATTGATAAAATAACGTTCTCTTAAAAATGATCTTTATATCATTATCTACTATATAAAAAATTTTTTACAATAACTTACTCATCTACATGGTTGGACGCGTGAATATGTTACAAGAAATTCATAACTTGCTTACTGTTTTGATCTATTTTATGTTAGTAATCAACAATAGAGCAAGAGGGACATGCAAGTTTTACTCGCCAACAGGTACGTGAGTTTCCTGTTGCGGAAAATAAAAATTCAAGGTTACTCTCACAAATGTCGGAACATCAGTCAGGCAATCAGATACCGTAAGTCGAAGTGAAGAGTCAAATATGCAAAAAATAAAAATTTTTTGCAACAAACCGGTACGTGGCTGATGTTTTGTCAGAAGTAATGTTAAATGCAGTTTTCCAAAACATCAACCAGGCAACCAGAGACCGAAAATCTGAGTAGAGAGCCAAACATGCGAAAAAAAAATTTTTTGCAATGGTCAGCTATTGTTTTATCAAACCAGAGTGCTCTGCTCTTGCTCAGTTCCACTTTGGTTTCATAGAATTCTACGTGGCTGATGTTTTGTCAGAATCTTATAAGTAATGTTAAAAACAGTTGGGCAAAACATCAGCCAGGTAACCGGGGACCGTAAGTCTGACCGGAGAGCCAAACATGCAAAAGGTATATTTGTTTGTAACAGCTAGCTGCGACAATAGCCTAGAAAAATTATTTTTAATTTTAATTAAGTTTTTTATGCTTAGGGCGAACTATATTTTTTTTTACATTTGAAGTACCTACGTGGCTAATGTTTTGTGAGAATGTTCAATTTACCATTCAGTATTAATATAAACTGTGTCTGTATATATCAAAATCAATACATTGCAAATTACTTTTCTAAAATATTGTCCCTGGATTGTTCTGAACGTAATGTAAAAAATTCAACCACGTATCCTTCTGTCTGATGTTTTGGCCAACTGTTTTTAACATTACTTTTAATATTCTGACAAAACATCAGCTACGCAACTGTTGCAAAAAAAATCACCTCATACTTCGTCCCCCACGACTTCGCCTCAGGCGACAATGAACATGAGGCCCGAGACATTTGCTCTTTACTTTTTCTCTCTAGATGTGTAATATCTCAACTCAGACTTATGATCCACGGGTATCTGGCTGATGTTCCGGCATTTGTTAGAGTAACCTTGAATCGTTATTTTCACAGAAAACTTACGTGCCTGTTGTTCGCAAGCAAAACTTGCATGTACCTCTTAAGCTATAAAAATTGTAGTTATTTTAAATTTGTGCTATTTTTACCTTCATACACAGGTGGTACCGTTTAATGTTTGTGTACAACTATTGTTTTCTTTACAACTTATTATAACAACATTCTTAATACAATGACAATTAAATGACTTAAAATATAAATTACCAGAGACACTTGATACTTTACTCAACATAAAACTAAAAACATTATCTCAAAGTTTCATTTCATTCTTAGACTACTTGTTTGTTATAAACATAATTGATTTTCCAGCTGTGATTGCACATTTGGCCTTGTTTTTGAATTTATAGCAAGACTCCTGCAAGAGTCTTGATTTTAAGTTAATCATAAATGCTGATTTTGTATCATACACCTGATTATACCATGTATATATCGCAGCCAACGAGCTTGATTAGACGTTAAGGAAGTAAGGGCATTTTTTTAGGATAAGAAAATGCAGAAAAAAAATATATGATAAATATGAACATTTTTGTTGTTGGCACTTTTAACATAGGCTTATATGGTATCTAGCTAAAATCATGAAAAAAAAAACATAAATAACTACTGACGCAGCGATAAGAAAGTTAGAAAAAACGAATGATATACAGATATAATGGTAGAGATAACCTGTTCCAAACGTCATTAAAATAACGTATACAGTTTTTTTAATTTTGATATAAAAAATGACAAATTGACTTGCCTGTGCCATAATACAAGACGGTATGGAAACACCGCTATATTATTAAATATTAATAATATAGCGGTATATTAATTGAAAATCAATTTCTTGATTTTTATAAAATTTTTCAAATCAAATTATCTTTAGTAAGAAACTAATCACAGCTTCTAACCCTCTATATAAAAAAATTAACACTTACAAAAAATAATATTTTTGTTCTAAATCATTTTTTCCGAATAAAATACCCTTTATGAACTAAAATAATTAACGTTTTATCATAAATAACCACTTTTGAGCTAATTTCAAACTCTTCTTCCCATTATAAATTTGATTGAGTTTCTTACAAACTGCAATTTGGTTTTTTCTTTTTTGGTATCCTAATATTCTATTATCTATGAATAGATAACATAAACGGTTACTACCCACTGAAAGTCACCTAATAAAATTTATAGTATGCAAACTATCATTAAAACTATTTACGTATATCTAAATCTTAAATCTAGAACACTTTGTCCATTTAGTCTATTTACTCTTTCACTATTGTCTAAGAGATTGATTACTTCAACATTTGGATGTCTTTCAAGGCGAGTCAAGTAACTTTCACTGAACCGCGTAATTTCTTCGCGCACTGTGGGCACTTGAAGACTACGGTGAATGTCGTCATTACGCACGTACCAGGGAGATTCACTAATTGTTCGTAACACTTTTAATTGAAACCGTTGAATAATTTTGATGTTACTGTTGCTAGCAGTTCCCTATACTTGAATCCCATAAGTCCACACAGGTTTTAAAATTGTTTTATACACTGGTACTTTATTGTCTAATGATAATTTAGATTTATGGCCTAACAGCCAGTAAAGTTTCGAAAATTTTAAATTTAATTGTTTTCTCTTGGACCAGATGTGTTTGCGCCAAGCTAGCCTTCTAAGTGAATTCCCAGGTATTTCACTTCGTTTGCCTGTGGAAAACTGACATTGTTCATTTTTACAGCTGGACAAGTTTCCCTTCTTAAAGAGAATGTTATTTGAACTGATTTTTGTTCATTTACTTGAATACGCCACTTTTTTAACCATTTTTGTATTTTATTTATACTATTTTGTAGTTTTTGAGAAGCTACATTTGGGTCCACGTCTGTGGATAATATTGCAGTATCATCTGCAAAAGTAGCTATGGTATTTTTTCCGTCGGCTGGTAAGTCCGCGGTATATATCAAGTAGAGAGTTGGGCCCAGAACGCTGCCCTGTGGTACGCCAGATTGAATAGGAAACAAGTCAGACAAATCTTCTTCAACTTTGACCTAGAAATGCCGATCTTCTAGATATGATTTCAAAATACAATAATATGAACTTGGAAGATGTTGTTTTAATTTGTAAAGTAAGCCAGGGTGCCATACTTAATCGAATGCCTTGCTGACGTCAAGAAATGAAGCTGTACAATATTTTTTTTCTTGAATGTTTTTGTTTATTGTGTTAACTATTCGATGCACTTGTTCTATTGTTAAATGTTTCTCACGGAACCCAAATTGGTGGCCTGGTATGATCTGCGACACATTCAGAATAATCTTTAATTTTGTAGAAATAATTTTTCGAAGAGTTTAGATAGTGTTGGTAATAAACTGATTGGTCGATATGATTTGACTTCGTTGATTGGCTTTCCTGGTATTGGAATTAGAATTATTTGTGATATTTTCCAAAGACATGGAAAATAGCCCAGTCTCAAAATCGCATTGAAAATATTACGAATCAGGATTATCTCATTTTTTAGTAACTCATTTAAAATTCTAGTTGTTATAAGATCAAAACCTGGTGATTTTTTTTGGTTTAGTGTTTTAATTACCGCATTTATTTCGTTTAGAGAAAAGGCCTCTATTGGTGGGGATAATTGTAGAGGAGCACTCAAGAACTGTTCAACTTCTTCGTCGGGTGCATCTAGTGAATTGGAAAATGTTTCTTTCAATTCTTGAGCAAAAAGATAAGCTTTTTCTTTGTTGCTCCTTGTCCATGAACGATCTTAATTTCTTAAGTGTGGAAGAGCTTGTTGCGGTTGATTGCAACGTTTTGTAGCTTTCCAAAGTTTGTAATCCGTCGCTTTTGTTGGAGATATATTTTCAAGATAGTCTTGAATACAATTTTCTTTTAATTTTTCAAGCAAGCGTTTTAATCTTTGTGACGCTCTGTTGAAGCTGTTTTTGTCACTTGGAAATCTTGTTTGCTGCCAGATTCTTCTTAATCTGCGCTTTTCTGAGATTAACTGCCTAACGTTTTGTGAGAGTAAACTTTTAGACTTAAGGCTTTTCATACCAGGGGTGGATTCTCTGGCTGCTTTTTGGATAGTTATTGTGAGTTTTTGTACAGCTAAGTCAATATCCTCTTCTGATTTAAACAGCATTTTTGGATTTAGGTTATTAGCCATCGAAAAAAGTCCCAGTCTGTGTGACGGTTAGTTAAAGACGCAGCACCTCCTCTTTGAATAAATTCATAGTATATTGATAATAAAACCGGCGAGTGGTCGCTGGAGAGTTCATCGCATGATTTAATTTGCATGTACGCTTTAGACATATTTTTTACCACAAATAAGTCTAACAGATCGGGTAACTTATTTAAATCGGATGGCCAGTAAGTTGGTTCACCAGTAGAAAGCTGGTCAAGATTGTTTGCTTGAATGGCTTTTAGTAAGTTTCGTCCTTTCGGATTTATCAATCTCGACGCCCAGAACGTATGTTTGGCGTTATAGTCACCACCGGCGATAAACCTGTTACCAAGATTACTGAAGAAAGTTTCAAAAGTTTCTTGGCTAATTGAATGCCTCGGTGGGTAGTAAACGGCTGACACTGTTATTGGACCAACCCAATCCTCAACAACTACGCTTGTAGCTTGGATTTGCTCAGAAACATATTTTTCCATTTCATGATGTTTTAGACTTTTTTTTATAATAATTGCTGTTCCCCCTTGAGCTTTTCCACTTGGATGTTTGGTGTCATAAACGCAATAATTTTTAATGCTTAAAAAGCTTTTCGCAGTGAAACATGTCTCAGAAATTTATGCTAAGTCAATATCACGATCTATGAGAAACGCTTCGAGTTCAAGGCGACGGTTTGTTAATCCGTTAGCGTTCCAAAGTACAAGGTTGATATTTTTAACCATTTTATTTCATTTTACCAATGAGAGCTGTTAAGAGATTAATCATAAACATTTCTTTGAGTTCTAGAAATGATTTTTTCATGAAAGGAACGAGATTTTGTTCTTCGTTGCGAATGGGGTAGGGTTCTTCAACTGCTGGCCTTTGGTTATTTCGATTAGCATTTTGGGCTGCTGGCCTTTGGTTATTTTGATTACCATTTTGGGCTGCTTGGGCAAACGAAAAATTTTCCCGGATGAAATTTGGTGTAGTTGCCCGGGAAAATGTAATGGGTGGGTCGTTTTCTTAATGCAGGATATTTCTTTTCTAATATTTTTTTTGTAGACCTGACAAACTTTGTAGTTAGCCGTGTGATGATCACCACAATTAACATAAGTAACCGGTTCATCTCGAGTTTTCTTGGGACATTCTCTAGTGGGATGATTACCACAGCTATTTATTGTGTTGCCGAATCTTTGACACCGCCTACATTGGGGTACTTCCCGTTTTCGGTTTGGTGGCTCAAATTTGACAATTTTGTTGCCAAGCTTGTTGATCGAGTAGATTGACTTGTTATTAGGATCATTTTTTAAGTCGATAAAGAACATTGGCAATGGTGCCTTCGTTTGACTATGTTTTATGTTGGAGACGTTTTCAACAACGTACCTCAGTTCGGACAAATCTTCAATAATGTCTTCAGGTGCTGTGGTGCTGTGAACATTTCTTAAGACTACACGGAAAGGACGTTCTTGTTTCAATCGATGAGTATAATGGCTTACATTTTTCGATCGAAAAGTTTTTACTATATTCTTGTAGATACTGATGTCATTAGAATTAATTTTTATTTGGTTATTAAGCACTTTTACGGTGTATTTTTTGTCAAATCCACAGACACAAAGATGCTGTTGAAAGGCCTTGAAATTGGTAACATTGGTTACAAAGATTGGTTGAACTTGCTGTTTTTTCGGTTCATCATTTAAATTATCGTTTACCGGTGCCGTCAACAATGGATCGAATCGGTTTTTGGTTGTGAAATTAGACGGTTCCGCCTCCTCTTCTTTCTGTCTAACTCTACGCTCACTCGGCTCAGGTCCACGTTTATTTTTTCTTGAGACAACAGTAAAGTCGTTATCTTGCCATGATGGGTGCTGCGGGCTTGCAGGAATGGTATTTGTGGGCGTAATGATATCAATATTATTCTTTGCCTTAGAGTCTTGAGATGACATGCTTAACCTTCTGGATATGTTAGCATATTTTTTAATATAATTATCTGTATTACCATTGTAAGCATTGACGTTCGCCCTAATTTTTAAGAATTCTGGCGTCTTTTGATGGTTTTTACTAACTTCTAGAAGATCATCAAGGAGTGATTTATATGTCTTGCGAGAACATATTAAAGGTGGTGTAAAAATTAAATTTCTAGAATCATTTGGCATCCTTTAATGGGTTTATGCATGCCATCTTAGTATAAATTCATAACAATGAAAATAAAATTTCAAAATAAAAACACACTGACCACATAACAAATTGATGAACTCACAAATATATAAAAAGTGTATTTTAACACTATTACAAATTTTTTTAAAATTATTTATTTAAGTATTGCACATTGTTATTAATATATATATATTAAAACTGTGTCAGTTTTTTTGCTTACTATGTAATTTTTAAGTAATTAAATATTATTTATTTTTAACAATTGGAAAATTGACAAAAAGCGTCTGTTTATTTTTTATATCGAAACATTTTTTCTTCATTCAGATTCATTTACTCCAAGTATAAATAAATTAAGTTACTTTAATTTCAAAAATACAAACTTGCTGTAGAGTTGGTGCAATAAGTGTTAAATCTTATCGAGAGATTGAATGATATACATATGTAATGTGAAATAAACTAACTCTATAAGGTTGGTCTCATATTTTGAACAGTAGTGCCAACCTTCGACATTGCAATGACATCAATAGATATAAAAAAAAAGTACTACAAGTACTACAATAAAACCTAATAAAATATAAATCAATTATTATCACGCAATATTTATTAACTTTTTTCATAATATTTATAAGGGTTTTTATACTGTTGTGACAATTACTTTGAAAATTTCACGCGATGATTTTTTTTTTAAAGATAGTAGCGGCATAGAAGTTCCAAACATTTAGCATTGGATGTTTCCCCTCGCCCCACCTGCCACAAGTGCATAACCCTACTCCCTTAAATTAACAGCCTACTTAACAGCGCCGTTCAACTAGCGGCCAGAATGAGTTCATCTGTAACGTCTAATACAACATTTAATTAACCGGTTGAGTAATGCTTAGGCCCAGTGTTCACAACTGGAAGTTAGGAACTTATCGTACCAGTGGCGTAAATTTATCGAAAATTATCGTACAGAATTTTGAAATAAATCAAGGTCTATATATATGAAATAAATCAAGGTCTACGGAGTTTAGTCCCAAGTTTGTAAAGCTTATAAATGTTAATGCTACGAACAAAATTTTGGTATAGCTGTTCATAAAATCACCTAAAGAGTCCATTTCCGATTGTCTATCTGTCTGTCTGCTTGGAAGCACGATAACTCAAAAACGAAAAGAGACGTCAAAAATGGGGTTGCGTTCGTAATTGAGCAACATATGTCAAGGTTTTGGGTCCTTAGGATCCATGTTGTAAATCGTTAGGAGATCGAGATAGGACAAAAGTTTAAATGTTAAAAATGTTCCTTACAAAAAAATTAACAACTTTTGTTTGAAGCATTTTTCGTAAATATCACTGTTTACTCGTGAAGGTTCAAATTAGGACAAAACTTTGGTGTCCATTTTCTCCAAAAGTAGTAAAGATAGGGAGTTGAAAATATGTAGATAGCTTCAACTAGTAGTGTTGTAAGACAATCGCGAAAAACAAAATAATTTTTTTTTGAAAAATTTTCTAAATTTTCTGAATGGCATAAATGAAAACAATGTAAATGACTGTCAAAAGGTCACCATAATTTTTTAAACTCTTCAACTCTTAACTTATAAAAAAAAAAAATAATGTAATCACTAATATTCAACACTATCTTTAGAAGATATTCCAACAATTAACTCAGTAAATTGTTTGCTTTAATTTTTTTTAAACTGGTATTTCTTTCAACAAGAAAAAAGTGGCAAACAGTCGCTTGAAAATTTCAAATTTTAAAGGACCTAGAATATGGAAAACATTTTTATATTTATAAAACATTTGCGTTAGTGAATGTAATAAGATCTTTGATCTTGGAATGACTTTGAAGATCATGGTGAAAGTCATATTTAGATGTAAAATATACTGTTGGTTCCATATCCGCAATAAAAAATAGAGGTTCTCAAATCCAAGGTCACCATTATTGTAGCTATGCATGGGTTACCATTGCAAAAATAACTTTGAACTTGGAATGACCTTGAAGATCGTAAGTATTATGATAGATAATAAATGAGAATTCTAGGATTTTTGGAAATAAATTTCGATTTATGCCTTAATTTCTCGATCAATTTTTGTATTATATTAATGCGTATTTCGACTACCAAGTAGACATCATCAGTTTAAATTATCTATACATAGCGTATGTTACTCATTGCTAATTTGGTGACATCTGCACACTGGTATTTTGGTGTGTTCACAATTTATAAACAAAAACATTTTATCCCAAAGTATCTGACAATTGTGACGTGCGGCTTCATAACATCTAGCACGTGATCCTTTTTGGCCAATGTTTTTTTTTTGTTTTTTTGTTATTTATTTTTTTATGTGTGAATTTGGAAGGTTTTTGATTATCTTATAGCTGTCAAAATTAATTGATAAAATACTCGAATATCATTTTCAAAAAAGGATCACGTGATAGATATTATGAAGGTCGTCGTGACAATTGTGATACTTGGAAAGCGTGCTGCGCCAATTTAATAAAGGAACAAAATTTGTACACAAAATTACTCAAAATTCACTCTTGCCGTTTTCACGGAAAGTTGAAAGGATAAAAAATGTTATCCCTGAATTTTATATAAAGTTCAAAAGCGTACCAAATTTTTAAAAATTATTATCAAGAAATTTGTTAACATCACTAGAAAGCTTGTTTATTATCTTGAAAATGAGTCATAGAAAATTCCCGTAAAAGCTTTTTGCACCAAGATATTCGCTTTCTTAACAAAATTGACACTTTTTGGATTTCAATTCTGTATCGTTCGAAATAATAGCCGTAGGTACTGAAATTTTTTTCAAATTATTGGACAACTTAAATTACCTACTTTTAAGTCCTTGTACATTATTTCTCAGAAATTTTTACTACTATCTCATTTTTAATTTAAAAAACGCCAAAAAATAGAATTTTTTCATATTTGAGACGCTTTTTCATCTGATGAGTAACATACGCTATTTATGGCTAATTCATACTAATAATGAAATACGTATTGATATAATACAAAAATTTACCTAGGGAATTTTTACAAAAATCGAATTGTACTTGAAGATCATAGTCATGATCAAGATTATATTTTTGCTGTAAATTTTCCGCTCTTTTCAAATCTAAAATTATAAGTTGGGGATTCCTATATTTTAAAAATCGATTTTTGGTTCTGTGTTACTTTAAGGTTATTTTCAAAATCAAGTACAAGCACAAAATTGAATTTCTCGCCTTAAAATACGTCGAATATGGTATTACTCATTTTTTCCTCGCTGATTCTGCGAGATCTCCAGGAGTTTACTTTTGGGACATCATGTGTTATAGTTAATTGTGAATAACTGCCAGTGATACTTAATTTTCCGATCTTGCGATTGAATGATATTAATACGTGGAGATCTTCTTCTTAGAGATTAAAAATGAATATTACCATATTGGATTTGATTTTGAACATCTTACACCTTAAAGTAACAGATAACCAAAAATCGATTTTTCAAATAAGAAAAAGACCTTGACTGTGATATTCAAGTAAAATTCAAATTTTGTCCCAATTTCCTAAGCCAAGTTTTGTATTTTATTATATAGGACTAGCAGTCTTATGACTGCTAGTACCATCGTGGCGTACAATTCAATTTAAATAAATATTTGACAGTATTTCAAAATGCTCTGATCACTTTCAAAAAATCCATGTTATAAAGAGAACAAAAATAAAGCAAGACTCTTGTGAGATTGAAATATAGTCTTGGTCTAGGACCATGGGCGTAGTCGTGCCCATGACTACCACAGTATATTGTTCAAATGTATACATGGTAGGTCATTTTAATCTATAATGACTTATAGCTCGCTTTGTTGATAACCAATCAAAAAATAACATCAAGAAAAGTTGCAGAGTATGATGGGGGGCATTATGTTCTGACATCAGTTTGGCCCTAGTTCTTCGCGCTTCTTTAATAGCTAACTTAGATTATCGGTAAGAGATAGAATAACACTTTAAATTAGAAAATTGATTCTCATAAAAAAACTAATAATTTTTTACAAACATTTTTTCGAAAACCGTTTACTTTCAGAGGAAATGCGACTTAGAAATATATCATTTTTGCATTGAATCGAAACAAAATATGTTTTAGCCAAATGTTAACAACGGCAATAGAGAATATTCGCATGTGTCCATGACTTTGACCATCCATTATTATATTTTTAAGTCGTATTTCCTACGAAAGCTAACGTTTTTCGAAAAAATGTTTTGAACAAAAATTGTTAGTTTTTTTGTAAGGATCAAGTTTCTAATTTAGTGTTCTTGCATCTTTTACCGTTTAAAATCTAAATTGGCTATTAAAGGAACCCGAAGAAACCTACGTCCAACCTGATGTCAAACCATGATGTCTCCCATCAAACTCTAGTTTTTTTGTTTGAGTAATTTCTTTATTGGTTACTACAAAACAAGCTATTAGCCATTATAGATTAAAATGACCCACCTGTATATAACTTGCCAATGATATTAGCTTTAATCTCGACAATAAGTTGGTCAATGTTATTATAATTTTTTTTTAACTAAAATTTATAACTAAATTGCAATGTTATTTTATTCGGCATTTTATCTTAGACATTGGTCAAGAAATGATAATTTTCACTGACTTCCTAAAAGGAGGTGGTTCTCAATTCGACTGTATGTTCTTTTTTATTTTGGTGAGTCATGTTTACTTGGTAGGATAAAAATTTTATCAAAATTAATTGAGGGCTTTTTGCAAAAAACATGTTTTAAGTGTCACAATAAGTGCTGGGTGAATAAGCGGTATGTTTATTGCGTACGATGGTAGACCTAAATGCATTAGAAAAATAAAAAAAATTGTTTGCAAAAAATTGAACACATTACGTTTTCGGTTGTATTTTTACAAAAAGTATTGGTTCTTTTAGGGGCCATCCATAAACTAAGCCCCACAAATTTTACAATTTTTAACTTGGAGTATCTTTATGGAAAGGGCGTATCACCAAATGCTTGTTGTATCACCGTTTTTTCCGTTTTTAATTCCATGCCTGTATTATACTATACAGAATGTCCGATTTACATCTAGGCATATAAATATCATGAGTATGACAGAATACATGTGTTAAGCAATGCATATAACTGAGAGGTATTATATACATGTGTTGTACAAGCTTCGAAATGCGATGAGATAGTTGTAAGACGCTTGAACAGTGGGAGTTGCTTAGTTGAATAGATGAACTACAACACAGAAGGCATATATCTCTTACTTAGTTACATTGCTTAACGCATGTTCTGTGTCATACTCTTGATATTTATATGTCTATTAGATGTAAATCGAACATTCTGTATATAATTTTTAAGATAGAAAGTTGAATAAAAATGTTTAAAATTCACAAAATATAAAAACCCCCGACAAATTTTTCGGGTACAAAACCCTAAATTCGCAATTGAAACATAGCTAAGAATACCCTCCATTAAATTACCTTTCAAACAAAACCAAAAAAATCAAAATTGGTTCATCCGTTTAGGTGCTACGATGCCACAGGCAGACAGACAGACACACAAACATAGCGGTCAAACGGATAAAACCCCTTTTGTTTAGTTCGGGGGTTAAAAATTAAGTCAGATAGAAATATTAGTTATTTTTGACTAGTCGATGTATACTAAAATTTCTATTTATTTATTAGAACCAACTTTTAAAAAGGTTAGGTTTAGGTTGTAGCCTAAATAAAATAAAGAGAATGATAATTTTTAAAATTACTATCAGTATTCAACGTATTTATTTGAACGATTTTTTAACATTAAAAATTGTTACACAAACATTTTCAATGTCTAAGACACAAAATAAAGCACAAATTATTTTGATATGTTGAAAGATTTGCGCCTTTATTCAAATTTTAAGAAGTATCATTCTTAAAATCCATATAATAATTTGATTTTGTTATTGGTCGGTAAATTATACATTTATGTTTATACTGTTTGTTTCAAATTCTAAGAATAATTTGTATGTTTAATTAGTTTTTTCCGTGAACATCTTTATTTCTTTCTAATCAAGTTATTATTAATAATTTATATCATCAAAGATTTATTGGATTTATTAGTGATGTGCCAACTCGGAAAAAAGCAACACTCAATTTAACCCGAGTTAAAATTTACGTAACTCGGGTTAAGTAACTCGAGTTAACTATATGGAAGAGTTAATGTTTTTTTTTTTTTTTTTAGATTTTTTACCAATTTATTCCCTCACCTTCGCATTAATAGTAAAACAAAATTAGAATAGCCAAATAAGAAGCATTTTCTTACTCCTTTTTTAAAGATTCGAATACCAATTTATATTTTCCATCGACAATCAAAGCTAATTGTTTTCTGGTCGGTGGCTAATAATCAGCATTGCTTTCTAGTATTCTTGGAAACCTTAATTTTCCACTCTTTGAAATATCCGTAAATCTTTCACTATCAAATTAATTAAAGCGCCATCACCAGAATTTGGCGTTTTTGGCACAGTAAGCCAGGTTTGGGTGTGCCTTAACCGTTTTTGAGTACTCGTATTACTTTCCTTTGTTGATGATGAAGTCGGACTTGCTTCTTCCTTCGACTGTAACACTTGGATGCTTATTTTTAATGTGGTTTAATAATGTGGTCTTATATATTATGTTTCAAAGAATCTGAACATTGTTTACACGTAACAATTCCACTCACTGTCGATTCAAATACATCCCAAACCAAAGATTTTCTTTTAGGACCCAGCATTTTTCAAAAACAGAATTTAAAACATGAAACACTACAACAATAACCGGAACTTTAAAATTAACCTCAAATCTACATAAATGTGAATCAAATCTACACTTCTTTGTTATGAATGAATATAGTCTCAATTTGAAACTCCCAAATGGTCGGCAAACAGCAAACTTCGCTCCATGTCGGACAATTTTCAAATTCGGGTCGAGTTGGTTCGAGTGAAACCCAACTCGAATTTACTCGAGTCGATCATCGCTAGGATTTAGTGATTTTTTTTACTTTGATTGGAACAATAGTGCAAGAAATAAAGGATTGTCAAACTAACTTTTTTGATAATGAACCGATTTTGATGGTTAATCTCATTTTGTTCATAAATGCATCTAAAAAAGGTGCTTAAATTAGTTTATGACCACTTCCTACTCACTTTTTTGTAAATTCGACTTTTATGCACCGAATTCCCGAAAGTATTAAAAATAATAAATCAGGATGAGAATAAAAATCTGGAGGCTTTCGTTTTGTCGGTCTTGTAACGAACCTGTCTAAAACCCAAATTTGAAGCTTGGAAGTTGCGGCAGTTGTGACAATATAGTACTGCTGATAAATCACCCAGATCTCACATTTTCCGATTCTGTCAAATTTCTGGGACTGACAATTGAATGTTGAAACTCACATGGAACAAACATTTTCAAATAGTAGGAGCAAAATTTAATAAAAACACCTATTTGATTAGACAATTAAGCAGTTTGGTATCATTCGATGTGCTAATTACATCATATGCATATATTGAATTCTTGATCAGGTATGGTATAGTGTTTTGGGGCACATACTGACAAAATGCTAAAAACGCAAAAAAGGATTTTAAAAATCATTACAAGAGACCCCACGAAAACCGTTTAAAAAGAACTTTTATCTGTCAGCACTCGCGTTATGAGCATTTGGCTCACGCAAGATTTAAAATTTAAATAATTCTTATTTCTCAAATTGTACATGTGGTTGACATTTATTCTATCTTCATATAATATTATCTATTTTCGATTTATGAACTTTCCAGATTTTTTCAACCAATCTAGTTTTAAAAATATTTTTTTTTCAAACCCTTCATAAATTGGGGTCTGAATTCTAATTACACGCCTAAATTTGTTACACAAGAATTAACAGCTTCGCATATTTTCGGGCTTGTTCGTGTACTTCCGTATGAATGATTATCATTTTGTCCGCTAGAGACTTTCACGAAAATTAACTGTCATTATTTTCGTGGTTTGAAATATTTGTGATTATAATTAACAATTATTAATTAATGATTCCATAATTCAATTAATATGTTTACAGTATAATGAATATATAACTAATTTCTATTCGTAGATAAGCTAAATATCATGGGGGCATATAATTTATCCACTTCTCGTCAATTTGAAAAAGCAATATGTGGCCAAAATCTTGAATTTACTTGAACTTATTATATACAAGATGAAGAATAATGATCAGATGCAGAAAAGATGAAGTAAGTTATCACAACACAGATACTGAATGTTCTTATTTAGACAATTCTATGTTAATTTAATAAATTTTTCCAAATGTTAAACAGAATAATAATTATTATCTATCGATAATTCGATTTTATGTTACGAGCTTTGATTGAATTGATAGTCATTACAATTTAACTAAATTATGAAATATATTAATTTTTGTGTTTAATAAAATTACTTCCGTTTTGAAATATGGTTTCCTTTTCGTTTTGAAATATTATTTCCCTGCTATAATATGTTTACTCTCAAACATCATTCAATTATCACCTAACAAACTGTTTTTAAATAACTAGGGCATTAAAAAAGATGTTTATATAAAATCATGTATGAATTTATATAAAATTATGAGGTTATGATTTACAAATTTGAAAAATATTTAATGCGCTCAACATTTGACACATACACAGAACGTGCGGCAAATTTCGCATCAGGCGCCTAAAGAACATCGACAGATTGACGCGAGTGCTGACGGGTTAAAAAAGTTTAAAACTTTTACTGTTATTGCTTTATTCGTTATAGAATGTATAATGTTCAAAAATTATTTGAAAGTGAATTCCAAGTACGATCGGACATTGATGACCACAACACCATCTATAAAACTTTCGGACCTTAAAACGAGATTAAACAAAGAGATAGTTTCAATAGCACTATACAAACAGGATGATTTCTTAAACCATCCTGTTTGTTACACATGAATTTTAATTTCATTAAAATATTATCATTGTTATTATTTATCTGTTCATTGTTATCATAATTATCTGATTATTGTTTTTATTTATCTCTTATAAATTATTTGTTATTATTCACTTATTACCATTTATTTTTTGCTCTTTATTAATATTTAATACGATTGGATTTATTGACATATTCAATGTTTTGTAAACAAAACCTACTGAATAAATAAATGTTATTATTATTAGTATTTAATAGCTATCAAATGTCAATTTTTTGAACTAAATAAACTGTTTTATCATTTTACATTATACTCCAGTAGATATAATATATATATACAGGCTATTTGAGACCTCTATTAAGTTAGCGGACCACTTTCGAATGTTCCAACTTTTCCATACTGGGAATTTGCCGTTTTTTATTCGTAAATTATTCGTGAAATTTTTAACTTTTTCGCTCAATTATTTAAAAAAAAATGGCGGTGGTCCGCTAACTTAATATTAAGTTAGCGAACCACTTTTCGAATTTCTCAATTTTTATGTACTGGGAAATTTTTAATTTTTTCGCTCAATTACTTCTTGAAAAAATAGGGATGGTCCGCTAATTTTATATTAAGTTAACCGACCACTTTTCGTATTTCCCAATTTTTTGTACTGGAAATTTGCCGTTTTTTATTCGTAAATTATTCGTGAAATTTTTAATTTTTTCGCTCAATTACTTTTTGAAAAAAGGGGTGGTTCCCTTACTTCATATTAAGTTAGCGGACCACTTTTCGAATTTCCAAATTTTATTTTACTGGGAAATTGCCGGTTTTATTTGTAAATTATTCGTGAATTTTTTAATTTTTCTGCTCAATTACTTTTCAAGAAAACCAGGGAAATTTTTCAAGAAACCGTTATTTTATAATATTTAATTAGCAAACCAACTTCTAAAAATTTTTTAATTATAATTTAAGATTTTCATTTTAATTTATTTAAACGTATATACATAAAACCCCAAATTATTTTAATCAAAAATTGTTTATCATTATTTATATTTCTGAGAAAAAATTGTTCTAAATAAAACATTGTGATTTCACTGAATTTTTTCGCTTTTTAACTTAAAAAAATACTTAACCCGCATCACTTTCCATTTTTTCTTACGAATCTACAATAGACTTTCAGTCTATGTAACTAGGTAACTTCCAGTCTATGTAACTATAATGTCAATGGTTAAAAGACCTACAAAAATGTATTTGTTGAGTCGTGTTTTTAACTGTAGTTTTTTTCTCAGAAATATAAACAATGATAAACAATTTTTGATTAAAATGATTTCTTAAATTATAATTAAAGAATTTTCAGGAGTTGGTTCGCTAATTAACTGTTATAAAGTAAGTGTTTCTTCAAAAACCACTCTGGTTTTCTTGAAAAGTAACTGAGCAAAAAAATTAAAAATTCCACGAATAATTTACGAATAAAAACGGTAAATTACCAATATAAAAGAATTGGGAAATTCTTAAAGTGGTCCACTAACTTAATACAAAGTTAGCGGACCACAACTATTTTTTCAAAAAGTAAGTCGAAAAATGACCCGCTAACTAAATATTAAGTTAGCGGACCAGCCCGATTTAACAAAAAAAAAAAAAAAAATGAAAAATCAAAAACAAAAAAATAAATTAAAAATTTACGAATAAAAAACGGCAAGTACCCAGTATTTAAAAGTTGGAAAGTTCGAAAAGTGGTCTGCTTACTTAATATAGGTCTATTTAAAGGTACTCTAGGATGTCTAGTCTATTCCAAATTTTCCTTTGCTGACTTGAGGGGGATCCAAAAACCATTTTCTGTTTTATAGTTAGTTCATTAAAAAGTCGTAGAAAATTAAATTTGCTAAAATTAGGCATGCCAAACGAATTTCTAGACTCAATAATAACCGAGATACAGCCGATCAAAGTTATTTTTTCATGCTAATAATTTTTTCAACATTAATTTTTTTCATTCAAAATAATTTTGTTTTATGATTCAGAATATTTTTATTTATTTAAAACATTATACATTAAAAAAAACTCGAAAAAGTTTAGAAAATTTGTGGGAAAATGTAAAGTACATTATTCTACTGTATCTATGATATTCAGTAATAAATAGCGAGAAAACTTATTGCTTCACGGACAATGGGTAGATATTCGCATTAAAAAATGGTTCACACCAATGAAAAACAGATTTTGATTTCAAAATTATAGGCACTAATCCAAAGAATTAATACAAATGCATAGTAAAATCAAGATAATTATCCTTTTTCATTATAAATAAGCGGAGATTCACAGAGATAAAAATTAAAGTATAAAAAAAAAAAAAAAATAAACCATAAAAATTAAGTTCCTAATATACTCCCTTTCTTTGAAATCAAGTTTACCATCATGTAATTAATTATATGTAATAATTGATTGATTGAAGATGAAAAAAAAAATCATCCGTTATTGGGATAACATTTTCTATTTTCTCGGATTTCTCCCAAAATTTCCATTGATATTATTTGGAAAAACATTCCAAATGAAATGTCAATCTGCCAGACTACTACCAATTAGAGATGCTGCCAAGTACCACTCATACAGGACGTACTTTCAAGTTCAAGTGTGGATGGTATTTTCCTTCTGAATGGGGATGGAAGCTTGACAAACAAGGCAGGTATTTTGATAATCATCCTCGTAACAACATACAATGCACGTGCATTAATTGAGTGATTCATTTGTTTAGATTACAGGTCTGGTTCCTATCACCACTGCTGCAGAATAAGCTGCAAGTATGCGAGTGGTTGTGGTTGTGGCAGTGTCACTGCAGGCTGCAGCTGTAAAAAGGCTGGTCTGTTGTGTTCTGCAGTGTGTAAGAGCTGCTTGGGCACAGCATACAAAAACTCCCCTCATATCAGTATGATACCAATAAAGCTGATGCAGATAATGAGAGTGAGGGCAATACTGATCTCTCTTTTTCTCCTACAGCAAAATTGCATAAGGAAGACAAGTCCATGGATTCCCACAGCACCTCAGCGCTCACAGATTTTTGTTACATGGTGTGAGACTTTTAATTATTTAATCATATTTATTTATAATTATCTCCTGATTTTTATGTAAATTTTTTCCACCAAATTTTCCAAACTTTTCATTCAGAGTTTTTTTAATGTATAGTTTTTAAAATAATTAAAAATCTTTCACCGGTATTTTTTTTTGTTCAGACACTAATTACAATGATCTTGGTCAGCGGAACCTACCCCACCCCGTGACATAATATTGTGTGTACAAGGCAAAAGTATTTGGTGTGAGTGAAGTTTTCTAAAAATGGAGTTCTTGCATTTAAATGAGAAACCGTCACACTTCAGGGAGGGAGTTGGAGAAGGAAGGGGGTAGGGCTGAGGTCATAGTTGTACTAAACTGTTGATATTAATGTGCGATTAACGTAATTAACATTGAAATGTGGGTGATAAATAGTTAAAGGGCAAAACATTGATTTTTCATTAGCTTCGGAATACTTTCCAGGTAGTTTGCGGTTTCTAAGATTTTAACTTTCTCAATGATTCAAAAGAAGAACATGAACTGTTAGAGATAGAACAAAAGTTTAAATGTAAAAAATGTTCCTTATAAAAAAAATAAACAACGTTTGTTTTAAACAGTTTTCTTAAACGTTACTGTTAACCCATAAGGAGGCATATTAAGTTTTGTGTCCATTTTCTCTTATAACTATAAAAGAAATTAAAAATTTGCAGCTTGCTTCCTTCAACTAGTGGTCTTGTGAAACCATCTCGAAAGACGAAAACAAATTCTAGAAAATACTTCTAATTAAAGAAAAATCAAATAGATGGCCGGCCAAAAGGCCGTAATTTTTTTTGTGATTTTTTTAAACTGTTCTAATTTATATAGAAAATAATGCAAGCACTGATTCAACACTTTTTAAAAAGAGTATTTCAACAATTAATCCATTCAATTATTTGTTTTCATTTGTTTAGTTATTCTTTTTCAGCTTTGAAAATACTCTTTTTTTAGTTTTTGCAAACATTAAATTGTTAATGTTATGAAAATGGCGAGCTTTACAAAACAAATCATGACACTGTTTTGGAGTAAATTATTCAAAAATCCAAGCTACGATAGTTTTACTTGGTTCAAAACTTGAATTTGACAAACTCTTGATCCTTGTTAATAGTACAGTAGCTCCTCCAAAATATTGTAAATAATTTATAAAAGTGAAATTTCACGATGTTCCCATTTTTGTCAATACTTATTCCTTCCCATCCTTGTAAATCTTATAGTGAAATCAAATTCCCGTTTAAATAAAAAAGATAGAGGAAAAATTTTTATTACGTTGCTAAAAAATGTATGAAGAAAAATTTCTTTTTGACCCCGGGACACTCTCATTAGCCCGGCTAAGGCACGGGAAGCCCGTGTCTAGGGCGAAAAAATTTCCGTAAAGGAGAAATAATTCAAGAACAATCCGAATTTTTTCTTTTTGATTGAATTTACTTTTTAAATTGCCGCAATGATAATTTTTTAATAGATCAACAGGTTTTTATTAATATTAGTCTAGATTGATAAATATTATGGATTATTAAAAAAAAAAAAAATGTCGTGTTTTCACAAGGCAAGTTAACGGGTCGATTATACTCACCTAAATTTGAGATCGGCTCTCAATCTATAGCAATATTTGTATTGACCGTGCATATTCTATTGTCATTAATTACAAAAATTATAATATTTGGCAATATTTTATATAAATAAATGGTGATATTAAATAACTTGCTGATTATAATCTCTTGATTCTTTAAATTAAATAGAGCAAGAAGATTAATTACATTAAATACAGACTATAAAATATTTTTTATATTTATATATTTTTTTAAACTGTACTCTATTATAGACCCGGTAAAATCCGTCATTGAGCACGAATAATTTTTTCATTAAAAAATGCTCCTGAACGTAAAAGTGCAGGTTGCCCGGTAGGTTAATGAATAAAATAATTAACCGAATCATTTTCTCTAAACCCTTCAGTTTTCGAGTAAAAAATTCGTAAAATTTGGAAAAGTGCAATTTTTAAGATTTTCATTTCTCAAAAGTGTATGGAAAAAATCAGATTTTTAATATATGTATAATTTTTTTTTGTAGTGTAAAACTTGCTCAACAATATTGAGCAGAGAAAGCGCGCGAAAAACCACTCAGAAATAACGATTTTCTAATCTATACAAGATAGAAAGATGGGATTTTCACTAATATACTCAAAATAGAGTCAGATTAACGGAAAATTTTCACAACACCTCACCATCACTTCCCACGGAAAATTTACCAAAAACCGGGGGGTTGCGTTGTGAAAAACGAAATTTTTCAAACTCTTAATTTGACTTTATTTCAAGTCGATTGATGAAAATCCCATCTTTCTAGCATGTATAGAACAGGAAAACATTATTTTTGGTTTAAAATTGTATACATATTAAATATCTGATTTTTTCATTCTCTTTTTGAAAGATAAAAATTGTAAAAATTGGGTTTTTTCAAATTTGACGAATTTTTTACTCGAAAACTGGAGGGTTTAGGAAAAATGTCTAAGAACATTTTATGTTAATTTTGAAAGCGTGTTCCAAAGCGATTCTATCAATTTTATTTATTGATTTACACTAATAATAAAATTATTTTTTATTATTTGAATTATTTATTATAATATAGTATGTACTACCAAAAACCTAATATAAATTCAATTAATTATTTATTAGTTTAAACATTATCCTATGGGGTTATTCACCGGCAACCTGCACTTTTAAGTTCAGGAGCATTTTTTAAACAGGATTGTGCAAAAACTGTCCGTGGGGAAATTATCTATGCTCAATGATGGATTACTAGGTCAATTACTTTGATTCATGATCAATTTTTCAATCAATTTTTTAAATCTACATTCATTGTTTTTGTTTTCACATTTTTTTGTTTTTAACTTTAACAATAAATTAAAAGTTATTCTAGTCGAATAAGGCAAAAAAATTAACCTTGTCTCAAATTTTGGCGCTGTACGCTGTAACGCAAGAAATTTCCAGACGATTGTCCCTAGATGATAATATATAAAAAAATTTAAATTGATATACCTATACTTTCAGTTTTTGGTTTATAGTGCCTAAATTATTCCCATAACAATCCCATCTGATAAAATTAAGGTGTAAAAATTTCAAAAAATAACATTTGTCTATATGTCTTATGGAGTGCAATGTTGCTTGGTTGCCTTTACCTTCCTTAATATGATCGAATGGGTTTGATATGAAATTAAAATCAATAAATTCACTATTTAAAGCTACTTAGCTACAAACTAATTTTTCAACTAATTATCTATAGTGTGATAGAAAATGGAAATGTGTTGTCCTAATTGGGGCCCTCGCGAAAGCTATTTCGAACAAAATTTTTAAGCAAAAGTTATTGATTTTACTATACAGAACAATGTTTAATAAGTTTCTATAACACATTACCATGTGTTAACATTATTATTTATTCGATCAATTACGATTTACAAGATCCAATTGAAATTGTTGCTCATTCACGATCTCAAGTTTTTAAATTATCGTACCTACTAACTGACGCACAGACAGACGAACAGGTTTACGGACAAACACAAATAGACTAATTATATGTATACACAGGTGTCTTTTTTAACCTGACAACTGCAAAAATATAAGTCAGATACAAACGATTGTTTCAAACAAAAGTTTGGTGATTTGAAATTGTCGATTCATTACAAATGCATGTTTATTTTTAGGTATAGGTAGGTTCTTGATTAATGTGATTAAAGTTTTTTCTAATTAATCATGTTTGTGATCTGAGCAAAAAAATAATAATGAAATTTTTATTGAATTCTGGCGCGAAAACTGTTGTTTTTATACTATGTATATGAAATATACCAAGGTATACTAAGTTTAGTCCCAGGTTTGTAACGCTTAAACATATTGATGCTATGAACAAAATTTTTGTAAAGGTGGTCATAAAATCAGCTCTTTAGTCCATTTCCGGTTGTCTGTCTGTCGTCTGTCCGTCTGTCATCACAATCACTCAAAAACGAAAAGAGACATCAATCTGAAATATAGCGTGCTTAGGACGTAAAAAGTGAGGTCGAATTCGTAAATGAGCAAAATAGGTCAATTGGGTCTTGGGTCTTGGGTCCGTAGAACTCATCTTGTAAACCGTTGGAGACACAACAAAAGTTTAATGTAAAAATGTACCTTATAAAAAACTAAACCATTTTAGTAGTTTTTCGTACACATCATTGTTTACCCATGAGACCGCAAATTATGCGTAAATTGTATAGTATGTATTTATATGGGAATATTAGTTATATATGTGTGACATGTATGTATGTGTAATGTGACAAAGTAATCCACACCGTCTATGCATGGTATTTCAACAAATTACTCAGTCAATTGTTTGTTTTCACTTGTTTAAGAAAATTCCTAGAATCGGAAGAAATGTTTCATAATTAAACACAAAATCATTGATAATTTTTTCAAATTTCTTGCATACATTTTTTGCAAATGTCAAGTCAAACAAACAATTGACAAAGTTAATTGTTGAAATATCATGTATAGACAGTGTTGATTCGATTTTTTTACGTCATGTTAGTAAAGAAAGATAAACAAACAAACACACACATAATATATGTAACGCATAAATTTAAAATATAAACAATAGATATATAGATATATAGATATATACTAACTATATAACAGTTATTGAATTAAATACCATGATACTCGAAATAAAATTGTATATTAAGAAATTCTACTTAAAAATACAATTAAAAAACACAACAAACTTACATTTCGCTAAACATCAATTGTAACGAAATCATCGTCAGTAGCTAAATTTATTCATATAACACATTACAAAAATCGTCACGTTGTACTTAGTTTGACTTTAATAAACCCCTTAAGTTGTTGTTTATTTTGGCTTAAAATTCAAAGTTCATTATAAAAATGTAACTAGATTTTCTTTTTCAAGAAATAATTTAAAACTATTCTCTCTTATAAATTTTTATTCCGTTTTTTAGAAATGGACCCTTCAACATGACAAGTTTTTACCGTAAGAATGAAATGATGAATAATATCTTAAAGGGGGTTTCTGATCTCACTGAATGAAATCTGAAATAAGTTCAGAGACGTTGAAACTCCTTTTAATTAAGCAGTAAAAATTTTTTGGTTTAAAAAAAAAAAAAACAACAACGAATTTAGATCACTCATCCAAATTTGATGATGATTCATGTGAAAATGGTAAATACTAAATGGTGGTGAATAAATGCGAAAATGGTAAGAAAAACATGTTCAGTGAAAGGAAAACATCAACTCCTGATTTACAATGCAATTTACTTAATTAAAAATATTGAATAATAGATAGGGTTAGGTTAGACTGACTGTCCTGGGGTGGGACACACTTAGTTCATAGGAATATTGAATTATAAACATAATACAATTCCATCCCTTCAAACCACAATTAATTTTCTTTAATACTTAGTTTTCTTAAATACTTTATTTATTATTTAATTTAGGGTAGTAGAAAGATGCTTGATCGGATTTACAACGTTTTCAATATCGCACACTTCTTATCCTGTAAAAAAAAAATAAAAATCAACTGTGTTTAAAAATACTGAAAAGAAAAAAACAAGTACTGTAGTCTCCATAACGAGTTTCATAGTGAGCTTTAAGTAGGGGCCTATTGTAGACCGGCTCAAATTTTCCCAATAATGGAGCCCGATTGTTATAATCGCTATGTAAAAAAATAAAGTAAAATAACTACTGGACTTGTTTTAATTATTAAACACCGCCGAGTTTTTCATTTCTTTTTTTTTAATATCACAATTGTGTTGAATCGTATTGAGGTCTGGGCATCTTAGCCACTGCAAGACTGTGTTTTCAATATAAATTCAAAAATCAGATCAATCAAAAAAATTCTTGCGAGAATTCTTAAAAGCGCTATCTAAAGACCAATGAATAAACATAAAAATACATTTATTGGGTTTCTTGCTCCAGGTGTACCCTTTCAATGTTCCCAACATAATTCTAACCTTTATCACAAAATGGTAGGGATTAAAAATTTTACCGGTAGGGACAACAAACAATTTTTAGCTTCTAATAGTAATTACGAGCTTTAGCTTCATTCGACTATTTTTCGGCGATATGCCTGTTTGAAAGTTTGGAAAATTTTAATTTCTTTAAAGTCTATAATTTTTTTGATAATTAATAGTAAATACTAGTAAGTAATATACACAGTAATAAGTTCAGAAATAGTTACACAAATAGAGCTAAATTATACGTTACTCTGAGTGGAATTTGTACTCTAGTACTCTTTGATTGGATATTTATTATACAGTGTGTCGCATTTAAGTTGAAAACACCCTCATATTTTGTGTTATTGAAAATAGTATCGATTTGAAATTTTGCAACAATCATCATCGGATTGGTCACATTTTTTAGGATACTTAACCGAAATATGAACTTAAAACTCAGCCTAATACAAATTGACCAAAAAGGGCAGATTCTTTATATTTTGCAAAGCGTCAAAGATGATTAGACATATCGAAAAAAATTATTAGAAAAAGTAGCATAGAATATGTTTTCATACTCATATACTGATTTTCATGAAAAAATTCTCCTTTTAAATTTTTTCATTATTTTGATCCACACTCATAATTTTTGTATGTTTATTGAAATATTTGAATACATAACAGTATTTGAATATTAAATTATCAATTTGTCCAGTTTTTACATCATAGCGCACTAGTTATAAAATTTAATAATAAATCTTTATAACTATTGTGCTATGGAATGTAAAATCTCGATAAATTGATAACTTGAGTGTCAAGTATTCAAATATTTCAACAAACTTGTAATAATTTTGAGTGAAGACCAGAATATTAAAAAAATTAAAAATGCCAATTTTATCATGAAAATCGGTATATGGGTATACAAAAATATTCTAAGCAATTTTTTGAAATAGTTTTTTTCGATATATCTCACCATCTCTGACGCTAGGCAAATAATAGTAATTTGCCCAATTTGTATTCAGCAGGGTTTTAAGTTCTGATTTCGGTTTAGTATCTTAAAAAATGTGACACGTCACTATGTATGACGGCAAAATTTCAAATCGATATTCCTATAAATAACGAAAATATGAGAGTGCCGTCATCTTAAATGCGACACACTGTATACATATTAGAGGATTATTTTAAACTCATTTAGGAGTAAATAATCATAATTAATAAATTAATTAAAATAATAAAATATGATTTTTATGCATATTATTACATTAGTTTTGCAAATATAAAAGGTGCGGCCTGTTTTTAGGTTCATTAGTAAGTGTTATACTTTTAACAAAACTGAATATTAATAAACCGGCTACAGTGACGTAGCTAGTTGGCTAAGACCTATTTAAAATTAGTATTTGAATCATACTATAAGTACTTTTTTCAGTAAATAATTTAGAAATTTACCACGTAATCGACTATACTTAAACTCTGAAATTACAAGAAATATACATCAAGGTATACTAATTTTAGTCCCAAGTTTGTTACCCTTAAAAATATTGATTATACGAACAAAATTCCGGTAAAGATGTTCATAAAATATTTTATTTAGTCCATTTCCATTCGTCCCCTCATCTGGCTTTTCCTGAACACGATAACTCAAGAACGAAAAGAGAAAAGCAGAGAGCAAAAGAGTTTGAGTTCGTGGGTGAGCAACATAGGAAGTTGAACCGTAGCACCTATCTTGTAAAACGATAGAACAAAAGTTTAAATTAAAAAAATGTTCCTAATTGATAGGGCGCTTGGCATGAATCCAAGAAGTCCGGATTCGTGTCCTGGTTCAAATGTATTTGTTTCAATTCTCTTTAATTAAAAAAAAACTTTTGTTCGGAATATTGTTTCGTAAACATCACTGTTTACCCGTCTACCAAGATTTCGATGTCCGTTTTCTTCAAAACTATAAAAGATAGGGAGTTTTACATTTGTAGCTAGCTTCAATTGATGGCCAATTGGTTGGTTTCATTTATTATGAGAATTGTGTAATCCGTTTTATTACATAATTTCAAACAGCTGTATCTCTGCGAAAAATCATAAAATTTGGAACCGCAATAGCTCGTTCTGAAACTTGTACTTTCTAGTTTTGAAATCTAATGGCTCAAAAATTTTTGTCACCTCTTGCTGCTCTGCACGGAAGGTTGAAACACCGAAATAGGTTATACTTAATTTTATATAAAGTTTAGAAGCGTAAATTTGAATATTTAAAAAATTATTTTATCACTAGAAAGTCGGTTTATTTGAAATGAGTTCTGAATATTTCCCTTACAAGCTTTTTAGACCTAGATATTCGCTTCCCAAGCAAAACTGACAGTTCTAGATTTAAAATCTTTTATTAATAATAATCGCACTGAATTTCATACCAAAATTTTCTCTCACCCCTTTGCCGCTTTCTATTGGAGGTCGAACTGCCGAGGAATGTAAAAGCGTACAAGAATTTTTCAAATTAGTTTTCAACAAAATAGACGAGTGATAAAAGTTTTTACAAAACAATATAGCAGGGTTTAAAGGAAGGTAATTTAAGTTTAAAATACAGGATTTTAAATTGAGTAGTGTCAATTTTGCTTCGAAAGTGAATATCTTTGCCTAAAATACTCGTACGGGAATTTTTATTCCCGTTAGTAATTTGATTGTGTATAATTAAATAACGAGTTTTTTGTCTGATAAAATAGTACGCAAATACTAAAATAATTAATAAAAGAAAAAAGACGATTTCGAAATAGCCATTTTAAAACTTCAGAGCCTTATACATGCCAAACGAAGTATTTCTGTAAGCTTAGTATCAGTTGTACTAAAGAGAGTTTACCGAAAGTTGTACTAGAATTTAAGATAGTACAAGCGCCAAGGCAATTTTAGACTTAGGGTTGAAATTATTTCTACCTAATCTTCAATTTTGATGATGAACTTTGTTATATATATTATTCTTCATGAATGTAGACGAAAAATAAGAGTAAAATTTTTCGATATCTGCCTTGGTTTTCGAAATATCGAAAGGAAAATAATTAAACAAAAGTTTCAATTTTCAATATTTTGAAAATTACTCCAAATATCGAAAAATTTCATTCTTACTTTTCGCCTTATATTCTCAAGTTATAACATAATTCCCTATTAAAATTGAAAAAATATATTTTTTTAAATTTGTATCACCACTACCGTGCTCATACATCCTTCATTAGTAGGACACAGCGGGTTTTTTTTAATTTCAATAATCAGAAGAAAAGACGTTATTATGAGAATTGTTTGCAGAAAATAAAAAACTTTTTTTATATGTGAAATAGTTTCACCGTATAACAAACCTTCCAAGTCCCAAGTCATAGAATTGAGTTTCTTGAAAAAACCGTCACGCTCAAAGTTGTAAACAAGATAAACAACAGATGATGTAAAGTTTCATGAACATTTAAATTGCAAAGAATACATGTGGCAGCCAAATCTGTAACATAGCTGATTTTTCTGAAAACAACACGCAAAATTTGTTTGTTCGAGGTACGGAGTTGTGCAAATACTCCAATAAAAGACAGAGGACAGTTAAAAGTTAAGTAGTTCTGATATCCATCTGTGGCTGTAAGATCCTGAAATAACGGGTTATATGTTGACAAGGCCACCCTTTCATTGTCTTGTTTCGGGTAGTACCTTTGAAATTTCTCAAGAGTGGCTCTTATTTTTGCTTGCGAAATGAAATAGCTATTTAGAATGTCTACTGAGTCAATTAATTCGAGTAGGTTATTTAATTGAGAGACCCAATTTAACTTGATCGGGACAGTTTCGGAAGTATTGGTTAACTTTAGAA
The DNA here is from genome assembly GCF_905475395.1 of Chrysoperla carnea. Lineage (NCBI taxonomy): Eukaryota > Metazoa > Arthropoda > Insecta > Neuroptera > Chrysopidae > Chrysoperla > Chrysoperla carnea. Next base: position 9,552,110 of record NC_058342.1, read on the forward strand.
GCCTTTTGTAGCATAACTTTGGATATCGCTCGTCGTCCATGCGCAAATTTTTTTTACCAAAAAAGACCTGATTTAATTGCTTTAAGGGACAAAGGTGAAATGCCTGTTTCAAGATGCACTGCATGGTTTGGCGTATTCCTTGGCAGCTGGAGAAGTTGCTTAAAAAACCCCACTTGGACGGATTCAATTAAGGATAGATACCGAAGACTCCATATTGGGGCACAATAGAGTAGAGTATTTAATACGCATGAATGGTAAAGCTGTATTCGAGAGTCCCAAGAAATACACTTGGAGTTGGTCAAAGTAGTCATTACTGAAGAGATAGCTGCTTTTCCTCTTTGCACTGAAGTCTCTGGCGCCTGATGGAACAGGGAAGAATTTGTGAAGGATATTCCCAAGAAATTGAATGTGTTAACAACTTCGAAGGAGAGTTTTTCAAATTCAAATTATTGTGATTGATAACCAAGCTGTTATTTTTAGCATAAGAGGAAAGCAATGAAATTTTCTTGACCATATCCGAATAACTATCACCCTATAACTATCAGAATTACGAGATCATCAGCGTACAGAAGCATTAAAATATCGTTGAGACCATCGACATTTAGTCCATATACTCCATTGCAACGAAAAAAGTCTTCGATGTCATTAATGAATACCGAGAAAAGCCACGGGCTCAACGATTCACCTTGCAGTACGCCTTCTTTTACGGGAAACTCCTTACTGAACTCACCATCTTCTTTAACATGGAAATGCGCATTTTCATTCAGATTCTTTAATATTCTTATAATCTTCCCACTGATTCCAAATGAAAAAAGTTTATCAAACAGTTTAGAGTGGTTCAGAGAATCAAAGGCCCTTTTGAAGCCAATGAATAAAGCGTAAACTCGTCTACCTGGAATTCGAAGCTATAGTTGAATTACGCAAACCTGATTGTGCTTCGATAAAAAAATTATTTAAATCTGACCAGGCGTTTAATTTTCGGAGAAGTATGTTGGTGAAAAGCTTGGCAGAATTATTGCAGAGAGCAATGCCACGATAATTTCCATGGTTATTTACGTCACCTTTTTTATGTAACATCTGGATAATGATTTTGCACCAGCGCTTTGGAATTCTAATTTAAGTATTTTATTGAAAAGAGTATTCAGGTACAACAACCAATTGTCAGGGAGATTTTTTAAAAGCTCATATAAAAACCCATCAATACCAGGAGCTTTAAAATTGTTGCTATCGTTCATGGATGAAGTCAATTCATCGAACGAAATATTAACATCAAGAAATGGATGTTTGACATCAATATAGCATTTGTCGAAGGAATCACGTTTCTACTATATATGACAATAAAAATTTTCCCAAGACTAGATTGGTAGAGAAAATTTTTTTGGACGACGACGAAGAGAATTAATTGCATCCCAGAACGTTTTGCTATCCTTAACGTTAGATATTTTATCTACAATTAGCTGATGATAGGTTTTTTCTTTATTTTTAATTAAATTGTTATACTGTCTTTTCACAGTGACTGATTTGGTTCAATTTTAAGCTTTTTGCACTGTTTAAGAGTGTTTTTAAAATTGCACTTAGCCAATTTGCACTACTTGTCAAACCAAGGATTGCGATGATAGATGCGTTCTTGGGAGAATGAGGCGTGCGTGCGACACATTTCAAATTGATGGCTTACTTCCCAGATCGCTTTTACCAATTTTTCGTACGTGAAATCGCAATCGGAAACAGTCCAGTTTGTGGTAATTCGGGGGCTCAACATCATGGTGTGACAATAGCTACCCGCTTTGTTTGAATTCCAATTGATATATGAAGGGAGAGTAGGACATTTTTTCTTAATAATTATGTCTGCTTAAAGCTGTACGGTAAGTTTTAGTTCAATAGGGAAGTGGTCGGATGAAGAAACAGTATTAGTGACGTAAAAATCATAAAATGTAAACCATTGAAATTACACCATAACAAGTCGCCATTGAGCCGGTCGAGCATTAGCAGTCCTACCATTTATAATAATAAAGTTGTGTTTTTCGAAGAAACTTACAATTTTTCAACTTTTACAATTGCAAATCGGGTCTAAAGTAGTGTGGCTAGGTAATAACTATGTACCGAAACAGATTTCAGGACAGACATAATTAAGCGTACCCACTCTCAAATTGAAATCACCACCAACAAAAACGGGATCACCAAGATGATCTATTATTATATTTGAACGAGACATTTCAAACAGTTCCAAAACATAATGCATATCCACATCAGGATTAAAGTATATAACACAAATTATAAACTTACAAGATACTAAATGTAATTTTTACTATAATCCACCATATTGGTTTCTCTAACACAATAAATTTGAAGGATTTATTAATCAAAATTAAAAGACCACCACTTGTGCGACCCTTGGATTTTGATAGCACATGAAAAAGTACAATTATAATAGTTACTAAGAGAAGAAGGCAGGGTGAAATTATTTTGATGAATCCAACACACCACACATCAACATTTTTATTACTTACACAGATATCTATCACATTGACAAATCCTTTCGCGTTCCAAAATCCCATTAGTAGCGGACGTTTTATACTGATGATTTCCTTTCTTTGGGGCGAACGTTTTTTAAGGGTTGCGATGAAGGAAGTTTTGTAATAGCTTGTGCGTCGAAAGTGTTCGATCCAATTTGAATGTTTTGAGACAATGAAGCAGGCACCAAAACATTTCTTTGTGTTTTCTTTGTTTGTACTGTTGCTTGATGGCGTGTCGTGTTTTTATTTCGCTTCTTATTTTCATGGCCAGTAGAATTGGAACTAGATGAATCACTATCCCGAGAATTAATTAATTTTAATTAATAAAGTTAATTATTAAAAAATATACAAGTTATCATTAGTTAAAATCAGTGCAATCAACATTCTAGTCAAACAAGTTGCCTAACGTCGATAGTTAATTTTCAACAAATAGAATAATTAATCAATATTCGTAAGTCAACTTCGTAACTAGATAATAATATACTAGCAGCCGGTATATTTTTGTGTTAAAATATAAGGGAAATTTTCTAGATTAAGAATTTTAAATTGCGAAACTCTCGTTTGTTATCTCGAATATTAAAAATAGTGAGGAAAACAAGTGGCATTTAAGGAAAAATTAATATTGTGCAAAATATAGTCTGCCTAAGTTCATGTGAGCAATCGAATTAAAACATACACTTAAGGACGTTCATGCGTCAACCTGTTTTGCTATGTGCGTTCATAGGGAAACAGTATGTAAATTTTAAAGAATTTTAAATTAATAGAAAATAGAAAATTTTTTTGAAATTCTATTAAAAGTTTAAATAATTATTAACTGGTAAAAGTATGGTTATCGATATAATTTTTGAAAAATTTCGATTTATATTTTTCATTTAGCCCCATGTTAAAACTTACTTTTAGTCATTTTTTAAACTTTATAAAAAGTTAATTCGATAACAGGTTATTTTTCCTGTCTTAAATCATAGAAAATCATTTAAATTATCGCATTATCATATGGTTTTTTATTTCTCTACTAATATTGTTGACGCATGAACGTCCTTAAGTTGATCAAACTGTTGTTATTAATTGGTGATAAAATATTTAGTGTGTTTGATTAGACTGACAATTATTGAATCCAGAATTACAGAGGCCTGTGGCCCAGTAGGCAGAGTGCTGATGCTGTTACATCTACTATAACTATAGCTTCCGGTTCAAACCTTACGTGAGTGATATCTTAGTTTTTTTTTTTTTTTTTTATTTTTTTTTTTTTATTCTCAATATTTGTTATTCTCAAGAGCGTACAGTTACTGAACAAAAGTTAATGTAAAAATGGATAAAATACAGGAAACCTTAGAACAGATATTAAAACGTTTGGATTCATCTGAAAGTAGCATTAAAACAGAGTTGCGAGATTTAAAAGAATAGATTTCAGAAATTGCTAATAAAATCGAAACTCTAGAATAAAAAAGGATGCAAAGGATGCAAAGATACTACAACTACAAAATGTGATGAATAAGATAAACGTTCTTATACATGGATTACAGGAGAATATGGAAGAAGATCTAGTGAAAAAGGTAGTAATCTTCTTTAATCAACGGCTCGAAATAGATTTAAAAAATCAAGTTATAGAAGAGGTATACCGCATTGGAAGACAACCGACCTATCGAGATGTGTCTCATGAGTATAAACATTAAAACATCTATAAGGCGAGCTAAACTTAAAGGAACTAAAATTTATTTAAATGATGATCTACCACCCGAGTTACGTGCAATGGAAAAAGAGAGAAGATTAGAAAGGAAAAATGATAAAGGCTATAATGTAATAAACGACTTACCAGAGATTCATCAGATGAACATGATGACTTGGAAGGAAAGATACAACAAGAGCAAAAGAAATTAAAAGAAAATCTGCCAGGGTCTGTGATTGAGGAAACTGGATACAGCAAAGGAGTGGCAAAAAACTAACTTATATCGGACAATCCTCAAAAAATAAGCAACTAAAGTAGTTTTTTGGAATGTAGGAGGGTGGGAACGAAAATTTAAGAATATTAGCATTTTGAGTTATTTAGAAAAATTTGACATGTTTGGTTTATGTGAAACTTGGTGTCTCAGTCAAAAGAATTACAGTGTTAATGGGTATGAATGTGTGAGTAAATGCAAAAACCGAGCTACCGATAGAGGAAGATTTCCAGGAGGAATTAGTTTATACTATAAATATAGTCTTAGAAATAATATAACTAAGATATCAAATGAACTAGATGATGTCCTATGGGTTTTGGTACAATTAGAAAGAAAGGAATTTATATTTGGAGTTGTTTACCATCATCCAGAAGGATCTAATTATACAGATCCAAACTTTTTCAATAAATTAGAGGAGGAGGCTTTAAAGTTGATGGGAAAATTTCCAAATGCAGAAACAGTTATAGGAGGAGATTTTAACGCGAGGGTTGGTAATAGACAAGAGTATGATAGAGACGTGTGGGACTATTACAATGAAATGCAATGTCAAATTAATGAGGTAAACGAGAGATCATGTAAAGACAATGTGATTAATAATTACGGTAAAATGTTGCTAAAATTTTGCGAAAATGTTCAATTATTTATGTTAAATGGAAGAGTAAAAAGTGATAGGACTAGAGAATGGACATATATCAGCAAGAATGGATCAAGCGTCGTAGATTACGTGTTGGTTTCTGATTCTGTCATAAGTTCTGGGTGTGACATGACAATTGGCGAAGAAACCGAATCAGATCATTTTCCCTTAGAACTTAGTGAAGAAAATAATAATTCATTGGGTATGGAAACTAGGCAAGGATTGACTAAATATAGGTGGTCTGAGGGGGGGAAAAACAACTCATTAACAGAATGAAATCGAAGGAATCAGAATTATATCAGATAGGAGTTAGTCACTTTTTGGAAAATGGGAATTTAGATACGGCAGTGCAATTGTTGAATAATTGGTTCGGATACTAGGCTAGTGGAAGGGAAGTTGTGAGAAAAGAGCGAATGAATGTTAAAAATGCTACGTGGTTTGACAAGGAAGGCAAGGCATGTAAGTGGTCACTCAAGAAACACCTAAGCCGAATGAGAAGACATAGGGACGAAAGTAGTATGCAAGATTTTTTAATTGCAAAAAAGCGTACACAACGTTAATCAAAAAAAAGAAAATGGAACTGGCGAATGATTATGTGAATAATATAAGGAAAGTGCTAGTAGAAAAAAACAGTAAAGCTTTGTGGTCACTAATTGCAAAAAAGGGTGATTAGAAGGTAAATATCATAGAAGGAGTAGAGTGGGTCAAACATTATAAGGACATGAACGAAAACTGTAGCATGAATGTTAATGAAATGGAAGGAGCACAAAGACACTGAGCTATTGGATGTGAATATTGATGTGGAAGAGATGTTGATTGGCGTTTTGAATATGAAAAATGGAAAATCTGCAGGTATAGATGGAGTCTTGAATGAACATATAAAATGTATGATTGGAAATATGAATTTTGTTAATATATAGATTTACACCGGAATGCTTGCGAATAGAATAGAAGAGTGTGTACATCAGGAAAACATAAAGCAAGTTTCAAGCGGGTTTCAGAAGAGGGTACGAAGTTGCAGAGAATATACTGGTTCTACATACACTAATGCAACAGACAATCCACTTATAAGATGCAAACTATATTGTCGTTTCATAAGTTTATGCAAGGCATTTGATACGGTAGACAGGAACAAACTCTGGTCTAAATTACATGACCTGAAAAGGTCAAGTAACATGATAGATATCCTCAAATCTATATATGCTGAATCTAGTTGTTGCATAAAGGTGGGTTCTACGCTAGTTACGGAAACCTTTAAAACGTACAGAGCTCTAAGGCAAGGATGTCAAATGTCTGCAATACTATTCGTACTATACATCAACGACTTACCGGAACATCTTGACACTGTAGACACGATAAGTCCTTGTATAGGCAGAGAAGAAATTAAAGTCCTGATGTATGCTGATGATGTTGTTGTGTTATCTAGAACAGTAGGGGGAATGAAAAGAGCATTGAATTGTGTGAATGATTACTGTGATTTGTAGAAATTAAGTTTTAATGTAACGAAAACTAAAGTGTTGGTAACATCGAAATGCAATAGAATAAGCAAGAAGGAAGAATGGTGTATAAACGGGCAGCAAGTGCCAACTGTTAAAGTTTATAAATATTTGGGTGTAAATATGTTTCGTGTAATGGTGAGTGTAAATTTCGTCAAGAAAAGATGATTTTGTCAGCAAAGAATTCATGGGCGTGTACATGAAAGCGATTATATGCACATGAGAATTTTCCGTTAGATGTAGTCATGTAGATGATTAAATCTATGATTTATGACGCAACTTTAATCGAACTTGGTGAAATGCCTATTGACGTATATATTATACAGCAATGCATAATGTACTATGTTCGATTAAAGGGAGCAGAAGGAAAACATTTGCAAAAGGAATGTATGAAAGTTATTATTGACGAGAAATTGAATGAGTGGGTACGAATGTACGATATTGATATGTCATTGATAAATAATGAAATCGTCACATATAACACGAAAAAAAATCACATTAAAGCATGCCTCCTAAACTCATTTCGAAAATAAATTCTGGAGGCTGTTAAGTTAAAGCCCTCTCTGGAATTTTTCAACTGTATTGGGCATTTTGAATACGGAGTACTTTATTTAACAGTTGCTGGTGGAGAGGTGAGGAGAGTATTTGCCAATTTTCGACTTGGAAGGTATGTTTGGGAGAATAAAATCAGAGTGAATGGTGAAAGAGTGTGTGTGCTGTGTCATGACATCGAATCGGGGCATCATTTGTTAATGGATTGCCAGGGCACAGATGAGAATATGAGGATGAACATTCTTGATTCTGGGTGGAAGAATCCGGATCAAATACTAAATGTAAGGAAACAGGAGGATGTGATAATGGTAGGACGATATATCAATGACATATTAAAAAGAAGAAAAGGCCGACTGGTATAAGTGTTTGATATTTTTTTCTATTTCTATTATTACGAATTTTTTTTTTCTCTCTTTTTTCTTTAACTTTCTTGTTATTTTTTTATATTATGTTTGTTTAGAGTGCTATTTCTTTATATTTTTTTAATTTGTACAATGCTTTTTTGTTTTTTTATTTATTTTTTTCCAAGAGTTAATTTTTGTGTTTTTTTTTCTGTTCAGTTTGTTATTGTTACACACTATAATGTAATTTGATTAGCTCTACGAGCATGTCAATAAAGATTCTCATATAGGTATGTATAAATTATATTTTAGATTTCGAAAGTATAAAAAAAAAAAACTTTATTTAATTTAACAACAATACAATGTTAAAACTTATTTTAATTTAGATTCAATAACAATTATGCAACTTATAATTCTATCGCTAGTTCGCTACAATCAAGCGTGCAAGAAGCCGAACTTGTGTAATGAAAAAGACAATCTTTATCAATTTAACGATGGCTTATATACTAAATTTTGGTATGTTTTTAGAAAATATCGTATAGATTGGAATGCAGTTTTTAATAGGGATGTTTTTAGAAAGCTGTTTATAAATGATGTGTATACGCCATTGCATATTTGTTTATAACGTCCTTGACATATTTTATATAAGTATACTAATTAATAATATAGGTGAACTAGGATATATAACTCCTTACTCCTTAAGATGGAGCTTTAAACAGAAAAGTTATTGGGGCTTTTTTGTGTAAGCTCCACAGGCTCTTGGGGTGCTGAAGGCGTATATTTTATCTTTTCGATAATTCTAGCACGATTCTTTCTATTTTCATAATATTTAATATAACTAAAAATAAATGTTGAAATAAGAAAAATAATTAAGATAATAATATTTGTAGAAATATGAGTATAATGTTGATATTTGATGAGTTCCAGTTCATTTGTGTTTTCTAGAGTTTTTAAGTTTAATACATCCAGTGTATAATCGTTGGATAATTGCGTTATTTCCATGTTGTTGTAGATTATTTGTTCCAGTTTATAAGTAGAAATACTTGATGAGATGGTTCCATAAATTATACCATTAATAATAACCATACATTTGTTGTAATGGATATACAGTTTTCCAGTAAATTTGGTGATGTTTTTTCCGCAGGTTGTATTAATATTTATAGGTTTATTAACGTAAGCAATTATGTGGTTACCTTCGATTTATTCTATGAAACTTGTTTCGACAGTGTGATGTAACGTGCATTGCGCTGGTTCGTTTTGTAGGATTTTTACTTCGCAAGTATTAATTGAGTTATTTTGTAATTGTAATTGTTTACCCATATAGAGTTGTTCTATCTGCTTGCAAGGTTTGGTTACGAATGAATATTGTTTTTGATTAAGGAGCAGGTAGTTGGATTTTGGGATAATTATTGTACTTTGATTTGTGGGTAGAGGTCTTAGTCTGTAGGTTGTGTATGATTTATTGGTCATTTGTGGGATTTGTACAGCAAAAATTAGGTTAGTGTTGTTGAAATACGCTTTTAATTCTAGGATTTCATAAATTTGTTCGTCATTATAATTTTGAATGATTTGTGGGAGTTTGTTTTTAACAAGTGATTATTCATTTTTATTTAAAATGTGTTTTGATAACAAGCCAAGTTGTGCCAATTGCACTGATTGTATAATGTTATTTACATGGTCGGTAAGTGTAGTGATTTGGGTTTGTAAAACAAAGTAAACTTGAGTGGCAAGTAGTCGATGCTCGATATTACTGAAGTTTTTTATGGATTTTGATATAATTTGTAATCGCGCTTGTTCTGTGTTTATGAATTTAGTGATGTTCGAGAAACGTTGGATCATTTGAGAGTTTAGTTAATGTTGATTGTTAATTGAGACTTGAGTCAAAAGGGAATTGTCTTGTAAATTGCGTATCTGTTTGTTTATTTCTAACGCGTAGTCATTGTCCATATTTCCAGTAATTTTCTTAATTACACTACCTAATCCGTCTATTAATCCACGGGTATGTCGGTGATTTATTTTAAGTGAGTAAACTTTATCTAATAGATTTTGAGCAGATTGTTGAAGATCAGGGTTATAAAAACATGTAGTCTTTGCTTCTAATTTGTTTAACGCATTCTTAATTTCTAAAGTTGTAATTTCTAAATTATTTAAGTCTACTATATGGATAAGATTATTGTAGTGGGTGGTTACCAGGGTTTTTCCTAAGTTTAGTGCTAGTAGTCCCTGTGTATGCGTCAAGTCATGAAATTCTATTTGTTTTCTGGTCGCCATTGCGAACCTGCAAAGAAGATTTTCTCGTTTTAATTTTCGATTTATGATACTTCCTATTCTTATTGGTTGTAAAGGCTAACTTTTTATCCTTTTGTACTTTAACTTTGTCAAAGGTTGGTAGTAACTTAGAATTTCTTTGGTTAACTTTTACGTAGGTTGTTTGTCCTTCTACTAGTGTAGGTGGGTTATTTTGTTTTATTAAATCTTGAATTAGTTTTGATTCATTTAGGTGATGGGAATTGTAATCGTTAAGGGCATTATTAGTCTTAGGTTCAATTAACGAGTTTTCTCTTATACCATTGATTACTTCGAAAGGAGTTAATTTAGTAGCAGAATGAATTGAATTGTTATAGGTCAGGACGGCTAATGTGACCATTTCGTCTAGAGATAAGTTTTCTTTCTTAACTCGTAGTACTTTTAATGTTTCTACAATTGAAGAGTGAAATCTTTCAATTGGTGCGTTTCCTTGTGATGTTCTAGCACAAGTAGAATAGTTCGTAATTTGGTAGATGTGCAAGAATTCTTTAAAATTAATGTTTTCGAATTCTAATCCAGGGTCATGAAATATTTTAGATGGTATTCCGTGTCTAGCTAGGTATTGTCTAAGTCCTTTTAATACTTCTATACCATTTTTAGATGGCAAGGGTATTAGTTCATGAAATTTAGAAAATTTATCTATGATAGATAAGTAGATAGATTTTTCAACAAAGAAAAGATCTATATGTAGTATTTCGAAGGGCCTTGTTGCTTGTTCGGTTTGATTTTCTTTAAGTTTTAGGGGATATCTTTCATATTTTGCTTGAGCACAAACTTCACACGAATTTATGTATGTCGTAATTTTTTGTTTCATATTATCGAAATAATATCGTCTCTTTAAGTGTTGTAATGTCTCACCGATACCTCTGTGTATAGATATATCGTGATAGTCTTTTATGAGTTGGGATTGTTCGTCGATATTTTCAATGTCTTCAAGTATTTTAGTGCAACTTATTATGTTATAATTTTAAAGGTATTCTTTATGAATGTTTGTTATCGTAGAAAAAGTTTCGTTGTCTGTGTAGACAGCGTTTATTTTATTGGGCGAAAAGTATTGTTTGATAATATTCGCGACTGATTCGTTTTTAATTTTCGTTCGATTCGTGGGGATTTTCAAATACTTGTTGTTTTCTAGTATTTTAAAAAAATGAAAGATTAGAATGTTTGTTACTGATTGTTGAATTCATTTAAGGCTCTTTCTGCTATAGGTATGCCTTTATAGAGATTTTCGTCGGCTGAAAGTTGAGTAGATATTTCAACATCAACAGAGTGAGTTTCGTTGTTATTTAGTTGTATGCTAGATAATGCATCTGCATTGGTATTTTGTTTACCAGGTTTGTAATCGATAGAAAAATCATACTCGGAGAGTTTGATCATCCATCTAGTTAATTTCGAGTTAGGTTCTTTGAGGGAATGAACCCATTTTAAAGGTTTGTGATCTGTTAAAATTCTAAATTTTCTTCCATACAAGTAGGGTCTGAAAGTTTTACATGCCCATACAATGGCTAGTAATTCTTTCTCTATCGTGGAGTAATTACATTCAGATTTGTTAAGTGTACGTGAAGCGTAACTAACGGGTTTATCTGAGCCAGATGTTCCTTGGGATAGGACAGCGCCAATAGCATAGTTACTAGCATCTGTTGTTAAGATAAATGGCTTTTCAAAATCAGGGTATTGTAATATAGGATCATTACTTAAGAGTGTTTTGCAGTATTCGAAACATTCCCTGTATTTCGTATCATTTATATTAATGACTGTGCCTTTCTTTAAACATTCTGTCATAGGTTTGGTTATTTTGGCAAAATTATTAATAAAGCGCCTATAGTAACCGATTAATCCTAAGAATGATTTGATTTCTGTCACGGTTTTCGGTATTGGGAATCTCTTTACAGCATCTAGTTTCTTAGGGTTAGGTTTCATACCTTCTATAGTGACTATGTGTCCTAAGAATTCGATTTCTTTATGGAGAAATTCACATTTGTCAAGCTGTACTTTAAAATTTGATTTTCTGAGTTTATCGAATACTTTGCGTAACATGTCAATATGTTCGGTTAGTGAAGATGAGTAAATTATGATATCATCCATATAGACTAATACTTCTTTACCTATGTACTCACGTAACATATTGTCCATTACTCTTAGAGAGGTAGCAGGGGCGTTCTTTAAACCAAAGGTTATTCGAGTAAATTCATAATGACCATTGTCTACTGAAAATGCAGTTTTCGGGATATCTTTCGGATTCATTTCGATCTGATGAAAGCCACTGGCAAAATCTAAAGAAGTGAAGTATTGACTTTTTCCTAATTTGTCTAAAACGTCTGTTATGTTTGGTAGGGGATATTTATCGTCAACAGTTTTTTCGTTAAGTTTTCTGTAGTTTATGACCATACGCCATTTTTGTTTACTGGACGCGTCGGCCTTTTTACTTACTATCCAGATGGGTTAACTCCAGGGTGAATTAGAAGGTCTTATTATATTCTTTTCTAACATCTCGTTTATTTGCCGAGTCACTTCATCTTTGTGTATATAAGGGTATCTGTATGACCGTGTATACATTGGTATATCGTCTGATGTATGTATTGAGTGTTTACCATCTGAGGTGAAAGTCATGTCTTGATCTGGTTTATGAAATATGTCTCTATAGTTAGAACAGAGCTTAAGGGTATTATTTCTTTCTTCGTTGTTTAAGTGAGATGTACGTAAATTATCTACAGCAAATTGGTAATTGTATGCGTTCCTGTTTTCAGTGTTGTTAAGTTCTACTTGTCTAATTTTATTAACGCGTTCTACAAGGATTGGCTGTGAGATTATTATTTTTTGTTTCTTTTGTGAGTCGTTAGTCACAAGTGCTTTAGCAATGAAGTTATTTGCTTCGTATACGCCAGATAAGATTTTTATGTTATCGTCAATTTCAACATGGGGGATAAGCACGTCGCCATTCTTTATATTGGTTTTTATGGAAATAAACTTTTGTTCGTTTCCGTTAATAGCATGAATTTGGGGTCTATCAAGGGGTTTTAAATGCAACTTGTTTATGATTCCGTTTAGATTTATAGTGTTTGAATCATAATCAATATTTGCTTTGAGTTTTTTCAAAGTTTCATTACCGATTATTCCGTCAAAGAAATGATGGAATTTAAATATAAGGAAAAATATGGGATTGTCATTATTTAAATTTGCTAAACAATCGACTCTGACTTTCTGCGTTATTTTGTGTTCTTTCAATGCAGTTTTTACGATAGTATTTGTTGGAATGGTTGTTGGGAAATAAATAAGATGTTTTGGATCGAGAAAATTGTTGTCAGCTCCAGTATCGATATAGAATAGTAACTTATCGATCTTAATATACGGGAGGGTACCGTTGGTTTTATGGTAATTTAGTTTTAACAGTCCGGAGCATCGGATGTCGAGGCTAAGTTCGTAAATTTTGCATTTAAACATTCGTTCGTATCGTATTGATCGTACGGGGGGTCATAATATTCATCCTCTTAATGGTAGTCAATTGGATCGTCTTGGTAATCGTCAGTTTCGGTATTATGTAATACTTTTCTTGTATTACCCGAACTAACATCCATTGGGGTTGGTCTATATGATTGTTGTTGTTGTGTTCTATAAGTATTGTTTAAGGGTTGGTTTGATTGTTGTGGTCGGTATTGCTGTTGTGCAAAGACAGGAGGTCTTTGATGGGGGGCTTGACTTTTATAAAAGGGGTTTTGGTTGTTGTACATTGGAGAATTTGACTGGTGTGGTGGCTTGAAGTTACTATTGTACGTGTTATTTTGAGGATTTAGTGGTGGTCTAAAGGTATTGAAATTATTTGGGGATCTATGCATGTAAGACGGGGTGTAGTTAGTTTTTTGTTGTGGTATCATGGGTTTTGAGTTATGAATAGGTCTCCTAGAGTTATCAGAATTATAACTAGGTTGCCTATTACTAATCCTAAACCGATCTAAATTTGATTGTTGCTTACTCAATTCGTTCAAGCATATATCGTATGCGTTTTTTATCGAAGTTGGATTGTTAGCCCTAACTATGTATCCTAGTTTGGGATCTAATCCTGCAATAAATGATTTTAGCACAATCATTACATTCAGGTCCGTTTGTCCAAGGATATAGCCTGCTGATTTTGATTGGTCGATCGAATTTAGTAATGCCGTCTGTAAATCAGATACTTCTGCAAAATATTGTTCCAAAGGCTTATTACCTTGTGAAATAGTATTGAGCCGATGAAGAATTGTTTCTACAGTGCGTCTATCAGAAAATTGCGTTATTAAGTGTGTTTCAATAGTTGTCCAGTCAGCTGGGTCTCCTATGGAAGTTAACACGTCATTTGCTTTACCGATTATTTTGTTCCGTACTAAATCAGTGATAACTTCTTCGTTCGTAGCATCGGTTGCTGCATTTACAATTCTGTTTGCATTACGCAAAAATCGATTTAGGGTTTCAGAGGAACCGTCAAAGGTTGAAATGTTTTTCAACAAGTCCATTACAGTCACTGTAGAAGCCATTTCGTTACTAATATTTTTTTTTAAATTTACGTTATCGTTCAATTCAATTGATTCAACTTGTTTTATTATTTGGTTTAACACTGGTAAATAAGTATTTAAATTATTACTTTTTAAATCCACAGAGTCGGCGTCTGAGTCTGTGTTTGAGTCCGAATCGTCTGAGGAAATCGATTTTCGTATTTCAACAGGGGAAGATTTGGGTTTTCGTGTTTTGGGGAATTTGGGCATTAAGGGTGTTATAAACAATAATCAAAAGTAATATTACTCACAGTTGGATTACGAACAACATCCACATTATGTTTTAACAATTTAAGTGTTGATTGTTGGACCAGAGTTAACTCCACTTGCTTCAATATCCACTTGAAGTGTTCAACAATTAACCACAATCCTGCTTACTTTCCAAAACACAATTTTCGATTGAAAATATAATAAAATTTATTTGTTTAGTAGATTCAATCCATTAAGCATTAAAATGCACTCGTAAATTTCACTAAGTCGATTTTTGTACTTTTTGTTGTGATTTTTCGATGGACGCTGATAGTGCTGTAATAACGACACTATCCTACCGGCTGCGCCAATTATATTTTAGATTTCGAATGTATAAAAAAAATACTTTATTTAATTTAACAACAATACAATGTTAAAACTTATTTTAATTTAGATTCAATAACAATTATACAACTTATAATTCTATCGCTAGTTCGCTACAATCAAGCGTGCAAGAAGCCGAACTTGTGTAATAAAAAAGACAATCGTTATCAATTTAACGATGGCTTATATACTAAATTTTGGTATGTTTTTAGAAAGTATCGTATAGATTAGAATGCAGTTTTTAATAGGGATGTTTTTAGAAAGCTGTTTATAAATGATGTGTATAAAATCTAATTAATAATATAGGTGAACTAGGATATATAACTTATATATATATATATATATATATATTTATATATATATATATATATATATATATATATATATATTTAATTATGTAAATATATATATATATATAGTGATATTAGATACAAGTGTATATATATATATATATATATATATATATATATATATATATACACTTGTATCTAATATCACTTCTTTTTTTTTATATATATATATGTAAATTTGGTGGAGTTTTTCGCATTCGATTCAGGAATACAATTATTAAATTTTTTAACTCCTTGTTTTTTCTAGGCTGGTACTGGAAAACCAGAACCTGGTACAAGAAATAGTCAATGACTGTTCTAAATTTGCTTAAAAATATGCCCTAATGGATCTGAGAATCAGTAATTATAATAATAATAATAATAATAAGACCACAGAAGCGAACGTAGTGGAAACTCCGATCCCTCCTGCTGAGCCACCAAACACTCGTTTGTAAGAGCTAAAAGAACAGTTTCAAAATGCCCTGTTAAAAACCGATAATGACCTCTCTAAACGCAAAAGCCCCAAGTATCGCAAGACGTTTGCCAAAGCACAAGACCTTGCTTTGATCAATCAGATCGTGGACGAACATCTGACAAACACAAAAGTAGCCTACTCGACATCGATAGCTCTGTCTATGCTGCAATGTGTGCTCTTTCTACTGCCCCCAACTCTACTGAGACAGATGAGGAGAAAACACGCAAGACCGCCCTTCGACAGACGGTATCAAGTATCGCGTGTATGTTAGAATACCAGAAAGCTGGTAAACCCTTCACCACAAAGGTGCAAGCCTTCGAGCGTGAACTCCACACACTCAACAAGGGCACCAACACCACACACTCAACAAGGGTATCCTGTTCATTATCAAGCAGCAAAACATCGAAAAGATACGTGCACTAGCTCTCACTCGGAAACACCTAGTTAAGCGTGAGAAGTGTATTCGAGAGAGCAAGATTTTTGAATCGAATCCTTCCCGTTTATTTGAAACCCCCTTCTCTCGTAGAGACACCACTTCCAATAGAGCAAATCGATGGCTACTGGCATGATTTTTATGAAAAGTCGACTAGTGTAGATAAAAATATAAGACCAATCAAACTGTTCGAAAGTTTCTGCAACGCGCGCTTAGCAGAACAAGCGGTTCTAACATCTGTTATATATGAAGTATCTCTTGCTTTCAAAGGCAAGAAGAACCATTCGGCGCCTGGCATGGATGCTGTGTCCAACTTCTGGTGGAAACGTTTAACTTCCTCACACGCACATCTTACTAGGCACTTTACTTCATATATCCTTGGATACGGGGCCTTCCAAACTATTCGCGGAAAGACGAACAGTTTTGATTCCCTTTTGAAAGAAGACCTTTCAGTTCCGAGCAATTATCGCCCGATTACATGTCTCAATACCGTGTACAAAGCGTTTACCTCCATTCTCAATGAACGCATACTCACAACCATAGAACCGGTTTGGCAGATGATATACGAGCAACGCGGCTCCAAACGAGGTATATCAGACGCCCGTCAGTATCAACGCGACCTGAGTATGGCCTGGGTGGATTATAGGAAAGCATTTAACACTACCTCTCACCAACTCATATTAGTGCTGCTCAAATGCATGAAAATTCACCCCGATATCATCAAATGCAAAAAATTAATAGATTCAAAAATCGTGTGCATGATTAAATGTAAACAACAAGAATAAGTAATAATAATAAATAAGTGGATAAACAAATTAAAAAATTCATTGAGTTGAAAAAATTGCATTCGCGTCTAGAACTCGAATAGCCTAATTGGTAGGGCGCTTAACATGAATTCAATAAGTCCGGGTTCGAGTTCTGGTTCGAGTGTATTTTTTCAATTCTCTTTAATAAAAATTACTAGACAAGATATTTGTCAATATTTAGTTTACGTTGTATGTGTCATATTAAAAACATCAAATATAATCGAATAGACCATGATGTAAATAAATATCGTGTGTATGGTTAAAAGTAAACAAAAACAATAAGTAATAAGCTATTTATGTTTCGGAAAGATAAATCGGCCTCGAATCAAATTAGTTCCATATTATTTGTGTACAGAATGTTTTTAATGGCAATGCTCAATTATATTTATTAGCCGTTGTATAGACGTCATTGGGAAGGACAATTTGTAAACATCTCTAGGGTATGACTCCTGTGCTCAATATTTTATTAAACCAGTTCAGATACAGAATCTAATTTTTTAAAAGATTTTTTAGAAACCTGTAAGTTATGCAATCGGTTACAGGGGCTTAATTATTTCTCACCTTATTGATGCTTACATACAGTTCATCAAGTGAAATATCACTGTCCAAGTAGGGGTGTCTTTTTTGACATAAATCAGAGTAAAAATTCTCCCAATCATAAATTGAAATACACTGAATATCAGTACGTTCTGCTTGAAGGTCACATCTAAAAAATTTTCTGTAAATTTAATACATTAAATTGCATACAAAATGAATCCTCGGTGGTTTTCCAGATCGCTTATTACGAATATGGTATCTAAAATATTTCCCGGTCGACCTAGACAACAAGATCTTTTAGTTGTAATGAATCCAAAATCGATACTAGGTTGCCTTGGAAATTGGCGATTACGAATATGATGCCCAAAATATTTTCTGATGGCCTAGAAATCTGGATGTATTGGTTGTGTAGCTCATAATTAAATGCATGACTAAAAGCGATATTTGGAGGTTATTGAGGCTTCTGATAGAGAATATGGTGTCTGAAATATTCTCCAATAAATAAGCCACCCAGGACATCCTTATTTCAGAGCTCTATGTGGGTGACTCTCCTCTAAATTAGCTTTTATATGCATTCAAAATCAATAATTCGGAGATTTTTGTGGAACCTGAAAACGATGCATGAAGTAATTCCTGATGGACCTGGTCTCTTCATTTATCTCTACGATTTTTCTGATTTGGTCTTACAATTACCGTGGTAGTGTAGGTCATCTTTGTGACTTAAAAAGCACTCAAAACCATGAGCAAAGGATTTTCGAAGTCACCGAATGTTCCGATTTTAAAGTACATATGTATATGAATTTTCACCAAATATTCCTTAAATTGATCACCAGGTTCTTATGGTAAAATTTTAGGAATCTCACTAGTGGCAACAATCCTAAAAACATCCAAGTAATGATTTCGAATTAGCATTTTTAACATACCTAATATTGAATCAGAAAATTCATGGAGATAAGCTCCAAAAGCAGGACGTCCGAATACTCAGGTTGTTTAGCGTTAATTCGTGTCAGCAACTTCGAAATTTCCCCTGTGCCAATTTTTACTCTATTTTGAAGTAAATTTAAAGAAAAGTCACAAAAATTTACATAAAAATTATGAAGAAACAATCAAGGCATCCTCATCGAAGTCTTTCGAGGAATTTTTTGATTATCCTATTCGTGTACGATAACTTCAAAAACAGCCTAATTAATGACTTTCGATGATTTGGAAAAAAGTTACTTAGATGAAATCTTCAATCAGGACTTACTGATCTCCAGGTCCATTGGAGAATACTTGAAGCACCATATTTGTAATCAGCAACCTTATCTAAAAACGCCCTAGTAACAATTTTAAACATTTAAGAAAAATTCTTGGAGGATTTTTGATACCAAATGTCCTGTTCTCACAGTACTGCAAAAAGAGTGGTAAAAGTTGTATAATTGTCTTCCACAATCGAATGCAAAAAATTCCCTCTCGATTTGTGTTATTCTTTAAATTAGAAAGACAATATATATCATATATCATCTATAGCTCATTTCAAAACCTATTTCTCAACCCTAAGTACAAAATCAGTGCCTTATAATACAAGTGTGTACAAAAACTTGTCGGTTGTGGAGGTGCACTTTCGTGATCTGTTGAGATGTACGCTGGTTTAGGACGGTCAATACTGACTGTTTTTTCTGTACCATTGATGTTTATTCGAAATACCTTATCGGTTCTGTTAAAAAACGGGTAAGATCCGTCGTATGGTGGTTGAAGTATCTGTTTGGAACTGTCGCTAGATCTTTGTACACGAAAGTCTTTGCATTGTTGTGTCGTGAACCATTGGTCGGACTTAATGTGCTCATATGCTCTTTTAATTCTTCCACGAATTGAGATGTTGTATTTTCGCTGTTAATTCGTGGTACTAAAAATTCTGCGGGTAATCGTATTGGTTTTCCATACAGCATTTCCGCAGGAAGAGTGTTGGCAAAACACGTGTCCATGAAGTACCTGTGTGGCACATGATAGCGGCTTTCAGCTGTCTATGAAATCGTTCCACCATGCCATTGGCCGAAGGATGATACGATTTGTTCCCAATAATTGGTTCCATTCTTATACATGTACGATT
Source organism: Chrysoperla carnea (assembly GCF_905475395.1). Classification (NCBI taxonomy): domain Eukaryota; kingdom Metazoa; phylum Arthropoda; class Insecta; order Neuroptera; family Chrysopidae; genus Chrysoperla; species Chrysoperla carnea. The sequence continues at coordinate 9,571,658 of NC_058342.1, forward strand.
CGAATTGTCTTCCCTGATCAGATGCAATGCGTTGTGGCATGCCAAAGCGAGCTATCCAATTCTCGTATAAAGCGCGGGCCACTATAGGTGCTTCTTGTTTAACCATTGGTATGGCTTCGGGCCACCTTGAGAAACGATTCACTATCGTAAGACAATAAAAATAGCCTTCCGATGGTAACATGATTAAAATATGTATGTGCATGTGATCAAATGTCGATGATGGTAAAGCGAATGTGCCGATCGGTGACATGTCCTGTCTGCAGATTTTTGATTTTTGGCATTGAATGCAATTGCGAGCCCATTCGCGACAATCGGTATTCATTGATGGCCAAACGTAGCGATATGTCACTTTCTTCGTGGTAGAGCTTATTCCGGGATAAGCAAGTTGATGTATCGAGTCGAATGCTTGTTTTCTGAATGATTTTGTTAAAAATGGTCTAGCATTTGCTGTCGAAACGTCGCAATAAACTGAGTCATCCGTGCCATCGATGAGAATCAATTTAAGTCGGAGTGACGATGAGTTGTTCATATATTTTCGAAGTTCCGTATCGTTTCGCTGTGACTCTGTGAGTTCTTTATAGTCAATTGGATGTGAAAATGTATCTGTCACGATGTTGTTTTGACCTGATATATGTCGAATGTCTGTCGTAAATTACCCAATGAAATTGAGGTGTCGCATTTGTCGTATATATTGTAAATATTCGCACTTCTGTTGAAAATGCTTGATGGCAAGATAGATGGCAAATAATTCGCGATCATAAGCAGAGTGGTTGCGTTTTTTCGCACAGGGTAACGGTCTTGTTGAGTTCTAGCGTTGAGCGCACAGTAATCACTACCGGGTCTCAACTCACTGGATTGTTATCGTACCATGTGTAGCGGCGATGGTCATTGACTCTCCCACGGTCTGCATATACCCATTTGTTGCATAAATTCGAATTCTTTTCGCGCGGCGCGTAATTTATCCGGAGCAAGTCAGCGTGGTTTGTTGAATATGGGGGTCCCAGTGTCACGACAATGCGTTGACTAACGAACTTCTGGACTTTTCAATAAAGAGGGTGGTCGTTTTATTTCTTAATAATTTTGTAGCAGTTGGAGATAAGGCGTTGATCCACATACTGTTTTGATATTGGCTCTTTGCTGGCGTCGATATTTTTCTTGCGACGAGTTCGGTAGTCGTGTCGATTAGACAGACGTAGGTTTATCATGCCGACGATTAATCCGTAATGTGCGAGAAAATCTGCTCCAATGATTGACTTTGTCACGTCGGCAACTACAAAGTTGGCGTCGTAAACCAACGTTTAGTGCAAGCATTAATGTGTCGTATAAAATAACTGCGCCGTTGGCAGCTGATAATTCAAACGATGTTTTAGTTCGTCGTTCACGTAGTTTGAAGCAAGGATAGACGCAAATGTCAGCTCCAGCATCAACGCGGAACTGCGTTGGCAAAATCTTTTCGCTGATATACCAGCGGCGCGATGATGATGTGGGAGCGTCGTTAACCGCTAATAGTGACGGCCTGGATCGTTTTCCGAATGTTGTTGAGTGAATGAACACGGTGATCTGTATTTCAAGGCTTTTTCCGCAAGTTTGTAATGGTAAAAACAGTACCCATTAGCTTGAGCAGAATTGTCATTATCGAGGACTTGGTGATCGGTAATATGGTGGTTATAAAAACGAGTGCGTGACCGTGATCTACCGCGATGTTGTTCTGATTATTTTTTAACGCTGGTATTTCCAGCAGCTTAAGTTTTTTCCAATAAGTCCAGCCGATTGGTTGATGTGCTGGTCGTTGCAGACGCGACGCGGCGGCGGTGTCGTGGATTTCGGTTCCACCAATTGTTAGTGCTATTGCTAGTGTGGGCCGCGAGCATACCCTGAATCTGACGAGGCAATCTTCCAATCCATGAAGTAGTCAAAACATCGTCTGGAAAATTCAAGCCGGCGAGATTTCGTAGATGTCGCAAGAATTGAGAAGGACTTGGTTGCTTATGTTATTTCTTCGACTTTTAAAGCACCTGTTACACGTAAAGATTTGCTAATCAGATAATTTGTTTTAAAACTTAGCACATAAGCATTATGCGTGTTAACATAATCCAACTGGAAAATTTGTTTATAAATTGAGGCTCGTTTGTTGATAGAGCAGAATCTATCATGCTTTGTTTGCTTCCGGTCATGTCGTTAAATCAGTTTCGATTTTATTTTGTTTTGGTCATTCTAATTTCTTTTAGCAACCACTCAGGACCTGCCCACCACAAATGAGCATCAAGCGGGTTATTTGCATAAACCCCTCTAGAAATGAAGTTTGCAGGATTTTCTTTCGACGGTATGTAGTACCAATCGATTTCTTTGGTTAATGAAGAATTTTTGAAGTTCGATTTGTTACGAATGCTTTAAGTTTTTTTAAGTTAGAGATTGTTGTATTTATCCATGACAACACTATTTTTGAATCTGTCCATAAAAAATATTAGTTTAATTTTATGTTAAGTGATACCGGAAGTATTTTCAATAATTTAGCCAATAAATGTGCTGCACATACTTCTACATAAGAGATATGTATAAAATGTTCCTAATTTATCTTTTGACCTAAAATAAATTGCCGCTCCAAATACCTTTTCCGATGCGTCGGAAAAGCCATGTAATTCTATTGTAATAGGATTAGAATATATACAATGTCTATCAATTTATAAATCGTTTAACGAATTTAATTGGTTTTGAAATTTATCCCACTGGGTATGAATAGTAGCAGGGAATGATCCCATGACAATTTTAACTGCCACAGTTGTTGCATTAATATTTTTGCTTTATTATTGTTGGACCCAAGAGCCCTAATGGGTCAAAGATTTGATATATTGACGCGAGTATATACCGTTTTGTGGCACTTCACGATTTCATATATTTTTTGTTGCATATTTTAATGAATCTGATTGCGCTTTACTACGCTCATCTGAATCAAAATTTACATGTTTATTCCTTCATTTTCTTGTTTTATATTATTCAAAATCATTTTTTTGTTTTATATTATTCCGAACAATTTGATCCTAGGGACGCCTATGCTGATATACTTTTACCAATAATCTTATGAACTTTAGAATTAATACCATCCATTAATACAAACTCCTCAAGATTTATCTTTCATATCGTATATTATTTTTTTCAATTCCAAATTTATTTGTTGGTGTAAGGAAAATACTACTAGGGCTAAGTTTTACGTTTTTCTCTATTTCAATATTTTGTTTGCCAAATTTGTTAGCTAAGTTTTCCCCAACATCACTAAAGAAGATACAAAATTATTCGCAATTGCCTTTTTATCTGTAATGATATCCTCATTATGCACTATATAATCCAAATGAGAGGAAACACTAACTCTTTTACCAAGTTTACAGTTTACATATCTCCATAACTTTTTGCTATCTTTACAGATGTCAATGACTAAGTAAACTATTCTCGAGATCGAAACATAAAAATCTTTTTGAATACTTTGTGATTCTTTAGGGAAATTTTTTGCGAAAGTTAGAAATGGTGACGACGTAGTGCCATACGTGACCGTATTTAATTCATATCGCTTCTCGGCTCAATGAGCTAAGATCAAACATTCAAATTTCTGTTATTTTGTATCTTTTTAAGATTATTTAAATAAAAAAGCTTTAATCTGTTCTTATCAGCTTAATTTTTATTAGTTTAAAAAGTGTACCAAATGGATTAAAGCAACGGGAATTACAAAGTGCCAAAAACATCGAGGACGAAGCAGTGAGGAGTGAAAACAACGATCATAGTAAGTGGGAATAACTGAGTGAGAACAACCAACACCTTAGTTCTCAAAGGCCGCCACTTCTTGTGTGCAAGGGGTGTATACTCTCCTTGAGAGGGTTTACACTCCTAACATACAATAATGTTGAACGCGCCATCACAGGAAAAAGTGGGGTCACGTCACTAGTAATAGTTTTCTGACCTCTCATCTAATCAAAAAAAAAAAAAAAAAAAAAATCTACCACACCGAATTCGAAAAAATAATTAATTTCACGGGCCAGGGCAGTGCTCTACCAACATGTCCTCGGCTGACGACGAGGTAGCGGAGCTGCAGGAACGGTTAACATTACCATCAAGTTTCCGTTCCCTGTGGAATTCCGCTGCGAGAAGTGTTGGGTCCATCTGGACACACAAGGTAGTCGGGGTGGTTTTAACACTCGTTTATCAACTTACAAAAGCCACTCCGACTATAAAAAACATATTCAACATCAACACGGGATACCGATCTTCACATTCGAATGCGCCGAATGTGGATACCGGTCTGAGTCTCTAAAAATTCTTAAAAAACACCATATTTGTCACCAACCGGGTGCGGCTTCAGCTCCACCTAATAAGACCGCACCCCGGAAAAAAACGCCACGGACTCAACCGGCCAGCAGCCAACCACTACCACCTACGTTGGCTGCCACTACCGATGAGAGCTCACCGGTATCCAAAAATCAATTATCACCGCCAAGGCGCGTAACACGCGCTAGATCGGTATCCCAATCAGGAGCCACGATAGCTACAAACCACCACCTAGCTCCAGGACCATCAACTTCCACAGGACGACTCAACACTTCCAACACGAATTTTGAAACCATCCGCCGCAACATCATAAAAATAGTAGAAAGCGACGAAGATGAACCACCACCAGTCATGCCACACAGCCCCAGCCCCCTAAAACCGATAATGGCACAGAGGCTGTTCGTGGTACTGCAACTGAAAGGTTGTGTCGCGATGCACCGGCGGAAAACCAAACCGATTACGACCCACCGACATCAGATAGGTTGGCTGGCATGGACTCTAGTCCACCAGGATCACTACCCCAACCTGTAGTTGCGCCTACTCAAATTCAACCGGACCTTGTCATCAACGATCCCAGTACTGCTTCGGTGGTTGCTGGAACCGATGATGACGAGATTGCAACATCAACTCAACTCACTGACAATCAAGTTCGGTGGCTTGCACTAATTAATTATTTGAAGAGGCTGTAGCTACAATTACCGCAGACTTTGCGAGAGGCAGTCCAGGCCATGTGGCCGAACGACCACGACCACCACATCATGCGCAGCAATTCCAAAATAGACCTCGGCCTACTAGGAATCGCCTTCGTCGCGCGCAATACAACCCTGCGGACGCGGCGAAGATCCAGAAAATGTACCGCATTAATAAAAAAAAAGCCATGAACAGCATACTGAGTGAACCAGGTAGCTCACCATTCTGTCAGGTCGACACGGAAACGATCCATGAACATTTCCGTGGAATATTTGCTTATAAGGACCAGGAACGATCACCAACCCCTGAGGAAATCCGGCAAATATTCGGGCCTGATCAAAATGATGGCGGAGATGGACACGAACGCTTCACGTTCCTACTGGACTCCATCTCAAAAGAATCAGTATGTGCGCGATTAGCCAAAACTTCTAACACAGCACCGGGTAAAAATGGTATAAGGTATTTGTGCCTTAAACGATCCGACCCCGGTTGCATCGTACTTTCTGCGATCTTCGACCGTTGTTTCCGTGAGGGAAAAACACCACTGGCCTGGTCTGACTTCCGCACTGTTCTACTATACAAGAAGGGTTACCGTGATGAGTTGTCGAACTGGAGGCCTCTTACTTTGGGCGGGACAATCGCTAAATTATATGCCGGCGTATTAGCCGACCGCATCATCTGTTGCGCGAAGCTCTCCAACAATATCTCTCCAATGCAGAAAGGATTTCTGGAGTATGAGGGATGCTATGAGCATAACTTCATAGTCCAAAGTGTATTGGATGATGTGCGTCGAGATCGCAGACAGATCGCATTGGCGTGGCTTGACCTAGCCAATGCTTTCGGCTCTGTTCCACACGATCATATTCGGCGGGTATTGGAAGAGATGCGGCTGCTCAGCAAGATGAAGAGTGTGATAGCTGAGCTTTACTCAAACTCAACAACCACCATCCGCAATAAAGACGGAGAAACCCGCCCAATTCCTATTCGTGCGGGCGTAAAGCAAGGCAGTCCTATTATTTTTAATTTAGCGATTGAGCCACTCATAAGGGTGGCCTCTAGATTGGCGACTGAGCATGGCTACAAACTTCATGATTACCACTTTTTAATACTTGCATACGCTGACATAGTTCTGCTCGGTAAAGATGCTGCATCCCTAAGAATTCTTTTGGATGCTGTAGGATCAACCGCTGAATGGATGGGCTTAAAGTTTCAACCACCGAAATGTGCCTCACTACATGTAGACTGTAGACGACGTCGGGAAGTCTATCCCACAAAGTTTACTATTCAAGGAGGAGGGCTGACGTTCCTAAAAGAGGGAGAAGAATACCAACACCTAGGTGTACCCACGGGCTTCCGTGTTGCTCAGACCCCCTTTTATGCATTCGGACCATCAAAGTGGACGTTCAAAAGGTACAAGAATCTCTTCTCGCCCCCTGGCAAAAACTGGAAGCCACAAATATGTTCATCCTTTCTCGACTAGACTCTATACTGCGAGGCGGCAATGTCGCCAAAGGACCACTGACGGACGCAGACAAAACCATCGAAAGGCTATCCAAGAAATGGACGAACCTACCACAACGTGGCTCTCCTAAGCTTCTAAATATACCATCATACCAGGGTGGCACAAATCTTTTACCGTTGGCCGATTCCGCAGATGTAAGCACTGTGGTACACGCATTAAGACTGCTGACCTGCAAAGACACCATTGTCAAGGAAACGGCGAGGTCGTGTCTGAAGCGAGCGGCGAGGCAACGTATCCGTGGCGATCCAACAGAGGATTTGATAGCCGAATATCTGTCTGGCTCACTAGAGGGTCAAATGGCACGTGACCGCGGAGACATTTCTAGCCTGTGTCCACAGACTAGAAGTGGACACAGGCTAGAAATGTCAGCATGTCGCCGTCTTAACAGCAAAATCGGATTGGGTTTCCATTGGTGCGCCGAGAAACGTGATCTGTCTGTCACCATCAAACGACCTGGGCAAACACCTGAGCGTATCATTGTCCCAGAGACAGCGCGATCCATGATAGTCCGTATGCTTCGCTCAGCGCTTCGGGCATACTCCCTTTCTAAATTACTAGGGAAACCAGATCAGGGAAAGGCGTACTCATGTATTAATCTAAGGGAAGCGAGCAATCACTTCCTGCTGAATGGGCGGTACAGTCGATTCTGCGATTATCGCTTTATCCACCGAGCTCGACGTCGTTCCATTAAATGGAACACGGCGATTCGGGAACGGGGATAAACGATGCCGACGTTTGGCTATGTCAATGAGACATTGCCACACGTACTGAATCATTGTACCATCCATGCAGTGGCGTGGCAACGGCGGCATAACGCCGTTCAAAACCGTCTTGCTGGCGGATCACGTCTACCCCCGGGTGCTGTCTTAAATATCAATAGACAAGTACCCGGTGTACGGAGTACTCTTCGTCCTGACCTGGTGGTAGCAAGGAAGTAAAGATCATCGACATTTGCATTCCTTTTGAGGGTGCTCCTGATGCTCTAGAGGTTGCTCGGCAGCAAATGCTCGAAAAATATAACCAACTTGCTGCTGAGTTAACCACGAAAGGCTACAGAGTCTCATTGGATGCATTTGTGGTTGGTTCGCTCGGGGCCTGGCTAGCTAATAACTTTAGGATTGCGAAGTCTTTGGGAATAGCATCCAAATATACGTAGACCTCGGCTCGGTTGATGGTGTCGGACACGATCCGCTGGTCGCGCGACATCTACATCGAACACCTAACCAGACAGAGGCAGTACCATGACCAGCCACCCTGACCAAGTACAAAGGTACTGGATGGCGCGAGCATCTGAGCCATCCCCTCCCCCCCACCATACATCCGAGCCTCTCAAAAAACTAAAAAAACATCATTCAACGCATCAACCTGGTGCGGCCACTGCTCCTCCCAAAAAAGCCGCATCCCGGAAAAGGCCTACACCAGCCAACAGTAAGCCACCACCACCTCGGCTTGCTACACACGTTATTGAGAGCTCACCAGACCCACCAACTTCTCCACCTAGACGCGTTACACGCACAAGATCGGCGTCCCAAACAGGAGCCTCTAATTTTAAAACCACCGCTCCCAATTCGGCATCATCTGGACTTCAACCCAGCACATCCACCGGACAAGACCATCAAATAAGAAGGATCCGACATCGCATAATTGATAGCAGCGACAGCGATGAGACAACACAACAACTGTCACTTCAAGTGCCACTCAACAGCCCCCGCCCCGATAATGGCACAGGGGCTGCTTTTGGTACTATCTCTGAAAGGTTGTGTCGCGAAGTACCAGTGTATCCTCACACTATTTAAGACCCACCGCGTTCAGATAACTTGGTTGGCATTGACTCTTATCCACTAGGATTACAACCCCAACCGGACGAACTAGATCGCCCGCTGAGCTGAACGATCTCACCAGCATTCTAATGAGAAGGAAATTCTACCGGTTGCTACAGTCACCCAAAACCAACCAGACCTTGTTTCCATTGATCCCAGCGCTACCCCGGTAGTTGCTGGAACCAATGTTGACGAGTAACCAACATCAATTCCACCCGCCAACTTGGCCGACAGTCAACTGACCAAAAACCAAGTTCGGTGGCTCGCACTATTAAATAACGCCGCCAGCTGGGAGGAATTTGAGGCGGCAGTAGTAACCATCACAGCAGACCTTGCGAGAGGCACTCCAGGCCATGTGGCCGAAAGACCGCCACCAAATATGCAGCGTTTTCAAAATACGCCTCGGCCTATGAGGAACTGCTCCCGCCGTTCACAATATAACCCTGCGGACGCGGCGAAGATTCAGAAACTATACAAAATCAATAAAAAAAAAGCCATGACCAGCGTACTGACATACTGAGTGATCCAGGTAGCTCACCATTTTGTCAGGTCAACACGCAAACAGTCCATGAACATTTCCGTGGAATATTTGCTCATAGGGATCAGGAAATAACACCAATCCCTGAACAAATCCGGCAAATATTCAGACCTGACCAAAATGATGGCGGTGATGGAGACGAACGCTTCACGTTCCTACTGGACTCAAAAGAATCAGTATGTGCGCGATTGGCTAAAACCTCTAACACCGCTCCGGGGAAGGACGGTATAAGATACTCGTGCCTTAAACGTTCCAACCCCGGCTGCGTTGTACTTTCTACAATTTTCAACCCTTGCTTCCGTGAGGAGAAAACACCACTGGGTTGGAATGACTCCCGCACCGAACTACTGTATAAGAAAGGTAACCGTGTTGAGCTGTCGAATTGGAGGCCTCTTACTTTGGGGGGCACGATCGCCAAGTTGTATGCCGGCGTTATCGCCGACCGTGTCACCTGTTGGGCGAAGCTCTCGAACAATATCTCACCAATGCAGAAAGGATTTCTGGAGTATGAAGGCTGTTATGAACACAACTTCATAGTCCAAAGTGCATTGGATGACGCGCGCCGAGATGGCAGACAGATCGCATTGACATGGCTTGACCTAGCCAATGCTTTAATGCTTTCGGTTCTGTACCTCAAGACCATATTCGGCGGGTATTGGAAGAGATGCGGCACCCAACTAGATACGCAGTGTGATAGCCGAGCTTTACGCTAATACCACCACCACAATTCGCACTAAGGACGGAGAAACCCGTCCAATCCACATTCGTGCGGGCGTAAAGCAAGGTTGTCCACTCAGCCCAATTATTTTCAACTTGGCTATCGAGCCGCTCATAAGGGTGGCGTCTGGTTTGGCAGCTCAGCATGGCTACAAGCTCCATAATAACACCTTCTCTATTCTCGCATATACTGATGACATCGTTCTTCTCGGAAAAAATGCTGAATCCTTGAAAATGCTCTTGGATGCAACTGCTGAGTGGATGGGTCTAAAGTTCCAACCTTCGAAATGCGCCTCACTGCACGTTGGTTGCAGGCGCAAACGAGAAGTCTTTCCTACGGAATTTACCATCCAAGGAGGAGGACTAACGGTTTTCAAAGACGGGGAAGAGTATCAACATCTCGGTGTACCAACGGGCTTCCGTGTGGCCCAAACCCCCCTTGATGCCATTCGGGCCATCAATGAGGACGTTCAGAAGGTACACGATTCTGTTCTCGCACTCGGCAAAAATTGGAAGCCACAAATATGTTCATCCTTTCTCGGCAAGACTTTATTCTGCGAGGCGGCAATGTCGCCAAAGGGCCTTTGACTGACGCAGACAAGACAATCAAAAGGCTAGCAAGAAATGGATGAACATACCTCAACGTGGCTCTCCGGAAGTTCTTTGTATTCCATCTTACCAGGGTGGCGCAATTCTTTTACCGTTGGCCGATTCCGTGGACGTAAGCACCGTAGTGCACGCTTTTAGACTGCTGACCTGCAAAGACACCATTGTCAGGGAAACGGCCTGGTCCTGCCTTAAGCGTGTAGTGAGACGTCGTATCGGAGAAGATCCAACTGAGGATATACTCGCCAAGTATCTGTCTGGCTCACTAGAGGGTCGATAAGCACGCGACGGCGGAGACATTTCTAGTTTGTGGTCACAAGCTAGAAATGCGTGCAGTCGCCTCAATAGCAAAATTAGTGTGGGTTTTCATTGGTGCAGAGAAAAGCGCGGTCTGTCTGTCACAATCAACCGTCCTGGGCAAACACCGGAGCGTATAATTGTCCCGGAGACGGCGCGATCCGTTATTGTTCGTATGCTACGTTCAGCACTTCGAGCATTCTACTTTGCTAGACTTCTAGGGAAACCAGATCAGGGAAAGGCGTACTCTTGTACAAATCTTAGGGAAGCGAGCAACCACTTCCTGCTGAATGGGCGGTACACTCGATTTTGTGACTACCGCTTTATTCACCGAGCCCGACTCGGCGTCGTTCCATTAAATGGAGCACGGCGATTCGGGAACGGGGATAAACGGTGCCGACGTTGTGGTTATGTCAATGAGACATTACCAAATACACTGAATCATTGTCCCTTCCATTCAGCGGCGTGGCAACGACGACATAATGCCGTCCAAGACCGTCTTGCTCGCGGATCGCGTTTACCCTCGGGTGCTGTCTTAAATATCAATAGAGAAGTACCCGGCGTACGGAGTACTCTTCGTCCTGACCTGGTGGTCCAGGATGAGGCTAGTAGGGAAGTTAAAATCATAGACATCTGCATTCCATTTGAGGGTGCCCCGGATGCCCTAGAGGTGGCTCGGCAGCAAAAGCTCGATAAATATAACCAACTTGCTGCTGAGTTATCCTCGAAAGGCTATAGGGTCTCATTGGATGCTTTTTTCGTTGGTTCGCTCGGGTCCTGGCTAGCCCAGAACTATAGGTTTGCGAAGTGTTTGGGAATATCTCCAAAATATACGCAGACCATGGCACGGTTGATGGCGTCAGACACGATCCGCCGGTCACGTGACATTTATATCGAACATCTAACCGGACAGAGGCAGTACCACGATCAGCCTCTGTGACCCTGACAGGTATGGATGGCCCGAACACCTGAGCCATCCCTCCCCACCTCCATCTGTGATTAAGTGCTTGTGATATGTGTGTGCTGTGTTATTTTATTGAATAATTGTTATGACTGTGATATATGACACTTTCTATTTTTCTGTTTTAAGTACTCTTTTTTAAATTGTTTATTGTGTTTCTTTTAAATGTGTAGTCTGATTTTATTTATTTGTTTTTAACAATTTTAACTCGTTTTTGTTACTATTTTTATTTTTTTACTACACTATGTTTCGATTATTTAAGTCTATATTGTATATTTTAATTTTGTATCTTTTTTAAGATTATAAAAATTAAACACGATTAAAGATAAGTCTTCTGTGATTTTGTCCACAATTAAAGCCGTCATTTTGGTTACTAAACGCGTTAATTTTAGTTTTTATCGTAATGTTAGTTTGACATTGCAAGCTTGACAATGTTTGATTGATATCTACTACAGATATTTGTGTTTTATCACATTTAAGTTTTAGTTTGTTACACATTTATTTTGTGATAAACGATGATAAAAACCCTGAATCTAAAAGTGGTCTACAGTCGTGAAATTTTCCTATCCTTTACTATCTACAAGTTGAACTATTGCTCTGGAAAATAATACGTGGGTGCACTTCGATATTGATTTAAAATCCATTTTATTCCAAGTCCGCTCCTCAAGAACCTTCACCCCCCACCTTAGAAAGCAGTCCCACCCAACCTCAGGCAACACACCCACTTTAGTACCGCCCGCGACAACCTCCATAACAAAATAATGATGAAGCAGCTCCATAACAAAATAATGATGAAATAACGTACCATACGACGTGAGTATTATTTATATAAAATTACCGACTAATGATAAATTCCATTAATTAATGACAATAAATTTTATTTTTGCAGAATGAATCGATCGTGGAAGGAATCGCGGACGTGGAGAGAGAAGGAATCGACTTATTGCTAGAAAATTGTCGGCTTCACCATATTTTGGTACTAGCGAACCGGATCTGGATCATATTTTATCCATAACGCGGATCTGAACCGGTTATTGATCTTATTTCAGTTTTAATTATTTTTCTTAATTATTATTCGATAATTTATGTTAAATTAGTTTTATTAAAATTGAAATATTAATAATAGTAACAAGTGTTTCAATTTTTGTTAAAAATTTATTGAATTATCAACTTGCTTGTACAAATCTGTTTGGGTGTTATTTAGAATTTAAATCACTGAAACTTGTAATCGTTTATTCCACATTCCAGGTGTTAGAGATACATATTGAAATATTATACAGCGTGTTTACTTTGTAAATATATTTTTTTTCTCATAATTTATAAATTATAATAACTTATAAATTGAAATTCCACAAAGCTGAATTGTTTTATTGTATTAAAAATTAATTTATTCGCTGCTTAATTTTGATAATTTAATTCGCATCTGTAAACTTGTCATTAATTCAAACTCATAAAATTTTTGTGAAAAACATTGTATATTTCAATAATATTATTTTTTGTTACATTTAATTCGTTTCAAAATGACTCGTGAACAATCACTTAAACGTGAGTTAAGTCAATATGAAGGCTTAAAACAAATGTACTTTTTACAAATTCAACGTATTCATGGTTATACCAAATTATTGAATGACCAATCTGTTTTAAAAACTTTTTTGGCTGAATATACCACTGTCAACGAGATAATGTCTGAAATTAAGGATGCTGTTATGAAAATAAATGACATTAATTTACAATTAGATGAACCATATGAATTAAATTATCAAACTATTAGTAGCAGCCAACAATTGGTTGGTCACATAAACGCCGCTTATAATGAAGTCAAGCCTCAAACCTCTGTACCTACAACATCTTCTAATATGACACCTGTTCTACCTAAAATTGTATTACCAACATTTGATGGTAGTAAAAAACATTGGCCTGTTTTTTGGGAAACCCTTCAAAGTTTGATTGACAATAATAGATCTTTGGATGATAATTCGAAAGTAAACTATCTACTTTCAGCATTGCGGGGACATGCATTAGAAATGTGTACGGGCATTATCCCCACCGCTGCCAATTATCAAATAATTAAAGATTTATTAAAGGAACGCTTTGAAGACAAACGACTTTTAATGGACACTTATCTATCACAGTTATTAAATTTTAAACAATCTAAATTGGAATCCGCTGCGCATTTAAATTCATTTTTAGAAGTTTTCGATACTTCGGTTACTGCTTTGAAGAATTTAAAAATTGATGATTTGCTTGATTATGTTTTAGTTTTTATCGCACTTTCCAAATTAGATTGTGAAACTAGAAAGTTTTTTGAAATGTCTTGAAAGGGAAACACACTTCCAATTTATTATGGTTTCATCTCTTTCATTAAAGGCCATATTAGAACGCTATGCAATTCTTCCTCGTCTGAGGCCTATAAAGTTAAAACTCAAACTCCAAGTGCAAAAACAATTTCAATTAATCCTCAAAAATCAGCTAAAAGCACACACAGCTTTGTAGCCAAAAAGGAGGATATTTTTAAATGCCCCGCATGCACTCAACGTGTGTCACATAGCATATATCGCTGCAGTCAATTTAGAAAATTGTCCCCACAGGAAAGATACAAAATCGTTATGGACAAATCATTATGTTTAAATTGTTTATCCGATAAACATAAAATTAACGTTTGTAAATCTGAAAACTTATGCTCTGTCTGCAAGTCAAAACATCACACGATGCTTCATTTTGACAATACAAAGTCATTCAATTCGAAAACTAGTGAAGATAATTCATCTATTGATGTATTAAATGTTGTCGAAAAATCAAAAACAAATACCAATGTTACTGCTTGCTCTGCAGTTCGAAATACAGTAGTAACTAAAACTGTATTATTATCTACCGCAATAGTGAATGTACAAGATAAATTTGGAAATATTCATAAATTGAGGTTTTTATTGGATTCTGCATCTCAAAGTAATTTCATTACCTCCGAATGTTGTCAAATTCTAAATTTACCAATAGTAAAAGTTTTTACATCCGTTATAGGTATTGGATCGCATACGAAATCAGTTAGAGGTCAAACCAATATATTGGTATCGTCTAGATTTGACCCTACTAAATGTTATCCATTAGAATGTTTAGTTATAGATAAAATCACCAACCAGCTTCCTTCAACAAACATCGACATTACGTCCTTTGAACATTTGAAGGATTTATGTTTGGCTGATGAGACTTTCCATGTTCCTTCAACTATACATGGAATAATAGGTGCATCCATGTTTGCACAATTATTAGGAACAGCTAAAGTTATTGGCCCTTCTCTCAGTCCTATAGCTGTTCATACCCCCTTGGGATACGTGGTAATGGGTGAAGTACCTACATGTTCTGAAACAACTACGACTCAAAACTTCTATGCTATTACCACTCCGGTCGAATCGTTAGTAAAACGGTTCTGGGAACTAGAAGAAGTTCCAGAATCCTCTAGTCCAAATCCTGAAGATATGGAATGTGAAAAAATATTCACTTCAACCATAACTAGAGAATCTTCCGGGCGGTATACCGTGTGACTGCCTTTTAAGGAAAATCCTCAAAGACTAGGAGATTCATATAATATGGCACGAAAACGCTTTTTTAATCTGGAGAAACGGTTCCAAACTGAACCTTCGTTAAAAGAAACCTATTCGTCGGTCATTCATGATTATATTCAACAAAATCACATGACATTGGTTCCATTAAATGATGTGACTTCTCCAAATTATTTTATTCCACATCATTGTGTGCGCAAAGTTGACAGTCTTACTACTCCACTCAGAGTAGTGTTTGATTCAAGTGCGAAGTCCAGTACATCAGTTTCTTTGAATGAGTTATTGCATACGGGTCCCAAGCTTCAATCAGATCTGCAACAAATATTATTGAATTTTCGATTATACTCGATTGCAATGACTGCAGACATTAAACAAATGTATCGCCAAATAAATATTTGCAAAGAGCATCGTAAGTTCCAGTTAATATTGTGGCGTGACTCTCCTGAACTCCCTTTATCGGTTTATTCGCTGAATACCGTTTCTTTTGGAGTAAAGCCAAGTCCATATTTAGCTATTAGAACAGTTCAACAATTAGCCAAGGACGAGGCTGCAAATTATCCTTTAGCTTCTGCGGTTGCAACTCGTGATTTTTATGTTGATGATTTGGTCTGCAGCGTTGCAAATATTAAGAGTGCAGTCACTCTTCATAAACAAATGGTGGAGTTATTCTTGGCTGGGGGTTTTCCACTAGTTAAATGGTGCTCCAACTCTCCCAAGTTACTTCATCATATTCCAGAGAACCTTCGTTCGTCTCAGTCTATAACTTTTGATACGGAATCCTTAAAAATTTTGGGATTAAATTGGAATCCTAGAGCAGATATGTTCTCGTTTAATACGGATATTTCGACAACAAAATGCTCGAAGCGAAATATTCTGTCTGCAGTTGCGAGAATGTTTGATCCTTTGGGTTTTGTATCACCCGTCGTTCTATTTGCAAAAAATTTAATAAAGGAACTGTGGAAACGCAAACTTAATTGGGATGATGAAGCTGCATTACCTATCCAAAATAGTTGGAAGAAATTTATTGATGAACTGCATTTATTGGAAGAATTTAATGTTCCTCGCCATCTGCAAATTAATTTGAAAAGCCAAATCGTATTAACTGGTTTCGCAGATGCAAGTGAAACGGCCTATGGCGCTTGTATTTATTTTCGCACTATAAATGATGAAAAGGTTAATATCAGCTTAGTTTGCTCAAAGTCCAAGGTTTCCCCTCTGAAAACAGTGTCAATACCACGATTGGAACTTTGTGCCGCGCTTTTACTTGCAAAATTAATTTCTTTTGTAGTAAAAACTTATAACGATCGTCACAGTATTTAAAAAATTTTCGCCTTTTCCGATTCAACCATTGTATTGAATTGGAGTCACTCGTCCCCACATTTGCGTAAAACATTTGTTGCAAACCGAGTTTCTAAAATACAATCTTATTTAGACTCCAAATTTTCGTACCACATTCCTGGAGTCGAAAATCCTGCAGATTGTATTTCTCGGCGTTTATTGCCAGCTGCTTTCATAAATCACAAATCTTGGTTAACAGGCCCTTCATGGTTAATAAATCCTATTGAAACTTGGCCTTAAGAATTTATTCCCGATATTGAAGAATATACTGATGAAAATTCAATATCTCTACATGTGTCTCGAAATCTCCCTACTGGAATAAATGAACTTATACTCAGGCATTCTTCTTGGTCTAGGTTGTTGCATTCGATGATCTATATCCTGCGTTTTCTAAAACTTATTCCAAGGAGAAATGAGTTCACTATTGAAGATTTGGAGGCTGCAGAGAGCTATTTAATTCAAGTAATTCAGAATAAACATTTTTCTAACGAAATAAAGGCTATTGAAAATGGCGATAATTGTTCCAAATCACTTATAACGCTTCGTCCATTTTTAAATAATAAAATTTTACGCGTTGGAGGACGCTTAACAAACGTTTCAATTGGGTTTGATGCACAACACCCTATATTATTACCAAAAAAGGACCATTTTACGAATCTTCTTATTGATTACACTCATGAGCAAAACTTACATACTGGTCCTAACCTGCTATTATCAATTCTTAGACAAAAGTATTGGATACTTTCTGCTCGTCAAATTGTTAGACAACGAGTACACTCATGTAATCGTTGTTTTAAACTGAAACCAAAACCAGTTTTTCCGCTTATGGCAGATTTACCGGCACCTCGAGTGACTCAAAATAAAAGCTTTGAGCATTCTGGTGTTGATTTTGCTGGCCCCTTCACCATAACATTAAGTAGGCACAGAGGAATTACAAGCCAAAAGGCCTATTTGTGTTTATTCGTATGTTTGACAACTAAAGCATTACATCTAGAACTCGCTTCTGATTTGTCAACGGACACTTTTATTGCCGCATTAAAAAGGTTCCTTGCTCGAAGAAGAACCATTTCAGTTTTATACTCTGACCGAGGTACAAACTTTGTAGGTGCTCATTCGTATCTCAAAGAAGTATATAAACTTATAGAATCATCTGACTATAATGATGCGCTGAAAAGGGAGCTACTTAAAAGAAAAATTAAGTGGCAATTTAACCCAGCTCGTAGCCCGCACTTCGGCGGTATTTGGGAGAGTGAGGTAAAATGTGTAAAGCAACATTTATACAGGGTAATAGGCACACAGGTGCTTACTTACGAGGAGCTAGCAACCGTTTTAACACAAATAGAAGCCTTACTTAATTCAAGGCCTCTGTACGTGCTTAGTTCGGATCCTACTGATCCCACAGCTTTGACACCAGCCCATTTTTTGAATCAGGCGTCCCTATCATCGATCCCAAGTACCATGGTCACTGATGAACCAATAAATTTAGTCCATCGCAAACATCTATTGGATGCTATTGTACGATCCTATTGGAAGCGATGGCACAGGGAATATTTGTCGGGGCTCCAAATACGTCAAAAATGGAACAGTTCTGTCCACCCAGTTAAAATAGGGAATGTAGTCATCATATTAGAAGATAATACTCCCCCTCTTCATTGGCCGTTGGGTGTCATAGAGGAAGTGTTTGAGGGAACCGATGGCATTGTAAGAGTGGCCAAGGTACGCACTAAATTAGGCGTGTATACACGACCTGTTGTCCGCCTTTGTCTGCTGCCGACTCAATAGAGTCAAACTTTCATTGTAAATTAAATAATTTTCCGTCGTTTTGTCCGTTGAAATTATATATATATTTTT
Source organism: Chrysoperla carnea (assembly GCF_905475395.1). Classification (NCBI taxonomy): domain Eukaryota; kingdom Metazoa; phylum Arthropoda; class Insecta; order Neuroptera; family Chrysopidae; genus Chrysoperla; species Chrysoperla carnea. The sequence goes on from NC_058342.1 coordinate 9,589,869, forward strand.
TTTTTTACTCATTCTCATTTAGATAATTTGATTCAATATAGGAATTTAGCTTTAATTTTTACTTTAGTGTCGTGGCGTTTTCATTATTCCTACAGTAACGATTTAAAAGGCCTGATCCTTTAAAGGCTGGGGGAATGGTGACGCCACTGATCCACTATTCAAATAAATTATATCGATCATTTTAATAATCGATCTTGTTTACCGATTTATATCTATTTTTATATAAAAAATAACAGATTATGCAATTTGTATAAGCAAGTTCGACGAGATTCAGTTTTTGACCTCCATGAGGACAAGATAGATAGTTTTTTGCGCTGCTTGAGAACACACCCGTCGTTGTGAACTCAAAATTTTCTATAAAAATTTAATAAGTTCCGTATATGTGTATAAAGTTTAAAGAATTTATGTAAAAATACTTTAAGTGATAAGTGCTCCCATTCATATCTTTTAACCGTCACCACTCCTTAAAATAATCCTATATATCCCTAATTTTATGGAGGCGGTTAATTATTGAAGCCACGTGGAGAAAATAAACCGGTAAATGTTTTTACATCCTGATATTTTTTTATTTTGTGCACATTTTGTGGAACTGTTGCTCCCGTTGCACAGTCCACTTGCTCAGTATTTTCGAAGTCGAATTTAATCGACTTATTGCTAGAAGATTGTCGGCTTCACCACATACCTATTTATCAAATTATTTCACCAATACAAAAACACTTGGATGTGGGAGGTATCAAATTATATATTAATATAGATGGACAAAGAGGATTACATTTTGTAATATATAACACATAAAGTCTTAGGATAACACAACTGTTGTGTTTTGCTATGACAATTAAGTTATGTATTACACAATTCAATACCCCGTACATATATTAATATATTATTTCTTCCACATCTAAGTGACTTTGTATTGGTCAAATAATTTGATAAAAAGGTATGTATTATTTTTTTGTTTTCTTTACAAATTACGAAAAAAATGCGGAAATATTGTAAATGATAATCCAATATTTTAAATGTAATGTAATGTAAGAAGGTTCTATTTTAATAAAAAAAAATTTAAAATTTTTTTATGATTTTAATATTAAAAAAAAAAAAATATATATATATATATATATATATATATATATATATATATATATATATATATATATATATATATAAATATAAAACTGTCTTTAAAATATTATCATTAAAATATTAATCTGAAAAATAAAAATAAAAAAAACATTAGAAATCTTACAAAAAAGAAAAAAAAGGATACAAATGACACACTTTCAATAATTTGTTGAATCGCATCCTCTACCAATTGTTGAGCAATTTCCATTGCCCTACAATAATAATTATCTGGAGCTAAAAATAATAAAAAACCTTTAATAAATTATTCTAAAAAAAATATAAAAAATTGAAACTTACTGAAAGTTATTAGGTATACTCAAACAGCCTCAATTAACCATATTGCCACATCTCGGGCATTGCCTATTTGCACTTAAAAACAAAAATTACACAATTAATAATTATTATTATTTATTAGTTAACATATATACAATAAAATTTTTGAAACTTACTTGCAAGTAACAAATAGTGTAAATATAAGTATACTGGAAGCATTTTGTTTTAATACTAATAAGTTTTAAAGCTTTTTTTAATTTATACGTAAAAAAAAAAAGGAAAAAGATTACCAAAACTAATTAGTTCAAATAAAAGAAAGCGACTTACATAATTAACAACTATTTATCACTTCGCAGTATAGCGAGAACTATAATTCGATAAATTCATCGAATCCATTCCTGTACCGACCGGCATTCATAGGGAAATTTTTCATTATTACAACAAATCCATTTGGAGACATCCAACAATGTCGACATAAATCTTGAAATTTTTGAAAATTCATATCAGAACCTACATGATCATAGAATGTGTGTTTTAGATTCATATCGTCCATCTTGAAAAGCACCAAGCAATTGACGTTATCTCTAATGTTATGTTTTGGAACACGTGCGTAGCTCTGACATAAGTAAAAGCAATCAATTTTTCTGTGGCGCGACATGCTAAAATACTCCCTGATGCGCTGTTGTGAATGGCAGCTCACATCATCAAATATAAAAAGACTTTTTGCTCGAGCTTCATTCGGACTAAGAATTTCACTAATATCACTAAATGGAAAATAGCCAACCCCCTCCACCAGTTTTAAACCAACCCCTTCCACTAATTTTAAAGTCTCTTCTAGTAATTGATATTTCGGTTGGTAAAGAGATTTACTGTACACATAAATGTTTTCAAAGCGTAAACCGTTTTCATCGTAAATTAAATTCAACATAAGATTGGTTTATACACATATTAATGTTCGTAGTGAATCTGAAAATAGAGGACCATGATATGTTTGTGTGTCTGTATTTTCTGGTATTAAATTTTCAACACTCAGAGCGGGTTGTTGTTTATGAAAACGCATTTTTAATGTAAGTAAGACTAAAATTTCAATACAACCCATTTTCTAAACATTTAAATATATGTGAACTTCAATGTCATATCAGAAGCAACAACACAAAGGAAGAGGTATTGTTAACACACTTATAAATAAATTACCGTTTGAGTTACACATACCAACTTATCGATATTGTGGACCTGGAACTAAGCATACAGAACGATTAGCGCGTGGTGATAAACCAATAAACACATTGGATCAGGCTTGTATGGTGCATGATATAGCATATTCAAAAAGTAAAGACTTAAAGGAGCGCCATCTAGCAGATAAACAATTAGCTGAAGCCGCTTGGAAACGTACCAAAGCATCTGATTCAACAATTGGTGAAGAAGCATCCGCTCTATTCGTTACAGACGCCATGAAGGCAAAAACTTCACTTGGTATGGGATTGAAAAAGAGGAAGACGAAAAAGACAAAGAAAACTATAAACTTTACAGCATCAGTACGAAAGGCAAGAAATGCCTTGAAAAAATCACAACCACAAGACTTAAAAGCAGCAGTAAAAATAGCAAAAGCAGCTTTACGTGGTCAACATATTAAAGCACCCACACGTGTTATACCAGTTCCATAGTCCGGTGGTGTACTTCCATTAATTCCCATTTTCGCAGGACTCTCTGCTTTAGGTGCTTTGGCTGGTGGAGCGTCGGGTATTGCTAAAGCCGTTACAAATTATCAAAGTGCTCGTGATCAACTTAATGAGAGTCAAAGACACAACAAAACAATGGAAGCTATAGCAATGGGTAAAGGCTTGTATTTAAGACCATACAACAAAGGCGTGGGATTATATTTAGCAAAAAACTAATTGAAACGCTACCACGTAGAGCACTTTACGATACGGAGCTGCGTGCGTATGCTAAACAATTTAAAATTCCGTATTTTCGTGGTGTTTTTATGCGTGACACCCTACCCAAAAGACCATATAAATATGAAACAGGAATTATCAACCATGAGGTATCCAAAAATAGTGGCACACACTGGACGGCATATAAAAAGTATAATAGAAGTGTCATCTATTATGATAGCTTTGGTAACTTAAAGCCACCGAAGGAAATAATTAAATATTTTAACGGATGTGACATTCAATATAATTTTGATAATCAACAGCAGTTTAATACTCCGATTTGTGGACATCTTTGTATACAATTTTTATTGAATAAATAAATCAGCACGTCTTGTATTCACATCATTCATCAAGATGTCATACATGCTTACTTTTACAGGGGATAGCTCTTTTTTAACAACAGACTTTTCTCCACCAATTGAATTAAATAAAAATGAAAATTATGAAATGGGTGTAGTTGATTTACAAGGGTACAATTCAATTCCTAATATAGACAGCAAAAATAACATGTTTTATTATGATGATAAAGTCATAGAAATACCTCCAGAATCTTATGAAGTTGAAGATATTGAACGTTATTTAAAAGAAGCTGTAGGTGATAAGGTGGCACTACAAATAAATGCTAATACAAATACATTAAAATGTGAAATAAAGTGTACTGTGATAATAAACTGTGAACCATCAGATTCTGTTTGTCGCATGTTGGGATTTAATAAACGAAAACTAGATGCAAATAAAAGGCGTGAAAGTGACAATACAGTTAATATTTTACCTGTAGAAAGAATTTATGTTCAATGTAATATTACAAATGGATCGTATCATAACAATGAAATCAGTCACACATTGTTTCATTTTTCACCAAATCTACCACCAGGTTATAAAATTGTGATACATCCTATCAATGTTATTTATTTACCAATTAACTGTCAAACTATAAGCAACATTACATTCACGTTAGTGGACCAAACTGGTAAATTAGTCAACTTTCGAGGTGAAAACATTACAATTGGACTAGACCTAAAAAAGATATAATGGGTTTTGTATTTAATCATCCTACACGTTATGCGGGAGGTAGTGTTTCTACAAACCGTTCGATAAAACAACCTCAATCGAACAACAATAGAAAAAAAAAATCACAAACAGTTATCATACGAAAATTGAAAATTTCTTCAATCAATTGGCTTAAAACTAAAGCGGCCAATTGTTGGGTAAAATTTAGTTGTTGGCTTAAAATAAAGAAATCAGTTATAGTAATAAAATTCAATTGTATTAAGAAGAAGAAGAAGAAGACGAAGAAGAAGAAGAATGTCAGAAATATTAGAAGTGACCAATGTACCTGAGTACGATAATGTAATTACAGGACTAGAGTATCACAACCACCAAGCTTATAATTCATCGAAATTTGAGTCAAGCGATGAGAGTAGAATTTGCATCCAATCACAAGACTTGTACACATTACCAAGTGAAAGTGTTTTAAATATCGAAGGTCAAGTGACTGATGCTGCTGATGTTAAAGCAAATTTCATATCGAATGCTATATCATTTATGTTTCATGAAATTCGTTATGAAATTGGTGGTAAGGTAATTGATGTGATTAATAACGTAGGCATCGTTAGCACCATAAAAAACTACCTATCCCTAAACGAAAATAAAAAAGTAAAGCTTTAGAGAATGCTGGTTTTGGTGAAAAATTTGAAAAGGATGCCACTGGTTAGTTCAATGTTCGTATACCATTGAAAATGTATATGGGTTTTTTTGAAGATTATCCTAAAATTCTCGTAAACATGAAACAAGAAATTGTTATTGTTCGTGCAAATGATGATATTAATTGTTTTACCTCAACAAGCAAACCTAAAATTAAAATCAACAAATTAGAATGGTGTGTTCCATACGTTAAAGTGTCTGATAAAATGCGAGTGAAATTATACAACTTAGTCAATCAAAATGATGATTTGAGGTTATGGTTTCGATCAATGGAATGTCTACTTATGCCAGAATTACCATTAACTGATAGGCATGTGTGGAGTGTTAAAACTAGTGTAGAATGCCCTAACTATGTTGTTATTTGTTTCCAAACAAATCGTGACCGCAACATTTTAAAAGATTCCAGTCAGTTTGACCATTGTAACATAACAATTTTGAAAGTCTATTTAAATGGTGAAGCCTACCCATACGTGAATTTCAATTTAAATTACACGAACAAGCAAACAGCGTTACTGTATGAGATGTATTGTAATTTTCAAAAATCGTACTATAGACGCTCTATAACAGAGCCATTGCTAGATAAAGAAACGTTTATAAATAAATCACCTCTATTTGTCATTGATTGTTCTAAGCACCCAGAGTCACTTAAATCTACAACCGTGGACTTGCGCGTTGAGTTTGAAGCTAGTGTTAATTTCCCAGCTAAAACGCGTGCGTATTGTATAGTGTTCCTTGATCGATTATTTAAATACAATCCACTTACGAATATTGTGAATACAGTGGTTTAAAATGTCGTACTGTTCCGTAATTTATGTCGGTTAGTGTACATAAATTACGAACAAACATATTACATAAATTCATGGATCTATTTTCTTATGCGCAGTAGATTGTGGCGCGGAGTAATTTTACTAACCTATTTCTTTAAGTATTGATTATGATCCTCTTCGATTTTGGGCTCTCGGACAGCAAGGATCGCAATGTAAAAACAGTAATGGATCCTACATTCAATATACAATTTTAAAATTATTTGCACGTGGCACACTTAAAAATATGTGAGCAAGCAGTGATATTTTTATTAAATTATCTGGTATGTTTTAATTTATTATAATTATTGGATTTTTGGAGATAGTTTGAAATGTTTTCATTTCAATATATTATGCATCCGTTTAAACTTTGATATAAGTTTATTTAAGGTTTCTAGTTTAAAAATGACGTAGAATTTGTTAATCGTTATTCATAAAGCACATTTGAATTTGTGTATTTATTAAATACTTGTATTTTGTTATTCAGTAAACTCTTGATGTATTAAATTTTGTATGCTTTGTAAATTTCTATTATTAATTATGATTTACATAAAATATCTTTCAAGTTTATATATTATCTTTGATATTGTTTAACTCTTTCCTTTTTGGACTTTTTGTTTTGTAGATATGAAATTCAAATCCATACGGTAACTTTTGTAAAAGTAAAGAAATGAAGCCTTTACTTTGAACACTAAACATTACTTCCAAGTTCTGATCTTAACCTCTGGACCTGTCAGTTTAAATATCAGGGTGGCTCTAAATAGTACAATTATCCCGGAAAACTGTATGGGTGGGCCCCTTAGCACACTTTTCACTTCGTAACTCGTATTCACTTTTTAACTCGTACTCGTATACACTTCTCAACTCGTAACTCCGTTAATCTTAACTAATAATAATATTCTCATTTCTAGTAACCCATAATGTGTTACCCTTTTTTTTATTTAATTCTTTTTTGCTTCATTTGGCAGCGAGCCAAATGGATGGATGTTTGGTGTTTTATAACCGAAATTTACCGTAAACTGATGGATATACCAATTTCGTCGGTTATCAAACTAGATAATTTATTTTCTTTTCGATCTACACTAAATTTTATCTTTCAATTCTATCTCAAACCCTTAATATGATATGTTATTGTCATTACTTATGATTTTTAATTTTTTTTTTTCTCCTCAGTTTTTACCTTAAAATTGAGATTTTTCTCATTTAAAGCACCTTTTGTGCGTTAATATTTTAATAGATAACTTGATGTTGTACTATTAAATTTTTTTTGGAAAAATACCTCGTGTATTTTCTTCCTCTCTTTAAGTTTTTACCTTAAAATTGAGATTTTTTCTCATTTAAAGCACCTTTTGTGCGTTAATATTCTAATAGATAACTTGATGTTATACTATTAAAAATTTTTTTTTTGAAAATACCTGTTTGTATTTTCTTTCTCTCTTTAAGTTTTTTGTTGAACATTTTATGTACAGTTTTTTCTTATAGGTTGCATATTAAGTACATCTGTAAAGTTCATTAATCTGAGTTTAGTAAAAATATGGATTCGTCTATTACTGAAGTACAATCGGAAGGACCAGCAGAACCTGTCCCAGGCACTAGTCCACGTAGACGACAACGTACGCCATTATCTACTTTTAGAAGAGCAAGAAGGCGAATTGATGATTTGGTGAGTCCTCCTTTAAGACAAACTTCATTATTTTTACAAGAAACCACAAACTTGTTACGGAATTTATCCTTGGCCGTTAACCAACAACAGAACTCTGTTGCTGAATTAACTAAAAATGCGCAAATGCAGCTAAACCACAGTAGTAACAATAATAATGAATCTGTTCGACCCCATGATGTCATTAAGGAAATTCCTGTGTTGGATGTATTGAATTTTGAGTCGATTTTGAACTTCGTAATTGAAGTTGATGAAGTAGTTTCACTTCGCATTATTAAAGAGTCTATTTTAATAAGATCATTAATTGCGAAAGTTAATGTGCACTCACGACATAAATGGTCTGAGTTTATTGTACAGAATTTACCTTGGAATATTATCAGAAATAGTCTAATAGCTTGTATCCCTTATCCAGAAATTCAAATTTTAGTAGACCGTTTTGTGAGACGAACTCAGAGATTCAATGAAAAATTTTACAGTTTTTGTCTTTCTATTCGTAAATATGCTAGAGTAATTTGTCCGTTATTTCCGCAAGAAGAAATAATTAGCATTATATTTTCTCATGTAAATTCACAGACATATGATTTAATTAAAACTATGGATATGCCACGTAAATTCGAAAATTTAGATTCTTTTGCTTTGAAAATCGAACAAATACAAAACCGTGTTGCTTCCTATTCGACTGTTTTGCCAAGTACTAGTTTTCGATCACCTACAAATAGTTATGGTATGAATGCTTCAACTAGTAATCATAGAAATGCTATTGCACAGGCTTCAAATTTTTCAAATAGTACATCAATTTCGAGTTTAAATCATTCTCGTAGTAATTTCACTAACTGTGCGTATTGCAAAGCGTCTGATCATCATATTTCAGATTGCCCTACAAGGCCTCAAAGGCGACAAACTTCTGTAGCAACTACAGAAATTGTTTCTCAACCTTTACCAAAGAATAATTCGAGTAATTCAAAAAACTAAATTCTAACTTCCCTAACTTTTCTATACACTTGCCTTTGGTTTATCTTAATTTTTCTTGTACATCTTTATTATCTCTTTTGGATTCGGGCAGCACATGTAATATTATTTCACGACAAGCAGTCAATTCTTTACTCAAAACAATAAAAATTAATTTCGAAACTGTTTCATATACGGCAACGTTACCGGGTTCTAACTTTATGCAATTTAAGCAAGCGTGTAAACTATCTTTTTCTATCTTTTAAGTTGGGCTATTTTTCTTGGAAATCTACCTTTTTAATTGCGGAAAATATCCCTTTTCCTGTTATTATAGGATCTGAAACTCTTACTCACACGGGTATTTTAATTAATTTTGCGACCTCAAGAATCAAATTTCAGTTTGATTCAGATTTTGAAGTTCCATTTGTATCTTATAAAAGTGATTCAAAATTATGTAATCTAATTTCAGAGGTTCAAGCGGTGTTATCACAACCTCAAACCGAACGCTTAAATAAGGTTTTATCTATGTTTTCATCTGTTTTATCTAATAAACCGGGTTTAGCTCGCAATTTTGAATATAAATTAATTTTAAAAGATAGCGAACCTCTACGAAAATCTCCATACTATTTACCTAAAGATAAAATGCAACTTTTGGAGGCGCATATTCAAGAATTAGTAGATTGGAAAATTCTTTCTCCATGTATTTCTCCTTGGGGAACACCAGTATTTTTCGTTCCAAAACAAAGTGGTGTTCGTTTATGTGCCGATTATAGGTTCGTAAACCCTAAAATACAGTTTGATCCGCTTGCGGGAGTGAAAATGAACTCTATTTTTGATTCCTTGTGTTCGTCTAGGTACTATTCGAGCTTGGATATGAGTAGTAGCTTCTATCAAATTCCCTTAGCTCCTGAGTCTCGCGATATCACTGCGATTGTAACCCCCTTTGGCCAGTATCGTTTTAATGTGGTCCCTTTTGGTATGGTAAATTCCTCTCAAGCTCTAAATAGGTATTTATTACGTGAATTTTCTGACTTTCGTAAAGAAGGTTTTTTCCTACAGTATTATGATGATTTGATTATTTACTCAGATAACTTGGATGAGCATATTTCTCAGTTGTCAAGAGTGTTTAAACGTTTCCAGGAACTAAATCTAACAATTAATCCTAAAAAACTTCGTTTATGTATGACACGCTTAAGACTTTTAGGGCATGTTGTCAGTAATATGGGAAAATTACCTGATCCAGAAAAATGTGCAGCGATAAATACTCTACCTTTTCCGAGAAATCTTAAGGAAGTACAAAAGTTCGTGGGTATGTGTGCTTTTTATGCTAAGTTTATTCCAAACTTTAGCTCAATTGTTAATCCCTTTAATATTCTCAAAAAGAAAAACGCAAAGTTCAAAATCGATCAAAGTCATCATACAGCCTTTCAACAACTTAAAAAAGCTTTAATATCTCCCCCTTTATTACGTTTCCCAGATTTTAATTTACGTTTTATTGTTACTACTGATGCTTCTTCTTTCGTTTTCAAGATTTTGTGGACGGCAGACATCCTATTGAATATTTTTCAAAAAAATTACAAGGAGCGGAAATTCGCTACAGTGCGCACGAATTGGAATTACTCGCTGTGGTCAAGGCCCTAGCGCATTTTAAAGATTACCTTTTGGACAGGGAATTTTCGTTAGAAACTGATTGTTCAGCTTTAGTTTGGCTCTTTAAAACACCACAAACTTTTAATAAACTCAGTAGATGGATTTTACAATTGAGTAGATTTAAATTTTCTATAGTACACATTCGAGGTAAAGATAATGTTATAGCAGATACCTTGTCGCGTATGTTCGAACAAAGCGAAAAAGATACAATACTTGATAATTTAGAAAAAGTTCATATTTCGGAGTCTAAACTGTTAGTATCTAATATTATTCACACAGAACCGCAAGGTTATTTATCTCTACGAGAATCACAGAAAAATTCAGAATATTGCAAATTCATTTACCGTGACATCGAGTCGGGTTTAAATGTCAAAGATTTCTTTATTCGGGATGGTCTTTTGTGTAAATTCGTGGGTAAAAATCGTGTGAAAAGAATAGTTCTTCCCGATAATTTTCTAAATTATACACTTCAGTATTTTCATAATCTATCTCATTCCGGTATTACTAAACTGTACAGAGATATAGCCAAAAGATTCTGGTGTAAAAATCTATTTCAGTTGGTTAAAAATTTTGTTAATAAATGCGATATCTGTGCCATCATGAAACCACACAATAAATCAATGGTCGTTAAACCAACATATATATCCCCAGAAAATGTTTGGACACATTTGTATATCGATTATATTGGTCCGTTAATAAATTCCGTGGAAAATTTTAAATACATTTTTGTAGCCATGGACGGATTTTCCAAATTTCTAATTACAATTCCTACTCGTAGGGTTACGGCAGCTGTAACAGTTAAAAATTTAAAAAAATATATTTTGTCAGTATGGTTACGTGGATTTTGTTATTTCTGATAACGCTCCGAATTTTAGGTCAAATTTATACAATGATTACCTAATGAAATGCGCTGTACGACCGGTATTCATTTCAGCTTACAACGCCCAAAGCAATCTTTCCGAACGCGTCAATAGAAATATTAAAATAAACTTATCCTCTGTTTTAAAAATGGAAGATTTAAATCATAAGTATTGGTCAGAATTATTGAAATCTGTTACTTTCAATTACAACCGTACGTACCATTCTTCTATTGATACGACACCAGCAAAAGTTTTTCTGGGTAGAGAATTGAAAACTCCTTTCGACTTAGCGTATAGTATTAATTTGTCTGAAAACGATTTTTCCATAGATGATGTGAAGGTCGCGATTCATGCCGCGAACGTAAAAGCTTTAAAGAAGTATAAAGATTATCCTATTCAATCAAATCTAAAAATAGGTGATACTGTTATGGTTAAAAACATGGAACCATCTTCGACTTTTGATACTGATAAAAAATTCGCTGTTAGATTTTCGGGTCCATATGTGATTACAAAGTTTAATACACCGTCTTCTGTACAAGTAAAACATATTAATACAAACGAAATTAAAAAATGCCATGTTACACATCTTAAACCTGTCCATCATAGTACTAAATAATTACATTATCCTAAGGATACTAATACTTATTTAACGATATATATCTAGGGGAAGGAACTGGTACATCAAAATTGTAAATTAATAAAAACTTATTGAGCTGTTTATAAATTGCTTTATTCTTTCAAACTTTAATTTTTTCATAAAATTTATACCATGTTGATAATTTAAAAAAAAAAAAAAAAGGTTCATATTTTGGAGTCTAAACTGTTATTATCTAGGGCTATTTATCTCAACGCTATTTATCTCTACGAGAATCACAGAAAAAGTTCGGAATATTGCAAATTCATTTACCGTGACGTCCAGTCGGGTTTAAATGTCATAGATTTCTTTATTCGGGATGGTCTTTTGTGTAAATTTGTGGGTAAAAATCGTGTGAAAAGAATAGTTCTTTCCGAAAATTTTTAAATTATACACTTCAATATTTTCATAATCTATCTCATTCCGTTTCACGAAACAAACAGAGATATATCTAAAAAGAAACTGGTACATCAAGATTGTAAATTAAAAACTTATTGAGCTGTTTATAAATTACTTTATTCTTTTCAAACTTTAATTTTTTCGTAAAATTTATACCATGTTTCATCATCAATTGTTTGTATAAAGTAAGTTGTCATGAACATAACCTAAAACTGAAATAAAAATAATTATTTAACAACTTATAAAACGTATATTACGTGCATAAATATTAAATTGTTTAAATCATTACCTATCAGCAATTATAATCTATTTGATGATTATTGTAATATTTTCGAATAATTGGTGACTTATATGTATTAAACTAGAATTTTCCATAGAGATCCGTAATATTATCCTTTTGGTTAAACATTGTCTGAAGGAATTTTTCCCATACCACGGATGTATTTTCTTTAATAAATAAAAAGAAAAACTTTTGTTTGTTGGAGTAGGGATTTCTTTAGATGAATTGTTTATTTTCCTAGTAGAAGAGCGGAAAATTCACATAACATCTAGTATATTTTTTTTTTTATTTTAATTTTGATTTTTCTTTTTGTTTGAATTCCTACAAATCAAATATTTTATTGCATAATGAAAAAACTTATTGTAAAAATCAAGTCTTTTTCTTTTTCTTAAAACTTACCGTTTCGTAAAAAAAAAAAATATTTTTTGTATACGTTGGTGTATTTGACCGTTACAATGTTTGTAATTTTAATACACTTTAGTAGTAGTTAAATGAATAAAATGATTTTCATCCAAAGAAGTGAAAAGACTTGACCGAATTTATTTTCCTTTAAATTTTCGCACTCAAATAATTATACTTTAATAACAAATAAATTAATCATCAAATTCTTCAAAAAAACTGTGTTGAGTGTAACATAACCTCATCTTTATTAAACGTCATTGACACAAATATGGTTGTCAAAAATAAACGAATCTGATAATAGATAACGATTTGAAATTTCATACACTTACGGCACAAATTATTTTTGTTTATGGAGATGAACTGTTAAGTTTACAAAAATGGATTATGCATAATTATATTTGGATACATAAAATTCGATGGAAAATTTTGTATATTTTTTCGTCACAATAAACAACTTACCATGATACAAGTGTGTGTATTCGTGTTTGCATGTTGGCGTCAATTTTTATGCAATCGATATAACATTACTGATAACTGATTGCCTGACCGTTGAGAAAATACTTTGAATGTTGAAGTATGTATATTAAAATTTAACATATCGTATGGAGTTTGACACATTGATTTTGTAATTTGCCTAGTGTATGATTTTCTAAGTGCTATTAACGGATGTACTCTGGAATCTTATTTGCATCAGCAACACATATGAAGAATAAAGTGGCATGAAGATGGTTTAATATAATAGTGCAAATTAACTCCTAATCTAAATTTTAAACATAACGAGTGCAATAATTTAAGTTTTCCTTGTTAAGTAAATTTGTATATGTAAAGTAGGAATTCAACACTTTCGATAATTTTAAATAATTTTTTTTGAATCTTATAATTAAAATTGTAAATCAGGTTATGCTGAAGACATACCTGTATAAAAAAACAATTTTCTCTTTTTCAAATTGAATCTTATAATTAAAATTGTAAATCAGGTCATGATGAAGACATACCTGTTTAAAAAACAATTTTCTTCTTTTCTTTTCGTCAGTTGACATTGTATAATTTTAAATAATTTTTTTTGAATCTTATAATTAAAATTGTAAATCAGGTCATGATGAAGACATACCTGTTTAAAAAGCAATTTTATTCCTTTCGTCACTTGACATTTGTATTTTCGTTTTGACCCTCAAAAAGTGTCAGAGGTGTAATTTGTTCTTTTTCTTGTCATTATAAATGTTAATGATATCGTTTTTTCATGTGTATTTCTTTGTACGTATAAATAAAAGTTGAAATTATTGATTTAGAAAATTTTTACATATATGGTAATGTGAGAATTATTTATTAACAGATGGCTAAAGTTGTAATATTTTATTAAAAATTTTGATAAGATAGTTGAATGATAGAGAAGTTTTTGTTAAAGCTTAAGAATTCTTTATGATTGTTGGAGGTTTTTCTTAAACTTGTTATTTAAATTGTATTATAGATTCTAATTAAGATTGTCTATGATTCGCTTAGTCATTGATATAATTGTACTTTTCTTTCTTAAATTTATGGTTTATAATTAATGTGAAAATTATTTATTAAGAGATAGTTAGGTTGAAATATTTTATTAAAAATTTTGATAAGTTAATAATGTTTTGTTAAAGCTTAAAAAATTCTTTATGATTGTTGGAAGTTTTTCTTAAATTTGTTATTTAAATTGTATTATAGATTCTAGTTAAGGTTGTCTAAAATTCTATTAATCATTAATATAATTTTTCTTTTTTCTTAAATTTATAGTTTATACTTAGTTATACAAATGTGAAAATGGATGCATATCGTTGAATGATTGAATTGGGGCGAATTTCTTGCTTTCTTTGAACTTACGGTGGTTGCTTAAAAATTTTTTTTTTTTTTTCAAAAAAAAAAAAATTTTTTTTCCTGACTCTTGGGGAATGTTCCGTAATTTATGTCGGTTAGTGTACATAAATTACGAACAAACATATTACATAAATTCATGGATCTATTTTCTTATGCGCAGTAGATTGTGGCGCGGAGTAATTTTACTAACCTATTTCTTTAAGTATTGATTATGATCCTCTTCGATTTTGGGCTCTCGGACAGCAAGGATCGCAATGTAAAAACAGTAATGGATCCTACATTCAATATACAATTTTAAAATTATTTGCACGTGGCACACTTAAAAATATGTGAGCAAGCAGTGATATTTTTATTAAATTATCTGGTATGTTTTAATTTATTATAATTATTGGATTTTTGGAGATAGTTTGAAATGTTTTCATTTCAATATATTATGCATCCGTTTAAACTTTGATATAAGTTTATTTAAGGTTTCTAGTTTAAAAATGACGTAGAATTTGTTAATCGTTATTCATAAAGCACATTTGAATTTGTGTATTTATTAAATACTTGTATTTTGTTATTCAGTAAACTCTTGATGTATTAAATTTTGTATGCTTTGTAAATTTCTATTATTAATTATGATTTACATAAAATATCTTTCAAGTTTATATATTATCTTTGATATTGTTTAACTCTTTCCTTTTTGGACTTTTTGTTTTGTAGATATGAAATTCAAATCCATACGGTAACTTTTGTAAAAGTAAAGAAATGAAGCCTTTACTTTGAACACTAAACATTACTTGTTCTGATCTTAACCTCTGGACCTGTCAGTTTAAATATCAGGGTGGCTCTAAATAGTACAATTATCCCGGAAAACTGTATGGGTGGGCCCCTTAGCACACTTTTCACTTCGTAACTCGTATTCACTTTTTAACTCGTACTCGTATACACTTCTCAACTCGTAACTCCGTTAATCTTAACTAATAATAATATTCTCATTTCTAGTAACCCATAATGTGTTACCCTTTTTTTTTATTTAATTCTTTTTGCTTCAGTACATTGTGGACATACAGGGGTTCAAAGTAATGAATGAATTCATTGTTAAAGAACTTAGTTTTGTTTATACAAATGGTAATCACTTTGGACATTATGTATTCAAACCACCATTTCCATTTAACACATTAAGTGATTCGGATAAGAAACAATCAATTTGGCTTTCAAATAATTACCATGGCTTATACTGGAATCAAGGAACCACCGATTATTGTGAATTATCAACCATTTTAACACACATTGCTAATCATAATGTTATATACTGCAAAGGTGAAGAAAAGAAAATTTGGATTAAAAAATTAATTCGAATGGGCGTGTATCAAAAGCGTTCTGTATCTACCAACATCAACATTGCACCACAAATATTATTATGTATTTATTACATAATTTTTTTAATAGATCTAAGAAAAAAAAAAGGATTTTTTTGTATTTGTTTTTAATCTAAATTGTAATTTTTATATAATTCATTTTCATGTACTTGTTTTCAAAGTGAACGGTCGCTCTCTAAAAGCTAATCAATAAAATTGGAATTAAAAATTCTGAAAGTGTATTAAAACTTACCAAGCAGTCTCATAAAACAATTTGAAGAAGCCATAGTGAAGTTAAATTGAAGTAAACACACAAAATTAACAAAAAAAAACAGTGAAAAGTATTTCTAAACTAATTTGAAACTAACCTAAGAACTTTTGTCAATTTGTTATTGTTTTTAAAGTGTACAGTGTACAGTCAAAGAATCACAAATATTTTCAATAAATCCAACTTGTACAGTGTACCGTATCAGACTTTTAAAATTTACCAATACGAAATTAAATTAAAATAAAACATGGAAGAATTAAAGCAAATGTTTTTGGAATTCCAAGACAATATCCGTCAAATGAGAAAATCGATTGATGAAAAATTAGAGCGTTTAATAGGTGAGAATAACAACATACGCGAGCAACTAGACACGCAAACACGGAAAATAAATTATATCGATAGAGACCTTAGGAAAAGGAATATTATATTTTTTGGTATCCCAGAAAGAGACAACAATTACAACGATCTCGAACAAATGATTTTGGAAATTACCACTAACATTATGAAGGTAGATTTGGATATTAGAGATATCGATTTCATTAGACGAATCGGTACTAAAAAACCAAACCACTCTCGCCCTGTGCTAGTGGGTCTAGTTTCTTGGAGAAAAAAAATCGAATTGCTGAAAAATGGTCGTTGTCTTAAGGACTACGAAATTTACATAAAAGAAGACTTTCCTAAGGATGTCCTAGAAACTAGGAAGCAGTTACAGAACCAAGTTACCAAACTGAGAGAGGAAGGGCATAATGCAGTTATTTGATATGATAAAATTAAAATACTAGACAATCACACAGAGGGTAAAGCAAGCAATACCACATTTACTCCCAAGATATGGCCTGCTCCACAATCCGAAAAAAAACGTCTTTTAAGTACATCTCCGGAAATAGAAACTCGAAATCAAAAACTAGTAAAGGAAAAAACACAAAATGCAAACGATCTTAAGAAAAAGAAAATGTTAAATCTTAACAAAAAAGATACCTCAATTGTAAAATTCTTGGAACCTAGGGAACGCTCAAACTCCCTTCAAAGCTCGAATCAAAATGTTATTACTGATGAATATGATCAACCAAGTGGATCTCAGAGCAAAACAAAAAACTAGCAGTATTATATCAGGCCCACGAATCAGTACTCGACCATGCAAGTAACCTGGACTACGAATACACAGATAACAATTATTCAACTTACTACAAAGCAAAAATACAAGCAAACTTCAAAATATTATGCTAGAATGTTCATGGACATCAAAATTTTTTCAATCTATTTAAAGTCGAATCAGATTTCGAACAATACAGTATTATGTGCTTTTCAGAAACTTGGCTCACTAATCATATAGATTACATGTACTTTTCTCTTGACTCATACAATATATTTCAATCTTTAGCCGTCAAAGACTATAACATGGGAAGAGCTAAGGGGGGTATCATAGTTTTGACTAAAAAGGAATTAAATGCAAAAGTCATCAACATGTCCGTTCACTGGATTTTTATTAAATTTACCATGAATAACTAAAATTATATACTAGGTTAAGTTTATTTTTCGACTTCCTACCAATTTGATATTCAGTAAGAGCTGCTTAATGAAACAATTCGTAACATTTTATTATACAATCCAAATTCATGTTTTGTTTTAGCAGGTGATTTCAATTGTAGAGTTGGTGAAGGTAATCAGTGTGATCCATGTTTGTTTAATGATACGAAGTTATATTACCAAAGACGGACCTTAGACCCCACAACAAATAATAAAGGTCAAGCTTTATTGGAAACTATGGAAGATGCAGGATTAGTATTAATGAATGGTCGAAGCCCAAGTGACACACCTGGAAATTATACTTTCATCAGCAAAAGCGGAAAAAGCGGCATTGACCTTGTTTGGGTAAGCACTAACACGTTATCGTTCATAGCAGATTTTGTGGTAGAAGACCTATTTGGACTTTCCGATCATCTACCGACTACACTCATGTTCGATATACCCAACTGGAAAGTCAACTACAAAAGGAGCGTTGTTGTTTCCGAAAAAATTTGGAAATGGCAAACGGACTTTGGAGACTCTTTCAACAAAACACTAGACGAGCAGTTTACCCCATTGTACGACAATATGAACACCGAAAGTGAATATCAAAAGTTCTTATTGGGGCTAAAATATGCTGCCGAATCCACAAGTATGTTACAAAGCATAACATATGTGTATAATCCTTAAAAAGTAAACCCAAAACGAAGTAACTCTTGGTTCGACTCAGAATGAAGGCAACTTAAAAATATATAAAAGAAAATGTATAAAAGAAAAATTTCAAAAACAAGAAACATTGGAAATATATTTAGAAGAAAAGAACCTGTACAACAATAAATTACGTGAAAAGAAACAAGATTGGTCAAAAAATATACAATGTAAAATTCAAGACGTAAAAAATTCTAAAGATTTTTGGGATACAGTTAAAATATTTAGAAACGACTGTTAGGGACATTTCACAAGTTACTGTTTTTACTTTTTTTTCTTTAGTGATTTTAATTAATACTAAATTGGTACCAACTGACTTTGTCAAAACATCCGCCAATAACAGCGTTCCTATTACAGTATTCTGTGTGCTGTATAAGTTGTTTACTTCTTTTCAAATGGGTCGGTTTCGGAGCCGACCCAATGAGTTCATAATTTTTTACTTTTTTAATATAATTAATTCGTTTCTCGGTCTGAATAGATCTTTTCTATCGGTTGATTTAATTAATCAATCTAAAATTATAATTTAAAAGTCGAGTCAGTGATTCTGTTCTCTTTTTTTAAGAGTTTCAAGAACTAAGGTAGCTCCATTGAAAACCCTGAGCATACCGCGCCTGGAACTCTGCGGAGCACTTCTGCTTAGCAAACTCGTCTCGTCTGTCCGTCAAACTATGCCGAATTTGTTCAAAATTCCCCCACGTTTATTCACCGATGCTCACATCGTTTTATATTGGCTCAACACTCCTCCACATTTACTCAAAGTTTACGTTGCCAATCGTGTTGTAGCCATTCAACAAATTACTCAACAAATGTGCTGGTCTTATATTCACACTTCTGTCAACCCTGCTGATATCGCATCTCGCGGACTGACCCCTGATCAGTTTTGCAAATCAACTCAACATAACTTGTGGTTTCACGGACCATCGCTAATTTCGGAGCCTCTCAGTCAGTGGCCTCCTCCTTTTACGGATACAATTTCCAATATTGCTGAGCTGCCTGAAATTAAACCCTTTGCTCTCGCAGCCAATTTAATTACTCCGGATCAAATGTTAGAATTATTTTCTCGCTTTTCGTCATGGACGCGTTTGATCCGAGTAGTCGCATGGATGCTTCGTTTCATCAAACAGTGTAAAGCACGCCTACAGCATCTAGAACCCATTTCTGGTCCGTTGTCCGTCACTGAATTAGATTTTGCGAAAATCAAAATCATTCATATAACTCAAAAATATTATTATTCCTCCGAAATTCGTTTGTTATCCGCTCATAAAGCTCTTAAAGGCAGTCTCAGCTCGCTCAGTCCGTTTTTAGATTCCTCTTCCATAATTAGAGTGGGTGGTCGCCTCAACCGCTCCCCACTCTCTTCAGCTTCCAAGCACCCCATTTTGTTGCCCAAAGTGGCACACATCTCTCAATTAATATGCGTTCATGCTCATTTGTGTTCTCTTCATTCTGGGCCCAGAGCAGTCCAAGCTTCTGTTCAAGCTGTTTATTGGATTCCCGGGCTTCGTGGTCTCGTTCGGAAAGTGATCCGTAACTGTCCCACATGCTACAGATTTCGTGCTGTGCCCTTCACGCCTCAAATGGCAGCTTTACCCGAATCTCGAGTCACCCCCTCGAAACCATTTTCTCATACCGGAGTCGACTTCGCCGGTCCATTCATTGTTAAATCCGGCAACCCACGTAAACCTCGTTTAACAAAAGGTTATCTCTGCATTTTTGTGTGTTTTTCCACAAAATGTGTCCATCTTTAGTTCGCTTCAGAACTCACTACTCAATGCTTTCTAGCAGCACTGGATCGATTTGTAGCTCGTCGGAGTCTTCCATCCGACATATATTCCGATCAAGGTCGGAAGTTTCTTGACGCCTCACGCCTTTTAAATGAAATTTCTATTTTCTTACAAGAAAATCGCGAGAACATCTCCGATTATTTGTCTCTTAAAAGTGTACAATGGCATTTCAACTGTGCATATGCACCTTGGTTCGGGGGTTTATGGGAAGCTGGCGTCAAATCCGCCAAATCGCTCCTCAAACGCATGTTCAAGGAATCTTCCTATTCCGTTGAAGATTATTTCACGATATTCGCCCGCATTGAAGCGGTGTTGAACAGTCGCCCACTGTGCGATCTGCCTGCTAATCCTTCTGAGGCATCGTCTTATTTAACCCCTGGACACTTTCTTACCGGCACCCCCTTGACCTCGTTGCCCGAGCGATACCCACCTTGTGAACAGCCCGTTCGTGACCGTTGGCTGAACCTGCGACGCTTGGTTCAAAGTTTTTGGAAGCGTTGGTCTAAAGAGTATTTAAATACTTTAATTCAAAGAAACAAATGGAAAACGCCTGCCGCCACCCCTGAGGTTGGGGATGTCGTATTAGTAAAAGGGGATCAAACTCCCCCACTCTCTTGGCCTATTGGTCGTATAATCAGACTTCACATGTCTGCAGACGGTATACCTCGTGTTGCCGATTTAAAACTTGCGGATCAGCAAGTAGTTACTCGGGCGGTCGCCAGACTGCTTCCATTGCGTGGGTCGATCGAGTAATCCCATTTCATCCTTCGCTCACCCATTTATTCATTTTTTTTTGTAATTCAAATATTTTATCCGTTAGATTTCAAATATTCTTTGTTTTCTCTTCTTTCATGTACATTGTTGACATTTTCAATTTGTTCGGTCCCATGTAACTGAATTTTTCCCTTTTTGTTTAGGTAGGCTCAAATTCTATCGAATTTGGGGGGGCGACTTATGTTAGGGACATTTCACAAGTTACTGTTTTTACTTTTTTTTCTTTAGTGATTTTAATTAATACTAAATTGGTACCAACTGACTTTGTCAAAACATCCGCCAATAACAGCGTTCCTATTACAGTATTCTGTGTGCTATATAAGTTGTTTACTTCTTTTCAAATGGGTCGGTTTCGGAGCCGACCCAATGAGTTCATAATTTTTTACTTTTTTAATATAATTAATTCGTTTCTCGGTCTGAATAGATCTTTTCTTTCGGTTGATTTAATTAATCAATCTAAAATTATAATTTAAAAGTCGAGTCAGTGATTCTGTTCTCTTTTTTAAGAGTTTCAATTTTTCAACTTTTTTCAATGTTGAAGCGCATGGTCTTCAATATTTTAATTTCAATTTAACAATGTGTTAAAGTTTAATTTCTAATCGATTTTTATCTTGATAATCAAGTTTAATTTTGGATTCAAGTTCGAATAGTTCCCAGTGAATTATGTGATTTAGTGTAGTGAACCTAGAATTTTCTACTTTATTGAGGTGATTTACGCAATATTCGATATTAATCGAGTGGCCCACGTGTTGGAAGTTTACCCGTGCAATTTGCCATATAAAGAAAGGTGCATCAATTAAAAGTCAATAACCAACAGTAGCAAAAAAGTGAACAAATTCAACGTAAAGGTTTGACGAATTATCCCAAATTCCTTTCTCCTGAGTTTATCCGATCAAACCTTTAAATATTTAAATAAAGTCAACCTGGATAAAAAACTGGTGAGTACATATATTTTTTTTCATACAGTCCAATAGTTCTCAAACGTTCTTAAAATTCGCTAATTGTTGGGAAATAATTTAGTTTTCTTAAACCAGCGACCATCGCCCCAACAACGACTATAAAACACCTGATAAAGCTACTAAAATCTCCATTCAGATTTGGGATGAATACCTTCACAATACTTATCCCCAAACTTGCTCACATCTGTATACCTTTTCTGACTGCTTACATCCTTATCTGGACACACCTTTTACTTTAGACGAGCTTTTAACAGTCACACACACCCTCAAATTGCAAAAAACTCCTGGACCAGACGAAATCCACAATGAGTTCTTCAAAAACCTTCCCGAAACATGGCTAAGTAAATTGCTTTTTATATTTAACAATATTTTAAACTACGAAACAATCCCCGAATCTTGGGGTGAAACCTATCTAAGGATGATCCACAAAAAAGGAAGTGAGCTCGATCCAAATAATTACAGAGGAATCCAGTCTACTCTATCGGAGACTCTTAGAATGGTCCGAATTGTGCAATATCTTACCAGATGAACAATCAGGTTTTCGTAGAGGAAGAGGCTGTATTGACAACGTATACATTTTAAGCTCAGCGGTAAACCTTCATCTCAGATTGCCGAAGAGAAAAATATTTGCGCTTTTTGTCGATTTCCGTAAGGCATTTGACTATATAGATCACGAAAAACTTTGGTATAAGCTTTTTAGACTAGGCGTTAGTGGTAAGATAATTCGTGTTCTAATAGATCTTTACAAAAAATCAACCATAGCCTGTCAAATCGAAAAAGGGAAAACTAGTAAGACTCGCGTTTCTAGAGGAGTGCTCCAAGGAGACTCTCTGTCCCCTTTACTATTTATTTAATTTATAAGTGACATTTTTACTTACTTGCGGAATAACGGTCTTACAGGAATTAGTTTAAATTGTTCCATAGACCTCCTTGGCCTTCTATACGCCGACGATCTTGTACTGGTAGCAAACACACCCGGTCAAACTCAAAGACAAATTGATACTCTCTCGAGCTACTGTCACGAAAATAACCTAGTAATTAACACCGATAAGACAAAAATATTAATATTTCATAAAGGTCAATTCGGTTTTAAAGGAAATTTCAAGTGTAATGATCGTGAAATTGAAACGGTTAAAGAATACGAGTGTCTTGGAATAACGTTCAGTTCATCAGGTCTATTTTACAAGGCAATCGCTAATTTATGTACCAAGGGTAGAATTGCCACTGGAAATTTGATTAGTATACTCTCGAAAACTGGATGTAGAAATGAGATTTCACAATACAGTCTTTTCCAAAGTACGGTAACCACTACTCTCCTTTATTGTTTTGAAGTTTGTGCAATTCGATATCTCGACCAAATAGAAAGAGTTCAATGTCAATTCCTAAAAAATCTATACTGGCTTCCAAAAAACCTGGCTGAGTAGTTAGATATGAAACTCAACACATACACCTATCTTGGTATGTATTTAGAAGCACAGTTCGTTGGTGGAATAAGCTTTTGATGATGTCCGAAGACAGATATGCGAAAATTATTTTCCGACGGCAACTCGAAATCGATAAACTACCAGACAACATCGTAAAATACAACTGGGCATCTCAGTTACGAATTATGATGGAGGACTGTGATTTAGGTGATATTTGGAATACTCAAGAACAAAATAATCTGCGAAATACTATGCCTCAGCTATTAGAAAATTACAGTCAAGCATTGATACAACGGGATTTACACAAAATATATAATGTCCACAGTTGCCCCCTATACAAGCTAATAATTGCAGACAACATATCTGAAGTAATATTCAATAGCAACACGGCCATTGACAGACAAAGGGTAATTTTCCAATTAGGGGTAGCATCTGTAACCAAATCGTCCATTTATAGCAACAAATTAAAAATAACTTTAAATCCAGCCAGCGTCTGTCCAATCTGTAACACTGGTAGACCAGACGATTTATTCCACACGTTTTTTGAATGTCCGCTATATACGGGAATACGAAACCGCTTCATTACTAATTATATTAAGGGACTGAATCACACTGATTTCTTCTTACTTTTCATTATCAATAGTAAAGATCAACTGAATAATATTTTTTTTTTCTTCGAGAAGCATCAAAAATTAAAAATTTTATACTTAACAATTAAAATGAATATTTATTTGAAACTTTTATATTTATGTACATGAGCCTTTGTAAAATTCTTTGAATTGATACAAATAAAATTATTATTATTATTATTATTATAATTCATTTTAATTGAATAAAAAAAAAATTATCTAATCTGTAGTACAAGTTGATTTATTATTATTCCTTATAAAGAGCATATTATCTTGGTTGATTGATGATGCTCGTTAGGTTATTAAGCACTGTTTATCAACTGTATAGGTCATTTAATTTGTGAGCTTTCATGTGATAACATGCTTCAGACAACGAAAGAGCTAGTTTAGTTGAGTGATATTATACAGAAAAAGTATAACGCGCTCAAAGCTGGTGAACAAACAACGGCCATTTCATGGAAAAAACATTTAAGCCCATCACTGTTCCGTTAAATAAGCTAATAGAAAAACAAGAGAACAAAAATGATTATACACAAATTAATATAAAACGTAAGATGAAAGATGATACATGATAGATCATCAAGAAGACAATAAAGATGAACTATTAAATTATACACCAATGAAGGCTCGAAAATTATTTGAAGATACTCCAGTAGTCACAAAACAAAATCTATTCAGACACCTATGAGGATGAGGTATTACACACTCCTGATGTGGTATTTAGGGAGATTATAAAATCACCAAAGAATAATCATCATGCACTTCAACATTTTACAAATACTTGTGGAGATGTAGCCGGTAAATACATTTATTTTATATTATCGAATAAAGATGATAAGCTTATCGATAATATTTACGGATTACGTTATTATAATGCTGCTGATAGATTATATGTAAGTAATTCAGTTGTTCACATTTCGCATAACGATATACAAGTCAACGAAAAATGGTACGACGGGGCATCAGGTTTATATGAGCTTTTAGTAAAACAGATACCAAAAAATTATTCAGAGCAAGACATGCATAACTATTTAGAAATAGTAACATCAACAAACGCTAATAGACGGAACTATGACTCTCAGGGGCAAATTCAAGGAACTAGAAGTTTAAAGTATAAAAAGATCATTAAGAAACATCTATACCCATCGGCTCTTGCTTCTGGTAGCGGTCTAACATTATCAATAATCTCATAGATTATGTGTACTGGAATACAATCGACGAACTTTGTGACAGATTACGTCTGTTATGCGCATCACGTGATGGGGGCAATTCCAGCCACCAAAATGAGATAAATAGTTTGATACAAGAGTTAAGGGCAGAAAATATAATATACTGAAAACCAGACCTGTTTCTAAACAGACCAGTATTAAACAGGTCAAAACCAGTATTAAACAGACCTGTTTCTAAACAGAACAGTATTAAACAGGTCAAAACCAGTATTAAACAGGTCAAAACCAGTATTAAACAGACCTGTTTAGATACAGACCAGTATTAAACAGGTCAAAGCCGGTATTAAGCAGGTTGAAACCAGTATTAAACAGAGCTGTTTCTTATTAGACCTGTTTAGATTTTATATTTATTATATGTAATTATTAAATTACATCATAACCTATTGAGAACTCAGTATGAACGGTATAGATAAATTTGGACGTCCTCTCTTCAAAAATTATCAAGATTCATATACATCACATAATGAATCAATACTTCGATGTAATGGCGGATATAATTACTTCGATGCAAAACAAAGACGAATTGTGAATGTCGGGAAACCTATAAATAAGCAAGATGTTGTGAACTTGGAAAGTCTTACAAAAAAGTGTTTGTCATTAGATGATAAAGAATCATATTTTGATGCAAAAAATAAAATAATAAGTAATGTAGCAAGTCCAGAATTTTCAAGTGATGCTGTGGATTTATACACCCTTACCAATCATGTTAGTGATAAAATCAATAACACTACTACTGAAATATTTAACGAGAGTCTGAAAAATTAAATGGTTATTTTCAAATATCAATACGTAATACACTACCAACACAATTCAATCAAGACCCAACTACTGATTTTGAATGGTATATATTAGAAAATAATATGAAGGTTTACTTATTTAGATTTCCGATCTCTGGAGTGATACATTATTTAAATATTAAACCGAAATACTGTGAGGTCTTCAAAAACGATACTATTATAGATAAAAATAAACTTAATACATTAAAATCAAACGATTATTTAACGTTTGGTATTCCTAAAAGTTTCATGACTACAAACCCCGATTCCATGTTACTACATGTTGGCATTGGTATAAAATATAAATTAATAGATGGATAAAAGACGAATTGTTGTGAATGAGCTACATAAACCAGCTCGATGTAATTATCCAAGAAGGCGTGTAATCATTAAGGGACTCAATGATTTATATCAAGCTGATTTGGTAGAAATGATCCCGTATGCAAGACAAAATACCAACTTTAAGTATGTTTTGGTGGTCATCGATTGCTTCTCCAAATATAGCTGGGCTATTCCACTTAAGTCCAAGAGTGCGGTGGATGTCACTTATACCATGGAACACATTATAAAAGATCGTACACCGAAAAACCTCCAAACTGATAATGGTACTGAATTTTACAATGAAAAATTTAAGAGATTGATGAAAGAGTACAACATAAACCATTATTCTGTGTATTCAACTAAAAAGGCGTGTATTGTGGAAAGATTTATACGCATACTGAAATCGATGATGTACAAACATTTCAGTTTGTATGGTAATTATAAATGGATGAAAGTATTACCGGAATTGATTAAACAGTACAATAATTCATACCATCGGACAATCAGGATGAAACCATCACAAGTCAATCAACAAAATGAAAAACGAGTTTTAAATGATTCGTACAATCATATTAAGATGGTGGGTCCAAAACAAAAATTTACAGTTGGTGATCATGTAAGGATAAGTAAATTTAGAACAGTGTTTGCTCGTGGTTTTCATCCATCATGGACACCAGAAATATTCACCGTTCGCGAGGTGAAACTTACAAATCCAAGAACAAATTTATTGAAGGATTACAACAACGATGATATAAAGGGTGGTTTCTATGCTGAAGAATTACAAAAAGTTCACGACCCAAACATTTATTTAGTGGAAAAGGTCTTAGCTAAACGTGGATCTAACGTTAAAGTCAGGTGGTTAGGTTATGATTCATCACATGATTCATATATTGACAAAAAAGTCTTATTTCATAGTGGACCGTTTTTATGAACATACTTGTGATTTTAAAAAAAATAAAAAATCACATTGTAAATATATTATTTTTATTGCAAGTTTCTTATCTTATCATATAAAAAAACAGTGTTGCATTATAAATATTTAAAAATAAAAATACAAAGATTTTATAAAATGATTTTTTATTCAGAAATTTCTGATGTATTTAACACAAAACTTTCATTTTCATTATAATTCACATCATTCGACATTAGATAATTTTCCACAATTTGCTTCACTTGTACATAGTCGGATAGTTCATCTGATGTAAAGACATTATAGTAAGATTGCTCAAACAATGATAATCCGACAATTCCATCCATTTGTCCAGAGTTAATATTGTTTAAAATCCAAGTCCAAATTTGCATGTCGTCATTGTCAGTCGATGGCGAAAACTTCACATTTAAGCTCATTTGTTCTACCTTATCTATAAGGTAGTTTAAAGTTTTCGGTTTAATTATGAATAAAGACAATCATCTAATTTTTAATATTATTTATTGTTATAATAATCAACAAGCACCCACGTATAAAGATCTATTAAAAAAATAATGTAATAAATACATAATACACTAAAAAAGTCGTAATTTTATATTTTCATAGTCGTAACAACAAATCTTATCTGCACAAGGTCAAATGTTATCTATTTCAATATATATATATATGTCGTGTCCCAAATATATTATACTTCGATGATTAATTTCCAATCACTTTTGACCGAATTATAATGATCGAGAACGCCTTGGCAATCTTGTTAAAAAGATGAGGAGGATCGCCACTTAGTTTTTTCGAGAAACATAAGAAACGGAGCTCTAATTTAATCGTTAGTTCCGGTCGCGTTCGATTACTGTTTTTAACGTCGATAATTTATTTCGGTGTTTTGATTTAACTGTGCGTCGATTTATTTATAATTATTCTATTTAAAAACGACTGAAGGTTTTGTTGAAATAATGAATAATTTATTTTACACAATATTAAATCTTTAATTTATTAAAACAAAATTAAACCGATTATTAAAATTATACAATAAAAATACAATGACATAATTTGAACTTGACTGACAAAAATTTTATTAGAACTTTACGAAATTTTGAATAGAACTTTTCGCAATTTTTATTAGAACTTGATTATAACTTTATTAGAACTTTTCAAAATCTTAATTAGAACTGAAAAAAATGGTTTCGATTGATTTTATTTATACAAAAATTATATTGCTTATTTTTGCTTAACGATGTTCCAGCATGGTATTTTCAGTTTCTATGTTAAAGCAATGGTACAATTTTTTTTTCGACAGAATTTAACGAAAAATTAAATTTAAGAATTTAATAATGCTTACTATTAATTCCCAAAGTTTCAGAAATTTTGACCGTTTAAAATGGGAAATAATTATGCCAACGTCCCAATTTCGATCAATTTACGTCAAAATTAATATCTCGAAAGTGAAAATTAATTTCTAAATTTTTTTTTTAGAATTGTATTGTATAAACATTTTTTTCTACTTTTTCTTCAATATATAATAATATCATAAAAAATAGTTGGAGAGACCGGACATTTTACATGCTTTAAATGGGACACGACCCTCAAAATCGCGAACTTTGTCTTTAAATATCTCGCGATCTAAACGGTCAAAAATTATGAAATTTTAGGAATTCATAAATAAAGCTATTATAAACCCGAGAAAAAAAATTCGGCCAAATCTGTCGAAAAGTGATTTCATGCTGGTACTACCTTAAGTAATGAAATTCACACAAGAATAAAAAATAATTTTATAATATTTTTGCAAATTTGTGATTTTTTATTTCAACAGGATGTGCCATTTCCGATACTCCACATTCTTCCGCCATTAGAGAAGTTACTAAATTTTGGAACAAGATTTTGGAGCTTCTCGAGTCTGTGGTGGTCCCCTTCTTGATTAGTTTCCAGGTGTTTAAAGTTGTATTAGTCGGATTGATCGTCGGCCTGTTATACTTGAGCTGGAAGTTGACCTTCTGCGATTATTTATTAGACAAGTTTCTGTTGTCGGTTCGTAAGTTACTTCTGATGATATCGGTTGTACTTGATTGTGCTTGTTGTCACCAAAAAGACAGTTATAAAAATTGAATGTGTCTCCATTGCCGCCTTTTTTACATGGAATGAGACAATTAAATAATTTTGATAATAACTTGATTAATACTTTTATGATCCCATATTTGTAGATGTAATAGAAGAATAATGCTGATAATAAACCAATTCCACCATTCCACCATAACATGCCCATTGATATATCGTACTTTCATATTTTATGACGAATGGCTTATTTAACTGTGATTGTAAATTTTGATCCATTTGTTCCAGTTTGTGGTGGGTATACTTGATGTCATTTAGATCCAGATTGGTAATTTTTACAGGTTTGAGGTATTCTGGAGATAAAGGTTTGGTTCGGTTTAGGTATTTGCAGCAATCGTCTTCAAGGATGTCTACTTCAGGAATTTTTATGTAAGAGGAAATATTTTTAATGGATATTTCAGGTTGTAGGAGAATATTCGTTGTAATAAGTCGACAGTTGTTGGTGATTTTCAGTAATCCAATACCATTTATTGTTACGTCCTTGTCTTGCCCATCATTACAGAGAAGGTTGCCTTTTGTAGGTTTACTAAGAATGAATAACCATTCATTTTCTGACACAGTTTGCCAGATTTCAGGAATTGCGTTGATTGTTGTAATTTTGCATATTTTTGGAATTTTTTCATCTTGTAGATCGAATATTTCCAATTCGCAGACGTTGTCCGATCTTCTTTCCATAATTTCCACTTTGGTACAAATGTAGGTGGTATCTGCTAATTTACAATTGTCTATGTTTTTTAGTAAAGCGAATTGACTTTTACTTCTACTAGAAATTATGTAAGGGTAATCAATTTCTATGTAGGATAATGAACTTGAATTTTTATGAGGAGTGGGTAAAGGAAAAGTTTGATAGAGAGTATATTCCATAATTTGTGCGATTGGAATTTTGATTAATACAACTAATAAATCATCTTTCATAAAAGATTTAGTTTCCATTATTTTGTAATAGTTTTCTATGTTTTCAGGATTAACTTTAAGTGGCAATTGAAATTGTTTAAGAGAAGTTAATTCTTCTATTAGACTCGTTGGATTAATAATATTATAGTCAACAATACCATGTCGAACTAATGTTAGTGTCATGCTATATTGTTCTAGTTGCTTAAAATTTAGATCATTTAATTGTTTGATTAATAATAAATGGTCTAAAATTTCTAATTGTAAATGGTCATTATTAATAATCTGAGTAGCGTTATTAATAAATGAGTTAAATGTTTGAACGTTTAAATTTAATTCGCGTTCAGTGTCTTCCACGGTATTAAGTGTTTTGTTTAGAGTATTCATGGTTTCTGATAAAATTTTAATTTGATCCTTCATCATAAGATGTGTTGTTTTTCTATCTTCAATTAATGAATTAATAGAGTTTGTATAAAATATACCATCGTCAGCTGATGGAGTACCTACTAACCATTTTAATACACTTGAACCGGCATTAATTAGACCTCTTTTTTGTATAATATGGCTATATGTTTGATGATGTAATTGTACAGACTTTAATAACATTCTTATCTCCTGTATTTGTTGACTTAGTAGTTTCATTTGTAATATGCATGTTGCTGCGTTAGAACTATTATGAGGTATCAAATTACAAAAATTGTATGATTTTTGATAGTGTTTCGTAACTAATTCTAAATTATTTTTAAATATAGTTGTATTAGTGTAGTGAATTAATGTTAATTTTTGGCTGCATACTTTTGCTTCGCCTAGTTTCTTGAAAAATATGCCCGATGATTTCGGTATTTGTTCCACCAGTATTTCTGTCATCACGTGGTGTAGAAGTATTGACGAAATTAATATTTTCCACATCTTCATCTGAAACATACAGTTTCACATTATTCATGTGATATGTTTTTTCCAATTTTTTCATTTTTATTGTTACAGTGTGTTTTTCAGGATTGACTTTGGTTATTTGGAAAGGACCTTTATATCTTTCAGAAAGTTTATCGGGTGCACATTGTCCTTCCTTAACTAATACGTAATCGTTTATTTTGAAATTTCTAATTTTGTTGCTTGCTGCTTTGTCGTACTGTTGTTTGTTAACTTGTTTTGATTGTTTTAAATTATTTCTAGCTAATTCTCGAATTTTTTTAATTTTGTCTTGTACCTCTTGTGAAAATTTGTCGTAAGTTTTCCCTATTACTCCTTTGTTGAAAGACATTGGTATATTTGGTTCAATTCCAAAAACTAATTTATATGGAGTTTCACCTGTTGATCTATTTGCGTGTGTGTTGTACGAATAGGTAGCCAAATACAACATTTCGTCCCAATTGTCCATTGATTCGTTTACATATGAACGGTTGTTCTCCAGATACGTATGACTTCCTTCCAAAGAGCCATTGCTTTGCGGAGGGTAGCAGCTTGTTGTCTTGTGCTTGATTGAAAATAGTTTATTTACTTCCTTGAATAATGCACTTGTAAATACAGAATCTTGATCAGTTAGTATCGCTTTTGGAAAATCAAATGTACTTGCGTATTTTAGAAAATAGACCGCAGTTGTTTCAGCTTTTCTGTCTTCCATTGGGAATGCTTGGAGATGTTTAGTAAGGTTGTCTTGCATAGTAACTATAAACTTATTTCCACTTTTTGTTTGTGGTAAGGGTCCGACAAAGTCTAAAGAGATTTCTTCATTAAAGTTCACTGCTGTTGTCGTAATAACCATTGGGGATTTCCTTATGATTGAATATTTGTTTTTCTGGCATGTGACACATTTTTTGATATAATTTTCGACATAACTTTTCATGCCTTTCCAGAAGTATTTTTGACGTAATTCTTGATAGGTACGAGCCTGTCCTGGGTGACCTCTTAGTGGACTATCATGGAACTCTTGGAGGAGTTTTAATTTTTCTTCTTCGGTTCTTACGATAGTTGTTGCGCCGTTATTAGCTTCAGGTGTGATGTTGGCTTCGCTTTGACTTGATTCATCATCTGTTTCGATTTCCACAGTTTCTGGGGGTTCTTGGTTGGCTTCAGAACTAGGGCCTGGTTCGCCTATTTCAGCTAGTTCATTGTCCAAAACGTCTTGTATTTCGTTTTCAGAGAGATAAACATTAAAATTTATATTTTCAACGGGTATTATTTGAATATTATTTTCGAAGTGATGATGTAGCAAATTATTTAAATAATTATTATTTAATTTTTTATCTATTATACTAGGATGAATAATAGTATTTTTATCAGTTGAAGTCAAGGACACTTCATACAATGTTTCATAGAATAGTTTTACGTTCATATTATTTTGAATTGTGTTTTTTAAAATGATTAATATTATTGTTTGGGTGTCGTTTTCGTTTCTTATCACTTGACCGATATTTGCGTTGTTTATGTCCTCTCGGGTGAAGTTATTTAAAATAAATGTTTTTAAATTATTATTTATATTTAAATCTTTAGTTAATGGAATTATTAGAGTTTTTAAATTATTTATATTGACGATGTTATTTATGTATGGGATTTTAATGTTATTTTTTATCGTTTTGTCGAAATATTCAAATTTTTTCGATTTATTTACGATAGCCATAAGAATTGGTCTGCTAAGTAGATCTGCTGTGTAGTTGGTTTTACCAGGGGTGTATTTTATTTTATATTGGTAGTTCATTAGCTTCAGCCTCCATCTTACTAATCGACTAGTTGGGTCTTTCACTGAATGTAGCCAAACTAAAGGTCGGTGATCAGTTTTTATTTCGAACAATCTTGCGTACAGAAAATGATGAAAGTTTCTTACTGTCTTAATTATTGCCAAACATTCTTTTTCGATTGTGGAATAATTTCTTTCAGCTTTATTCAACGTATATGAATAAAATGCAATCGGCATATCGATACCATTGTACTCTTGCGTCAGAACTCCGCCTAGAGCTTCGTTACTAGCATCGGTGGTGATAGAAAACATTTTGCTGTCGTCAGGATGTCTTAGAATAGGGGCTGAAGTAATCTTTTCTTTCAGTAAATTAAATGCGTCTACACAACTTTTATCGAAATCGAATTTTATGTTCTTTTTCAGTAGTTTTGTAAGTGGTTTTGTTATTTTACCGTAATTTTCGATGAACTTACGGTAATAACCAGTTATTCCCAAGAAACTTTGAATTTGTTTAATATTTGTTGGTTGATTTAATTTTAGTATTTTTTCTATTTTTTCTGCTTGGGGTTTGATGCCATCTACTGTTACGATGTGTCCAAGATACTTTAATTCTTTTTGTAGAAATTCGCATTTTTCAATATTAAGTTTTAAATTGTTTTTCTTTAGAATACTTAACACTTCATTTAGATTTTCAATATGATTTTGGAGGTTTTTGCCTAATATAATTACATCATCAAGGTAGCACATACACTTTCCTTGGTTTATTTGATCAGCAGAGATTTCGTTCATTAGAGTTTGGAAACTGGCTGGGGCGTTTACCAAACCAAAGGGCATACGTAGAAATTCCCAGTGGCCGTTCCCGACAGTGAAAGCCGTCTTTGGGATGTCTTCCTCTTTGACCATAATTTGGTGAAACCCGCTGGCCAAATCAATTGCCGAATAATATTGGTTACCTCCCAAATTACTAAGTATTTCGTCTATACGCGGTATAGGATAGTTGTTTGATATCGTTATCTCATTTAGCTTGCGATAATCGATTACCATTCTAAATTGTTTAGTATTTGAGTGTGGTGTTTGTTTTTTGTCTACAATCCACACAGGTGAGTTATAAGGTGATTTTCTCTTCCGAATAATGTTATTTTTTAGAAGTTCATTTACTTGACGTTGAGCTTCGTCTTTCAATGCTTTTGGTAATGGGTAAATTTTATTTTTGATGGGTTCTAGGTCTTTTAATTTAATTTCATGCTGAATAACGTTTGTACAACCCGGCGAATCGTCATCTAGCTTGACAATTTCATGGTGTTGTAAAACCGTTTCAATTAATAATTTTTGTTCAGTTGAATTTAGATTATTGATTCTTAAGTTTTCTAAAATATTGTTTTTTCTATTGATTTGAATGTTGTTAAAATTATAAACATTTTGTTTTAATACTGGCTCCAATTCTATAGTATTATTTTTATAATTAATAATTGCATTGTGTTTACTTAAGAAATCTGATCCTAGAATTCCATCATATGGTATATTATCTGTTTGAACTAAGTGAAAATAATGATGATATGGACTTTTGTTTTTATTCATAAAAATTGATACTACACCATATGTTTCAACTAGACCTTGAGTAATGCCTTTTAAATTTATTTGTAAACGGGAATCTATATCTGTTTGTGATTAGGATTTAAATTGTTTGTTTTTAAGATAGAGCACGATGCTCCGGTATCAATTAAAAATAGAAATTCGTTAGTTTTCGAATGGTTGCTTGTAAATGTTATCTTTTTATCATTTACAACATTTGGAAGCTGAGTGAAGCCGACTCTTTCGATGTGCTCTGAATTGGGGCTTCGTTCAATCCGAGCTGCTCGAAGTTTAAATTAAGGCTGTCTTGTGAGTTGACATGAGCTACTTTAGGATTTGGGTTATTAAGATTTTCGTTCCTTTTCTTTTTCCTACATTCGTCTATTGTGTGACCTCGAAAGTGGCAAAAATCACACTTTTTGAACGAGTAATTATAATTTTTTGACTGTGGTGGATCACCAGAATGTTTAAAATTTTTATTGCGACATTCCTTTGTATTGTGATTATTTCTTTTACAAATTTTACAGTATTTTTTATTTGTTTGAATATTTGTTTCTAAGGAAATTTTAAATTGATTTTGCATAGAGACAAAAGATTCTTCTTCGCTGGCTATGCTTAGAGCTTCATTAATTGACATAAAAGTTTTATGCCTTAAAATGTTAGAAATTTCTGGCTTACAGTGATGTGTAAACCTACGTAAAGCCATTTCATTTATTAAGGCTAACTTGCCCACTAACATTGAATTCGAAATGGTACTTTCTTTAATTTTTTGAATATTCGTGAGTTTAAATGCTCGATACGTAAGAAAAATTCTTTTACGGTTTCATTTGGTTTTTGCCTACAAGTTTCTAATTGCTCTTGTAAATACGTAAGGCTTTCGGTTATTTGAAATACTTGTTTTAATTTTATTTTTAAATCAGTGAAAGTATTTATTTCGGAAGCATTTATTTTATTTTTAACTTCTGATGAAACTTTTGAAAATATTAAGGCTGTAAGTGCCGTTTTTTTATTTTCTTTTGCTATAGATAATGCATTTTCTGCGTTTTGAAGGAAATTAGATAACTCTGACGAATTACCGTTAAATGATGTAATCATTTGTGCAAGGAAAGTAATCGGGATACTTCCCCTGTGTTGTGTTGTATCATCATCATCAGATAAATCAGGAGAAATGATTTCTGGATCAAGGTTTTGTGAATCAGCGAGACTCATGTTTATTGATAATGAGGATAGGATAGTTGTAGAAGCAAAAATAAATCAATTCGCCTACCTTATTGGTTTAATCTTGACCAGTCCAGTGGGATAGCTATAAACTCTTGGTAGATGATATTAATTCTGCTTCAGTTGATTTGGTTCGATGATACCCAAAATTTACACCAAGCTGTTAGTTGTTACACCGTCTTGACCTGGGATTCTGGATATCCTGGCAGGATCGCCAATTTTGTCGTGTCCCAAATATATTATACTTCGATGATTAATTTCCAATCACTTTTGACCGAATTATAATGCTCGAGAACGCCTTGGCAATCTTGTTAAAAAGATGAGGAGGATCGCCACTTAGTTTTTTCGAGAAACATAAGAAACGGAGCTCTAATTTAATCGTTAGTTCCGGTCGCGTTCGATTACTGTTTTTAACGTCGATAATTTATTTCGGTGTTTTGATTTAACTGTGCGTCGATTTATTTATAATTATTCTATTTAAAAACGACTGAAGGTTTTGTTGAAATAATGAATAATTTATTTTACACAATATTAAATCTTTAATTTATTAAAACAAAATTAAACCGATTATTAAAATTATACAATAAAAATACAATGACATAATTTGAACTTGACTGACAAAAATTTTATTAGAACTTTACGAAATTTTGAATAGAACTTTTCGCAATTTTTATTAGAACTTGATTATAACTTTATTAGAACTTTTCAAAATCTTAATTAGAACTGAAAAAAATGGTTTCGATTGATTTTATTTATACAAAAATTATATTGCTTATTTTTGCTTAAGTAATGAAATTCACACAAGAATAAAAAATAATTTTATAATATTTTTGCAAATTTGTGATTTTTTATTTCAACAGAATGTGCCATTTCCGATACTCCACAT
This sequence comes from Chrysoperla carnea, assembly GCF_905475395.1. Lineage (NCBI taxonomy): Eukaryota > Metazoa > Arthropoda > Insecta > Neuroptera > Chrysopidae > Chrysoperla > Chrysoperla carnea. The sequence goes on from NC_058342.1 coordinate 9,626,379, forward strand.
ATATATATATATATATATATATATATATATATATATATATATATATATATATATATATATATATATATATATATATATATATATATGTATATATATATATATGGTGCATCGGATTTCTAACACAGATTCCCAAAATAACATAAACTGAATTATTTGAGAATTGCTGACTAATCAGACTCCCATAATAATATACAGACATCTCTATTCAAACTAATTATTTTTTCCTGGAATTCAGACATGTTAATACTTGCGTAAGGATGACATCATAGTATCGAGGTCAAATGTTATCCATTATAATTCCAAAAATAAACTTTCTTATCAACCGTTGACTTCCTTCGAACTAATACCTTCCCACTTTAAAGTCCCGTTATAACGCCCCTTAAATGTACACATGCAAACACGCCCAGGCGCCATATTTAAATTTACCGCCCATCCTCGATTATCTCATCTAACGTCCAATTCCCGCCCCCTTCAAGCCCCACTTCCGCCCCAATTCCAAGAAACACACTAACGCCCACACCTGTCAGCCAAGCCCACAGGTTTGCCCCATTCGTGTAACATCCAAGGTTTCCTTCTCAGTAGGTTTGCCCTTTTTGTGTACCATACTTTTGTTCTAGCTCCGCTGTATCTATACTACTTATAACATACTTGTATGAACCAAGACATAACAGTATAATAAAAGAATATTTTAATTTTATGACCTATGATTCTTTCATTACTTCAACAGTTTCAAATGATCTTTCGTGGAAAGATGACTGTCAAATTTTGATTTAGAAATTTTGATCCCGAGTAAGTGAAGTTTTTTCTCTTGTAATCAGTTACATTGCAATGTTTTAATCATAGCAGCGGCACACAAAATTTTTTAATCCAATAGTTATTTTATATGTTTCTAGGAAAAGAGGAATTTGAAAAAATTTTCCGAAGAAGTAACTGCGAACTCCAAAGAAAGCATTCAACCCTACATAATAATAGAATCGGGACAATCTGGAAACAGTTCATTTATTCAAGGCGATGGAAGTATTCAAAAAACTGGAAACAATATTTGCATTTGATTGACTATACAGATGTTATTATGTATTAAATTTGGAGTATCCAAAGGAATTAATCAATTTTTATAATTAAATCGATTATTTTATTTTTCAAATGGGAGTAAAACCCAAAAATATTGTATCAGCTATTCATATAGCTATGTAATTCATTAAAATCAATAATGAAATTCATAATAGTTTTAACATAAGTTCTAACAATGAAAAATGTAGTTTTGCAGTAACCGATAACTTTCTTTCTAGTGCTTCAACTACAAAATTTATAATATATGATGAACAAAGACAATAAAATTTTTATTAAATGAACATATTTTTTCCTTTTCCTAATAAAAAATTATTTTACTTACAAGTACCCAATTGAATAGAATAGTATTTTTAACTGATAAATTAGTGAATTTTGCTAATGCACAACAATAAAAGAATTAGTAAATTCTGTTAATTTAATTGGCGATTTTCACTAATAGACCGTTTGATGTAACTAATGGATTAGTGAAAAGTACTGTCACCATTAAATTAGTTATTTTCACTCACAAATTAGTGATTTAAATTTTCTTATAAATTAGTGAAATATATTTCCATTTATCAATTAGTGAATCTTATTTTCACTGATGAATTAGTGATTTCTTTTTTCACTGAATCATTCAGTGAATTTTCACTAATTCTAGGTTGCTGGATTTCAACTACAAAAATTAGTGAAATTTCACTAATTTAATTTTAGAGAGCATTCTCCATATTACTTAGAAAATGTAGAAAAATTTCAGGAAACTTTAATCATTCAAAATGGTAAAACAATAATTTAAAAAAAAAACAAGTTCGAATCAATCAAAAAGTTTTAAAAGTTTTGCAAAATTCGCCGACCCTATGGAATTCCAGCTATTATGTTGGAAATAGTTGATCCCATTCAGGATAGCACTTTATTATTAAAATAATAAAATAGAAAATCTAGATTTCGAAGAGTGGATTTTTATTTAAAAGTTAATAAAAGTAGTAAAGCCTCTGGAGACACCACCAAAAAATTAATTTCTCAAGATGTACGTATACCCGACGTTATTCCTTTGGTACGAGCATTATTGAAAGTATATGACGAGATTCGAAATTTCGGCTAGTAACAGAGAGAGTTTCAATATCAGTAAATTGCCGTTCTTAATTTTGTGTCTTCTTTTAAATATCAATTATCTTTCGATTTTCTGAAATTTACAAAAACGCATTGTTTGAATAGCGACTTTTTTTAACACACGATGTAAAGGCAAATTTCTCAATGAGTTTCTTATCAAGGACACAAAAAATAAATAATTTGCGACTTAATGTATTTTCTTTTGAAGACTTCAGTCGTATTGCTCGCACTTATTTATTGCCACATGCAACAAGTGAGCAATTTTTTAATTCAACTGGTATTTGTATGATCCTCATCGTAACTTTACTTGAATTATAAGAAAAGTTAAAAAAATACTCATCAAAAGTACTAACCATTAGAGAATTAATTCGAAACTCGCCGAAAGTCAAAGGTTGTCCACTTTTACTGAGACGAAGTCGAACGGGGAATTGGGGGTTTTTTTAAAACCATATATTACAAGTAATTACTATATATAGAAAGATAAATTAATTGTTAAATAGCATGCACAAAAATTAAAACTTATTGTTATTAATTCTATTTTTCTAAACCACCTCTTAATTTTCAGCAATATGTCCTTTAAATGTCTAGTCAATAAAACTAAAGGATGGAATTTAGTTCAAATATAATAGTACAGTCGACAAGTTCAAATTGGTGAAAAATAGAAATGCTGGTCTTAAAAATACGTGTGATATAAACCATAGAATAATATAACCTATCTGGCCAAATCAATTGCCGAATAATATTGGTTACCTCCCAAATTACTAAGTATTTCGTCTATACGCGGTATAGGATAGTTGTTTGATATCGTTATCTCATTTAGCTTGCGATAATCGATTACCATTCTAAATTGTTTAGTATTTGAGTGTGGTGTTTGTTTTTTGTCTACAATCCACACAGGTGAGTTATAAGGTGATTTTCTCTTCCGAATAATGTTATTTTTTAGAAGTTCATTTACTTGACGTTGAGCTTCGTCTTTCAATGCTTTTGGTAATGGGTAAATTTTATTTTTGATGGGTTCTAGGTCTTTTAATTTAATTTCATGCTGAATAACGTTTGTACAACCCGGCGAATCGTCATCTAGCTTGACAATTTCATGGTGTTGTAAAACCGTTTCAATTAATAATTTTTGTTCAGTTGAATTTAGATTATTGATTCTTAAGTTTTCTAAAATATTGTTTTTTCTATTGATTTGAATGTTGTTAAAATTATAAACATTTTGTTTTAATACTGGCTCCAATTCTATAGTATTATTTTTATAATTAATAATTGCATTGTGTTTACTTAAGAAATCTGATCCTAGAATTCCATCATATGGTATATTATCTGTTTGAACTAAGTGAAAATAATGATGATATGGACTTTTGTTTTTATTCATAAAAATTGATACTACACCATATGTTTCAACTAGACCTTGAGTAATGCCTTTTAAATTTATTTGTAAACGGGAATCTATATCTGTTTGTGATTAGGATTTAAATTGTTTGTTTTTAAGATAGAGCACGATGCTCCGGTATCAATTAAAAATAGAAATTCGTTAGTTTTCGAATGGTTGCTTGTAAATGTTATCTTTTTATCATTTACAACATTTGGAAGCTGAGTGAAGCCGACTCTTTCGATGTGCTCTGAATTGGGGCTTCGTTCAATCCGAGCTGCTCGAAGTTTAAATTAAGGCTGTCTTGTGAGTTGACATGAGCTACTTTAGGATTTGGGTTATTAAGATTTTCGTTCCTTTTCTTTTTCCTACATTCGTCTATTGTGTGACCTCGAAAGTGGCAAAAATCACACTTTTTGAACGAGTAATTATAATTTTTTGACTGTGGTGGATCACCAGAATGTTTAAAATTTTTATTGCGACATTCCTTTGTATTGTGATTATTTCTTTTACAAATTTTACAGTATTTTTTATTTGTTTGAATATTTGTTTCTAAGGAAATTTTAAATTGATTTTGCATAGAGACAAAAGATTCTTCTTCGCTGGCTATGCTTAGAGCTTCATTAATTGACATAAAAGTTTTATGCCTTAAAATGTTAGAAATTTCTGGCTTACAGTGATGTGTAAACCTACGTAAAGCCATTTCATTTATTAAGGCTAACTTGCCCACTAACATTGAATTCGAAATGGTACTTTCTTTAATTTTTTGAATATTCGTGAGTTTAAATGCTCGATACGTAAGAAAAATTCTTTTACGGTTTCATTTGGTTTTTGCCTACAAGTTTCTAATTGCTCTTGTAAATACGTAAGGCTTTCGGTTATTTGAAATACTTGTTTTAATTTTATTTTTAAATCAGTGAAAGTATTTATTTCGGAAGCATTTATTTTATTTTTAACTTCTGATGAAACTTTTGAAAATATTAAGGCTGTAAGTGCCGTTTTTTTATTTTCTTTTGCTATAGATAATGCATTTTCTGCGTTTTGAAGGAAATTAGATAACTCTGACGAATTACCGTTAAATGATGTAATCATTTGTGCAAGGAAAGTAATCGGGATACTTCCCCTGTGTTGTGTTGTATCATCATCATCAGATAAATCAGGAGAAATGATTTCTGGATCAAGGTTTTGTGAATCAGCGAGACTCATGTTTATTGATAATGAGGATAGGATAGTTGTAGAAGCAAAAATAAATCAATTCGCCTACCTTATTGGTTTAATCTTGACCAGTCCAGTGGGATAGCTATAAACTCTTGGTAGATGATATTAATTCTGCTTCAGTTGATTTGGTTCGATGATACCCAAAATTTACACCAAGCTGTTAGTTGTTACACCGTCTTGACCTGGGATTCTGGATATCCTGGCAGGATCGCCAATTTTGTCGTGTCCCAAATATATTATACTTCGATGATTAATTTCCAATCACTTTTGACCGAATTATAATGCTCGAGAACGCCTTGGCAATCTTGTTAAAAAGATGAGGAGGATCGCCACTTAGTTTTTTCGAGAAACATAAGAAACGGAGCTCTAATTTAATCGTTAGTTCCGGTCGCGTTCGATTACTGTTTTTAACGTCGATAATTTATTTCGGTGTTTTGATTTAACTGTGCGTCGATTTATTTATAATTATTCTATTTAAAAACGACTGAAGGTTTTGTTGAAATAATGAATAATTTATTTTACACAATATTAAATCTTTAATTTATTAAAACAAAATTAAACCGATTATTAAAATTATACAATAAAAATACAATGACATAATTTGAACTTGACTGACAAAAATTTTATTAGAACTTTACGAAATTTTGAATAGAACTTTTCGCAATTTTTATTAGAACTTGATTATAACTTTATTAGAACTTTTCAAAATCTTAATTAGAACTGAAAAAAATGGTTTCGATTGATTTTATTTATACAAAAATTATATTGCTTATTTTTGCTTAAGTAATGAAATTCACACAAGAATAAAAAATAATTTTATAATATTTTTGCAAATTTGTGATTTTTTATTTCAACAGAATGTGCCATTTCCGATACTCCACATATATATATATATATATATATATATATATATATATATATATATATATATATATATATATATATATATATATATATATATATATATATATATATATATATATATGTATATATATATATATGGTGCATCGGATTTCTAACACAGATTCCCAAAATAACATAAACTGAATTATTTGAGAATTGCTGACTAATCAGACTCCCATAATAATATACAGACATCTCTATTCAAACTAATTATTTTTTCCTGGAATTCAGACATGTTAATACTTGCGTAAGGATGACATCATAGTATCGAGGTCAAATGTTATCCATTATAATTCCAAAAATAAACTTTCTTATCAACCGTTGACTTCCTTCGAACTAATACCTTCCCACTTTAAAGTCCCGTTATAACGCCCCTTAAATGTACACATGCAAACACGCCCAGGCGCCATATTTAAATTTACCGCCCATCCTCGATTATCTCATCTAACGTCCAATTCCCGCCCCCTTCAAGCCCCACTTCCGCCCCAATTCCAAGAAACACACTAACGCCCACACCTGTCAGCCAAGCCCACAGGTTTGCCCCATTCGTGTAACATCCAAGGTTTCCTTCTCAGTAGGTTTGCCCTTTTTGTGTACCATACTTTTGTTCTAGCTCCGCTGTATCTATACTACTTATAACATACTTGTATGAACCAAGACATAACAGTATAATAAAAGAATATTTTAATTTTATGACCTATGATTCTTTCATTACTTCAACAGTTTCAAATGATCTTTCGTGGAAAGATGACTGTCAAATTTTGATTTAGAAATTTTGATCCCGAGTAAGTGAAGTTTTTTCTCTTGTAATCAGTTACATTGCAATGTTTTAATCATAGCAGCGGCACACAAAATTTTTTAATCCAATAGTTATTTTATATGTTTCTAGGAAAAGAGGAATTTGAAAAAATTTTCCGAAGAAGTAACTGCGAACTCCAAAGAAAGCATTCAACCCTACATAATAATAGAATCGGGACAATCTGGAAACAGTTCATTTATTCAAGGCGATGGAAGTATTCAAAAAACTGGAAACAATATTTGCATTTGATTGACTATACAGATGTTATTATGTATTAAATTTGGAGTATCCAAAGGAATTAATCAATTTTTATAATTAAATCGATTATTTTATTTTTCAAATGGGAGTAAAACCCAAAAATATTGTATCAGCTATTCATATAGCTATGTAATTCATTAAAATCAATAATGAAATTCATAATAGTTTTAACATAAGTTCTAACAATGAAAAATGTAGTTTTGCAGTAACCGATAACTTTCTTTCTAGTGCTTCAACTACAAAATTTATAATATATGATGAACAAAGACAATAAAATTTTTATTAAATGAACATATTTTTTCCTTTTCCTAATAAAAAATTATTTTACTTACAAGTACCCAATTGAATAGAATAGTATTTTTAACTGATAAATTAGTGAATTTTGCTAATGCACAACAATAAAAGAATTAGTAAATTCTGTTAATTTAATTGGCGATTTTCACTAATAGACCGTTTGATGTAACTAATGGATTAGTGAAAAGTACTGTCACCATTAAATTAGTTATTTTCACTCACAAATTAGTGATTTAAATTTTCTTATAAATTAGTGAAATATATTTCCATTTATCAATTAGTGAATCTTATTTTCACTGATGAATTAGTGATTTCTTTTTTCACTGAATCATTCAGTGAATTTTCACTAATTCTAGGTTGCTGGATTTCAACTACAAAAATTAGTGAAATTTCACTAATTTAATTTTAGAGAGCATTCTCCATATTACTTAGAAAATGTAGAAAAATTTCAGGAAACTTTAATCATTCAAAATGGTAAAACAATAATTTAAAAAAAAAACAAGTTCGAATCAATCAAAAAGTTTTAAAAGTTTTGCAAAATTCGCCGACCCTATGGAATTCCAGCTATTATGTTGGAAATAGTTGATCCCATTCAGGATAGCACTTTATTATTAAAATAATAAAATAGAAAATCTAGATTTCGAAGAGTGGATTTTTATTTAAAAGTTAATAAAAGTAGTAAAGCCTCTGGAGACACCACCAAAAAATTAATTTCTCAAGATGTACGTATACCCGACGTTATTCCTTTGGTACGAGCATTATTGAAAGTATATGACGAGATTCGAAATTTCGGCTAGTAACAGAGAGAGTTTCAATATCAGTAAATTGCCGTTCTTAATTTTGTGTCTTCTTTTAAATATCAATTATCTTTCGATTTTCTGAAATTTACAAAAACGCATTGTTTGAATAGCGACTTTTTTTAACACACGATGTAAAGGCAAATTTCTCAATGAGTTTCTTATCAAGGACACAAAAAATAAATAATTTGCGACTTAATGTATTTTCTTTTGAAGACTTCAGTCGTATTGCTCGCACTTATTTATTGCCACATGCAACAAGTGAGCAATTTTTTAATTCAACTGGTATTTGTATGATCCTCATCGTAACTTTACTTGAATTATAAGAAAAGTTAAAAAAATACTCATCAAAAGTACTAACCATTAGAGAATTAATTCGAAACTCGCCGAAAGTCAAAGGTTGTCCACTTTTACTGAGACGAAGTCGAACGGGGAATTGGGGGTTTTTTTAAAACCATATATTACAAGTAATTACTATATATAGAAAGATAAATTAATTGTTAAATAGCATGCACAAAAATTAAAACTTATTGTTATTAATTCTATTTTTCTAAACCACCTCTTAATTTTCAGCAATATGTCCTTTAAATGTCTAGTCAATAAAACTAAAGGATGGAATTTAGTTCAAATATAATAGTACAGTCGACAAGTTCAAATTGGTGAAAAATAGAAATGCTGGTCTTAAAAATACGTGTGATATAAACCATAGAATAATATAACCTATCGGATAGAATTAAAATTACAACTTTTCAAAAAACCGTCCCTCCTTCATTTTAAAGACTATTTTTAATTTAGCAAGGTCTACAACCATATACATTTACTTTTTCATATTTTGATACCATGCATATATGTAATATGCAAGGTATACTAAGTTTAGTCTCAAGTTTGTAACGCTTAAGAATATTGATGCTACGCACAAAATGTAGGTATAGGTGTTCATAAAATCACCTAATTAGTCCATTTTCGGTTGTCTGTCTGCCTGTCACTCTATAACTCTAAAACGAAAAAAGATAAGAAGCTGCAATTTTTACAACGTACTCAGGACGTAAAAAGTGAGGTCGATAACAAAAGTTTAAATGTAAAAAATATTTCCTAAAAAAAAATAACCAACTTTTGTTTGAAACATTTTTTCGTAAACATCACTGTTTACCCGTGAGGGTGCAAATTAGGCGTAAATTGTATAGTAAGTATTATATGGAAATATCATTTATGTATGTGTGATATGTATGTATGTGAAATGTTTCAATCAACACTGTCTTTGCATGGTATTTCAACAATTAACTATTTTCACTTGTTTTATATTTTTTTTAGGAATATTTAACTGAAAAAGGAAGACCACGCATATTGAATTCAAAATTTTATTGCATGCAACAAAATTATATAATAATGAATTTACATAAATTTCCTCATAAGTAGAAGTTTTTATTAGAAATACATAATTTAAAAAATTTAATTTCAATAAAAAATTATTTTATGACTGTTTTCGCAAAATTAATAAGCATAACTCATATTAAACTTTTAATTCTTTATAATTATCACCAATTACGAATTTTATTGAAATGAAATTTAGCTAGCCTAAAATGCATAAAGTGCCGCAAAATTGTATATAAATGTAAACCTGACATTGTAATTTTCTTCAAATTGTAAACTGGTTACAAAAAACAACTCCAACTAGTGCTAGTTACGCGTAACACTTATTAACAAAAATCAAGTCATTGCGTTATGTTTAGTTGGTCTGGGTCGAGTTAGCACGGATTGGGGTGCTTTTTGGCCATTTTTTTTGAAGTCAAATTTAGTTTACAATCTGACAGAAATTAAATATTACGGTGGCTTACACCCCACATTGTTAGTATAGCTAGTGGCAAAGGAAAAACTGAATTTAATATGTGAAAATTTTTAATTTTCTTCAAAGAATGAAAGCTTTATATTTCAAAATCTAGAAGATTCATCATAAATATTGTAATAATTATGGTTTTTAAAGTGAATATAAAGTTGAATTTTAGTTTTTGATATGCTTATAAATGAAATATCTTTAGAAAATTAATTGGAAAACTTTCAGAGTTAAATACAACGTGGTTTTTTTACATTAGCGTTGTGTACAATAAAATTAAAAAACAATTAAGTTACCTTACAATTTTAAAATTTAAAAAATATGAAGGGAATTGGATTGTCTTCTCCCTCAAAATCTGCTCAGCATGGGTAACCCTTTACATGAAATATGTTTGTTGATATTGTATGTTGAAAGATATTCGTTTAGTGTGTATACTATACGTAAAAACGTTACTCTCGAATGCAATCCTTTTTAAATAAATATATGCGTTATATATATTTAAATTGAAATCATGTGTTTTATTTAATTATTAGTTACCGATCCATAACTTCCAACAAAATCCTACAATAAACTGTTCTTCTAATATCATAGTTCACGACGCCATATACATAATCCAAAAAATAACGAAAAACATAAAACATTTGTTAACTATTTACCAATGACATGCTTACATTGGTCATGCAACTTTTTTGCGATATCGTAGAAGCTGTTACAATCTGGCAGTAAAGGCCTTAAAGCTTTGCGGTCAATATATTATTAAAGCCGATAAAATACTTGTAAAAAATCAGCTTGCAAAAATTGTGTACAATATCGTTTATAATATTTCAGAAGGAGCGCATTCTTCAAAATTAAATTCCACGTTTGCAAAAACCGTATGTTTCCTAACTTTTAGCAAAGTTTTTTGTTTGGATAATTTTAAAGTAAAAACTTACTAATGTTATAGCATGTAATCATTGATATTAATAATTGTCCATTAATATATAAGTCTGGTGACAAAGGCACCTCCATATTCTTTTTGCCGCACAAGATTTAAAAACACATTCTCTTCAGTCTTCCTAAAAAACACATTATATTAACACAGCACACACTTTAGTACATTCTTAGAGTATTTTAATTTTAAAATATACCACGACACATAAGCTCATACTTGCTTCTATATCCGACAAAACATCTTCCACAACCCTTAAAGGGCACTGCACTGCCTCGGTTGCATTTTGTTCTCCCTGCTGATGACCTGCACCCTAAGAAATAAAATTTGTTGAGTCTTTTTCTTTTAATTAAAAAAAAAATTAAATTTCATTTCTTACCTGCAGAATTAACGTTTGCAGCGGGATGTGAAGCTTAGGATGTTGCTGTTACCTTGTGAATTCGTATTTTTATTTTCTTTCAATGTATCAGGCAAATAATAATAAATTTCGAAACTAGTATATAAAAACTATCAAACGACTTTGCGGTTTCAAATTACGTGATTTTTCGTATGTTAACAGTTGTTGTTGTAAAATTTTGTAATAAAAAAAGGTTTCTTTCATACTGTATGGGAGTTTCAACCAACTTAACCAAATATAAACTAAATTCATTAAAAGTTACGTCATAAACGAATTAAATAAATATAATAATATCTTAACACCTATATACATGATAAATAAAGTAACAGTTGATTTTAACAATCAAAATATTCTTTTATATAATAAAAAAACTGGGCCGAGCACATTATAATAAATTTTGAAACTAGAATATACAAGTTAATTTCTTAAGTTAAAAGTTGCGTTATGAACGAATGAAATAAATATAAAAATATCTGAACAATTACTAACTGGTTATTCATTTTTTTTTCAGAAAAGTCACACACGCACTAAATTTAAAATTTTAATTGGTATACAATATTTACAATTTATTTTTTTTCAATAAAAAACATATGTCACTGAAAAAAGTTTATTGAAAAATATATATATAAATTACCGACTCGACCCACTAATGTGGGAACAGTCTTCATTAGGAAACTTAGAAAGTTGAGAAAACGCTAATAAGGAACCTTAATAGCTTGAGAGTAGTTCGAGTTAGAGTTAGCTCGATACTGTGAGTAGTTGAGGAAATACCACACGGAATATAGTCGAGACATACTGATGCCGACTCGACTGAATCTGAGAGAGAGTGAAGAAAACTATGAGTAGTTGAGGAAATCCCTCACGGGATTTAGTCGAACGTACTGAAAACGACTCGATTCGCTATTAAGGGACCAGCCCTCATTAGGACACGAGAACTCGGTAGCGAGTGGAGAGACGCTCATGAGGATCATGAACGCGCTAACAGGGGGAAATTCCATATTAGCACTTTTAAAGAAAGAAAGCTCGAAACATCCTTTAGCCGTTATAATCAGTGCAGCCATATCTGGAATTAATTTTAACTTGTCAAATTCATTCTCCGTAATTCGCCATAACTTGCGATAAACCCTGTATAAGTATATATATTGTTATAATTAACTTATAACAATACAGGCTGTATCCCAAGTTATGGAATTGTTACAATATGTTTTTTCTGTATGTTTTCATGTTGATTATCCATTAAATACGTATATTAAGATTATTTTAGTTATTTTTATTGTCTTTTGTCATCACCACCAAATCCCATTAATGGTTACCACAAAAACAGTCCATGTCACTTTCCGCTCCTCCAAATATCTTCTTTTTTTTCATACGAAAAAATAACAAAAAGCACACATTTTTGAATTTATAATATAAGTGTAGATTGGTATATTTATTGTATACATTTCCTGAATATTTATTTTCGAAATTTACTACCAGAAATTGACAAAAATTATTGTAAAATTATTTTGACAAAAAATATCACTCAAGTAGATATAAATTAGATAAACATTAAACGAAGCAGAATAACGAATCGTAAGAATTTATACTGTGAGTGGTATTGTAAGTTTGCAGAAATCTAAAATATGAAATAAAACGAACCATGTTTGAGAATATATTTCGCATTTGTATGGAGTACAAACAACAGGCGTTGCTTAGGTAAGTAATATTTGTCTACAAAGCAAAGTCGTATCTAACGAATGTACATACATTTGATGGAAACGCAATTGCAATGTCGTTACAGTATCTAGAATTACCAATACTGGAGTTACTTGCAAATCGGATGAATTGGTGTCTTTAGGTCGCTATACTAAAAGTTACTGCCAATTAAAACAAATTTTTCGTGTATATACAGTATGGATTATGTAAGACGTGTAATTGTTTGTTTATTTTTCTGGAATGAAATTGTTGGTATCCATAAAGACTGGATATAATTTAATGAGTAATAATTAAGTATATCATTGTAATGACCAAATTGTTATAAATAATAACGAACATAAACAATTAATGTAAAAAACAAGAAGGCTTCTAGTATTGAATATGTTACAGATATTTTTATGGACGGACTTTTAAACAACATATTTAAAATTATTTTGCTAATAACAAAATTTAGATATTGATAAAGCCGTAAATATGTGTCGAGCAACTGAAACATCAACAGAACATGTTTAAAAGTAGCATGATGTCAATGTAATGCAGATAAATCATTTTAACAAGTATAAAAAAGGTAATATTAAACAGAAGTTTGTTGTGAATTAAAATTATGTTGTGGATAAGAATGAAAACGGTGGAAAGTTTGAAATCAAAAAATTAGTTAAATGTTTCAGGTGTAACAAGTTTGGTCACAGTAAAAAGGTATGTTATGTGAAATTAAGTGTATCCAACGTTCCAAGGCATGAAGAATAAAGTGATAATATTAATTCTAGTTAAAACTTTGAAGATAAATTGTTTATCGGTAATATAACACTCGCTTTACTTGACACCCGTGACAGCCTTAGGCCTCGGCTTTGTGAACATTATTCTTCATTAGTGAATATCTTCGTTTCTATTCCGTGTGCTGTGAACATTATTTTTTGAATCATATTTTGGGTATTCAAAAACAGTTGTTTGAATATTGATTATGGTTGGGCTAATTATTTCTACTTTATTTTACTTTAATTTACATACTTAATCAATCAGTTTATATTGTGTTTGAAAATTATATCATTTTGAACAATATTTTGGATTGATTGCCATAAGAATAAAATCTGTCTTGCTATCGTTAATATCATCGCCAGAATCAATTCATGCTTGTATATTGAAGCTTAAGATACGGATTAGCTAATAATCCAGCACCTTATATCTTACAACGGTACTGTTCAGCACTCACCAACGTAATGCAATTTTGTGTCATTTGGTGTTCTTACAGCAAGAAAGATGCATATATGCTTCCGTCATTCATTACTAAAAATGTTTTTAAAACTTATAGAAACATATGTAGTAGAATGTTCAGAGAACAATGCAATACATGTATCCAATATATAAAATAAATTTTTATCTACGGTCATTTATTCAATTAGTGTTTGCTTTAAAAACAAGGAAAATGTGAAAAATCCAGAGAAAAAAAGGTTCGTGGTAGTGAAGATTTCATTTGATTGAAGATTTTTTTGACTAACAATACATCTAGTTTTGAAGAAACTGGTAAAATTGATGGTACGAATAGAAAAAATATTTAAATAATTTAATTATTATTGAATTTAATTCACATTAATTATCACAATATCATTCGACAAAAAATCTTGTAAATTGTGTTCCAGATGTGAAACTGGAGGATTTCTCTACCATAAACGAAAACATATGGAAATATGGAAATAAGAAGAATATTAGTGAAATATCAATCTGAGAGAGGGGTGAAAATATGTCACACGAGGAGATACTGGAAATATTAGGTGCTGGTAAACCGTCACCTCATAATGGCGAATTTAAGTTTCATCCAAGATTGGCGGATGTTTGGAAAAATGCCATCTTAGACTTGGAAAGGAGAGCAAAGCGAGGGTATATTATGATAATATACCCTCGCAAGGGAAACTATGATTTTGACACCAAAATTCAACCTCAAAATAGAATCTACAATTCATGACACGATTAAACGGCGGGATAGATATCAAATAGATCAACAAGTTCTATGGAGCTAGCCAATCACCACTAGGTAGGGCGATAAGTTATATCCTGATTGAGCAAAGGCAGGAGTTCAATAAAGAAGAATTGTTACCTGCACTAATAGACGCAGGCAAACTTATATGTGAGCAGTTTAGACTACTGACCAGAAAGCTAAAGAAATTTTAGAAAAACAACTATAGAAATTGTTGTTGTTCGGCTCAAACTTGTCAGATAGGATTGAAGCAGCCAAATCAGTAGAAAAAGTTCGGTTATTTTTGAAACCCCAGATTATGGTAGAAAAGTAAACTGGAAAAGCCCGCCTGCAAAGGCTGTCACTCAGCAACAGGCGGGCTTCAATCGTCGGACATGTTACAAACCAAAAAATTGTTCGGAGAAGATAAAATGAAGCAATCGTCAACGGAACCGACAATCGACCAGCAGATCGTTAAGATAAATAAGCTTGGTCGAAAATAACTGCGGACATGTTTATTCTAAGCTGTATCACATGATACATATAGGAATTTACTCATGCACCTCAAGAGTTACGCCCAGCATCAAAATGCTCTCTAAAAACAAATGATGAACCTTTACCCGCCTACGGCAGGCTCGTTCCATCGTACAATTTTGTGCAATAATTACAAATAAACAAGCTATTGTAGAAATGGTTGAGTTATTGTTATTTAAAAGATAAAAATCCACTGCTCATCATCAATCATCAATCTGCCACATTCGTTCAAATCAAACCGGATTTTGGTCACTTCAACGAATAAATTTATGGAAAAATTTCTGGTTTTTTGTAATGGCGACATAAACAACAACAAATTAGTGTCAATTATATTGCTATGTATTACTATCCTTTTTTATTCCACTCATATAATCTATGTATCATATATTCTCCCTTTTTTGAATTAACATGTGTCAATTTCAATCTTCGAATTATTATTAAATGAATATACATATTAAATGCGGAATACATTTTTGTTTCCGTTGTTCAATAATAAATAACGTTAGAATTTATTTGATATCGTCTTATTTCGTTAAAAATATTTCAATTTATATACCTACAATTGGATACCTTTAACATAATGAGGGCCAGAATATCGGCAATTTAATTGTTCGACGTCCGAAATTAAACGAGATATATTCTAATTATCAGCAAATTCAGTCTGAATTAAAATTAATTGACGAATGTAAATACACACCTGATAGGGATATTTTTGAAGAAACCTATTTTAATTTACAAGCAATTTTCAACAAACTTATAACAGAAAATCGTACTAATATTAATATCGAATAATACTAGTGCAGTGAACTATGCAAACAATCCGCCAGTTGAAAAATCTATAAAATTACACGGAAATAAATTACCTACTTTCAAAGGTAATTTTCCATTATTATTGTTATAGAAAATAGTATCTGATATACAAAAATTATGTTACTTAAAATCAAGTTTATCCGATGACGTCTTCCAAATCATTTCATCTTTGGCAACGTCAAGCAATAATTTTACTACCGCTTGTAAATTATTAAAAGATAAATGTGATAACAAACAATTAATCATAAATAGTTACATATACAAAATTTATTAAATGTTTTTGTTAATAGAAAATCATTGGATAATTCGAAAAATATTATCGTTAGTACGAAACAACAAGTAATGGCTTTACAAAATAAAGGTGTATCAGACAAATTAGGCGATGTCATATTAATTCATTTGATATTACAATTTTGGATGAGTCAACAAATAGAGAGTGGCAAATTCATAGCCAGAATAATTTAATTCTTTCATTACCCGAATTTTTAAAATCGATTAAATTTATTCGATATTTAAAAGACCGTAGTTACATTAAGGAACTTAAAAATTCACAATTGGTTGTCACAAGTCAGCTATTTAAAACAAAAAATGTTCAACGCAATAATCACGCGTCAAAAATTTCAAAGAAAAATACGTGTATTAATTGCAAGTCACCCTTTATACTGTTGCAATATATTCTTGTGCAGTGACATAAGCAAGCGTAACTGTTTAAATACAGGCCTCGGCATAAGTGAGTGCAAATATTCAATTTGTAAACAATGCAACAAAAAGCACAATACGCTTTTGCATCCCGAAAATTTAGGACCTTCTCGTGCTAAATCGCACTTTGGTGCAAAATATATTCCAGAAAATAATTTCACCCTCCATTCAGAAAGCAGCTGTCATGGTATGAAAGCATCTTTCAGTGCTCAAACGCATCACAGCGTAAATTCGGCCACTTCAGGCATGAATAATTCCACCCTTGAGGAAAAAACAAATAATTTCGACACATACGAAATATTATTACCTACTGTACAAGGCAACGTAAAGGATGTTCAAGGTAATTGGCATTCTCGCAAAATATTGTTAGATCAAAGTCAATTTAATTTTATACAGAATTCATTCATTCAAAAATTACAAGTGCCTACAAGTCCACGTAATATAACAGTTGGTGTTTTAAACAACATTCACACTAACATTGTTAACTCAGCTACAATTTCAGTAGCTAGCACTAACTTTTCGTTTGTTAAAAATATAAACTGTTTAGTAATAAATTCCATTGCAGGAAAATTTCCGAATTATTTTATAGACAAAAATTCTATAAATATTCCAAAAGGCATCACATTAGCAAATTCGGAATTTAACACCGGGTGATGTATGCATGCTAATTGGTGCAGAACATTTTCATAAGATACTCACGAAAGGTATCATAAGAAAAATCTTTTATTTCAAAATACAGTATTTGGTTTCATAACCAGTGATCCATCTGTTGCCAAAACAAACCAAATCATCAACCAAAACAAAATAAAATTTGTTAATTGTTCATCATTACTAAATTATGACTCAACAAATCTTAATTTCAAATTAACTCGATTGTGGGAAACCGAGCAACCCACTGAATCCAATTTTTTATCTAAAGAAGATATAAATTGTGAAAATAATTTCAAAAGTACGATCAACGAAAGTGGTCGATACGTGGTAACTTTACCATTTAAAAAAGGATGAGTCAACGTTGGGCGACTCATTTTGAATGACTGTTAAAAGATTTTATTCTCTAGAAAATCGATTATCAAAAAATTCAGGTATACTCAGTAGAGGGAATTCATGAACGAATAAGAATCATTAAATCACATGGAATTAATAAATAATTTCAATGTTTAAAGTGTGGAATAAAATTCAGGATATTTCATCCCACAACATACAAGGAATCTACTACGACATACTTACGTGTATTATTTGACGGTTAAGCTGCCACTTAATCAGGGCAGTCATTAAACGATATTTTTATGACTGGACCTGTAATCCAAAAATCATTTTTTTTAATTTTATTACGCTTTCGAAAATACAAATATGCATTTTCAGCAAAATGTATAGACAAATATTAATCAATGATTCAAAAACAGGATTGCAAAAAATTGTTTGGAGCAATTCAAGCTCCGAACCATTACAATGTTATAAATTAAAAACCGTGATATATATATATATATAATAACCGTTATATGGAAATTTTTTTATATGGACGATTTTATATGGTATCAAACTTTTATACGGACGACATCCTGTCCGGGGAAAATGACATTCACACAGCTATTCATTACAAACTGACTTAATTGAATTATTAAAAAAAAACCAGGATTTAATTTAAGGAAATGGTGCTCCAATGAACCTCAAATATTATTAAATATTCCAAAACAAAATAGCTTCCGATATTTATTTTGACAAAGGTACTGTAAAAACACTTAGTTACTGTAAAAAACGCCAAAAAATTGCGTGGGACGAAAATTAAACGAAAAGGTTAAAAAATGGTAAACTTACAGGTCATTATTATCGCTTATAAAGAATATTGAAATTCCGAGATATATTCGAACTACTAACAGTGCAACTCGTGTTGAAATCCATGGGTTATGCCACAGTTCAAATACAGCATACCTTGCATGCGTTTAACTTTGATGTACAAACAAAAACGTCATTTCAGTTCGTCTAATATGTACCAAATCTAGAGTAGATTCCGCGTTTGAAATTATGCGGAGCATTATTATTAATATAATTATTAAAACAAGTTATTTTCAGATTAGATATAAAATTTCATAATCTGTAACTGTGGTATGATTGTATGATAGTACTCGCTTGGATCGCAGCATCACCTGAAAATTGGACTACGTTTGTTGCCAATAGGGTTTCTACTATTCAAGAAATCACCTACGATTATAAATGGCGATAATTAACCATTCAATTAAATATGGCTGGCTCAATATCTAAAGGCAAATTACCAATCGAGTTTTTAAAATTTAATGATTGGTGGTCAGGCTCCGAATGGCACAACCAGTCTTATGAATATTCGTTGTATAACGGTATATAATAAAACTTCAGAAATACCGGAAGTTCGGAAAACTCAAAAGGTAGCTTTTATTTCTACTAAATCTGTTACAAATATCATTTCAAGTTTCTCTTCATTATTAAAATTGTAACGTGTAATTTCATATTGTTTGCGATTTATCAACAATACAAAAAAAGTACAAAAGAAATTTAAAAGACTTCTTTCAGCCTCTGAGCTAGATAAAGGTCTCAAATTATCAATCAAATTCGTTCAAATGATGGTTTTGGTTTTTGAATATGACACCTTGTCTAAACAAAAACCTCCAATAAGAAAAACAATCTTATGTCATTAAATCCATATATGGATTCAGAAGGATTAATTCGTGTTGGTGGTAGAATTCAAAATTAGGATGAGTTTTGATCAAAATCATCCAATTGTATTACCAAAACATGATCTGAAAAACTAATAATAGTCAGAAACGTTCATATAAACATGTTGCACTCCGGCCCAGAGTTAACACTTTCACACATACGTACTCAATACTGACCCATAGGTGCGCTGGCCCATTGGTGTAATATTATTAAAAACGTAATACACAATTGTGTTACATGTATACGACAAAAAGCACAACCATTAAAACAAACAATGGGCAATTTACCTAAAAGTAGGGTAAACCCCGCCAGAGCATTTTTGAATACTGGCTTAGACTATGCTGGACCTATTTATATTAAATTAAAGAGTAGTAGTCAGGAACTCAAATGAACCCGAATTAATTTTTGCTGCCGACCGAAAGTTAAGGATTTTCCTTGGACGAATGAACGCAACTACCACTGAAGAGCAAATACTCCATTATTTACAAGGAAAAATTCCTGGTAAAATATTTGAGGTGTCAAAACTTGATACAAAAGGAATAAATGCCTGCTTTAAGATAGCTGCCAATGCAGATCTCGAGGATACAATGTACGATACAACCTGGACGATTCTAAAAACAAAGATGAAAGGCTCGTAAAAGAACTATCGAGAAAGAATAATTTAAAACTTCGCACAAAAATACTCCGCCAAAACATCCAAAGTTTATTTACTAAAGTTGAGCAAGTTGAGGTTATCATTAATAAGTGTGATATTGACTTCTTATGCTTGACGGAACATTAGCAAAATGAAAACTCATAAGTTGTTGTCTACCGAACAATTATTCCATAGCTGCGTCTTGCTGCCACAAAGACAGAAAACATGGAGGTGTAGTGATATTTTCAAAAAGCAACATTAATAAATATGTTAAAGAAATTGAGTTGCCTAAAGCCTATTCCTGGAAAGTTATTTCGAATGTGCGGGTGCAGTGTATAAGAAAAATTATTTTTAGTGGCTATTTACCAAGCCCCGGATGGAGATATAACATTGTGCGAACAAAACTTTATTCGACTTTTAAAACATTTAAGGTCAGGAAAAAACAATGCCATCTCTTGTGGTGATTTAAATATTGATTACTTAAGTCAACAGCTAAACGGCGATTGTTGGATATTTTAACTTACAAATTAAAAAATTTTATATCAGAACCAACACGTACAATTACATCTACCAGCAGTTGTATCGATTACATGATTATTAATAATATAGATTATTATAATTATTATAAAATAGCTAACATATCGACGTGTTTATCGGATCATGATAAAGGTCAGTTTCTTGAGCTGTGTATAAATGAATTTGAAAATGAAAATGTTGTAAATAATACTTATAAAAGAGCATTTAACATACTTATTCAAATATGCAGTATTTCACTTGGTTGTTAAATTCTGCTGACTGGAATAATGTGTATGCATGTGTTGATATTAATAATGCTTACAATGCTTTCTGTCAAATTTTTCGATTTTATTTTGATGTTAGTAGATCAATAAAAAGAACACAAAACAAAATAAATAACAAGTGATTGGATTAATTCAGACATAATACACTAAAGTGAAGGTAAAAAAACTTATAGCCCAGGCTAGTATAGCCCAGGCTAGTTATAGCCCAGGCTAGTAACGATAGCCTATTAATGCAAGCATACAAAAAAAATGAGTATAAAGGCAACTAAGGAAGAATGGTTAATTATTAATGATTCGTTAGGTAGTAAGAAGCCTACTTACTGAGAAATTAAGTTAATGAGTGAGAATGGTTCGTTATGTACTGATAAAAAGAGAATACAGAAACTTTCTACAAATATTTTGCAACAGCTGAAAAACTGCGGAGTTGATGAAATACCTCTTAAATGTATAAAAGAAAACTTATTCCAATTAACGGAAGTGCTAATTTATATCTACAGTGTATCGTTTGAATGTGGAATATTTCCTGATATGTTAAAAACCCGTGTGATAAAACCAATTTGATAAAAAAATTAACGTACAATAGAGTCTCTGAGTTTTTAGAAACGAAAAACATCTTGACTAAATGCCAACATGGATTCCAACCCAAACACTCTACTTGCTCTGCAAGTAATGAATTTGCTCATCATGTTCTAAGGGAACTTGATAAAAAAGGATATGTTTTATCACTATTTTCTTATTAAACTGCAGCGTTTGACATTTAAAATCACAGGTTTTTGTTAAAAAAATTAGAAAGTCTTGGTATAAGAGGACTTCCATTTTACTGGTCTATGTCCTATTTAGATAATAGAAAAATAATAACGGATGTTGAAGGTATAAAATCAAGCCCACTCTGTGTCAACATTGGAGTTCCACGGGTCTAAAATTTTGGACCATTATTGTTCTTGACATTCATAAATGACCTTCCGTCCTATATACATTGTGGTAATTTATTTATGTTGCAGATGACAGCTCTGTGATATTATCACCACATAATATACATAGTTTAATGAATGAAATGAATATTGTAAAACAACAATTTGTTGATTGGTGCAAAAATAATCATTTAATTATAAACATGACTAAAGCAACATTTTTACTTTTTTAAAATAAAGTTATTGATACATTAATTATTACGTCAATAAAATATCCGATTACGCAAGTAAGCGAAATGAAATTTTTAGGTATAATTTTGGATGAAAGTATGAAATGGGATCGACATGTTGACACAGTGTGTAAAAAGTTAAGCACGGCTTATTCTTATATCAAACAAGTGAAAACAAACAATTTACTGAGTTAATTTTTGAAATACCATGTATAGACAGTGTTGATTACTCTGTCACATTACACATACATACATGTCATACATATACGTATAACTGATATAACAATATAATACTATACAATTTGCGCATATTTTGCGCTCTCACGGGTAAACAGTGGCGTTTACGAAAAAATGTTTAAAACAAAAGTTGTTTATTTTTTTATAAGAAACATTTTTTATATTTAAACTTTTGTTCTATCTCTAACGGTTTACAAGATGGGTCCTACGGACCCAAGACGCAATTGACCTATGTTGCTCATTTACGAACTTGACCTCACTTTTTACGTCCACAGCGTGCATAAAAAATTTCATCTAGATATCTCTGTTCGTTTTCGAGCAATCGTGATGACAGACGGACAGACAGGCGACAGTCAAACAAACCGGAAATGGACTAATTAGGTAATTTTATACCAAAATTTTGTTCATAGCATCAGTATTTTTAAGCGTTACAAACTTGGGACTAAACTTAGTATACTTTTGTATATTTTATATACATGGTATACAAATTAAAACAAACTTATAACACTGAAGTTTTATTGGCTTTGTATTATGCGTTTGTATATGTGGCCATGCAGTATTGTGTAATATTATGGGGACAATGTTCAGATTGTTCAAGAATATTTATCCTAAAAAAAATAATTATTCGGCTCATGCTTAATACTGGATATCGAGAATCATTTGTTAGCCATTTTAAGCGGAATAATTTACATTCCATATAATACTATGAGCTATTTATTAAAAAAAAGTATCAAAACTACAACTAAGAAATGAAATTCATGATTATAACATTAATGACATAATATAGCCTATGGTAATTAGGTTTTGAGAGCAATAAATTTTTAACACATAGCGACTAGGTGGGAATGTGAGTTTGGGGTGTAAGTAACATAGTAAACAACAATTAAACTCGAGACTCTTGAATCAACAGGAAAGTTCTTGATAACAATCAATTGTAAAACTTTTGTAAGGAACTTTTTTCAACATAACCTCAAATTCCATGAGAAAATCGCGAAAAACTATTTTTTTTCTCGGTCAAAACAAATTTAATTTTCATGAACCTTTGTGAAAGTGTTTGTTTTGGACTTCAGAAAATTCATGAATTTTTATGAAACCGAAAAATAATTTTTTCTTTGAGATTTTTCAAATTTTGTGTTATAATTGCTCATTTTTCAACGATAAACTCTCTTGATGTTTTTTTCGATTTTCATATTCTGCTTGGGCTTATTTAAGCCGTTAAAATTTCTATTTTAAAATGGTCTGGCTATGTTTATGGTTTACTTTTCATTCAACCGCTAAAATTCTGAAAAACCGAAAAAAAACGATTTTTCGTCTGTAAACACGATTAATCCAAAACGAAAAGAGATATGAAGCTAAAATTTTTCTGACGTACTCAAGACGTAAAAAGTGAGCTAAAATTAGTAAATGAGCAACATAGGTCAATTGGGTCTTGGATCCGTAGGACCCATCTTGTAAACCGTTAAAGATAAAACAAAAGTTTAAATACAAAAAATGTTTCTTATACAAAATTTTTTTTATAAGAAACAAACAACTTTTGTTTGAAATATTTTTGCGTAAAGATCACTGTTTACCCGTGAGGGTGAAAATTAGAAACAATAAAAAAAAACCAACCTTGGTCGTAATTCTTACATTTTAAAATGTAAAATGTGAAAATTTGTACATTTAAAATTTTTTTTGCATTGCTTAACACCTTGGAAGATGCATTTTACATCTCTTTTCGTTTTGCAGAATATGAAAATCGAAAAAACATCAAGAGAGTTTGTCGTTGAAAAATGAGCAATTTGAAAAATCTCATAGAAAATTATTATTCGGTTTCATAAAAATTCGTGAAATTTTCTGTAGTCAAGAACAAACAATTTTACAAAGGTTCATGAAAATTAAATTTTTTTTTTGATCCAGAAAAAAACTAAAAACGAAAAAAACAGTTTTTCGCGATTTTCTCGTGGAATTTGAGATTATGTTGAAAAAAGTTCCTGACAAAAGTTTAAAATTAATTATTATCAAGAACTTTCCTGGTGATCATTTACCGCTACGAGGTCATTTTTTGCCCTAAATCGCAAAAAACTTTTTCAACCCCTAAAATGAACCCCCATTTCGTAATTTCCAAGGGTCTCGAGTTTAATTGTTGTTTACTATGTTACTAACACCCCAAAATCACATTTTCACCTAGTCGCTACCTGTTAAAAATTTATTAAATTAGGACTAGAAACAAAATTTTAATTACACTAGATTAATAATGATTTTCATATTGCAAACTATAGATTGCAAAAATTCAAATACTCCCCGGAAATTATTGGAAGTGAATTGTATAATAATCTTCCTGGAGATTTAAAAAACATAGAGAGCATGCTGAAATTTAAACGTGAGCTAAAAAAGCACATTTTAATGAATTGCCCATATAGTTTAATTTAATTGATTTAACTTTTAATAGTTTCGATCGGAAGTTCGAAATTCCGCGGTCGAAAAAGTATAGCATTGTTTGTTTGCATGGCAACTCGTGCTGTACATCTAGAATTAGTATTCAATATCAGTACTGATGCCTTTTGAAGCGCATTAAGACGATTTATAAGCAGGCGTGGGAAATGCGTAAATTTATATAGCGACAATACTACCAATTTTCAAGGCGCACGGAAAGCCTTAAATAAACTTGATTATTATATTATCCATCAAACATTCAAATTCATTAACAGCTCAAGGTATTCAATGGCAAGATATTCAAAAAACATTTAGATAGAGTTATTAGTTCTTTCAATTCTCTATCAAGATATTATACCTAATTTTTCTTATATAGCCCCGCCTTTAGGTGTAATTGTGAACAAATGAAACGAATTTAAATGGACTGAAGAAGAAGATGTATAGTACAATCTAAAATAAAAAAAGAAATTCTAAATGATAAGACTAAATTTTTCACATCACTTAAAGAAATCTTTCATACTGTATGTATTGATTTTCAACAAAAACGTTCTCAATTCATTTTTGAAATTTGCCGTAGGTACTTTTGGATTCAATAATTTCGTTAGATAGATTATGAAAAGTTCTTATAATAGAATTATAAGGGCCGTTAAACATTTTTGTTGTCTGACCTTGATTGATTTTGAACATACTTTTTTCCCATGTGTTAATGTGTATGTTTAACGAGATTTTCTGAAAAATGCCTCAAGTATTTTCTCATGAACATAGCACATTCAAAGGTATATATGTCGTAAACCGTTAGTATGTGTAGGTCTTTGAATAAAGGTCTACATAATACCAAATGTGATGGTGGATTCTATGAAAGTATGGTATATGTTCAGTAAAACCGATGATGAAACGATTTTATTCAACACACTTACAAAGTAGATATATTTATTTATTTTATTATATTACCAATATGAAATCATCATGTCAAACTTTTCTTCACAGTTAGATCTATGAATCTTAAAATGATAATTATCTCTCCATAAAATGATAATTATCAAGATATGGTTATCTCAGTAGACTCTAGTACACGGAGAAAAAATTCGACGAAAATTTCCAATACTACTATCGTAATCCTGTACTATACTTTTACTGTCTGAAACTTTCAAATATAACACACTTAAATTTACCGTTTTTAGAAAAATTTATACTATTCACTGTCGTAATTTAACAAACAAAATATTTTATATAATTCAATAAGACATATTACAATACTACTATTGTAAAAATTACGATGGTTGGATTGTAAATATCTATCTGACTGCTGTTGTCACAATGATACTATGATATGATGCTTCTATGCGTATGAACGTATACTCATACGCAAATGGTACAGAAAAATCAACTAGATCATTAGCAAAAGATATGGTGATTGAACATTTTAATGGAGAAAATTTTAAAGCCAATAATTGGATTAGATTATTTGTTCAGGAATGTACGAGAGTCGGAATCACTCAAAATAAATATGCAGAAACTTTAAGGCTGTTTTTGACTGATTCGGCTGTCAATTGGTACCATGTTTGCGTGAAACAAAGTTTTCTAGACAATTGGGAGTTATGGAATAATTCTTTCATAGAAACTTTCTCAGTACAGTCCTGGACTGAAATAGCTTACGCCTATAATTTTAAATATTTAAATGGATCTTTATTAGATTTTGCACTAAAAAAACGAAATTTATTAATGGAAGTAGATGAAAATATCTCGCAAATTTCTCAAATAAACTAAATTGTTATTAGCTTACCAAATTTTATTCAAAACAGGATAGATAGAAACACAATAGGAACAGTTGAGGACTTAATGTCAAAATTAAAACAAATGGGACACTTGAATGATAAAAAACAAGAAAATAAAAAAACAATACATCATCATAAACCATGTTCGAATTGTGAGAAGTTAGGATTCCCAAATAGATTCCACCCCGAAAATATGTGTAGATTAAAAGAGCAAAAATCAAGTTATAAAAAACATAATAATATTAAAATAGTAAATAATGTAGATTGGGAAGATGCTATAGCAAATTCCGAGGAGGCAAAAAACGAATAGTTTTCCCACTTATTAGATTACACGTATTAGTGGATGATAAATCCGCTGTGGGTCTATATGACTCAGGGTCTAACATTTCACTAATAAACTACGAATTTTTAAACAAAAGAAACATGTTAAAAAATATAATAAGTGGGGATGAAAATATAAAAGGAATGGCAGGAATAGCCAATGCTGAAGGCACTGTTACGCTTAAAATAAAAATTTGTAATATAGAAAGTAATTTTTCATTTTTCATAATAAAAAGCAAAACTTTTAAAGACGATTTATTATTAGGCCTGGACTTAATAAAAAAATTTAGGTTATGTCAAAACGAAAATTTAAAAATTACACAAAAAGGTGAAATAAATAAAGATAAACAAGTAAATCTAAATATATTACAAAATAAACAAAAACTACCCAATGATATACAAATTATTATGCGAAAATTTGATAAGGTTTTTGCAAAAACAAAATTTGACATTGGAATAATAAAGGGTTATGAAGCAACTGTAAAATTAAAAGAGAATAAATATGTTTCAAGAAAACCATACAGATGCTCATTTCAAGAAAAAAGTTGAAATTGAAAAGCAAATAAAAGAGTTATTAGAAGCAGATTTGATTGAAGAGTCATGCAGCCCGTATGCGGCTCCAGTGACAATGGTGTATAAAAAACAAGAGGGAAGAAAATCTCGTTTGTGCATAGACTTTACAGAATTAAACAAAATACTTGTTCCGGAAAGTCAACCGTTCCCTAGGATTGACGATTTAAAAATACGTGCTAGAAATTGTAAATATTTCACAAAATTAGATGTAAACTCGGCGTTTTGGTCGATACCAGTACGTAAAAAGGACAAATACAAATCAGCTTTTGTGACCCACCAAGGCCATTGGCAGTGGAAATGCTTACCTTTTGGTCTGAAAACTTCTCCAGCAATCTTTCAAAGAGTATTATCTAGTGTTTTACGAAAGAATAAGCTAAGTGAATTCGCTGTGAACTATATAGACGATATTTTAATTCATTCATAAAA
Source organism: Chrysoperla carnea (assembly GCF_905475395.1). Classification (NCBI taxonomy): domain Eukaryota; kingdom Metazoa; phylum Arthropoda; class Insecta; order Neuroptera; family Chrysopidae; genus Chrysoperla; species Chrysoperla carnea. The sequence continues at coordinate 9,654,035 of NC_058342.1, forward strand.
CTATGAGGATCATTTAAAACAAGTAAAACTGACGTTACAAGCACTTCGAGACCAAGGTATTAAATTAAATTTATCAAAATGTGCATTTGCTAGCAACAAAGTCATTTACCTAGGTCATGAGATAAGTGATAACTATATAAAACCAATGAATGATAACCTCATTGCTATAAAAGAATTTCCTATACCCGAAACAAAAAAAAAATATCAGACAATTTTTGGGGAAGATAAATTTTTATGTAGAATACATCCCAAATCATGCAAGACTGCTAGAACCTTTATATTATTTGCTAAGGAAAAACATTGAGTTCAAGTGGTCAGAAAAATGCCAGAATAGTTTTAAAAAAGTTAAAGAATATTTATGCGCTGGCCCAGCTTTAGCTATATTTGACCCAGAAGCCCCAATCTATATTTTAACTGATGCAAGTATAGATGGAGTTGGGGCTGTATTAAAACAACCTCAAGAAAACGAGGTGTTAAAACCAGTATTTTTCTTCTCAAGAAAATTAAATAATTCACAAAAAACAAAGAAAGCAATATATATTGAATGTCTAGCTATCAAAGAAGCCTATATATATATATATATTTTAAATACTATTATCTAATACCTATTTAGTTTAGGGTACAATACCATATTTTGATACCTAGTAAAGTTCATATTTATTTAATATATATATTTAAGGATTTATTTTAAGTCATTCTTTAGATAGTACGTCTTTATTTAAATGTCATTTAGGTTATTTGATGTAAATTTGATTTATTAACATATTTAATTTAATACCTGTATATTAGTATTATAAATCGTTTCATTGCCTATTTCTATCTATTATTAAAATTTATATATAATATGTCATTTTAGAAACTCTTATTTTTTACTATATTATCCCACTACACTACATCAGCCCGGAATTTCAAATTAGATTAGCGGGAATTTTGGGTTGGATAATAGCGTTGATTATGTATTATTTATTCATATTATCCCTAATTATATTTTTTATATTATTTATGAGGAAATTAAACAATTCTATAACGTTCCTTTAAAATTATCCCCACCAATCGAGGCTTTTTCTCTAAACGAAATAATCTAGATAATAAAAACACTAAAAACCCAAAAAAATCAGGATTTGATCTTATAACCACTAGAATTTTAAACGAGCTGTCAATAAGTAGGATAATCATCATTCGTAATATTTCCTATGTCCTACAAAATAGCATAAATAATTATAATTCTAAAACCAGGAAAGCCAGTCGACGAAGTCAAAGCATACGACGATCACTTTATTACCAACACTATATAAACTCCTCGAAAAATAATTTCTACAAAAATTAAAAGTTATACCGAATGAATTGCAGATCACACCAGACCATCAAGTAATATATTAACTATAGAACAAGTGCAACGCAAAGTTAATACAATTACCAAAGGCTCTCAAGAAAAAATATTGTAAAGCTTCATTTCTTGACGTCATCACGGCGTTCTTGCTATAAAAATAAAAACAACATACTATTGTACAAGCCCATGACTGTTGTACCCATGCACAAATCCCATGTGCATACTATGGTAGTTTGAACTCACATTTACAACATCAAAATTTCCAGGTCAAAGTTCAAACGGAAGTCCGGTACACCGCGGGGTAGCGTTCTGAGCCCAACTCTCTACTTGATAAATACCAGTCGACGAAAGAACCATAGATGTGGACCCAAATGTAGTTTCTCAAAGGCTGCAAAATAGTATAAATAAAGTACAAATTTGGTTATAATCGTGGCAAAATCAAGTAAATGAACATAAATCCGTTCAAGGGGCATTCACATTGGAAAGAGAAACTTACCCAGCTCTAAAAATATACCATGTCACTTTTCCACAGGCAAATGAAGTGAAATGCTTGAATTCGCTTAGATAAAACAACTAAGGCCATAAACCAAAGTTATCATTACACAATTAAGTGCTAGTGTATAAAAAAAATTCTGCAACCTGTGTGGATTGATGGGATCCAATCATGGGGAATTGCTAGCAACATAAACATCGAAATTCTTCAACGGTTTCAATTAAAAGTGATACGAGAAATTAGGGCATCTCCGAGCAATTAGTGAATGAATAAGCTCCTTCACTTTTGTCTTATTTGAAACAAGTGTAAATGTGTTGTGTTAATTTTTCTCTTATAATTATAACAAATTAAATTCATTAATCAATAAAATCGTTTACTCATTACTTGCGGAATAAACTTTAGTCCTGATTATGTACATTTGAAGATATTGGGTTTTGGTTCCGCATTTGAGTATCTGCAACCAAATGATTTCCTAAACAACTAAATCCATTATCACTTAATTTACTTTTGAATAATGTAAATACGCCTAAATAATGATCAAAACACAGAAGTCAATTTAATTTAATTTACATTGTACAAATTGCGACGGATAATTGAAGACGTTCATTTCACTCGAAGTACAGTACACACACGTTACTATTTTGTTCAATTATCGAAATATTCAATATTAATTATAATAGTATTGTTTATTTTTATAATTTCTTGAAAAAAATAAAATAAAATAAAAAATCATGAAATTTTCTCGTGAATTGATTTCACTAAAAATGTATTATATAAACTAACTTTAAAGACAAACAAAACGAAAAAAAAACTTCTTTCAGTGTTTGTTATGTGACTACCTTTTATTAATGCACCTCGTTTGGATTATAACACAATTTACACGAATTTGCAAAAAGCAATAAAAGCAAAAAATATTGTCGAATTTTGAAATCAGTAGTGCTTATTAAAATATTTTTAAGTTTAGGGAGAGGGTTCCATCTTTTTATGTCTTAAATGGAGTCTATAGGCTTTATAATAGAAAAAAGAATGCGGTTTAAAAGAAACACTTGCTGAAGTGTATGCATTTAATTCTTTAGATACAATTTTTGACGGGCAAGCATCTGTCATTTTAAATTTATTTTTAATGAAATTCAATTTACTCCTGAAAAAAGACAAAGTTTAGTTAAATTTTTCAGCCCTATAAACATTATTAATATTAATATCGTGCAAGATATTGAGTATAGTGACTCATATGTAGTGGCTTAAATAAATTGATATTTCTACCACAAAATGGATTAAAATGTAAATAATAGTTATTTTACTAGCAGACGGCAGGATCGGTTTTGGACAGGGATTTTGGCCGATAAGATCATCGAAAAATGGCTCATACGATCATTTAAAATTATTGAAGGTATTTCAAGTAGGAAAGAGAAAACAGATCATACTTTAACTAAATTTATTGAAGCAATGTCATTTTTATCGATATTATTGAGGATATTCGTAATTTTTCTAAAGTTGTATTTATATCATCAGGATAAAAAGTACTTATTCATGGTCAGAGATCGCGAATAAAGGTAGATGATGATGACTTGGAGAAACTTTATAATTGGTTTTAAGATCATTTGCCATTTTTCCTTAACGATCGCATAACGTGTATTGTAACAAATCATATTGGTCATAATAATGTGAAATACCATAATGCTTTTGAAGTATGCCAAAAAAGTTAGGTTAAAATGGTTGGAAAGACATATTGATGATTAGAAGTATTCAAAGGTAGATCTCGTAGCAACATTGTCAAAAGTGTTAAATTTCGTAAGACTGGGAAACCATAAATCTAATATGAACCTCCTAGCATTTTTCCAAAGAATCTGTTGAATCAAAAAAAACGAATGTAGAATTGATGGAATATTTAACTTTTGAGTTTTCCTCTGTAATTTTATCACTTACTGACAAAGAAGGTAGCATGAGAAAGTCTGATAAATCTATTTTGTATAAATATGTAATACCAAAAATTGCATTTCCTAACCAAAATAAATTAAATGTAATCGATCGTGTTACAAATTGTTGGCAAATTAATTAAAATGAATTAATTGGAAATGAATTAGGCAAACAATAATGTAAATATCAAACATTTTTGAATCTGTCTGTGACGGTACATATTCAATTGAAAAGTTTACTCTGTCCGTTACGGTACCTTGTTTATTTTTCAACTGATAGTTCTATATATTGTCACCAGTCGGTACCCTAACGGAGCTCAGTATGTTTTCAATTGAATCTAGTCTCTTTAATTCTAGCCGTCATAGAAGTAGCATCTTGGAATAATTAATTTGAATTATTTATTCCAACATGGATTCACATATTTTTCAATACACATTTTAATGTGTGGCAGTAATTATATTACTTAAATTTTTATAATTTTTTTTTTTTTTTTTATTTAATTCTGATTAAGAATTTATATTCTTTGAACACGACAATCTAAACAAATATTTTTGTTAAATGTCGTTTTATTAAATACGCACAGTTGTGTAGGACGTACAGAGGCATCCTCGCATAATTTAAAATTGTGTAATTTAATAGTAATATTATTTTTCTTTGTATGTTTTTTGTGATGACTAGAATTTTGTTTACGAGCTCAGTTTTCTACAGAATGTAATTTTAAAAACTGAATTCAAGTGATTACAAACTTCATACAGGAACATTTTTAAATATAAGATTTTTTTCTAAAGTTATTATCATAAGATATTTTCATAACTTTATTTTTTTTAATTCAACTATGTGAAATTTCATGTAAGTCATAAAATGGCTAACGCCTTGTAAATTAATATTTTCTGTTTTATGTTATGCCAAACATTTATATTCTTTTACTGCTCTGATAAAATAAACTAATTCTTATTCTTTTTAAACGTAGACTTTGTTCTTTTTTTTAAAGACTTTCTGGGGGGGTAACCGCCTTCGGCGTTACCTTTGGGCCTAGCACGCGAATTTATCTGTTCCGGTTTCGAACATTAAGGAACACCTTATTCTTTATTTTTAAATGTTACAAACCGGGGTGTTTCCCTTTAAGAACACTAATTTATATTTTTTTTAGCTAAATATCTATCTGAGTGTTCTGGGGGTTAGGAAGGAATTTGGCTGTGGTAGTTACTTCTTGTTATTGACGTAAGCCGAGAATCAATTAAGTATCTTAATTAAGGAAAATCTTACATTATTTTTTTTAATTACCATACTAAATATTTGTTACACTTGGTAGCGAGCGTAACACTTCGTAAAACTTGGTAGCAGAGCGTAGTTCGTAATAAAACGACATTTAACAAAAATATTTGCTTAGATTGTCGTGTTCAAAGAATATAAATTCTTAATCAGAATTAAATAAAAAAAAAATTTAAGTAATATAATTACTGCCACACATTAAAATGTGTATTGAAAAATATGTGAATCCATGTTGGAATAAATAATTCAAATTAATTATTCTAAGATGCTACTTCTATGACGGCTAGAATTAAAGAGACTCGATTCAATTGAAAACATACTGAGCTCCGTTAGGGTACCGACTGGTGACAATATATAGAACTATCAGTTGAAAAATAAACAAGGTACCGTAACGGACAGAGTAAACTTTTCAATTGAATATGTACCGTCACAGACAGATTCAAAAATGTTTGATATTTACATTATTGTTTGCCTAATTCATTTCTAATTAATTCATTTTAATTAATTTGCCAACAATTTGTAACACGATGGAGGATTTTTACTCTACAAAGTTGTTTGGAAACCTAAAGAAACTTTTGAGTCCATTGCATATTAATATTTGAACTTCAAAAACATTATTATAATTGTGTTTTAATATTCGATGGATATTATATTTGTACAAAAGACGTTGAAACATCGAGAAGAAATCCATATATTGTTCTTGATGTAAATGTTCAATTAAATAATCCCAGTTCTTTTACATAAGATAAATTTTTTTAGTAACTCTAATAACAAAAATGAATTGGTTGGAACTTCGAAACAGTTTTTTCATGAATTTAAGATAAATGTAAGAGTATCTCTCGGTGATGCTGATACTTTAATTGTTAAAATCGATCTCGAATATTAAATTAATAACAATATAAAAAGAATAGTATAATCGTATATGGTTTCAGTTTATGTAATAGTTCCTCTTTTTTCCAACGTAACAATCACTTTATTTTCAACGAACAAATTTTATTTATTATTTTGAATGAACAAAAATAGAAGGCGTGGGGAAAATGAATTTTGGTGCAACGGAAACATTTAAATGTATGGAAGGTATGACAAATGATATTTACACCTATATTTTATAAATTTTGATTTTTCCCCAATTTCCTAGATCAATTTTTTTATTATATAAATACGTATTTCGACTACCAAGTCGTCATCATCAGTATGAATTAGGTATAAATAGCGTTTTACTCATTGCTAATTTGGTGACACTGCACACAAGTATTTTAGTGTGTTCACAATTCATTATTTCCAAGTATCTGACAATTGTGACGTCAGCCATCTTATCACGTGATTCTATTTTAGCCAATGATATTCGAATATTTTATCCCCTGATTTTAACAACCAAAGTAAAAAAATAAGAAATAAAAAATAACATAACAAAAACCAACAAAAAATTATGAAACTATAAATTCTTTATTTTGAAATTATTTAAAATTTTTCTGTCATCATTAACTGGAAGTTATATGTTTCCAATTCCAATTTACTTCGTTTAGCATGAAGTGAGTTAAGACACTTTTTGTTTCGCAGGTAATTTAATAGCTTAATATACTCAACAAAATGGACCAAAAAAGTATACTCGTTTTTTTTGGGGTCACTGATCACGTTACAGAAGTTAGAATGGGGATGAACTCCCCCCTCTTGGGATTTTTGGCTCGTCGCTGGCCTAACACGGCAATTTTCTATTAATATTCAACAAAATGGGCCAAAAAAAAGCCGATATAAACCTCCTAGGGCAATGCGAACCCGTTGGTCAAAACGGCACCATTCTGTAAATATTCGACAAAATAAGCCAAAAAAGTATATTTGGGGATTACACCTCAGGCTTTTATTTGATAGCAGACTTCGGTATATTTGAAAATATTCGATCGTTCATTCCCATTTCCTCCACCTTGCCTCATATTACATTGCGTCGGGGTTACAGTTTTGTAATGCACACGTCACGCTCTTTTATTTAATAATACCCCACTTGGCTATCTTCGTCATTATTCGATTCTTCGTCCCCACCTTTACACCCTCCACGCATACGCCTTAACCTCGTGGTTGAAGTTCTGTAATTTACACGTCATGCTTATTTATTTGTTCATCTACATTGCTGTGTTGGACCAGCGGGAGGCGAGTTACCGGACAGACAGGGCGCAATTTCAAAATAAGAGAACTCACAACCTTCGCGACTCATTTTATGGAAACTGGCCACAATGCGAGAAGCGGTATGAAAATTCTGCACTTGGTTGAAAAGGGCTTAAATGAATAAATGACTATTTTGCTCGACATATAATGTTTTAGACGTAGAAATGGAGGAAAACTTGAAAATTAGTATAAATGGTAATTACAAAACATAATATGCTTTAATTATTGATGAATCAACAGATATTTCTATTAAAAGTACTTTGGCAATTATTTTAAAATATTCATCACAAGATTTTTGTATTAAAACACGGCTTCTTGATCTAGTAGAAGTTAATGATAAAACATCAGAACGTTTATTTGGCATCATCTATAACAGTGTCATATACTTGGATTGTAATTTTCAAATGTCATAGGATTTTCTGCTGATACAACCAATGTCATGTTTGGTGAAGACTCCAGTTTTGTCCAAAAGCTTCGCAAAGTATCGCCCAACTGCATGTGCATAAAATGTGTTTGCCATTCTGTATCTATTATATTTATTCTTCTTGCTTGAAGTATTGACTATGATCATTAGCTGTAAGTAAGGCCAAAAAAATTCTACCTCGAACTATTGAAGATTTAGTGCGTGATACTCATTTAAATTTCGATTTTTGCCCCAATTTCCTAGATCAGTTTTTTGTATTTTTAAAATACGTATTTTCGACTACCACGTAGTCATCATCAGTAAGAATTAGCAAAGAGTAACATTCACTAGCTAATTCTTATACTGATGATGACTACATGGTAGTCGAAAATACGTATTTTAAAAATACAAAAAACTGATCTAGGAAATTGGGGCAAAAATCGAAATTTATTTCGACATATCCTAGAGTTCTCATTTATTATCTTCGATAATATTTATATTCAAGTCATTTAAATATCGTTAAATAACAAAAAAAAATATTAAAGTTACAAAAAAAGTCTGGAAGATAAAATATTTTGCGAAAAAAGAGCCCAATTTTTGTCCTCTAAATTTTTGTTGTAAGTTTATTATTTTTTGAGTTATTTAACGATAAAGATATTTTTGGTTTTTTTTCCGAAAATTTTCTTTTTGCTTTTAAATTGTAATATTTCAAAAATTATAAATATGAAATCGCTAGAATTTTTTTAACATGTTTTCAGTACCAAAATTAAATAAATTGCAAAGCGGCAAGCATTAATCTCATCTCCCGTGGTAGATACATCTGTTTTCGTAATGAATAAAAAAAAAAAAAAAAAAAAAAAAAACAAAAAAACAAAAAACTTTTCGATATAGCTCCGTTAATTTTCGTGCAAATGACTTGAAACGTTTTTCATTTTCAAGGTTTTTTATAGTAGTTTAAAAAGTGAATGATATACTTTAATAACTAAAATTAATGCTTTGTCACTTTCCTATTTACTTTATTTAAGTACTGACAACAGATTCAAGAAGTTCTAGCAGTTTCGAATAAATATTTTTTGAATTATTGCAATTAAATGCAAAAAAAAATTCGAAAAGTAAAAAAAATGTCGTTATTGTTAAATAACTGGAAAACAAATAAAGTTACAAAAAAAAGTTTAGAAGGTAAAGTATTTTGCTGAAATAAAGCTTAACTTTTTCCCCCGAAAGTTTTTTCTGTAACTTTATTATTTTTCAAGCTATTTCACGATAAAGACAATTTTTTTTTTTGTATTTTTCGAAAAAATTTTTGCATTTAAGTTACATTATTTCAAAAAAAAATTTTCCGAAACTGCTAGAACTTTTTGACCCTGCTGCCAGTACTTAAATAAAGTTAAAAATTGAAAGTTAAAATTGGAAAGCGGCAATCATAAATTTTAGTTCCCGTGGTAAATTGATCAGTTTTTGTACTGAATAAAACATAAAAAGAAAGGTCCTATAAACTTTGATTTCATCATAACTCCGTCAATTTTTATGCAAATGACTTGAAACTTTTTTATTGTACTTTAAAAATTGTACGATATACTTTTTTCAAAAAATATCAAATTTTTCTATTATTTGACGTTAAATACTCCGAATTTCAATCGCCAATAACTCGGAAAGTATTGACTTTTCGAAATAAGTTTCAATGACACTTTTCGCTTAGAATTCATTCCTATACCGATTCCCGTTGTCATTTTGAGCAAAAATTTTACAACCCCCGATAAGGGGTGTCTCCCATCCCCTGGACAAGATCGCACAAATTTTTGTTTTTAACTTCTTTAAGTAAGCTTTAAACAATGCGGTCGCACAGTTTTTATAAGAATTCATTGACTATCCCTGGATTCCCAGGTATAAATCTAACGGCTCTCCACTAAAAACAATATGCGAAGCTTTTAAAAATTTGCTCAGCATGTATATGAAAATATCTTATGTTAGAGATATTCAGATGTGAAAGATTTAAACCCAGAATCGAAAGTGAATCTTCTACCAATAAATCAAATATCTAGGAGTTAAAGCATCAACGTATTTAAATTTAAAAAAAATAACACTAGAAAAATAAAAATAAGAAATGAGCATCGAAGTCTCAAATATTTTTATGAACAAATTGTGTATTGAATTAAAATCACGATTGCCTTTTTATTATCCACTGTCACCACTATTAAAATTCATGGATCCATTAAAAATTATTTTGGAAAATGTTCCCAGTCTGATGCCAATTACATCCATATTTATAGATAATTTTGCATTTGCATGAATTGTTGAAAAAGAATGGCGTTCTCTACAAGTAGCTACTAGTCTTAGTAACTTAATTCAAGAAAAGGCTTCGAAAACGTGTGAAATTTTTTGCTCTAGTTTAGCGACAGAAACATATTTTGATAATAGTAACAACTATAAGTCTGTGCAAACTCGTTTTTCGACTCCTATGTTTACCTGATTGATATTGCGATTGTAAACGTACATTCTCAAGTATATCATCATTTAAAACAAAACATCAAAATAAATTGACGAAAGAATCACTTAAAAATGTCATCATAATTCAAGATAATTTAAATGGAGACTGTTCAATTTCTGCCCTTCTGCAAAAATGATAACAATGTGCAACAGTAGTATTTATAAATAGTTATTCGCATGCAATGTAATTAAATAATAATTAATATTTCTTGTATTCGTTCATTTTTAATTCAATTAAAAATAATAATTAAATTAAAAAAAAAAAACTAGTTATTAACTGAAAATATTTTTAACAAAAATTTGTGTCCGTCCGCTAATTCGGTTAAAAAATAATGTCCTGAAGAGATAAACATAGAGGTATTTTCAAATTGAGTACACGGAACACTACCCTAATTCACTTCCAAAATTTTTTACATATATACAACTGAACATTTTATTTTTATCGGCCGTCCATAAATGGCAAAATATGATTCCTTATACTGTTCTGAAAAAAAAAAAAAATATCGAGCTATTTTCGAATTGAGTGGACGGAACACCCCCTAGGCCACTTTGAATTCTTTTAAGTTATAAGTGAAAATTATTTTTCCCGCCCGTCCACTTTTTCCATTAAAAAATGATTCCTTATCATAGAGTTGCCAGAACACCCTCTCACAAGACAAAATTTTTCAATTATGCATTGTATTTGAATTTAAAGATTTTTTCCGGAAAGCCCGCTAAATAAAATAGTTCCTAAGTCACTAATCACTAAACAGTTATCTTCAGTTTGTTTTAAATAACTATGGCAATATTTTACGATACAGTTACCGAAACAAAACCCCATCAAAGGAGTTTACAAAATTTGTCAACTATGCAATGTACTTGAATTCAAAAATTCTGAAAAAAAAACCCATTTCCACACCACCCATTGAGTAGGGTTATAGGCGCGTTTTTTTTAACGTGGTCCCCGCTGGGCCTAATCCACAAAATTTATAATAATTTTTTCTTTATTCAAGGTGACTAGTAGATAAGGTAAGTAATATATCTTTTTAAAATAGTTAAATTTAATTTTTCTTACAAAGATTTTTTCTTCCAAACTATAGATACTCAAGTTGAAGTCTACATTAAAATCCCACAACTCGATTATTTGAACCCCTTAGGGGAGTGTGAAACTAGCAAAAAAAATTGTGCTACAAATTTTCGAATTTTTTCAGTTTCTAGGTATTACGCAAGTGGCACACCCCCAATGGGTTAATTATATATACCAAAAAAGCAGCTTTACATCACTTTCCGGTCGCGATTTGTACTAGTTTTCGAAAATATTTTGAAGCATTTTCTATAAAACTTTTGAGAATTCCCACATTCATCCACTCTAACCATAAGAATATGTATAGAAATGAACAGGAAAGTGGATGGTATGATCGAGAATGTGTGATGCATAAGAGAGAGCTAAAGAAGTACTTAAGAAATATGAGACGAGCAAGAGATGAGTATACTATATTAGAATACTTGGAACATAAAAAAGCATATAAAACATTGTGTGAATTTAAAAAAAATGAATATGAATGTGAGCAGGTAGAGCAGATAAATGATGCTCTAAAATTGAATAATATGAAACAAGTATGGGAAATATTGAGGAAAAACAATAAGCATCGAAAGAATGATCAATGTATTGATGAGAAGGATTGGGTTAATCATTACAAGCAACTATATAGCAGCCAAAGTACGCATGAACAAGACCTCAACATTTTCAATTCGGAAGTAAAGACTAAGGATTTCGATCTGAAAATTGATACTGCTGATGTGGAATTGGCTAGAAATTCGTTGAAAAATGGTAAAGCCGGCGGAATTGATGGTATACTTAATGAATGTATCAAACTTGCCAGCAAAAATACTGACATTATTTGCATATTATCAGAGATGTTACAGGCGATGTATTCTTCGAGGACATTTCCAGAAACTTGGGCCACGGGAGTGATAGTTAACCTGTATAAAGGAAAAGGAGATACTCAAGATCCAACGAACTATCGCGGGCTGACAATTACTCCTAACGTCAGCAAACTGTATACGAAGATCATATTTATACGTTTAGAGCAATGGATCAATGAAAATCATATTATAAGCGAATTTCAAGCGGGTTTCAGATCTGGATATGAGACAATGGACAACATATTGGTACTTAAAACCTTGATAGACAGCACTTTGAAGGTAAAAAGATGCAAAATGTACTGTTGCTTCATAGATTTTGAAAAAGCGTTTGATAGAGTCTATAGAAATTTGTTATGGATGAAACTATATAAAATTGGAGTACCAAAAGATATGATCCTCGTTTTACAGTCGATATACCAAAGCACAACTTGTTGCGTACGAATGGGCAAAAATGAAGTATCAAGTGTATTTGAAATGAACCAAGGACTTAGGCAAGGTTGTCATTTGTCGGCTTTACTGTTTCTTTTGTACATTAACGATTTGAACGCATGGATGGAAGATATAACGACCACTTCGCCAGGATACAAGGGCAAAGAAATCAAATTACTTTCATATGCTGATGATGTAGTATTTTTGTCAAGGACAACTGGGGGCATGAGGCGTGCTCTACTAGGATTGCAAGATTATTGCGAAAAATGGCAACTGAGTGTGAACGTTGATAAATCGAAGATTATGATTGTAAGCAATGGTTGCAAGGCATCTGGGAACAAGAAATGGATGTATGGCGATAGAGTTATTGAAATTGTTAAAAATTTTAAATATCTTGGAGTCAAGCTATCTTACAACGGAACATGGGGTGACCTGACCATATTGAGTGCTTCAGAGACAGGGCCAAACGTGTTTTATTATATGTTCGAAGGCATATATATAAATATCAAAACTTTCCTGTGAAAGTAATACTGAATTTGTTCAATGCCTTGGTTGTACTAATCTTGACTTACGGGTCCGAAATATGGATATGCGACGCAAGTAAGCGACAAATAAAAACCATTGAAACGATCGCGAAAAATTTTTATAAGGAAATTCTATGCATTGCCAAATCAACTCCCAATTCAGCAGTACACATTGAACTAGGTGTCCAACCCATGTACAACATTTGCTTGCAAAAAGCAATCGGTTATCAGATTCGAGTATTAAGTAGCGAAAATGTTTACAAGTATTATGCATGGAAAGTCGTAGTGATTGGTTTGCTGAACAGATTTATAACCTTGGACTGAGTGATGATTTGAGTAAAACAGTAGTTAAAATTAAAATTAAGGAATTTTCGCTACGGTCATCACTCAGTGATATATACTCAATGGAAAGCTTGGCAATGTTCAGTAAATTACATCACTATGAACAGGGTGCATTTTATTTGAGTGAATGTGGAAGGGGTTGAGAGGAGATTACTTGCGAGTTTTAGATTTTATACCTTTAGGTGGGAAATCCAAAAAACTAATGGCGAAAGAGTATGTGTGTTGTGTAGAGCGATTGAGTCCATAGAGCATTTGCTAGAGGAGTGCCCAGGCACCGCTGGCGACTATCGAAATGTGCTAAGCAACTTGAACATTAATACAAACATATTGTCAGATATTTAAATTATATTTTAGAAAAAAGAAAACAAATGTTGTGACATGTTCTTCTGTTCACGTATGAATCAGCTTCTTTAATTAACAATTATTTTAAATTGTTCTATTCTATTTCTATGTCTTAATGTTTATTTATTTATTACTTTTTTCTTTCTTTGCCCATTTTGAATAAATTGATTTTTTTTATTTATTTTTTAATTTTATGTGTAATAGTATTTTTTTTATTGTATACAAATAGTGATTATATTGTTTTTGTAATATCTCAATTATTAAATAATAATAATAGTACTAATGAAACTTTTATCTAGTTTTTTTTTTAATTTTTCATAAAGCCTACCACTGGTTGAAGCTATCTACAAATTTCCATCTCCACATCTTTTATATTTTTGGAGAAAGTTGAGAGCAAAATTTTTGTCTATCTTGTTCCTTCACGAGAAAACAATGATGTTAACGAAAAATTTCAAACAAAAGTTTATCCTTTTAAATCATTTATTAAAATCAAAGAAATTGTAAAAATTAAATGAAATAGAATTTAATGTTGTATCGTATTAGCCTTAAAGTTTTCACCACCATATAGACCATTTCCGCAATTCTGCGGGTTTCCACCATGACCACGTCCTCATCCATGGCCTCAACCGCCCCCACGTACTTCGCCTCGCACCCTCCTCTCACACTTCCTCGCTCGCTTCCCCTGCTACTTCCTCTAACACCTCTCCCTGCTTCTCGGCTCCCGCGTTCACCATTCATTGCCCTTAGAGTGTCCGCAAACAAAATTTATTGTAATTAATTAATGAAATTTATCATTAATCAGTAAATGTATGAACAGTATTCACGCCTGGAATTTTGCTGCACCCGTGTTTGAACAACTTGGGGTTGAGGTAGAGGTGGAAGAGGAATATTTTGAATATCAATTTCTGGAAGTGGACGAGAAGGTGTATATAATGATTGGGAACACTATCGTAGTGGTGACGGTAGTGGAGGTGTTGGTGCCGGTAGTGGTGGGTAGGTGTCGGAAAAAATGGACATAGTTTCAAAGAATATTCTGTTATAGTCATTTTATAGTGGTTAGATTAAAAGACGATCTTTTTGAAATTATTTTTGCAATTTTTTCAATATTTTATATAAAATAAATTGATATTATTAAATATTTATCATCAACAATACCACCCGCAGTCGGAGTTAATAAATATTTACATTATTTGAACAATAAAAGCGGAAAGAAGTCTTTGTGCAAAGTGAGGGATTTTTATTGAAAATTTAGTATAAATGATATTTTACACAAAAGTAGAATGGTTTATTTGGTTGTTTCGGACAACATGGATGCATGGGTTCACAATTTATTTCAGGTGGTTTTTTACATGTGAACTGCTTTACGCATCTTTTCCTTCATCTACTACATCTTCTCAGCTAAGTTAATCGTCCCGGTTAGATTTATTTTTTCATCGGCTATACCATTATCTCTTCCATAAGTTTTGCCTCCTTGGCACTTATGAGCATGTTTTTCATCATTATTTTCTTTATTATCGGCCAAATTATCATTGTTGTCATCATCATTGACGCCTACATTTTCAGCATGATTACCATAAAATTCACTATCATTTGAATCTCCTGAACCACATCCATCTGAATCTTTTGAACCACATTCAGATTCTTCTTCACAACAAGGTTCTTCTTCACAGCAAGGTGGTTCTTCACAGAAAGTATCAGGATCTTCAATTTCTGCTTCGTCGCAACTTGGATGATTCGAATCACATTCACTTTGTCAACATTCTTCATCTGAGTCTTCATCATTATAGAATTGATGTTGTCCAAGCCATTTATCATTTTCCTTATACTCATCTTCATCGTCATAATTCTCGGCATTATCATCGTAATTATAATCATAATCATATGCATCATTATAATTAACACTCGCATCACCGACATCCTTCTCAGCTGTTGGTACTGAATTTTTTGGCGCTTCTAGTATTTTAAAACAACCTTTCCATGGTGCAGCAATCAACCCAGTGTTAAGTCCATATTTTATAGCACGCCGTAGATGTGATTCAATATTTCTTGGCTGTATTATAATATTTCTATTCAAAATATTTGCCTTGACATTATCAACAATATCAACCAACGGTGATCCACTATCCGGATCACCTAATTCGGCTATTGTATTAAATACAAAATTTGTTACTGTACCAGTTTTCGGCATATTACTTTTGTAATCTTTGCGTTTTTGGTTTTTTCTACTACAAATTTCAAATTAATTAAAATTTTGCCATTTAATACAAAAAAGTAAAAAAAAAAAAGATTACTACTGCTATTCTTGTAAATAATTATTATTATAATTCATTTAATAATGATATTGTTAAAGTTGTAGTAAAGGTTTAAAAGTACGCAACAAATTTAGAAATGTAGTTGTGATTTTGTCGAAGGAGCTTCAGAGTATTTACCTTGATCAAGAAGGAAACATGATTTTTCATGATGAGTATTATGATGAGACCCCACCAATACTAGCCAATACACAAACTAATTCAACAGAAAAAACTAGTCAGACTAAAGTCAAAGATATAATTTTAGAAAAATTTAATGGTGAGAATTTCAAAGCAGATGCATGGATGTAACTGTTTATTCAAGAGTGGGTGTTTGAGCCATTTCAAAATGCGCGGTATTATTTTATGTCTAATAGTGTTTTTCGTTGTTATTACATTGTTATTGCATATCACTAACCATCCATGTAAACACATCTAACTCGGCTTGTATTAAATACCGACCCATTTTAACTTATATAACCGGACGATTGGATGATCGTCCGGTTCCTTCATAATGTAATTTTTTATTTGATCGTATTCAATCTCTAATTTCTGGAAGAGAATCATATTCTCTCCAAACTAATTTCGAATCAGTGAAGAGTGTTTCTTTCATATAATTCTATATTTTTCGTCTTTGAGTAATTCACACATTTTAAATTAACGATTTTCGGTAATGATATTTTTGAGTTATCTGTAGTATTTCAACATTAAACTCAATTTAAAATAATCAGTGTAACAATATTAATGTTATGTGCTTTTTCGATGTTATTTGCAAATGGTGAGTGCATTTTTTTTTTGTATGGTCGAAGTTATCAACGTGGTGCCGTGTTTAACGTTGCACGAGGCATGAAGTTTGATTGACCCTAGAATTCTCCTTTTTCCAACTTATTTCCCAACCAAACCTCATCCTACTAAATCATTGGCCATCAAAAACCTGTAAGTACAAATTTCATTTTTCATACAGTCCATTAAGTCAGTCTGACTCATTTTTGTTCGGGCTTTGCCCCTACATTTTGGTCACTTCCAACGGAATTTTCGACCATTTTGGTCATTTCAAGAGAAATAATCGAATCCAGAAGTGGATATAATTTCATAAATAATTTCGATTAAGATCGAAATTCAGTCATCACATTATTCAAAATTTGTCAAAATTTCATATCAAAATTGTTAGTTCTTGTTTTTTGAATAAACAAGTTACGTCATAGTTCATTCAATGAACAATTCGTATTTTTCACCAACACGTGCCGCCATTTTAATTGACATTTAATCATAAAATTTCAAATTTCTATTATTGTAATCAGACAATAGATGTCACTCTGTTGACAATTTACAATATCAAAATTGTTTTTGGCTATTTAATATTTTATGAGTGCTCAAAATATTCAATTTCAAAATATTTACATTTTTTTGCAACTTCCAAAGTTTTAAACAGCATTTATGTTGGTACAAATAGGAATTATTTATTAATTTCACTAGTAAATACAAAAATTTATTTAATTAAATCGCATATGATTTAGTGTTTTCAACATTTAATTGATTTAATTAGTCTCAACTTCATTCATCCAAAAGCTAAATGCATTGGTTTGGTACACTGTTTGTCAATTTCAATCAAGTTCATTCTTATAATTAAGTTTTCTCTAAAAATTTAAATTTTGAATTGTTGGGTGTTCATTTAAATTTCTCTTATCTTTCATTCACTCTCTCCCTTATTTTCTTTAATTGTTGTTTTACGACATGTTAAAACAAATTTCAATTGTTACCACACCAGTACTGAATGTCCGGGTAATTGCTTGCTGATTTATTTAATTAAGTATTTATTCAAAAGTTTTAACTCATTAATGAATGGCCGGGTAATTTCTTTCTGATATATCTAATTTAGTGTATTTGTTCTGAATTTTCAAGGCTTCTTTCAGTGGTTCTGTAGTTCGATTGAGATTATCAACTCATTTCCGTTGATAATATTTCAATTATTTAAATTCATTTGATTGTTCTTTCAAGTCAATCAACTGTTTATTTGATTTCAAATCTTTATTCGTTGTTGCAATCATGGCAGAAGTTAGCGACAGCTTACTTCAATATGGGGAAAGCATGGAAGCGGTGAAGGAAAGCCTTATCCTTCATCGTGAAAGTGCTTTTGCTCAAGTAAATTCTATTTATGACACAGTCAAAAATCTTTTGCAAGACGTTTTCTTGCAATGCGAATTACATTTCAAAAGGCTACCATCGTTTGTTGAAAATCATAAAAGAATTCAAAATGATATTTTTAAATTCAATTCTACAATAGAAAAACGGAAGCGAATCGAAATGGTTTGTCGAAGTTGACATTTTCAATCGAGCTACATTATCATAAATTGAAGGCATTAATGACAGACAAAGTTTCTGAATCAACATTCAGGTTTAGCGCGGATTAATTTACCTCAAGTTCACGGCGATATAGATTCGTGGTTGGAATTTATTTCTATTTTTGACAGTCTTGTCCATTCAAAAATATGGACAAGATTTGCAAATTTCGTTATTTAAAAACTTCCTTGAAGGGTGATGCGGCAGCTGTAATTTCCGGTTTTGCTTTAACCAGCGATAATTATCCGTTGGCTTATGAAGCGCTACGTTTTCGTTACAACAATAAAAGGCGCATAGCAAGTTTTTATTTACAAAAAATCTTAGAATTTAAGACAACCCATTTGTCGAACTTAAACAATTTAAACTTAGTTCTCACGACTCATGAAACCGCTGTAAAGTCTATTCGTTCTATGGATCTTCCAGATTTAATTGATTTTATTTTCTTTAATTTAACATTAAATAATCTGGACGCTAATATGCGGGAATTTGAATTACGTCATTCAGACAAGGAGATTCCGTCATATACCGACTTAATTACTTTTGTTACAAATCAGCTTCGTTCATTAGAATTGCAACTACCCACTACTCGCACCAGTAACCCAACGTTTTCAAAACCAAGCAAGCCTTAATCATTTTTAGCAAATACCTCTCATAATTTAAACAAATCCTCCTCGTCAAAAGAGCACTCAAACTTCAAAATACATACGTTACAGAGGGAAATAATCTCGCAAATTGTCCATCGTATTTAAAAATGAAATTGCCCAATAAATATCGATATGTACAATCACTCAATCGGTGTTTCAACTGTTTGGGTTCTCATTTCAGAAGCCAATGCGCTTCAACAAATGTATGTCGCAAATGTGATTCTAATCAACATCACACTAGCCTACATCCAGGGGTTCAACCACCGGTCATGTCGGCAGCTAAAGCCACTGTTTCGGACGTGAACACGTCTCCCTCTAATTCGGCTCCTCAACTCCCTCGCAGTACCGGTAATGACATCCCGGCGCTATCATGTACTTCATATACCCAAAACCTTCAAGAGGTCTTACTGGGCACAGCTCAAATCTTAATTCATACCCCCAGTGGTAATTATTTTTCTGTTCGGGCTCTTGTGGACCTTGGCTCCCAAGTGTCAATCATTTCATTATCATGTTGTCGGGCTCTGGGTTTACCTATTTATTGCACTTCAACACAAATTTCTGGTATTGGCGTCACGGAAACTTCCTGTCACGGTACGGTTTCGTGCGTTTTAAAGTCCAAATAGTCCGACATAACAGTTTCTACAACCGCATGTATCATGTCTACAATTTCATTAAATTTAACCTCAGTCGAATTGTCTCACGAAGTCATCAGTCGCTTCGCTTCACTCAAACTGGCTGATAGCCAATTTTATAGATCATCCCTCGTGGATTTTCTGATAGGGGCTAATTTATTCCCTTCAATACTATCCTGTATGGATTCACAACCTATTCAGGGATTATCTTCCGCTATCAATAGCATTTTCGGGTGATCGATTATCGGTCCTGTTGAGGGCAATCCCCTAATCAACCCATTTCATTTCTGAGTACGGCTCAAATTAGTAATCAATTACAAAATTTTTGGGAAACTGAAGAAGTTTCTATCCCATCTAATCCATTAGATATTTTGGCTGAACGTCATTTTCAAGATACGCAATCGCGTGATTCAACGGGTCGACATATTGTCGCTCTTCCGTTTCGTCCGTGCAGCCTCCCTGCCCTTTTCAACAAGGAACATTCACTCACCTCCTTTATCAATTTGGAGAAAAAATTGTCAAAATTTCCTGAGAAATATAAGTCGTACACTCAGTTCATGAACGAGTACATTTCACTCCAACACATGTCAGAGGCTACTAGTTCATGAAGCTACGTTATTCCACATCATTGTGTCACCAAGGACACTAATACTTCCACCAAATTACGTGTGGTTTTTAACGCATCTGGTCCTGGTCACAATAAAAATTTCTTTAATTTAAATTCGCTACTATTTTCCGGTCCCAAGTTACAGAGGGACATTTCTGAAATTTCTCTATTACTTTCGTTTCAATGCCGTAACCTTGTGTTCTGGCATACGCCAAAAGTATCCACAGATTTTAGTGCTTCCAGAAAATCTTTCGTATCAGCACATTTTTTACCGATCATCTCCTCAATCCGATGTCGTCGAATATGAACTTAATACCGTTACCTACGGTCTAGTTCCTTCAGCTTTTCTTACACAAAGATGTTTAAAGCAATTGGTTATTGACGAAGGCGATAGCTATCCTATGGCTTCTCAAGCAGTTTTACACAACACTTATGTTGATGACATTATTACCGGCGCTTCATCTTCTGAACAAGCCAAAACTTTACTGATTCAATTACAAACGCTCATGAGTAGGGGAGGTTTTGAATTGAGAAAATGGACTAGCAGCGATCCGTCTGTGCTAGCTAATCTTCCGATAGATCACATTGAAACTCTGTTCATGTTCGAAACAGAGACTGTTTTCAAAATACTTGGGCCGCTTTGGAATCCAAACACAGATAGTTTTTTATTTCCATTTAAAGCTTTTGAAAATGTTTTGACCAACCGCACTTTACTTTCGCATGTGGCAGGAGTGTATGGCCCATTAGGATTTTTAGCACCCATTACCTTCAGTTAAAAGTGTATTCTACAAAAATTGTGGTTGGATCACTCAGGGTAGCACGACCCTATACCTCCACATATTTGTCAAATTTGGGACCTCCATCAACAAAATATGCATTTTGTAGCTCAGGTTCGCATTCCCCGTTTCATCGCCCCTTCGGAAAGTAGGTCTGTATGATTAGCCGGTTTCTCAGACGCAAGTCAGCTTGGATACGCAGCCGTGCTTTACCTTTGTTGTGACACTGGAAATTCAATAATATCCGTTAAGTATAAAACCTAAGTATACCGTTAAAAACCTTGACTCTACCTCGCTTAGAACTATGTGGAGCAACTATGTGGAATCTTTTTAAAATTCTCCCGCGTTTATTCACCGATGCTCACATGGTGTTATATTGGTTAAACACTCCTCCATATTTACTTAATGTATATGTAACCAATCGTGTTGTAGCCATTCAACAATGTACCCAACAAACGCCTTGGTCATATGTTCACACTTCTGTTAATCTTGCTGATATCGCGTCACGCGGATTGACCCCGGATCAATTTTGCGAATCTACTCCAAATGATTTATGGTTTCGTGGACCATCTTTCATTTTGGAGCCTCTCAATCAGTGGCCTTCACCCTTTACAGCAAGAGCCCCAAATATTTCTGAGCTGCCTGAAATCAAACCTTTGGCCCTAGCAATTAATTTAAATCCTTCCGAGCACCTTTTAGATTCATTTTTTCAATTTTCTTCATGGACACGCTTGATTCGCGTTGTCGCATGGATGCTCCGCTTTATCAAACAATGTAAGACACGCCTACAGCGTTTAGATCCCCTTACTGGCCCGTTGTCCGTCATTGAAATAGACTCCGCAAAAAGCGGTATTATCTACGTCACTCAGAAATATTATTATTCGTCAGAATTTCGTACACTAGCAGCTCATCAAGCTCTCAAAGGCAGTCTCAGCTCGCTTAATCCTTTCCTGGATTCGTCCTCTTTACTCAGAGTGGGTGGTCGCCTCGACTACTCTCAACTCTCTTCAGGTGCCAAACACCCCCTTTTGTTGCCCAAAGTGGCACATATATCTAAATTAATATGTATGCAAGCTCATCTGCGTTCTCTTCATTCTGGGACTAGAGCGGTCCAAGCTTCTGTTCAAACTACTTATTGTATTCCTGGGGTTCGGGGTCTCGTTCGAAAAATAATTCCTTATTAAAGCCCAGAGTCACACCGTCTAGACCCTTTTCACACACCGGAATGGATTTTGCCGGTCCATTCGTTGTTCAATCCGGTAACCCCCGCAAACCTCGCTTACCAAAAGGTCACTTTTGTATTTTTGTGTGCTTCTCTACAAAGTGTGTTCATCTGGAGTTTGCCTCGGAATTTACCACCCAATGCTTCTTAGCAGCTTTAGATCGATTCGAAGCCCGTCGAAGTCTTCCTTCCGATATATATTTTGACCAAGGTCGGAATTTTCTTGACGCTTTACGCTATTTAAATGAGCTTTCTCTTTTTCCACGAGAAAATCGCAAAAATATCTCCAATTATTTGTCTCTTAAAAACGTGCAATGGCATTTCAATTGTGCATACGCTCCATGGTTCGGAGGTTTACGGGAAGCCGGTGTCATATCCGCAAAATCATTGCTTAAACGCATGTTCCATGAGTCTTCCTACTCCGTTGAAGACTACTTCACGATATTCGCCCGAATTGAAGCGGTGTTAAATAGTCGCCCATTGTGCGATCTGCCTGCTGATCCCTCCGAGGCATCCTCGTATTTAACACCTGGACATTTTCTCATCGGCACACCCTTGGCCTCTTTAACCGAACGTTACCCGCCGTCTGATCAGCCCGTTCGTGACCGATGGTTGAACCAGCGGCATGTAGTCCAAAGTTTTTGGAGACGTTGGTCTCGTGAGTATTTAAATACTGTAGTTCAAAGAAGCAAATGGAAGCTACCTGCCGCCACCCCCGAAGTTGGGGATGTCGTACTCATCAAAGGAGATTTAACTCCCCCACTTTCTTCGCCTATAGGTCGTATAATCAGCCTCCATATGTCTGCCGACGGTGTACCCCGTGTTACCGATTTAAGGCATGCTAATCAGCAAGCGAGTACTCGGGCAGTCGCAAGGCTGCTGCCTCTGCAATATTTCAATACAATTTAAGTTTCAGTTAGAAGGCTCAAATTCTATCGAATTTGGGGGGGGGGAGGCTGTATGTTTGAGCCATTTCAAAATGTGCGGTATTATTTTATGCCTAATAGTGTTTTTCGTTGTTATTACATTGGCATTGCATATCACTAACCATGTATAAACACATCTAACACGGCTTGTATTAAATACCGACGCATTTTAACTTATATAACCGGACGATCGGATGATCGAGGAGAATCATATTCTCTCCAAGCTAATTTCGTAATTCACACATTTTAAAGTAACGGTTCTTCTTTGCGTAATTCACACATTTTAAAGTAACGGTTTTCGGTAATGATATTTTTTAGTGCTACCACGTGCTAATCGAGTGTTATCTGTAGTATTTCAACATTAAACTCAATTTAAAATAATCAGTGTAACAATATTAATGTAATGTGCTTTTAGGATGTTATTTGCAAATTTTGAGAGCATTTTTTTTGTATGGTCGAAAATTGGCGCGATTCGATGTCTGATGTTACAAGCAACATCGCTTATCGGACTACTTCAATATATTTACTTATTGTTGTGGACAATATTTTGATATTTTATTGTTTTGTAAAGCAATTTATGAAAATAAGATTATTTTTAATCTTACTGTGGAATCTTGTTTTGCAAAGGAATTAAATTGAAGGTTCGAGTGTTAAATAAAATATATCTTTGTGTGTACCTAGTACAATCTTCAAATACTTTTTATTTTGCTCAGGCATTTTCAAAAATTAATATTTTCAATAAATGATTTCTTCTGTTTTCTAGATTGGCGGGTTGGCGGAAATGTTTACTATGGCGCCTACCGCCTACAAGGCGGTGGCAAAAGAGCTGAAACCAGCATCAACACCAAGTGAAGAGGAATTCCAGATGGTTCAACGAGGGAAAAAAGCGACGAAGACGTGTTGGGATCACCATTTCCAAAATAGCTTAAATTGAGCTTAAAATTGCCTTCCGCGTCCTGAAGAGCGTGAAAGAGTCTGCGTCATCAACTCTTAATTTTACTCAGGCATTTCAAATTTTTATTTTAAACTAATTTTTTCTTCTAGAATGGAGGTAAATTATACCATGGCGTTCGCCGCCAACAAGGCGGAGGCAGATAAGCAAAATTCAACACCAATGGAAGAGGATTTCTAGATGCAACGAGGGGAAAAACGACCTAGGCGTGTGGAGCATAAGCGTGTAATTACCAAAAAAGCTCAATAGTCCTTAAGGACGTAAAGGAGCCTGCGTCAACAACTCCACCCAAGCGGAAGAAACCAAAACCCACGGTTGTTCGCATGGGTTTAACCAACTTCGAAATTGGGATGAAAACGATAATCGATGTTTTTCAAACATTGATATAACCTAATGTTATGTGTGTATAACCTGATGTTATATCGTTCTTCATGAACGATGTTAGCTATACGCACAAACATATATCTCTCAACTCACTCAAATCACAAGCGTAGATTTTTCTATTTAGTGTCTCGTTCGCAATTGCTTTGCTCCCCCATATTGACGGCCAATATTTTGTTTGTTAATTGACGTTCAACACACCTGATACAATAGAAGTCACAATCAATTAAATTAAGTGAAATTATTGTTAACTGTGTGTGAAAGATAAGGATTGTTATGTTACATAACATCAATTACAAAACAAAGATTTAAAATCTTACTTGCGCATGGTCGAAAAACATAACAGAGACGACGTGGGTGGATAGATCAATCAAAAAATCCTCTTTGGTTATCGTATTTCGTCGATTCAACATCAAATCGATATCACATATTTCATCCTAAAATAAAGTAATTGTTAAATTTAACATGTGTAGAATCCAGTAAATTGTATTTGAATTTTATGGCAAAAATTGGTCTCGATAATTGTATATTCCAAAGATTAATACGAAACAAATGTAATCTCGATTAAAATTGTATATAAAGATCAATAAAGAAATAAATTTACAATCAAATTGTTATATTAATTGAAATTTTGGAGCACGTGGGTGAGCCGTTTTAAAGCTGACTTATGGTAGAATAATTTGGATTTACTGATTCAATTGGCGGTTATCTGAAAGATAAATATCCCCAACATTGGAGATCAAAAGGTAATTCTATAATGATTCTATAAGTTTCAAAATTAAATTAAGGATTTTCTTACCTCGCTGCGCGCTGTAAATCATTGAAGTTTTGCAATAAAATTTAATATCAGCTACAAATCCAACACGCGTAATATTCTCCATTTTATATTACCAAATGAAGTTGGTCTAGATCGCGGTACCAACTTCGAAGGGAAAATAAAATTGTGTTTTATAAATTCAAAATTCTATTCTTGTAAGTGTTAACTTTGCATTAATGTTGTGATCACTTATAAATGGGCCAAGGATAAATATTTCGTAAATTCCACAATAAACATCAAATATATTTATATTCAAATTTATCCTCAAACTTAAAACAACTACCAAAGTGAAATAATCCCCGAAGGCAACGACATCTACATTTCCGGCAATAAGTTAGTTGATTAAAATCAATTATAGATCACTAGCAGTGCCGTTGTGAGACTATTCATTTAGTGTAGATCCAAACCACATATTGACAAATTAATACCAATTTTATTTGCAATAAATTATCTCACTACTTATGGTAGCTTAAACAATACTTAACGACATCTATTACACAACAGGATGTATTGTTAAAGTATCTATTATTTGAATAAAATACTTATACTCTATTTCATTGGTTTAGTTTAAATAGCGAACTTAAAAAAGTGAATGTTATTAATAGGTTATGTGTCTGAGATAGTTGTTATGATTTGACTTATTGTACTATATGTTTTCAAGTTATTATGTATTAATATTATTTAAAGTGTATAAATTCCTTTCGATTTCCAAGACATTTTTTTAAAAATCATTTGGTTACGAAAATAGGGATGGGATGTTAATGTCGATAAATGTTATTTTGATATTCGATTGTATGTACTTTACTAATTTATACTTAATTTTTTTTTGTCTGCAATTTTTCTATAGGTCTACTTTTATTTATTATCCTTTATTGTGTATTGTAATGTGAAAATTTTTCAAATACAAGTGTGAAATAGCAAAAATTAATTAATTAAACATATTTGTCAAGTATGACTCTCTGATATTACTAAATTTAAACTTAAACATAACAAAACAAAATAATATTAACTAAACCACTAAAACATAAAAATGAAATTATAAGTGTGTTGCAAAATAAGTGTAAGATTTTAACACGTATTAAGTTCATCATATTTTGTTAAGGAATTGTCAAAAATGATTTTATTAAAAATAATTGTTTAAGTATTACGAATTAATTCTGATTATTGTTTTTCTTAAAATTTGGAATTATTTAAAGAAATGTGACAATGACAAAGAACCTGAGAAAAAGAAATGCTTTCGAGATGTGGGATTTTATGAAGGGGCTTTTTCCCAAGCTTCATAATTTGGCTATGATCTATTCGCTCGGTGCGTGACGATAGCGCCACCCGATGTATGAACTAAAGGACACTGTTTACTCTGTACACTTATAGGATTTAACAATAAACAATTTTTTGTTGTTAAAATAAACAATATATAAAATGTGAAAAAAATCTCAGTGAAAAATAAAATTAGTTGCAAATTTATATTTACTGGAATAAAACAAAAAATGTAAGTATAAAAAATAAACAAATGATTTTAAACTGTGAAGAGGTTACGCAAAGTCAATTCAAAGCATAACAGAGACCAAAAATTAATCAAAAACAAGGAATGAAAATAAGGACAGACTAAGATAACTATATTTTGCAGATATTGTAAAATGTTTATTTATAAATAATATACTAAAATATTTATTTGAATATTAAGTTTTAATTTATTTTTATAAGAAAATATGGACGTTGTCATCAAGACTGGGTTTCAAGCAATAAGTCATCAAATTGAGTTTCAATCAGAGACTGAAATTAAAGGTAAGAAATTAGCAGATGCAGAGCACGTACGCGATGTCGGAGAACATCGTAAAAATAACCAGAGTTATTTAAATAAATGTAGAGTAATTAGACAAACCAGCGTTCATAAGCCACCTTACAAAACTTCATTAAAAGTAAGTAAAAATTGTTCAGATATATTTACTATCAATTAAAAATACTAAATTAACAGAAACTTATATTTTGTTAAATAAATACTGCTAGATATGTTACTGATAGATATGTTGTTAGATAAGTTACTGACACCTATTGTGATTGTGTTTCTGCTCTAATTTTTTTTATCAATCATGAGGAAAGTGTTTCAAAGACGATTACAGAACAGTAATGGGGAAAACCAAGTCCTCTACAATTTGCCAAAAAAAAGTATTCTATGGGCGCAAATTTTGAAGCTATGGTTCCCCAGAAATATACTCAACTACATCAACCTCAGAAAGTTCAACGCTCTGAATTAGTATCTGACTCTCCGTTGAAAAAAATTTTAATCGCACTATCAACTAAAACAAATATTCATACAGTAAAAAATGTTATAGATTCTTTATTAACACAAGTTGAAATGAATATTGAAAAAAACAACATGCGCAGAATGCGTTAATTATTTTCTAATCTTTGCGAAAGAGCATAATATTTATGCAAATGGATTTCAGTTAGAGTTAAGTATTGAAAAATTTCTTATTGAGAATTTGAGACTGTCGGAAAAGGAGATTATTGGATTGTGTTGTGATACACGAAAACAATCTTCAAATCGTGATCTTAAGACTTAAAAAAGTTGACCACTTATCCATCTGGCAAGAACTCAAAAAAAAACAAAAGAAACTAAAATGATATCCCCACATTAATAAACAAAAACGGAACTCCCATTGCCAGAACAAATGACAAATCAAATCTTTTATCTGACTTTCAAAATGCATATCTACTGATGCCAACCTTGCGTCCTAAGAA
The DNA here is from genome assembly GCF_905475395.1 of Chrysoperla carnea. Classification (NCBI taxonomy): domain Eukaryota; kingdom Metazoa; phylum Arthropoda; class Insecta; order Neuroptera; family Chrysopidae; genus Chrysoperla; species Chrysoperla carnea. The sequence goes on from NC_058342.1 coordinate 9,681,966, forward strand.
AATCAAATTAAAACAAACTCATTAGTTAATGAAATCTTAATTAAAATCTCCGCTTGATGAAATTGATAAAGTCTCCACTGCGGAGATCAAAAACATCATCAAGCACCTGAAAAACAGAAAATCGCATATTCAACTTCTGCCTCATAAACAATTACTTCCCTAATAAAAACAAGTTAGAAACAGTTTGGTTTCAAAAGAAAACATACAAGTGTTCATCAATTACATAGACTGGCATACGACATCATAAATAACTTTAAAAGAAAAGGTCAACATTGATGGTCTGCCTGGACATAGAGAAGACGTTCCACTCAGTATGGCATGACAAACTCATATCAAAACTTTTCAATTTTAATCTACCACCCTATCTCACGAAAATTATAAATAACTATATAAAAGACAGATGTTATTATGTAAAGATTGGAAATATTAAATCTCAGATTAAAATAATCCCTGTTGGAGTCCCACAAGGGTCAGTACTGGGTCCCAAACTTTTTAACATATTCATTAATGATATTCCTAAAACTAAAAATACAAAAATCAGCATGTTTGCTGACGACACAAATCTATACAAACCATCTATACAAGCTTTCATAGAGCTCGAGATCATTTTGCCATAACGCATATTGCAAAGGCACTAAAATATTTAAATAAATTATTTACAATCAATAATATTCACATACACAGTGACAAAACCGAAGCTATCATTTTTTCAAAACAAAGCTGCACCCAAAAATCAACTTCAACAACAGTAAAATTATTACTAAAAATCATATAAAATAGTACGTACGAGTAAAACTTCCGTAGTAATTAATTCGGGATAGTCTGTAGATTTTTCTTGATTTTTATTATAAATCATTTTTATTATAATTTCCAGTCAATTTTTCTTTGCTGCAATGTATTTTTTTGTACACTCATTGACAGTTTTTGAATTACATAAAAAGTTTCACTTTTGACGCTGTTAGTTTTGGACTGACGCATACATTTTTTGTATCTTCATTGACAATAACTGAGAATAAAAACAATATTAAAAATATTAAAAAATTTTTAATATGAAATAATTTAATAGACATATACATATATATATATATATATATATATATTACATATGCATAAACATTTTTCCGCCTCTCTCACTCTGCTAGAGTAAATGGTAATAAGAAAGAGACAAGGAGTTTAACAGTTTTGTTAGCTCGACGAGTTAACTCTCATGACAAAACGCTAGTGTCCCATTATAATAAATAAAGATCGACATATAAGATTTAAATGTAAGTAGGTTTGAACTATCCTTGTTTAATAAAAAATTATCAAAAAAAGATAGTAGATACAAACATTTACAATTTATTGTAAATTATAAAATGAATATTCTAAACAAAGATAGCTCTAAACATATATTAAATAGATATAGACATTACAGATAACATTTAATAAATAAAGATCGACATATAAGATTTAAAGGTAAGTAGGTTTGAACTATCCTTGTTTAATAAATAAATGGTATATGTACAGTTATCAAGTCCCACGGCCTCTCTCACTCTGCTAGAGTAAATGGTAATAAGAAAGAGACAAGAAGTTTAACAGTTTTGTTAGCTCGACGAGTTAACTCTCATGACAAAACGCTAGTGTCCCATAAAAAGTTTCACTTTAATAATATGGTGAACTAGGATATATAACTCCTCCCTCCTTAAGATGGAGCTTTGAACAGAAAAGTTATTGGGGCTTTTTGTGTAAGCTCCACAGGCTCTTGGGGTGCTGAAGGCGTATATTTTATCTTTTCGATAATTCTAGCACGATTCTTTCTATTTTTATAATATTTAATATAACTAAAAATAAATGTTGAAATAAGAAAAATAATTAAGATAATAATATTTGTAGAAATATGAGTATAATATTGATATTTGATGAGTTCCAGTTCATTTGTGTTTTCTAGAGTTTTTAAGTTTGAGACGTTGACTTTGGGTAATAAATTTGGAAACGTTGTATTAAGGTGAAATGAACAAGTACTAATAAGAATGGTAGTTAACCGAGATATTCTCTCGGTCTAGATTACTCTAGCCACGAGTTAACTGTACTCAATCTCATATATGTAACAAGTTCAATTCATATATAAATATTTACGTGGAAGCGTGAAAATTAATTAATCTGAAATATAGATCTGAATTAAGAGAAAATAATAAAAATCAGTATTTAAATTTTTAATAATTTTGAGTTTTTTTCTTCAATAAAAAAAAAGCTAATTCAATTTCGTAACCAGTATTCTTTCACAATTATTCAAAAAGATAATCCATACAAAAGCAAAGAACAGAATACAAAATTTATATAATCAAGTGACTTGATTCAACAAATTGTGTACCGCATTTAACAAATACAAAAATAGTTAAGTCAAGAAAATATATTACAATAAATGCATACCTAACCTACACAATTTGTCAGACCAAGCGACCGTTTTAGTTCATACAAAATGATATCGTCCCCATAAAGGAGAGTTAATCATATATTAAAAGGATTAAAGAAAATCCTAAGTTTACTTAATAAACTTTAAAAAAAATATAAAATATTAATGACATAGTCAAAAATACACAATGGTATCGTCTCTATAAAGAGAGTTAACCATATATTAAATGGATTAAAAAAATCCTAAGTTTATTTAATAAACTTTAAAAAAAATATATATAAATGACATAGTCAAAAATAAAGAGTTAGTCATATCTAAAGGAAACAAAATAGTTTCAAAAAAAAAAAATTAGTAGGTATGATTTATGCAACATCAAAAAAATATTAGTTACAATGTTCTCATCTGGCAAAACAATATAACAACAAAAAAATGTTCATGTTAAATTACATCCTGGAGTGTTAAATTCATCACACACCAAAGAATACATGAATTACCCAAAAGTTACATAAATCATTCCCATACTATATAAAATAATAATTTTATACCATCTATCTAAAGTAGCTTACTAATCAATAAAATAATCATTTTTGATTGTCATTTAGCACTTAGATTGAATTAAAAGAACTATTATCAAATTTATTAAATGAAATAAGATAAAGTTCAAAAATTCAATTAAAGTATTTAATGCATATTTTTTTTCTCTCACCTTACATTTGAAATAGAATATAAAGTTAATAAAGTTTATACATATCCTGGTTGGTCGCAGAAAGATGTATATATAGTTTCCTCTATTCCATGGGTGTTGATTTTGGTTACTGCTGTGTTGAATTAGACTGATGACATTTTTTCCTCTCTGCTTGTATGACATTCAGTGACAAGATTTTATATCTGAATTTAAATATCTATTTCTATTATTTATATGTTAACCATGTATACATCTTTCCTTGTCCAACAATTAATTATTTTTTTCCTTTTTATGCAAAATTTATACATACAAAATTACTGTAAGTATTTTTAATATTTCAGAAATTGAAAATGAAAATAGAAAATGTTAATATTTTTCATAGCATATAATTATATAGATTTTTTTAAGAAAAAAGAATTTAACTGATATATATATATCTGATATCTGTGCGTCCGTAAATTAATTATTAAATAATGGTTAGTGTCTTAGCTAAATGTGATAAATGGTTGTGTCACAAGTTTAATACATCCAGTGTATAATCGTTGGAGAATTGCGTTATCCAACGTTATCCAATTGTTGTTGTAGATTATTTGTTCCAATTTATAAGTAGAAATACTTGATGAGATGGTTCCATAAATTATACCATTAATAATAACCATACATTTGTTGTAATGGATATACAGTTTTCCAGTAAATTTGGTGATGTTTTTTCCACAGGTTGTATTAATATTTATAGGTTTCTTAACGTAAGCAATTATGTGGTTACTTTCGATTTATTCTATGAAACTTGTTTCGACAGTGTAATGTAACGTGCATTGCGCTGGTTCGTTTTGTAGGATTTTTACTTCGCAAGTATTAATTGAGTTATTTTGTAATTGTAATTGTTTACACATAGAGTTGTTCTATCTGCTTGCAAGGTTTGGTTACGAATGAATATTGTTTTTGATTAAGGAGCAGGTAGTTGGATTTTGGGATAATTATTGTACTATGATTTGTGGGTAGAGGTCTTAGTCTGTAGGTTGTGTATGATTCATTGGTCATTTGTGGGATTTGTACAGCAAAAATTAGGTTAGTGTTGTTGAAATACGCTTTTAATTCTAGGATTTCATAAATTTGTTCGTCATTATAATTTTGAATGATTATTGGGAGTTTGCTTTTAACAAGTGATAATTCATTTTAATAATAAGCCAAGTTGTGTCAATTGCACTGATTGGATAATGTTATTTACATGGTCGGTAAGTGTAGTGATTTGGGTTTGTAAAACAAAGTAAATTTGAGTGGCAAGTAGTCGATGCTCGATATTACTGAAGTTTTTTATGAATTTTGATATAATTTGTAATCGCGCTTGTTCTGTGTTTATGAATTTAGTGATGTTCGAGAAACGTTGGATCATTTGAGAGTTTAGTTTATGTTGATTGTTAATTGAGTCTTGAGTCAAAAGGGAATTGTCTTGTAAATTGCGTATCTGTTTGTTTATTTCTAGAGCGTCGCCATTGTCCATATTTCTAGTAATTTTCTTAATTACACTACCTAATCCGTCTATTAATCCACGGGTATGTCGGTGATTTATTTTAAGTGAGTAAACTTTATCTAATAGATTTTGAGCAGATTGTTGAAGATCAGGGTTATAAAAAAATGTAGTCTTTGCTTCTAATTTGTTTAACGCATTCTTAATTTCTAAAGTTGTAATTTCTAAATTATTTAAGTCTATTATATGGATGAGATTATTGTAGTGGGTGGTTACCAGGGTTTTTCCTAAGTTTAGTGCTAGTAGTCCCTGTGTATGCGTCAAGTCATGAAATTCTATTTGTTGGCTGGTCGCCATTGCGAACCTGCAAAGAAGATTTTCTCGTTTTAAATTTCGATTTATGTACTTCCTATTCTTATTGGTTGTAAAGGCTAACTTTTTATCTTTTTGTACTTTAACTTTGTCAAAGGTTGGTAGTAACTTAGAATTTCTTTGGTTAACTTTTACGTAGGTTGTTTGTCCTTCTACTAGTGTAGGTGGGTTATTTAAAGTTTCGTTTTTCTTTTCGATTCTTTTGAGTAAATTTTGGTTATTTTGTTTTATTAAATCTTGAATTAGTTTTGATTCGTTTAGATGATGGGAATTGTAATCGTTAAGGGCATTATTGGTCTTAGGTTCAATTAACGAGTTTTCTCTTATACCATTGATTACTTCGAAAGGAATTAATTTAGTAGCAGAATGAATTGAATTGTTATAAGTCAGGACGGCTAATGTGACCATTTCGTCTAGAGATAAGTTTTCTTTCTCAACTCGTAGTACTTTTAATGTTTCTACAATTGAAGAGTGAGATCTTTCAATTGGTGCGTTTCCTTGTGATGTTCTAGCACAAGTAGTATGGTTCGTAATTTGGTAGATGTGCAAGAATTCTTTAAAATTAATGTTTTCGAATTCTAATCCAGGGTCATGAAATATTTTAGATGGTATTCCGTGTCTAGCTAGGTATTGTCTAAGTCCTTTTAATACTTCTATACCATTTTTAGATGGCAATGGTATTAGTTCAAGAAATTTAGAAAATTTATCTATGATAGATAAGTAGATAGATTTTTCAACAAAGAAAAGGTCTATATGTAGTATTTCGAAGGGCCTTGTTGCTTGTTCGGTTTGATTTTCTTTAAGTTTTAGGGGATCTCTTTCATATTTTGCTTGAGCACAAACTTAACGCGAATTTATGTATGTCGTTATTTTTTGTTTCATATTATCGAAATAATATCGTCTCTTTAAGTGTTGTAATGTCTCATCGATACCTCTGTTTAGATATATCGTGATAGTCTTTTATGATTTGGGATTGTTCGTCGATATTTTCAATGTCTTCAAGTATTTTAGTGCAACGTATTATTTTATAATTTTGAAAGTATTCTCTATGAATGTTTGTTATTGTAGAAAAAGTTTCGTTGACTGTGTAGACAGCGATTACTTTATTGGGCGAAAAGTATTGTTTGATATTATTCGTGATTGATTCGTTTTTAAAGTGGGGATTTTCAAATACTTGTCGTTTTCTAGTATTTTTAAAAAATGAAAGATTAGTTTGTTACTGATGGTTTTTTAAATATTATTTGATTGTTGAATTCATTTAAGGCTCTTTGTGCTATAGGTATGCTTTTATAGAGATTTTCGTCGGCTGAATGTTGAGTAGATATTTCAACATCAACAGAGTAAGTTTCGTTGTTATTTAGTTGTATGCGAGATAATGCATCTGCCTTGGTATTTTGTTTACCAGGTTTGTAATCGATAGAAAAATCATACTCGGAGAGTTTGATCATCCATCTAGTTAATTTCGAGTTAGGTTCTTTGAGGGAATGAACCCATTTTAAAGGTTTGTGATCTGTTAAAATTCTAAATTTTCTTCCATACAAGTAGGGTCTGAAAGTTTTACATGCCCATACAATGGCTAGTAATTCTTTCTCTATCGTGGAGTAATTACATTCAGATTTGTTAAGTGTACGTGAAGCGTAACTAACGGGTTTATCTGAGCCAGGTGTTCCTTGGGATAGGACAGCGCCAATAGCATAGTTGCTAGCATCTGTTGTTAAGATAAATGGCTTTTCAAAATCAGGGTATTGTAATATAGGATCATTACTTAAGAGTGTTTTGCAGTATTCGAAACATTCCCTGTATTTCGTATCATTTATATTAATGACTGTGCCTTTCTTTAAACATTCTGTCATAGGTTTGGTTATTTTGGCAAAATTATTAATAAAGCGACTATAGTAACCGATTAATCCTAAGAATGATTTGATTTCTGTCACTGTTTTCGGTATTGGAAATCTCTTTACAGCATCTAGTTTCTTAGGGTTAGGTTTTATACCTTCTATAGTGACTATGTGTCCTAAGAATTCGATTTCTTTATGGAGAAATTCACATTTGTCAAGCTGTACTTTAAAATTTGATTTTCTGAGTTTATCGAATACTTTGCGTAACATGTCAATATGTTCGGTTAGTGAAGATGAGTAAATTATGATATCATCCATATAGACTAATACTCCTTTACCTATGTACTCACGTAACATATTGTCCATTACTCTTTGAAAGGTAGCAGGGGCGTTCTTTAAACCAAAAGTCATTCGAGTAAATTCATAATGACCATTGTCTACTGAAAATGTAGTTTTCGGGATATCTTTCGGATTCGTTTCGATCTGATGAAAGCCGCTGGCAAGTAAAAAGTAGTGAAGTATTAACTTTTTCCTAATTTGTCTAAAACGTCTGTTATGTTTGGTAGGGGTGTTTTTACTAACTATCCAGATGGGTGAACTCCAGGGTGAATTAGAAGGTCTTATTATATTCTTTTCTAACATCTCGTTTATTTGTCGAGTCACTTCATCTTTGTGTATATAAGGGTATCTGTATGACCGTGTATAATAATAAACTTTATTGATATGCCAATTGGTATATCGTGTATACATTGGTATATCGTCTGATGTATGTATTGAGTGTTTAACATCTGAGGTCAAAGTCATGTCTTGATCTGGTTAATGAAATATGTCTCTATAGTTAGAACAGAGCTTAAGGGTATTATTTCTTTCTTCGTTGTTTAAGTGAGATGTACATAAATTATCTACAGCGAATTGGTAATCGTATGCGTTCATGTTTTCAGTGTTGTTAAGTTCTACTTGTCTAATTTTATTAACGCGTTCTGCGCGGATTGGCTGTGAAATTATTATTTTTTGTTTCTTTTGTGAGTCGTTAGTCACAAGTAATTTAGCAATGAAGTTATTTGCTTCGTATACGCCAGATAAGATTTTTATGTTATCGTCAATTTCAACATGGGGGATAAGCACGTCGCCATTCTTTATATTGGTTTTTATGGAAATAAACTTTTGTTCGTTTCCGTTAACAGCATGAATTTGGGGTCTATCAAGGGGTTTTAAATGTAACTTTTTTATGATTCCGTTTAGATTTATAGTGTTTAAATCATAATCAATATTTGCTTTGAGTTTTTTCAAAGTTTCATTACCGATTATTCCGTCAAAGAAATGATTGAATTTAAATATGAGGAAAAATATGAGATTGTCATTATTTAAATTTGCTAAATAATCGACTATGACTTTCTGCGTTATTTTATGTTCTTTCAATGCAGTTTTTACGATAGTATTTGTTGGAATGGTTGTTGGGAAATAAATAAGATGTTTTGGGTCGAAAAAATTGTTGTCAGCTCCAGTATCGATTAAGAATCGTAACTTATCGATCTTAATATACGGGAGGGTACCGTTGGTTTTATGGTAATTTAATTCTAACAGTCCGGAGGATCGGATGTCGAGGCTTCGTTCGTAAAATTTGCATTTAAACATTCGTTCGTATCGTATGCATCGTACGGGGGGTCATAACATTCATCCTCTTAATGGTAGTCAATTGGATCGTCTTGGTAATCGTCAGTTTCGGTATTATGTAATACTTTTCTTGTATTACCCGAGCTAACATCCATTGGGGTTGGTCTATATGATTGTTGTTGTTGTGGTCTATAAGTATTGTTTAAGGGTTGGTTTGATTGTTGTGGTCGGTATTGCTGTTGTGCAAAGACAGGAGGTCTTTGATGGGGGTCTTGACTTTTATAAAAGGGATTTTGGTTGTTGTACATTGGGGAATTTGACTGGTGTGGTGGCTTGAAGTTACAATTGTACGTGTTATTTTGAGGATTTAGTGGCGGTATAAAGGTATTGAAATTATTTGGGGGTCTATGCATGTAAGACGGGGTGTAGTTAGTTTTTTGTTGTGGTATCATGGGTTTTGAGTTATGAATAGGTCTCCAAGAGTTATCAGAATTATAACTAGGTTGCATATTGCTAATCCTAAACCGATCTAAATTTGATTGTTGCATACTCAATTCGTTCAGGCATATATCGTATGCGTTTTTGATCGAAGTTGGATTGTTAGCCTTAACTATGTATCCTAGTTTGGAATCTAATCCTGCAATAAATGATTTTAGCATAATCATTACATTCAGGTCCGTTTGTCCAAGGATATAGCCTGCTGATTTTGATTGGTCGATCGAATTTAGTAATGCCGCCTGTTAATCAGATACTTCTGCAAAATATTGTTCCAAAGGCTTGTTACCATGTGAAATAGTATTGAGCCGATGAAGAATTGTTTCCACAGTGCGTCTATCAGAAAATTGCGTTCTTAAGTGTGTTTCAATAGTTGTCCAGTCAGCTGGGTCTCCTATGGAAATCAACACGTCATTTGCTTTACCGATTATTTTGTTCCGTACTAAATCAGTGATAACTTCTTCGTTCGTAGCATCGGTTGCTGCATTTACAATTCTGTTTGCATTACGAAAAAATTTATTTAGGGTTCTAGAGGAACCGTTAAAGGTTGAAATGCTTTCAACAAGTCCATTACAGTTACTGTAGAAGCCATTTCGTTACTAATATTATTTTTTAAATTTACGTTATCGTTCAATTCAATTGATTCAACTTGTTTTATTCTTTGGTTTAACACTGGTAAATAAGTATTTGAATTATTACTTGTTAAATCCACAGAGTCAGCGTCTGAGTCTGTGTTTGAGTCCGAATCGTCTGAGGAAATCGATTTTCGTATTTCAACAGGGGAAGATTTGGGTTTTCGTGTTTTGGGGAGTTTGGGCATTAAGAGTGTTATAAACAATAATCAAAAGTAATATTACTCACAGTTGGATTACGAACAACATCCACATTATGTTTTAACAATTTAAGTGTTGATTGTTGGACCAGAGTTAACTCCACTTGCTTCAATATCCACTTGAAGTGTTCAACAATTAACCACAATCCTGCTTACTTTCCAAAACACAATTTTCGATTGAAAATATAATAAAATTTATTTGTTTAGTAGATTCAATCCAGTAAGCATTAACATGCACTCGTAAATTTCACTAAGTCGATTTTTGTACTTTTTGTTGTGATTTTTCGATGGACGCTGATAGTGCTGTAATAACGACACTATCCTACCGGCTGCGCCAATTATATTTTAGATTTCGAATGTATAAAAAAAAATACTTTATTTAATTTAACAACAATACAATGTTAAAACTTATTTTAATTTAGATTCAATAACAACTATGCAACTTATAATTATATCGCTAGTTCGCTACAATCAAGCGTGCAAGAAGCTGAACTTGTGTAATGAAAAAGACAATCGTTATCAATTTAACGATGGCTTATATACTAAATTTTGGTATGTTTTTAGAAAGTATCGTATAGATTGGAATGCAGTTTTTAATAGGGATGTTTTTAGAAAGCTGTTTATAAATGATGTGTATAAAATACGTCGTTGCATATTTGTTTATAACGTCCTTGACATATTTTATATAAGTATACTTATTAATAATATAGGTGAACTAGGATATATAACTTACATATATTAGGCATTTTAATAGAGGCCGCAAATTATAAGAGTAAATTATTATAGTATAATATATATTGCACGTGATGTATCTTTGTGAATGTTATGCCTATATATATTTAACGGCGTACGGCGTAAATAGCCATTTTTCACAGTCTTATGAAATATGTTTAATATGTTTTTTCGATGTTTATAAATGAACACAAACGGCTTGTAATGAAAAAAGTTTTTTTTTTTTTTTAATATGGTAAGTAATAATTTTTTCTTAACTAAAATCTATAATTGATAAAATTCAATTGATTGATAGTTAATTTTATTTTCTAAAAATAAAATATAAAAAATGTTTCTTTTATGAAATTTAACAACTTTTTTTCGAAATATCTTTTTGTAAAAATAATAGTTTTCTCTTTATTTAGAAATTTTTTTCTAAGTCCTTTATTTTATATTTTTAATAATAAAACAAATACAATTTTTGTAAAAAAAAAATTTATAATATTGTTGCATTAATAATTCATGCCATGGTTACTTTAAAGCAAGGCGAATTTAAGAAATTTCAATTGAATACAAAATAATATAAATTTTTTTAATTTTATGAAATAAAGTTAGTTCTTGGAATAACAATCGCTTATATTTGTATCTGAAACTTATTAATGTTTTATTTTATTTGTCTTAATGTATTATTCATTTGAATAAATTATATATAAATTTTTTGTCAAGAGCCTAAGTGGGCGAGCGGTCTTCAGCGCTAGTCTACCGATCGTTTGTTTACTTAGACTTGTTGGGGGTTCGAATCCAGGCAGCGGCAGTGTGTACAATATAAAATTAATGGGGACGGTAGAATTGATCACTTTGTCGTCGCTTGGATAAGAACGTAGTAACCGACTCCACCCACATCAAAAATGTAATTGTAAAATATGTTTGTCAATGAATAAATAAAAATAACGATGTGGGTGGCCTCTGTTATAGGCGTGTTTGTCAGAGAAACGGAGGTCAATTATTATTTATAAATAAATATTTTCAATAAAAATAATATACTCTAATTTAATTATATATGTTGGTCCTATGAGAATAGATTCTTGTTTACTTTTTTGGCATTGTTCAAATATGTTATATTCCTATATGGTCAGTTGGTACGGGAAATAATGTCCGAACTTTACGGTGCCAACAATATTTGTTTTCTCTCTCGTGCGAGACATTTTATCTATACTGCGCATGCTTGAGTTTTCTCTAAGATATTATTAGCTGGAAAATAATCAGGAGAATAATTTTGGGGTTATAATTGTGTTTACATATTTTTTTTAATTTTAAAAAATACCGCTAAATGTTTTCGTTTTTTAACTTATAAATATTTAATTTTTAATAACTTTTTATTGAAAAATGTAGAAATGGTGAAATGTTATTTGTGCGACAGAAAGGCATCTCGAGTAGATAATATTTCATTGCACAGGTAAATTCAAATTAAAAATTTTTTATGTTCAGAATAATATTTAAAATTTAACAAATTTAGATTTCCGAAAAATATGGATCTACGTATAAAATGGCTGAATGCTTGTGGACTAACTATTAATGATGATGTAAAGAGAACTAGTATATGTTCTAGACATTTTAAACCTGAAGATATTTGCCAGTATAATATTTTTGGAGCTGTTAAATCTTCGATAAAACGTAAGGCAGTTCCTACGCTTTATCTTACAAATCCACTCGATATCAATAGGGATAATGAAGCACAGCCAAACCTATCATTGTCCCAATTATTCAATGAGAATACAGTCAACAACCAAGCATCATATTTTCCTGACAATAATATTGTCGACGACAGTAATGCACTCAAGATTGTGGAAAAAAGTAAAGAAATAACATACATGCAAATAATTTCAAGATTAAAACATGTGTTTACTATTTTTTTTATACTTATGTCCGGATCATTTTCTTACATTAAACAATATTGAAGTTCAAACGTCAAAAAAAAGTAGCATTGATTCTGGTAAGTGTATGAAAAACAGTTTGCTAAAAGTGATTTTAATAAAACTTGTTAAATAATATAATTTTAGATGACTCCTATGAACAATCTGATTTAAATCAATGCATGGAAAAAATTTCTAATTTTAGTAGTGAAGGCGAAAATACTAGTAAAAATAAAGAGTTATATTCTTTAAATATTTTAAATAAATTTTATACTATCATATATTTGTTAAGTTCCAGACGAAAATTAATCCCCAAGTCAACGCCGAAAACGTAAATTTTAGCCTCGCTTTATGAGTGAAATATCACCAACAGATTTTTCCACACCCAAAAGGGCTAAAAGAACTCTTGATTTAATTAAAAATACTGATAAAAAGAAAACAGAAAAAATAAGGCAACTACAGTGACAAGCCAGGAATCTCCAGAAGAAAGTTGAGTCTTTGCAAGATTTAATAATTCACCTTAAGGAAAACCGTATGTTAACTGATGAGAGTGGTGATGCTCTAATGGTATAGTATATTCTAATTAATATAAATTCTAATAAATATTTTATACTACTATTTTCGGCGACACATTTACGTAATAATTTTGCTTATTAGAATATCATAATTGATGTTTGATTATAGGTGATAGGGTATTGATCATCGAAAATTTGAAACAATTGTACATGTATGTTTTATTTTCATTTTTGCTAACGGGTTTCAGTATAAATATTTTAATATATCACGAAAAAGGATAAAATGAAAAAAATCTAAAATTTTTTCTTCGGTAATCTTTTTTTATGATATTTTTTTCTATATAGAGTATGATGCCTGAATATTTAGCAAGTATAACAAATATGAAAATTAAAGATGGACGAGGATACACACCGCAAGTTCGATCTTTTGCATTGTCCTTACATTTTTATTCACCGAAGGCTTACAGATACGTTCGAGAAAAATTTAATAATAAGTTACCATCTGTATGAACAATTAAATCATGGTATAGAGTTGTGGATGAATCTCCCGGGTTTACTGATGAATCATTAGAGGCTATTGAATTGCGATGTAAGGAGAAGGCTGGTATAGTTAACTTGGTTCTGGATGAAATGCCGATAAAAGAAGAAATAATTTATGATAAAAAATAATTTCACGGAGGCATAAGCTATGAGACAGTACCTAATTTTGATTCCGGTTACTCTGATAATGACAATCCAATTACAGCAAAAAATGCGTGGTTTTGATAGCAGTTTCCATGAATGAAAATTGGAAAATTCTTATCGGTTATTTTTTAATTAGATCTCTGAATAGTGAAGAGCGCGCAAATATTTTGACATTGACATTTGAATTATTGTACAAAATTAATTGCAAAGTATATTCGATTACTTTTGAAGGAGCTGCTTCCAACATAAGCATGTGTAAAGTTTTAGATGCTAATTTAAATTATGATCCAAACTTTAAGCATTGGTTTGAGAACCCGATAACATCAGAAAAATGTTACATATTTTACGATTTTTGTCATATGATTAAACTCATTCGAAATACATTAGGGGATCATAAGATAATCAAAACAATTCATGGAAAATCTATTTTAAGGTCATACCTTGAAAAATTAAATGATTTGCAATGTAAAGGAGAGTTGAGAATAGCAAATAAGTAAACTAAAAAACATATTTATTATCAAAATAATAAAATGAATGTCAAGTTAGCGATACAAACTTTAAGTGAAAGTGTTGCTAAAGCTTTTGAATTTCTTGAAAAAATTGAAGACGAAGAAATTCGTAAAGATTTTAAAAATAGTTCGGAAACATCATTATTTTGTTTGAATTTTAATAACACAGGAGATATGTTAAATTGCAAAAATAGATTTTCTAAAAAGGAATGTAATGCTCCTTTAATTGATGAGAAATATATAAAAATGAAAGAGAATGCTTCACATTTTGAAAATTATATTGTTAATTTATTAACTGGCTTTATTGGCATCATTATAGCTATGAGAAACATATTTTCCCTGTATGATCAATTAAAATGAGTTATTTATTAACTTATAAGCTGTCACAAGACTATATCGAAACATTTTTTAGCGGTATTCGAAATCGTGGAGGTTTTAACAATAATCCACTCGTATTATAATTTAAAAATACATATAAGCGTTTATAACTAAAGCATGAATTATGTTAAAACAGTTTGAAAGTGGGAATTGCGCTTTTGATAATATAGATATTTTACATGTATCGTCAGGCAAAAGAAACGCTTGCGAACAAATCGGTCAAGGTGATTTGGTTTGTAATACTGAAGTGCCAGATCTTTCAGATCACGATTATATACGTTATTGTTGGGACTTAACTCCTTTTGTGAATAGTATTGTTTTGTACATATCAGGTTATGTTTCATTCAAATTTTCAAAAATTATATTTTGTGAAACTTGCAAAAATCAATTAATGGCTGATGAATCTCAACAAGCGATGCCTCTTTTACCACTCATTAAAAATAAAGGTCCTTTTAAAATTCCGTCAACAGATGTTGTTAATATTGTAGAACTAAAGAAAAAATAATCAGAGAATACTCTCATGAACTATTAATCAAATATTTCGAAAAATTGGTATTATGTTTGATAATAGAGAAATGAAGGATCATGTTTTGTTACAATATTTTTTTAATAATCACCGCAATCAGTTGTTTAAATGGATTATTGGAGTATATATTTTAGTAAAATTACCATTTTTTTATTCAACATGATATAGCTAAATTTACTAATCAGTATTTATGAAATCAAATTTCAATACATTTTGAGTAATTTTCTAAGACATATCAGAAAATTTGCTAAGTTCACAATCTTAGAGCATAAGTGTTACTTGTATTGTATTTTTACGGACCTGTTTATTAAATTTAAATAACAAACTTTGAAGATTTACCAAAATTTTTAGTAATTTGAGTTACTATATTTTTTTTGTAAAATTACCAAATATTTCATGATTCGAATTACTGTGACGTGCTTAGAAATTTACAAATTTTTTTATTAATTTTACAATTTGAACTGTAAAATTACAGCCATCTGTAATTTTACTAAATAAGATATCCATTTTCGATTCCAAGCTCCTTAAATTTACTAACATTGTGTGTGTTTTAAATTACTAATTTTGTTGTACATTTAAAAACAAAATATTGTAATTTCAACTACAATCAACGTATAGAAAATTAAAAAATTTTTTTTACTATTTTTACTATTCGTAAAATTACAATTCGTAAAATTCGTAAAATTGAATTCATTAGATATTACAGCGTTTTGGTATACGTTGTCATATTATCAAAGCAATTAATGACGTTTCTTCTGCAGTTAATAATGATAATATCAATACGCTTCTATCTGCAGGATGTTCACTACAATTTTGTACTCAAAAATTTACTGATAGAAAGCACATGATGGGTCATTTAAAAATGCACATTAACGATGGTATGACGACAAAGTGCGGTTATTTAAGTTGTGACAAAACTTATAATCAAGTAAATTCATTTTCCTTGCATGTCACAAAAATTCATAACGAAAACACAACTGTACAAAAATTATCTGATTCAAATATTAGGAGTGATAATATAGATTCTTCCAATACAGTCGTTGGAAGTGATAATAATTCAATAGATAATTTAATATCTGTTAGTGATAATGATCAATTCTATGAACAAAATAATTCGGTTTTTTAAATAATGAATTTGGCGCACTTTTTTTTGAAATTATAATTCAAATTTTCGTCATCTATGGTGCGGTATATTGCGACAGAAATGAGTAAAATGAACAAGACAAATGAGAAAATGTTAAGAAACAATTTACTTACAAATTTAGAACAATGCAATATTTCAGAAGAATTAATTACAAATATTTTTGATAGTTCCTTCCAAAATTATTTATTTAATAACATTGAAGATAATTTTGCAACAGGTTTTAAACGTCAAAAGTTTTAGAAAAAAAATTTGTCCTTACGTTAACCCTCTTCAAACTCCGCTATGTACACAAAATGGTAAAGAATGTTTTTATCACTATGTTCCTTTGAAAGATACTTTGAGAAAATTGTTTTATAAGAAAACTCTTACTCATGAATTGAAATTGGATCAACCAGAAAACAATAGCAATGTCTTTAAAGATTTCACTGACTTCAGTGTATTTAAAGAAAACAAATTTTTTCAAGAGAATCCAGGTGCACTTCATTTAATTTTATACCAAGACGCTTTTGAAACTGTCAACCCATTGGGTTCAGCTAAATCTAAATATAAAATTTTAGCTGTGTATTTAAGTATCGGCAATTTTCCAGATCAAAGCAGATCTAACGTAAATTCGATGTATCTTGTGGCATTATGTAAAGAAAAAAATTCTGATAACCATGAAGTTTTTGGTAAAATTATTGAGGATCTCTCAAAGAAATTGAAAGTGCAGGCATAGAATTTGCGCCAAATCAATTCATTAAAGGATCGTTAGTATTTATAACTGGCGATAATTTAGGTAGTCATGGTTTAGAAGGATTTACGGAAAACTTCAGCACATCACAATATTTTTGTCGCTACTGTTTGATAACAAAAAAATCATTCGAATCAAATGGAGTAGTATTTAAAGCTTATCCTGTGAGAACAATCGATTCATATAAAGGAGCTATAGATAAATTAAATAAGAAACAAAGACCTCGTATCAGAATTAAAAAGACGATAAAAAAAAGCCAATAATGATTCAAGGTATTAAGTTCGATTCTGTCTTTAATAAGTTAGGATTTTATCATGTCTGTCTCCTTGGTTTACCCCCTTGCTTGGGACATGATATCTTCGAAGGTGTACTAGCGTATGATGGTAAATTATTTCTTGATTATCTTGCCGAACAGAGTTGGTTTTCATACAAACAATTAAATAAAAGAATAGAAATTTTTAAATATTCTCCTGAAGATCAGCATGATATATTATGCTCTGTTTCGCCAAAGTCTCAGAAGCTATCAGGCGCTGCTTGTCAATTATGGGCGTTTATTCGATTACTGCGCTTACTAATTTATGACAAAATTGATGAAATCATCGTTTGTTGATAATGTTGATCGTGCCATAAAATATGGACTTAAAGCTGGAATTATTACTGAACAACGGAAAGGTTGTTTTAAAGTACTAGAAGCGCCAAGAAATCCAGTACCAACAGTTGAGAAGGATGTAAATGTTGATGATGCGAGTGTTGAATATAATGGTGCATCTGGCTATGATTATAATTACGCTGTTAATGCCCAGAATTATGATGCTGAAGATGAGTATAAGGAGAATGATAAACGACTGATGAAGACTCAGATGAAGAATGTTGTCGTGAATGTGATTCGAATTACCAAAGTTGTGACGAAGTGGAAATTGAAGATCCTGATGCTTGCTGTGAAGAACCACCTTGCTCTCAAGAAGAATCAGAAGGTGATGCAGATAGTGAATTTTATACCAAATCGGCGATGGATTATTCATTTCAAGATCAGGATACCAATACGAAATAGTTGTAGGCAAAATTTCCATAATATTATATGATGATGTTGAAGTGCATTTTGTAGTGGAGGTTTTAGAAACGGAATTTATTCCTTACATAGGCTTATCAAAAAAAGTCAAGCTGGAGATAGCAGTAAAATAACTGATTTACTGCATGACAATGATGAGCTTGTCGAAAAGCCAAAGATGCAGGATGAGTATAGTTGTGTAGCTTATTTACCAGCACCACCGTCCTCTGAGGAATTAAAGTTAAAGTGTCTACAAAGACACGTGACCAAAGACTAAAACCGTGTTCGAAAGAACATTTCCTATACTCTGTTGGCGCAGTTTAGGCGCAATAAATCCTAGTTTTGACACCGATTAATTACTGAAAATGAAACTAAGATACACCATTATACGCCTGAAACAAAAATATAGTCAAAACAGTGGAGTGCAAACGGGGAACCGGCTACAAAAAAAGCAAAATCTGATTTTTCGGCTGTGAAAGTGATGGCGATTGTTTTTTGGAATAGTCATGGAGCTATCCTAATCGATTATCTTCAAAAAAGAAAAACCATTAGAAGAGCATACTACGCTTCATTACTTGATAAGCTGAAGACAGAAATTGCTGATAAACGGCCACATTTGCAGAAAAAGAAAATCCTGTTTCACCAAGACAACACACCTCCCCTTCTTACACATCCAACAGTTGCCATGGCGAAAATGCATGAATTACGGTTTGAACTGCTTGACCATCCATCTTATTCAACGGATCTCCAAGCGATTTCTTTGTATTCCCTCAACTAAAAACTGCGCTCGGAGGACACATATTTGTCAAATGAGAAGGCTTCCTTCGATAATAAACAATACCTTCGATAACAATTATTTTGCAGAGAACAACGCCGAGTACTACTAGGACGAGTTCAAGAGATGGGAGCATCGCTGGGAGAAGATTATGAAGTTACAAGGACACTATGTAAAAAAATAAAAATAAATTTAAAGATAAAAATTATTGTATCTATGTTAGGTCGGAAACTTTACCACCCTCGTAAATGAATTATAATAATAATTAATTTACAAGAATAACAGTAGATTTTTTTTTTTAAATTTCATTTTATGATAGGGCAAATATTAATTAGAAATTTGTGCCAAAAAAATCCAAACAGTAAAGAATAAAAAAATAATATGGCGACAACTGGTAATATATTGTGTATTTAATACAATAGCCGAATTAGGTGATCCGTATAGTGGATCATCGTTTGTTGATATTGTTGATCGTGCCATAAAATATTTACTTAAAGCTGGAATTATTACTGAACAACGGAAAGGTTGTTTTAAAGTACTAGAAGCGCCAAGAAATCCAGTACCAACAGTTGAGAAGGATGTAAATGTTGATGATGCGAGTGTTGAATATAATGATGCGTCTGACTATGATTATAATTATGCTGATAATGCCCAGAATTATGATGCTGAAGATGAATATAGGAGAATGATCTGATGAAGAGCCAGATGAAGAATGTTGTCAAAGTGAATGTGATTCGAATGACCAAAGTTGTGACGAAGTATTATTATTATATGTCTTAATGTATTATTTCATTTGAATAAATTATATATTAATATTTTTAATAAAAATAATATACTCTTATTTAATTATATATGTTGACTTAAAATATCCAAGTAGTCCGATGTACTTACGTTCAGTGATCGATTATCTTTAATTTGCTGTATAAAACTCGATTATTATATACGTGATTATGGATGTAAGTATAAAAACTAATTCTACTTTCTGATTGGATGAAAATAATACTTAAAGGTGATTGGTTAATTTTTATATCTATATAATATAAATTTAGTATAAATATAGGCACACATTCCGTCCAAGCACTATTCCTCCGTTCTAGTCATGGATAACAATAATATCAATATGGAAGCTGCAAACGACGTAGAAAATGATAATGTTGAACGCCCAGTTCAGCCTTCTGTTGGACAGCCGCCAAATGATCAACAGAATGCTGAACAAGGTGTTCAGCCAAATAATAATAATTTACAACGATGTTTGAATATAATGCAAGAACCAATAGTGCAAGAGTTTTTGCGTTTGATGAACAAAAGTAAGTAAAATTTTTAAAATGTTTTATTGAATGGTGTTAATTAATAAATATGTTTCAACAGACTTGCAACAAAATCAACAACAAAGCGTTCAGGCACGAGGAGCGGTACGTGGGCGTGGGTCGGAACGTGGAGGTCGTCGAGGTCGAACAGGAGGTCGTCGAGGCGGGGTTAATGGCCGTCGGGGTGGTCGGCGAAATTTCCACTTACGGGGGGGGGGAGGATCCAAATATTCAATATATTTTAATTAAATATTTCATATTTTAATTAAAATATATCATATAGCACATAGGAGAAGCAGGCAAGAGGAGCAGATTGCAATTGAATAGCAGAGAAGAAGTACAACCAAGCATAGACCTGAGGTTAGTTCAACTGAACTGCCAAAGGTCTGCGGGGGTAATAAATGAACTGGGTGAATGGCTAGGCACGAATAGGATAGCTATTGCGCTGTTGCAGGAGCCTTATGTGTGCCATGGGCGGGTTAGTGGACTGCCAAGTTGGATGAAAGTATTTACGTATGGTAGGATGAAAGCTGCGATAGTTGTATGTGATCCGACCATTGAATGTATGATGGTTAATGATTGTTCGAGCGATAGGGGTATTTGTGTATGGATTAAGGGAATATTTGGTGAAATGTATGTAAGTAGTGTCTATTGCGAATTTGGTGGTGACATCGATGTCGATATCGAGTATATGAACAGTGTGGTTGATAAATGCGATGGAAGACTGATAATTGGAATGGATGCAAATGCGGCATCTGGCCTCTAGTTCAGTAAGGGACAGTGGAGGGGTAGGCCTGTGGAGGCTAGAGGCAATAGCCTAGAAGAGTGGATTGTAGCCAGGAACCTCACTGTCTTGAATGAGCCTAGTCGGCTGTCTAAATTTGAGAATGCAGTGGGTGAAAGTGACATTGATGTCACAGTATGCAAGGGAAACTGGGATAGATGCAGAATTGATTGGTGTGTTACGCGAGAGAGCAGTAGCGATCATTACCTGATCCTAATGCGTATATGTATGAATAAAAATGACACCTCTATCAACCAGCCGAAGTGGAGTGTAAAGGGAGCGAATTGGGATTGGTATATGGATGTTTTAAAAGGTCATGCAGCTAGACTTGGATTACTAAATTTTTCAAGGTTGGAAGCGATGGCCAGGGTGAGGACGCTTGAGGAATGGATTAGGAATGCCAATGATGAATGTTTGAAGAAGTGTGTGCGTAAAGCGAATAAAAGAGTGAGATGGTGGACAGTTGAATTGTCTACTAAGCGGGTACAAGTGAAAAATTTACGAAAGAAGTTACAGAGAGAAAGGAGGATGTATGGACCTAGAATAGTTCAGCTGCGTCAGCAGCACAGTCGTGCGTAGGCAGACTTGAAGAGATGCATGAGAGAAGCAAAGCTGAACGATTGGAAGCAGTTCGTTGGGTTGGGGCGGCATGATCCGTGGGGACAAGTATACAAGATATGTAAGAATGTAAGGAAATCGGGTATTAATACTCTTTGTGTGGATGGTGTATGGATCAGGAATTGGCGTGAAACAGTAAATGTCCTCATGCGGGAATTCTTCCCCGACTCAGTTGAATGTGCGGGTGTGCAAAGCTCCGGGTGTAGATGGATTGAAGAATGATATGACTGAGCGCGTCTGGGAAGCAATTCCACAATTTAAGACTGTGACCTTTAATGGTTGTATGAGAGAGGGGCTCTTCCCAGGACCTTGGAAATTGGCAAAAGTTGTACCAATCCTGAAGGGCCCTGACAGGGACTCGAGTGACTCGAGGTCCTACAGGCCAATCAGCTTGCTCAATGGGCTGGGCAAGGTTCTCGAAGGAGTCATGATTAGGAGGTTGAATGAAAACATGGATGGCAGATGGAATGATCTCCAATATGGCTTTAGGGCTGGAAGGAGTACAGAAGATGCCTGGACTAGAGTAAAAGAGAATGTACGAGTATGCGAGATGAAATATTGTTAGGAGTGTTTGTTGATTTTAAGAATGCATTCAGCTGCCTGCAATGGGAGTGTATCTTGGAGAGATTGACTGAGTATGGAGTGGGAGAGCAAGACATGCGAATGTGGAGAAGATATTTCTCAGATAGGTATGCATGTGCGGATTCCGCGAATGAAAGAATATGGTTCCGGCTTATGAGGGGACGTCCGCAAGGCTCCATTGGAGGTCCGACGCTATGGAAT
This sequence comes from Chrysoperla carnea, assembly GCF_905475395.1. Taxonomy (NCBI): domain Eukaryota; kingdom Metazoa; phylum Arthropoda; class Insecta; order Neuroptera; family Chrysopidae; genus Chrysoperla; species Chrysoperla carnea. Next base: position 9,704,087 of record NC_058342.1, read on the forward strand.
TTATGTATGGATGAGCTTCTTAATAGGCTCCAGGGAATGAATGTGAAAGTGATTGCGTTTGCAGACGACCTCCTCTTAATGATTGATGATGATTCAAGAATACGATTGGAAGGAAAAGTTAATGAGTATATGAGACCTGTTTATGAATGGGGCGCTAGAATGGGGGTAGAGGTGTCTGACAGCAAGACAGTGGCTATGCTCCTTAAAGGTAAAATGAATGTAAATAGAAGGATGCTTGTGAATTTGGATAATGAGGTAAGATATGTCAGGTTGGTTACCACGGTGACCTACCTGGGAGTACGGGTTGGCGAGAGAATGAGCTTTAAGGAGCATATTGCCGCCTTGCGGGAAAAAAATGATGAGAGTGATTGGGGGGGTTAAGGAGGGTTTTGCGAAAATGTTGGGGTTTTAACGGGAGGGTTGTACGGATATTAATAAAAAGTTTGATTGAAGCATGTGCAATGTATGGATCCAGTATTCTGTATGAATGTGTACAGTACGAGTGTTACAGAAGAATGTTGGGTATGGCACAGCGTGTCATACTCCATGGCTGCCTGAATGTTTGTAAGACAGTCTCCACGGAGGCTATGCAGGTCTTGGCCAGTAGCCTTCCGTCTGACACGAGCGAATGTTTAAAAAGTTAAAAAGGGATTAAGTATGGGTGAAATAGATTTAGTTAGTAATGAGGAAGTGAATGAAATGAGTGAAAGCGATACGATTAAAATGGTAAGAGAGCGTGCGATAGATAAATGGCAAGAGAGGTGGAGTATGAGTCAGAATGGGCGGAAAACATACGACTTCGTGAAAGATGTTCGACTGATGATGAGTGAAAGAATGAAAAACTGGCAGTTTACTTGGGATGAAGGTTACATCCTTACTGGGCATGGCGCACCTAACGGCTTCAGGTTCAGCAGGGGTATATGCGAGGACCCAGGTTGTGCCTGTGGGGCTGAGTGGGAGGATGGTATTCACATGCTGTGTGATTGTGGAATGTATGAACGGTTCAGGAACCTTTCTGCAATGGGAATACAGGGCAACAGGCGAGTAGGATGGGATGTCAGCCAAGTGCTGGCATGTAGGGAAACGAGGGATTATTTTAGCGTATTTGTATTAAAAGCAGCTATGGTAAGGAAACGAGTCATAGCTGAAGGAATGAAGGATTTGGTAGGGGGTATGGGTTGGAAGAGAAATGGAAGGGGGGCATCCCCAAAACTTGGTGGACTTTGGGGCTGCCCCAACTCTAAAGTACCTTTTCATTTATCATTCATTATCATCAACTTATCATTTCATCCAAAATACACTAAACATACACCAATACACACATACACACACGCCAACCATACGTAACCTGGGGAAACCCCAGGTTATACACGCACACACAACACTTGGTAGTAGCAAATACTTACGTAGTTGTGACTTAAACATAAATGTGCCTCGCGAGTTCGCATGAGGGGACGCCCTGTCCTCAAAAATGGATGAAATGTCTGTTTTACCAAAAAGCGATGGGAATATAGGCACCACCACCCTAAGCTATGCGGACGAATACATCCATCATGGATGTATTTATTATTTATTATCAAAGTTTTTTGTTATAACAGGTGATTTTAACCTGAATCTACTGATTGACGGTAATGATCAAAAAGCATTTTTGAATTTGGTCAGTGAATATGGGGGGAGGGCGGTAATACGTGAGCCAACACGAGTTACAGCTACTTCAGCTACACTAATAGACAATTTTATTACAAATTTACCATATGTTAATAGTTCAGTACAAACTTGTGAATTTTCGGATCACGATATTATTGCTCTTTCTATATTTCAAAATGAAGCTAGCACTTTAAGTAAAACTAAACATCATTCCATGCATTTACAAAAGCGTATAATAAGTGATAAAAATTTGAATCAGTTAAAAGATTTAATGCGTTTTACAAACTGGAATGATGTACTTGATATAGCAGATATTGAAATAAAATTTAGTATTTTCCTTGAAGCTTTGGCACAACACCTCGATGCAACCTGCCCATTAAAAAAGATCAACGAGTACAGCTACCACAAACCAGATTGGATAACAGTCGGAATTACTACTTCAAGTAATAACTTAAAAACTCTACACCACTTAAATAAAGTTACAAATTGTGATAACTTTAAAACATATGTAAAAGAATACAAAAAAATATATAAGAAGGTTGTAATCTTGGCAAAAAAACTCTCTATGAATCGCAAGCTTGCTTCAAAACAATATTCCTCAAAAATAATTTGGCAACTTATCCGTGAAGAAACATCAGCGAAAAGAAAAGCTTCTATTAAAACCATTACAATAAATGACAACGAAATAAGTAATCCGTTAGAGATCTCAAAAACTTTAAATTCCTATTTTGTTAATGTTATGGCAAATATTAAACCTAAAAATAATATTCCATGTTTTAGTAATCCTAAGACATTTTTTCTAACAGATGTAGACGAAAACGAAATTTTTCTCATCATTAAAAAATAATTTGACAACGGATTGTTACAATATGTGCTCAAAAATAATTATTTACATTGCTGAAGAAATTTCAGCTCCCTTGCTAGATATAACAAACTCAATGTTACAATCAGGAGTGTTTCCGTCTAGAGCAAAATTTGCCAGGATTACACCCATAATGAAAAAATGTGGGAGTACACAAGTATGCGATTTCCGACCAATTTCCTGCCTGCCTATTCTCTCTAAAATATTAGAAAAAGTTATTCATTCAAGAATTAGTAGTTTTTTTGAAACAATAAGAAATCGCAGTCAATACGGGTACGTTAAAAATAGTTCTACAACAAACGCTCTATTTGTGATGACAGATTCAATTTTGAAGTATGTAGATGAAGGTTATAATGTGGCGGCTGTTTTTGTTGATCTTACTAAAGCTTTCGACTGTGTGAATCACGAGTTGCTTCTGAAAAAGCTACTCTGCTATGGTATCAGGGGTAACATGTTAAACTTAATCGAATCATATTTAACTAATCGACACCAAAAGGTAGAAATTATTAAAAATAATGTCTGCTATGAATCGAATTGGCTATGTGTCAAAAATGGAGTACCACAAGGCTCGATTTTAGGGCCTTTGCTTTTCAATATATTTATTAACGATCTACCAGCCCACATAAAAAATGGAAAGACTTTCTTATACGCAGATGATACTAGTGTTCTTCTTCATAGCAATGACCCTTCAGATGTCAAAAATATGATTCAAGAAACTTTAAAAGATATTGAAATATGGTGCTCTGATAATGGGCTGAGTTTAAACAAAAATAAAACTGCAATAATGTATTTTAAAAGCGCAGGATTCGAACGGAACGCTGGCACGAATGTATTAAAATTTTTAGGACTCTGGGTAGACAAGAGTTTAAACTGGAAGTCTCATATTAACATAATTGTACCCCAACTATGCAAAATATGCTACCAATTAAGATCGATGAAAAAGAAAGTTGATCACAATGTATTACTTAATATTTATTATGCAAACTTCCAGTCCATCATATCTTACGGTATCAATATTTGGGGCTCAAGTTTAGAGTGGAACAGGATTTTTATAGTACAGAAGAGAGCAATACGTATCATTTTTAATTTAAAAAGTAGAGAAACTTGTAAGAATGCATTTGTTAAACATAAAATATTAACTTTTCCCTGTTTGTATGTGCTTGAAAGTATTAAATTTTTACTGCGTAATCCCGAATATTTTGAACAAAATAAATATAAGAGTACTGGCTATATGATAAGGTGTAGAAATGCCTACACTTTGCCCAAAATCAAACTGAATAATTTTAAAAATGGAAGTAGATACAAAACAATTCAATTATATAATAAATTTTCAAATAATGAACATATAAAAAATGACATACAAAAACATGGTAAAAAATTTTCTACAGCACTCAAACACTATTTAATTCAGAATGCATTCTATTCGATAGATGAAATGATTTAAATTTTCTATATGCGGATGTTTTATTTATTTTCTTATTTTTATTTTTTTTTAACTCTGATTAACTCTTAATTTTTATTTTGACACATCTTGAACAGGCATTTTGTTGTGTTCAAGACACGAATTTTAACATTTTAACAATTAACACATCTTTGACAGGCCTTTTACACCTGTTAGAGATAAGTATTTTAACTTTTTAATTCTTGACACGTCTTTTACAGACCTTTTACATCTGTTAGAGATAAGTATTTTAATATTTTAATATTTGACACGTCTTTGACAGACCTTTTACATCTGTTGGAGATAAGTATTTTAAAACTTTTTAATATTTGACACGTCTTTAACAGGCCTTTTACACCTGTTAGAGATAAGAATTTATTTATTTATTTACCTATTTTATTTCTTATTGTTTTTAACGTTTAACTTAATAAAATTTTACTATTTGACTATCGTTATGATTTTATCTATTTTATTTATATTTATTTATTTTTATTATTTATTTATTTATATATTTATTAAATTTTTGAATATAAACAGGTGCCTCTTGTGCCAATGCTCCAGGGAGTTTTATTTATTGTACCATATTCACAGACAGTCGTTTTTTTTTTTTTTTTTTTCTTTCGTGTTAAAGATTGCGACATATTAAATTGCTTTATTTTACTATTTTTGAAAATCTTAAAATCTACTTTTTGTGTTTTATAATTATATTTTATTTTATTTTATTTTTGTAACTGAAATATGTATACTCTTAATTGACATGTTCTAAACAAATGTATCGATTTGTAAAAAAAAGAATCAATAAATATTATTATTATTATTATTATTATTATTAAAATTATAAATATCTAACTACAAGTATTTACACAATACAACCCATTTATGCGATATTCTTATGATTGATTCTATATTTTAGCATTAGCTTTACGAGCTAAAGTGTAAGTAATAAGGCCTTCGAGCCAAATTGTTTATTTGTGCTTTTATTTTATTTTATTTATATATATAGTTTCCACATTCTTTTGAGAAGGGAATCTTCTCTGGTGTTTATTCATTAACTATATTTAAAGTATTAAAGTAACATGCAGATTACTGTTACTTTATAAATTTATTTGTCTTTACAGACAATGAAATCACTTCGATTTATACCACGTCAACCACTGCATCGTCAAATCATTAATAATATATTGTTGGAATTCATGGAATTATAATAATACTTAAATTATTATATTTTATTTTTATCATGCAACACAGTTAACCGACATGACCATTTCTTTCAACTGTACCTTTAGTACAGTTCCGTTAATGTCTGTGTTGTTTTTCTATATGACCTTCACACCATCTGCTTACTGGTATTAAACAGCTTATTCATATACATATGCATGTGTATGTGTGTACTTCTTATAAATTGAAATGTTGTATACTTGTATGTAAAACAAGTTGACATAGCTCATAATAAATTTCATTTTTTTATTTTATATTTATTATTATATTTATTCTGGCTACCTATTTTATTTTATTTTATTTTTCCACCTCGATTTCAATTTGGCGCACCTGACTATGTTCGGGTGGTCCCACATTCGAACGCATTAGGTATGTGTGAACCGGATTAGCGTTGCAGGAAGCGTTGATTCGGACTGGGTGTGCTTGGCGTAATAACTGAGCATACCTGGGTACCTGCCCCAACTCAGAGCTCATTGAGTAGTAAGGGAAACTTGCAATGGCCCGGTGTGCGAGAACAACCCTCACACAGGTATACTTCTTGCATGCTGCAAGTTAATTGCGGTAACGGATTCTTACGTGGCAGTGGTTGAAAGCCTGAACAACGCAGGCGAGTGAAGTAGTTAAGAGTGACCGAGACTAAGTTGGAACTCTGGCTCGTTACCTTTAGGTTCATTCCTTTAATAGCTAAGAGCTACTAACACGAGCTGTAACTCTGACTCACTATCACGACGTGTGAGTTGCGGATCTCAACTCGGGTGATGAGCTGCAGACTCATAAGTGCTATGGATTGGGCGCGAACCTCACCAAGGTAACGATCCTGCCTGCCTCGGGACTTTGGTAGCTGAGATGGAAGACACACTAGAAGTTTCAGCGCGCCAACTGGGCGTATCCCTGTGGCCTGCCCTATCGGAAGGAGGTCTTGTTGGGCAGTGTTTAGGCACTGTCCGACGGATGATCAACAGAATGCTGAACAAGGTGTTCAGCCAAATAATAATAATTTACAACGATGTTGTAATATAATGCAAGAACCAATAGTGCAAGAGTTTTTGCGTTTGATGAACGAAAGTAAGTAAAATTTTTAAAATGTTTTATTAAATGGTGTTAATTAATAAATATGTTTCAACAGACTTGCAACAAAATCAACAACAAAGCGTTCAGGCACGAGGGTCCAAATATTCAATATATTTTAATTAAATATTTCATATTTTAATTAAAATATATCATATAGCACAACATTGCGTAAGCGTAGATTATTAAATTTAAAATTGAAAGGGTAATGTATGATGATGTATGTGAAATGTGAATGTTTTTGTTGTATATACAGGACGTCAAATAGCCCTTTTTCACACCCTTATATCTCAGAAACTACTTGAGCTATAATGTTCAACTTAAGTAGATATATACTCTGGGACGCCGTAAATCAAATTTCACGTTCACGGCTCTCATCGTTTCCGAGCAATAACGCATCAAAAAACGGCCACGCCCCGCAATTTTGTCACTGACTGACATAAATTCACAGCAAAACTGAGAAATGGTATAAAGATGCGGTTTTCATGAAAATAAATAAGAGAAAAATCATACCCCAGAAAAAATTCCAAAAATCAAAATTTTTAACGGGAAATGGGAAATTTCGCTAATTAAAGGTGCATTTTTACCCCATTTAAAAATCAATGTTAAAATATGAACCAATCAGATGGCTAGTTTTTTCCCTATACACTTTGTATGGGAAAACTTAAATACGCTTAAAAATTTGTTATTTATATAATTATTATTAAATTTTGATTATATTTGAATAAATATTAAATAGTTAATTAAAAATTAATTGTGTATTTCAATGTTAGGGACATTTCACAAGTTAGTGTTTTTATTTTTTTTCTTTAGTGATTTTAATTAATTCTAAGTTGGTACCAACTGACTTTGTCAAAACATCCGCCAATAACAGCGTTCCTATTACAGTATTCTGTGTGCTGTATAAGTTGTTTACGTATTTTCAAACGGGTCGGTTTCGGAGCCGACCCAATGAGTTTATAACTTTTTACTTTTTTTAATATAATTAATTCGTTTTTCGATCTGAATAGATCATTTTCTTTCGGTTGATTTAATTAATCAATCTAAAAATATAATTTAAAACATTGTCGAGTCAGTGATTCTGTTTTTTTCAAAGTTTCAATTTTTTTCAATGTTGAAACGTGTGGTGTTCAGCATTTAATTTAATTTAACCATGTGTTAAAGTTTAACTTCAAAATCGATTTTTATCTTGATAATCAAGTTTAATTTTGGATTTAAATTCGAATAGTTCTCAGTGAACCATGTGTTTTTAGTGCAGTGCATTAAACATTTTACTACTTTTCCCGCCATTGAGGGATTTAACGCATATTGCAATTTTCATCAATTAAAAGTCAATAACCAACAGTAAAAAAAAAGGCGTGAACAAATTCAACGTAAAGGTTTGATAAATCATCCCAAATTCCCTTTTTTTTCCTGAGTTTTATCCGATCAAACCTTTAAATAACAACTTCATTATCTGACTAGTGTCAACCTGGAGAAAAAACTGGTGAGTACATATATTTTTTTTCATACAGTCCAACAGCTCTCAAACGTTCTTAAAATTCGCTAAGTGTTGGGAAATATTTTAGTTTTTCTTAAACCAGCGACCATCGCCCCAACATTTTTGGTCACTTCAAGCCAAATATACGTTTTTTTTCATTCAATTCAAATAATCACGTGTTTTTTCGTGTTTTTTGTTTTTGACAAGCGATTGCGTAATAGCTTGACAATAACAACCCTAGTTTTTTCACCAGGCCAGTCGACGCCATTTTGATATTTCATATTTGACAAATAATAAAACTACTCTTTTCATAAAATAGATGTCACTATTGACTATTTTTTTGTTCAAATCACAAATCACAATATTTACATTTTTTTTCAATTGTCAAAATTTATCAAATGACATTTCAAAAATAAATGTAAACAATTTATTTTTTTTTTTGACTTTAATTGTTAATTTCAATTTTCTGAAAAAATTTAAAATTCTTTTAATTAAATCGCATTTGATTAAAATTTCGTATTAATTCAATATTATTTAATACTCAATTGATTTAATTAGTTTCAATTTCTTATAGGGAAAATTCGTAAACGTATGGTTATTGACTTTGATTGCATTTTTTAAAATTAATTAATTTCATTCTTTTATTTCATTTCACTTGTATTCTAAAAAGTTTAAATTGTTTATTCTTGGGTATCAAATAAATTCATTATTCTTCATTGATTTTCATTCACTCTCAAGTATTCGAGTTTTTCAAAACAAATTTCATTTCACATATAATACTGAGTGCCCGGGTAACTTATGCGGATTTGCTCTAATTTATTAAAAATTTTCTTTTGATTTTAAACAAATTTAATTTCAGTGGTTCTGTAATTCGATTGAAATCATCAACGTATCGCTTATCAATAATATTTTAATTATTTAAAGTCATTTGATTGTTTTATCAATCCTTCATCAATTAATATTATTCCTTTTTTCAATTTTATTTGCATTTTCATTCAAGTATGGCACAAGTTATTGACAGCTTACTCCAATATGGAGAAAACATGGAAGCAGTGAAGGAAAACCTAGTCCTTCATCGTGAAAATGCCTTTGCGCAAGTAAACGCAATTTATGACACTGTAAGGGGTCTTGCACAAGCCGATTTTTTACAGTGTGAATTATTATTTAAAGAATTGCCATCCTTCATTGAAAATCATAAAATAATTCAAAGTGATATTTTGAAATTTAATTCTGCCGTAGAAAAACGTAAGCGAATCGAAACAGTTTCAGCTCAAATAGCTTACGATCAGTTGACATTTTCAATCAAGCTGCATTACCACAAAATGAAGGCGTTAATGCCAAACAAAGTTTCTGATTCAACATCGGTTGATTCAGTCAAACCTCTTCAACAAGATAACAATTTAGCTCGTATTAATTTACCCCAATTCAATGGCGATATAGATTCCTGGTTGGAATTTATTTCTATATTTGACAGCCTTGTCCATTCAAAACATATGGACAATATTTGTAAATTTCGTTACCTTAAAACCTCGTTGAAAGGGGACGCGGCAGCAGTGATTTCTGGGTTTGCCTTAACTAGCGAAAACTATCCATTAGCATACGAAGCATTACGTTTTCGCTACAACAATAAAAGGCGCATAGCCAGTTTTTATTTACAAAAAATTTTAGAGTTCAAGACAACCCATTTGTCTAATTTAAATAATTTAAATTCATTTCTCACCACTCATGAAACTGCAGTAAAATCTATTCGCTCTATGGATTTACCAGATTTAATTGATTTCATTTTTTTCAACTTAACACTAAATAATCTGGACACTAATATGCGCCGTGAATTTGAGTTGCGTCATTCAGACAAGGAGATTCCGTCATACACGGATTTAATCACGTTTGTTACTAATCAGCTTCGCTCATTAGAGTTGCAATTACCCACTACTCGCACCAGTAGCTCAGCGTTTCCAAAGACAAATAAACCCAAATCATTTTTAGTAAACACCGCTCACAATACGAATAAAATTTCTTCATTTAAACAAAATTCTCCGATTTCAAAATGTATTCGCTGCAGAGGCCCTCATAATCTCGCAGCTTGTCCTTCATTTTTAAAAATGGAATTATCGAATAAATATCAATATTTAAAATCACTTACTCGTTGTTTCAATTGTTTAGGTTCTCATCTTCGAAGCCAATGTGCTTCTAAAAATGTATGTCGCAAGTGTGATTCTAATCAACATCACACTACCCTTCATCCTGGGTTTCAATCACCGGTCACGTCGGCAACCAAAGCCACCGTTTCGGACTTGAATGCGTCTCCCTCAAACTTAAGCACTCAACCCCCTCACAGCACCGGTAACGACATCCCGGCACTGTCATGTACTTCATATGCCCAAAACCCACAAGGGGTCTTACTGGGCACAGCTCAAATTTTAATTAATACCCCCAGTGGTAATTATTTTTCTGTTCGGGCACTTGTGGACCCTGGCTCCCAAGTGTCGATTATTTCATTATCATGTTGTCGTGCTCTTGGTTTACCTATTAAACCCACTTCAACTCAAATTTCTGGTATTGGCGCCACCGAAACCTCTTGTCATGGTACGGTTTCGTGTATTTTAAAGTCAAAATATTCTGACATAAAAGTCTCTACAACTGCATATGTCATGTCTACTATTTCGTTAAATTTACCTTCAATTGAATTATCTCAAGAAGTCATCAGTCGCTTCACGTCACTCAAATTGGCAGATAGCCAATTTTATAAATCATCCCCCGTGGATTTCTTAATAGGGGCAGATTTGTTCCCCTCTATATTGTCATGTACGGATTCTCAAACTATTCAGGGATTCCCTTCTGCCATAAACAGTATTTTTGGATGGTTGATTATCGGTCCTGTTGAGGGCAACCCCCCTACTCAACCCATTTCACTTCTGAGCACTGCTCAAATAAGTGATCACTTACAAAATTTTTGGGAAACTGAAGAAGTTTCGGTTTCCATCCCCTCAAATCCTTCAGATATTTTGGCGGAACGCCATTTTAAAGACACGCATTCGCGTGACTCAACGGGTCGATACATTGTCGCTCTTCCGTTTCGTCCGGGCAGCCTCCCTGCCCTTTTCAACAAGGAGCGTTCACTCGCTTCCTTTATTAATTTGGAAAAAAGATTGTCTAAATTTCCAGAAAAATACAAGGCGTATACCGAATTCATGGATGAATACATTTCATTATGTCACATGTCAAAGGCAACTAACTCATCAGGTTATATAATTCCCCATCATTGTGTCACTAAGGACACTAGTACATCCACCAAATTGCGTGTTGTTTTTAACGCATCGGACCCAGGTTATAACAAAATTTCTTTAAATTCATTATTGTTGGCCGGTCCTAAATTACAAAACGACATCTCGGATATCCTTTATTCATTCCGTTTTAACGCAATAGCCTTGTGTTCTGATATACGTCAAATGTATCGACAAATTTTGGTACGTCCAGAAGATCGCATTTATCAGCATATATTTTACCGACCATCCACTGAATCCGATGTCGTTGAATTTGAACTAAATACCGTAACATACGGCTTAGTTCCCTCCGCTTTTCTTGCACAAAGGTGCCTAAAACAATTAGTGATCGACGAAGGCAATCATTATCCCTTGGCTTCTCAAGCCCTTTTGCACAACACTTACGTTGATGATATCATTACTGGTGCTTCGTCTCCTGAACAAGCCAAAACTTTAATGACACAATTACAAACTTTAATGAGTAGGGGAGGTTTTGAGTTGCGAAAATGGACTAGCAACGATCCTTCCATATTAGCTGATCTCCCTGTAGATCACATCGAGACGCCATTTGTGTTCGAAACGGAGACTGTGTTCAAAATACTTGGGCTGCTGTGGGACCCAAACACAGATAGTTTTCTATTTCAATTTAAATCATTCGAAAACGTTTTGACAAAACGCACTTTGCTTTCACAAGTGGCAGGAGTGTATGATCCCTTGGGTTTTTTAGCACCTATTACCTTTAGCTTGAAGTGTATTCTTCAAAAGTTATGGTTAGATCACTCAGGGTGGGACGACCCTGTACCTCCACATATTCGTCAAATTTGGGACCTTCATCAACAAAACATGTATCTCGTAGCTCAAATTCGCATTCCCCGTTTCATTGCTCCATCAGACAGTAGGTCGGTATGGTTGGCCGGTTTCTCTGACGCGAGTCAGCTTGGATACGCAGCTGTGCTTTATCTCTGTTGCGATAACGGACACACCATAACATCAAATTTATTTGCTGCTAAAACTAAGGTGGCTCCATTAAAAACCCTGAGCATACCGCGCCTGGAACTCTGCGGAGCACTTCTGCTTAGCAAACTCGTCTCGTCTGTCCGTCAAAATATGCCGAATTTGTTCAAAATTCCCCCACGTCTATTCACCGATGCTCACATCGTTTTATATTGGCTCAACACTCCTCCACATTTGCTCAAAGTTTACGTTGCCAATCGTGTTGTAGCCATTCAACAAACCACTCAACAAATGTGCTGGTCTTACATTCACACTTCTGTCAACCCTGCTGATATCGCATCTCGCGGACTGACCCCTGATCAGTTTTGCAAATCAACTCAACATAACTTGTGGTTTCACGGACCATCGCTAATTTCGGAGCCTCTCAGTCAGTGGCCTCCTCCTTTTACGGATACAATTTCCAATATTGCTGAGCTGCCTGAAATTAAACCCTTGGCTCTCGCAGCCAATTTAATTACTCCGAATCAAAGTTGGAATTATTTTCTCGCTTTTCGTCATGGACGCGTTTGATCCGAGTAGTCGCATGGATGCTTCGTTTCATCAAACAGTGTAAAGCACGCCTACAGCATCTAGAACCCATTTCCGGTCCGTTGTCCGTCACTGAATTAGATTTTGCGAAAATCAAAATCATTCATATAACTCAAAAACATTATTATTCATCCGAAATTCGTTTGTTGTCCGCTCATAAAGCTCTTAAAGGCAGTCTCAGCTCGCTCAGTCCGTTTTTAGATTCTTCTTCCATAATTAGAGTGGGTGGTCGCCTCGACCACTCCCCACTCTCTTCAGCTTCCAAGCACCCCATTTTGTTGCCCAAAGTGGCACACATCTCCCAATTAATATGCGTTCATGCTCATTTGTGTTCTCTTCATTCTGGGCCCAGAGCAGTCCAAGCTTCTGTTCAAGCTCTTTATTGGATTCCCGGGCTTCGTGGTCTTGTTCGGAAAGTGATCCGTAACTGTCCCACATGCTACAGATTCCGTGCTGTGCCCTTCGCGCCTCAAATGGCCGCTTTACCCGAATCTCGAGTCACCCCCTCGAAACCATTTTCTCATACCGGAGTCGACTTCGCCGGTCCTTTCGTTGTTAAATCCGGCAACCCACGTAAACCTCGTTTAACAAAAGGTTATCTCTGCATTTTTGTGTGTTTTTCCACAAAATGTGTCCATCTTGAGTTCGCTTCAGAACTCACTACTCAATGCTTTCTAGCAGCACTGGATCGATTTGTAGCTCGTCGGAGTCTTCCATCCGACATATATTCCGATCAAGGTCGGAATTTTCTTGGCGCCTCACGCCTTTTAAATGAAATTTCTATTTTCTTAGAAGAAAATCGCGAGAATATTTCCGATTATTTGTCTCTTAAAAGTGTACAATGGCATTTCAACTGTGCATATGCACCTTGGTTCGGGGGTTTATGGGAAGCTGGCGTCAAATCCGCCAAATCGCTCCTCAAACGCATGTTCAAGGAATCTTCCTATTCCGTTGAAGATTATTTCACGATATTCGCCCGCATTGAAGCGGTGTTGAACAGTCGCCCACTGTGCGATCTGCCTGCTGATCCTTCTGAGGCATCGTCGTATTTAACCCCTGGACACTTTCTTACCGGCACCCCCTTGACCTCGTTGCCCGAACGTTACCCACCTTGTGAACAGCCCGTTCGTGACCGTTGGCTGAACCTGCGACGCTTGGTTCAAAGTTTTTGGAAACGTTGGTCGAAAGAGTATTTAAATACTTTAATTCAAAGAAACAAATGGAAATCGCCTGCCGCCACCCCTGAGGTTGGGGATGTCGTATTAGTAAAAGGGGATCAAACTCCCCCACTTCCTTGGCCTATTGGTCGCATAATCAGACTTCACATGTCTGCAGACGGTATACTTCGTGTTGCCGATTTAAAACTTGCGGATCAGCAAGTAGTTACTCGGGCGGTCGCCAGACTGCTTCCATTGCGTGGGTCGATCGAGTAATCCCGCTTTATCCTTCGCTCCCCCATTTATTTATTTTTTTTGGAATTCAAATATTTTATCCGTTAGACTTCAAATATTCTTTGTTTTCTTTTCTTTCATGTACATTGTTGACATTCTCAATTTGTTCGGTCCCATGTAACTGAATTTTTCCCTTTTTGTTTAGGTAGGCTCAAATTCTATCGAATTTGGGGGGGCGACTTATGTTAGGGACATTTCACAAGTTAGTGTTTTTATTTTTTTTCTTTAGTGATTTTAATTAATTCTAAGTTGGTACCAACTGACTTTGTCAAAACATCCGCCAATAACAGCGTTCCTATTACAGTATTCTGTGTGCTGTATAAGTTGTTTACGTATTTTCAAACGGGTCGGTTTCGGAGCCGACCCAATGAGTTTATAACTTTTTACTTTTTTTAATATAATTAATTCGTTTTTCGATCTGAATAGATCATTTTCTTTCGGTTGATTTAATTAATCAATCTAAAAATATAATTTAAAACATTGTCGAGTCAGTGATTCTGTTTTTTTCAAAGTTTCAATTTTTTTCAATGTTGAAACGTGTGGTGTTCAGCATTTAATTTAATTTAACCATGTGTTAAAGTTTAACTTCAAAATCGATTTTTATCTTGATAATCAAGTTTAATTTTGGATTTAAATTCGAATAGTTCTCAGTGAACCATGTGTTTTTAGTGCAGTGCATTAAACATTTTACTACTTTTCCCGCCATTGAGGGATTTAACGCATATTGCAATTTTCATCAATTAAAAGTCAATAACCAACAGTAAAAAAAAAGGCGTGAACAAATTCAACGTAAAGGTTTGATAAATCATCCCAAATTCCCTTTTTTTTCCTGAGTTTTATCCGATCAAACCTTTAAATAACAACTTCATTATCTGACTAGTGTCAACCTGGAGAAAAAACTGGTGAGTACATATATTTTTTTTCATACAGTCCAACAGCTCTCAAACGTTCTTAAAATTCGCTAAGTGTTGGGAAATATTTTAGTTTTTCTTAAACCAGCGACCATCGCCCCAACATTCAATATTTCCAACTTAAAATATTATAAAAATTAAATAAAATATTTCCAAACAATAATATCCTATCAAAGTACCATGTAGAAAACAGATTTTGTCACATTAATTAGGAAAATTTTAATTTGCCTTTATAGCAAAAACTGTAAGAGTTAGAACAAAAGTTTAAAGGTAAGAAAAAACAATGATTTTCCCTCGAGAAAGTAAATAACCAATCCTGTTTTTTTCGTTAATGCAAAAGACAACTATTTTTGTCCTTAAATTTAAAAAAAGTATAAATATATTCGCAGAAGAAGTTTTAAACCATTTTGATCATATCTCTTGTAGCGTTCACAACTAACCGTTGCTATGACAACGAATTTTATTTTCTTAAAAACAATGGTATTGTTACGTTCAATAATAAATAATCTTGCAACCCAATTTTGAAGCCAACACCCTCAACCGATTTCGTTGAAATTTTGTAAGTACGCTGACTTTGAATGACATTGAATTTGTATGGTTGAATTGGCCGAATTTTTCTTGTCGCTTCCGCCATATTTTGTTAAATGGGGGGAATCTTATAACTAAATTTTAAAGCAGATATCTTCAACCGATTGAGTTGAAATTTTGTATACACGTTTAGATTTGATAACAAAACATGGTAAGGCTAGTGGCGTTATTATTTTTCCATCACTTCCACTATAATTGATTTATCTATAAAGGGAATCATTCAGCTTTACCAATTCTAAGGGACTTCGAAATTATAGAAAGATGCGATTTTGGACATTCGACAGAGACTTGCTTGAATTCAGGGTCAACCCATGCGCAGTACTATTACATGTAATCCTCATATGCGCACTAGCAATATTTAAGGCCAACTTGTGCGCAGTAACAAAATATAAATTCAGCATATGCGCAGTTGCAAGAATCAGGATAAATGCATGCGCAAAACTATAATTATTGATTAATCTGTTCGCACTTGCCGTATATAATACCAAAATATGCGCACTTACAAAATATAATGTCCCTACGCAGTTGTAATATTCAGGATCAACCCATGCGCAGTACTTTTACATGTAATCCACATGAGCGCACTAGCAATATATGAGGCCTACATATGCGCAGTAACAAAATATAAATTCAGCGTATGCGCAGTTGTAAGATTCAGGATAAATGCATGCGCAGAACAATAATTTGTGATTAATCTGTGCGCACTTCCAATATATAAGACACAAATATGCACACTTACAAAATTTAAGGTCCATGTATGCGCAGTTGTTATAATCCGGATTAACCCATGTGCAGAACTATTATATGAAATCAAGCTGTGCTTATTACCCATGAATAAGGCCTAAATATTTGCAGTTACATGATATCTGTCTGTCCGTCTGCACGTCTGTCTGCCAACACGATAACTCAAAAACGAAAAGAGATATCAAGATGAAAATTTTATAGCGTACCCAGGACGTAAAAAGTGAAGTCAAGTTTGTAAATGAGCAATATACGTCAATTGAGTCCTGGGTCTGTGGGATCCATCTTATAAACCGTTAGAGATAGAATAAAAATTTTAATGTAAAAAATATTCCTCATAAAGAAATAACCAACTTTTGCATGAAACATTTTTTCGAAAACATGACTGTTTACCCATGAGGACGCAAATTAGGCGTAAATTGTATAGAATGTATTATATAATAATCAATATCAGTTATATGAAAATGAAATTTTCATTACAATATTTATAAATAACACAATTTTGATGACATCTTGTCCGGCATCTCTCTTGACGTTCGAGGCTCAGTATTCAACAGTAATTCAATGTATTCGTAATGGTGAGTTAAAATTGTTACAAACACTTTCAAACTAAATACTATTGCCTTGCAAAAAGAAGTGATATCCCACCAAAAACATAAATGTGTAAAAAGGCGTAGATGTCACAGAATCCCAATAAACTCAATTACGTCAGCAAAAAAAAAGTTGTGAAATCCCGTAGAGAAAAAAATTCTTCGAAAAAATTTTATAAAAATGGCATAAATTTTAAACAACATAAAGCATTAAACTTACATTAGCAACTTTTCGATGACTACTATCTCGCTCCTCCCCTCTAATGTTATGACGTTATAATTTTTTCACAACTTTTATTAAACATCAAAATTTAAATTTAAACAATCAAAGTATTCTTTAGATTAGAGTCAAGCACCTACTTAACAAAGGCCGAATTTTTTTTACTAAAGTACAAAAATTATTGGTTTAAATTTCTTGTGTAAGTTTCTCCTTAGTACGTATTTATTTAATATTTTACTTCGCAAGTTTTCGGTATATAAAAACGAATCTAAAAATAAGAAACTTGCGAAGTTAAATATTAAATAAATATCAACTAAAGCAAATATTTATACAGTAAAAAATGTTATAGATTCTTTATTAATATAAGTTGAAATGAATATTGAAAAAGAAACATGCACAGAGTGCGTTAATAATTTTCTAATTTTTGCGAAAGAGCATAATATTTATGCAAATAGATTCAGCTAGTGTTAAGAATTGAAAAATTTTTTATTAAGAATTTGAGACTGTCTGAAAATGAGATTATTGGATTGTGTTGTGAAACTAAAACAATCTTAAAGTCGTGAGTGGTACAAAGCAAGAAGATTGAGAATTTCGGCGAGTACTAATGTCCATTGTATAAAAACTTCTCGGAAGCCAGTCGAAAAACTAGTTGGAGAAATGTTGCATCCTGATAAGGTAGATTGTGCTTCAACAAGATATGGTTTAAGAGAAGAACCGAAGGCAAGAAAACAATATGAAGAGGTGACACATTGTATCGTGAAATCCGTGGCAGTAATTGTTAGTTTATTTCAGCCGTGGCTATGTGCTAGTCTTGATGGTGTTGCTATTGAAGACGACTGTTTTTCAAAAATAGTTGAATTTAAATGTCCCAGCGCTTGCGAAAACAAACCAGTCGTAAATTATGCTGATAATTCGTGCAACGTTAAATATTCTTGTTTCACACAAATCCAATTGCAGATGTATGTAAGTGGAATGACTATCTGTGATTTATTTTTTTATTCGCCTGTGGAAAATGGTACCTGTTTAATTGAAGTTCACCGAGATAAAGATTTTTTTTAAAGCAGTAATTTTAAAAAGTGAAAATTTTTATTTTCAACATTATTTACCAGCGTTATATTCTCAGTGGATTGCTGAAAATGAAGAAGCGGATGAAGATAATATTGAAAATCAATGTAATGACGCTGATATTAATAGTGAAGACGACAGTGATATAATACTCCCAAAGAGATGTTTCACAGGAAAAAGCATCAAGAATATAGCATAGAAATAAATTATTTTCTATTAATAATTAAGATACTGATTCTTAATAAGTAAAAAATAAGCGTAAATGTTTGTTACCAAAAATGTGCATTACATATTTTTAATACTTATTATAATATGTAATGGTTTTATTTATGTTAAAAACAGTGTTATAATCTATTTAAAAATTTAAATTAATATTTTAATAAATACTCACTCTGGATAAGTAAAAAATAAAACTGAGCTTAATTCCCATAAATCGTATTACTTTATATTACATTTTAGAATATGTATACAATTTATGATGTATTAAAATTAAAACTAATTTTATTCTCCATCAGCACTGTCTTTATTGTCTGCAATTATTGGAGGTTGTAAATTGACCAAAATACAACAAATGTGTATAATGTCGTCGATGCAATTGAGTAAATTTTCTGGAATTTTATTCAGTATTTGATAAGTTCTTAGCCGCTGCATAATTCTTTCTACATGGATTCTAACTGTTGCCACCCTGTATGTTTGTTGTGTTTCTTCTTTACTAAATTCTTTTTTTTTCTATAAAAACGGTGGCATAATCATTTTCACTTTCTTACCACAAGTATCCATAACCGTTTAATTTCCGGGAAACCTTTTTCAACTAAAACAATGTCACCATCTTCTAATAAATCAACCAAACCTGATTCTATTGTTAATTGAGAATCTGATTTTCGTCCTCCAGCTACTTTTGATTTTAAACAAATGAAACCTCCAGGAGTAATGCCTATTAAAACTTTGGCGGTGAAGTTTTTTTATATTGAGAGTATGTAAATACAAGATTGTCAACAGTTGAAGGAATTTCTATTCTGAATTCAGTACAATCAATTATTACTCTGGTGTTTTTGTATTCAGGACGAAAACAATCAGGCATAGTTTCCTGCAAAACGTCAACATCTGGCCAAAATACCAAATTTCTTGTTGCACCAGCCAAATGTTCTATGAAAGCTGAACAATACACCAAGGGCTGAAAATGGTAGCCCTGTTTTCATTTTCATTAAAAATATAAACAGTCTATCTTTTTTAGACAATATTTACTTTTGAGGCATTGACATTCTTTTCAATAAAAATTCAAAAATTTCAAATATTACACCTGCCAGATCAATAATTTCTTGTTTTTTTGTTAGAGATACAAATCCTGAAAAAGATTTATTGCCCACTTGATTTTCTTCATCCGCAAACTCCTTTTGGGGAGTACCAAATCCTTTATCCACAAATTTTTTAGTGCAAATATTAATTTTTATCCGTTTAGTATCTTCGACAATTTCAGTTTGAGTTTCTGCGTGACATATTTCATCTTTGACAAATCGATTGCAAATAAATGTTTGCGAGTTGACATCTGAATCGGAGTAAAAATTAACTTGACACTCTTGATCCATCTTCTGTTCAGTAGCCATACCTTGAGAATTTACAGTGATCTCTTCAATAGAATCAATATTCGACTCAAAATTTATTGCTGATAGTGATGTTTTTTTAAATCTACGGTTCATTACACGCTCGAATCTGAAAAAATTCAAATTTTTTACCTTTTCGTAGCTGAGGATGCATTATTTTTCGAAACTTGTAGATTGAAGGAAAATGGTTGGAGAGCATCTAAGGGTTGCCAGATTGTGCTACTTGTCGCAAAATTAGGCTACATTTAACATGCATGTGCTACCAAAAACTTTCTCCTACTACTTATCGCAAATTAGTCTCTTTTTTCAGGTTTGCGATGAGTTCCAATTTATATTACACAATTTTAGTATTTTTATTCAAATAATAGTCCTAAAAAAGTGATTACGAAACAATATTCAATTTTGAAATAGATAAACGCTTTCGCGATGCACGTAATTAATTCCTGAAATGGCCACTACAATATTGATATTGAATGGCCACTACAACATTGAGTGTTTGTTTATTATTATCTCTGTCTAGCATAACGCCAAAAACAACCAGTAAATTATTAGATAGATAAATAAATCTCTGAAAGTTGAAAAAATATATAAAATTTATAAGTATTAAAATACATAAGGTGATAAAAAGTGAAGTATATTCATTTTAATATTCTAAGAGTGATTTCTATTTTTATAGGACAGTATTTCTTGAATAATATGTCATTAGATATGTAGGTATTATTTACAGGTTAGAATTTATTGAAAACATAGTTGATTTATATTGTTATGAGCAAACACGAGAAATAAGACAAGAGTTTCCACAATGGTTAAGGGATTCAATGTTAGGATCATGGTCAAAACAAAAAGTAGATGATAAGACCAAAGCCTACTGCAAAATTTGTGAAGTGGATCTTCGAACTCACAACTCTGATTCAATAAAGCATCAAAAAACTTCCAAGCATTAAAAAAATGCAACGACAATAAAAGTACAACCAGGTATTATTAAAATTTACGAACCAACTACCAAAAATAAATATAAAACTATAACTTAATTAGAATTACGACTAGCTGCATATGTAACCTGCCACTCAGGCCTTCGAACTATTGATCGTTTGACCGATTTATTCAAAAATGAAGTTATCTAAAGCTTCATCGTACAAAATGCTCAGCAATAATTAAGAATGTTATTTCACCATCGTTACTACAAGAACAAATTAACGATTTAAGGAACGTAAGATATTCACTGATTTTTGATGAATCAACTGACATCGCATGTGCAAAACATTTATGTATATGTATTCGATATTATAATCATCGAAAAAAAAATTGTTTCACAATTCTTACGATTGATTCACATGGTACAAACCGCTGCGGTTGTTCTTTAAGAACACGTGAAACAGTTTTTTCAGAATATCGGAGTAAATTTGAAAAATTGCTTGGCAATCGCGACGGATGATGGGTCTAATTTATGTGGACGTAACCACTCACTGTTTACACTTATGAGAGAACATAACTGTAGTAGAGTGACATCTGATTGTGTATTGATTACTAGTATGGCAGATAACAGGTCACTACTAAGCTATATATGTTATAATTAAGGTAACTGTAATTACCGGTAACTGACTTAATAGTGATTAATATGGTTATAAGAATAGCTTCGAGCTTAGTACATAAAAAGCTCGTAGAAATAATATTCTCGCCGGCGCAGATGCTAAAATGGTTAAAGAGTTCACTTGTGTTAAATCTTTCGAGAGGTCAAGAAGAGTTTGAAAAGCAACTTGATCCTGTAATTAATATTGTACAATTATATTAAATATTATTTGTATTCAGTGTCGTTATTTATTGAGTTAAAAGAAATAAATTAATTCTTTTTATTTTAAACAAACTGTGTACAAGTTATTTCACGACATTACATTGGCGACGAGGATTTAAAAGCCACGTGGAGAAAAAAAAATACAAAATGCATAGTCAAGGATCATCTTCTGGAGGTATATGGGGAAATATGCCAACATTTAATCATATGGAGAATGATTGGAAAATTTTTTTAAAACAATTGGAGCAATTTTTTATTATGAACGATGTGGATGGGAATAAGCAGAGTAAACGCCGCGCCATTTTGATTAACGCATTGCATGCTTCTTCGTTTCAACTATTAATTAATCTAATTCATCCCAAAAAAACAGAAAATACCGATTATAAAATTCTAGTGGAAAAATTCAATGAGCATTTTCAACCGCCACACTCAGAATTTGCGGAAAGAATGAAATTTTACGAAGCCACTAAAGATTCAAATGAAACAATTCCACAATGGGCTGCAAGGTTACGCGAATTAGCTTCAAAATGCGAATTCGATGAACATTTAAATATTATGCTGCGAGATAAATTTATTATGGGTTTAAAGAAGGGACCCATAAAGGATAAACTTTTTCTTGAGGATGTAAAAAAGTTGACGTTCGACAAAGCAATGAAAATTGCTAATGCAGTCGATTGCATTCAACAGCAATACGATTCCTGTGGACCATCGACCAGTATTAAACAAGAGGTTGGAGTCTACAGAATGGGGACATCCAAAAAGTAATATAAAAAACAAGTCAAAAGTGTGGGAAATTCCACAACGTCAACAATAAAGTGCTCTGTTTGCGGATATACAAAACATAGCCAGTCCCAATGTTGCTACAAAAACTACCGTTGCAAACGATGCAAAAATAAAGGACATTTAAAAAGGATGTGCAAGATTAAAGAGGCACAGCCCAAAAATACTGTAGCTAGCCACAATTTCATAGATAATACTGAACTTTCAATTTTTAATTTCAGAACCAATTCAGAATTTCAACCGATTTCAGTTAATGTGAGTTTGAACAGAATTCCAATGAAAATGGAAGTGGACAGTGGAGCCCCAATCTCAGCTATTTCCAAAGATGTTTACGAAAAATATTTTAGTTAATGTACATTGTTAAAGACAGAAGTAAATTTTACGAGCTACAATGGAAGTTCAATGAAACCCATGGGAGTTTGTAAGTTAAATGTATGCTTCAATAACAATAACAAAATATTGGATATTTAGGTGATAGAAAATGGGGGACCACCGTTACTTGGCAGGAATTGGATGCATCTATTCAATTTATCCATTACACAAATTAACTTTGTCCAGGATCAAGCGTTAGCACCATTATTTAATGGGTATAAAGACGTTTTTAATGGGGAATTAGGTGAATTTAATAAGGGCCTTGTCAAATCTATATAAAGAGAGAGTGTTTGTTTGTATTTCCCCGATTTTCCCTAAAACTAACCATTGACCTTCGGTAGGGGATAATGTCATTGGGTAGCCCTTAGGCTCCCATTGTGAATAAGGGAGTTTGGTGGGGGTGGAATTAAAAATGATCTAGAAATTCATAGAAAATAGATTAAAAAAATAGTTCTAATAATTTTCAATAGATGGCGCCACTGTCAATAGTACAATTTTCACTAGATGGCGCTACTGGCGTAAATGTCTTTCAATTTTTCTCGAAAATTCTGGAATGTTCCATGGATTTCTATCGAATTTTCTAGAATTTTCTCGAAAATTCTGGAATGTTCTATGGATTTCTATCGAATTTTCTAGAACTTTCTCGAATATTCTCGAATGTTGTATGGATTTTTATTGAATTTTATCAAACTTTCTCGAACAATCTGGAATGTTCCATGGGTTTCTGTCGAATTTTCTAGAATTTTCTCGAACATTCTGGAATGTTCTATGGATTTCTATCGAATTTTCTAGAATTTTCTCGAACATTCTGGAATGTTCTATGGATTTCTATCGAATTTTCTAGAACTTTCTCGAATATTCTGGAATGTTCCATGGGTTTCTATCGATCTTTCCCTTACTTTTCCGTACACACAGAGAGTGTAGACATAATATTGGGATCGGCCAAAAAAATCTTACTGTTCCGTACACACAGAGAGTGTAGACATAATATTGGGATCGGCCACAAAAATCTTACTTTTCCGTACACACAGAGAGTGTAGACATAATAATGGGATCGGTAAAAAATTCGATAGAAATCCATAGAACATTCCAGAATGTTCGAGAAAGTTCTAGAAAATTCGATAGAAATTCTAGAATGTTCGAGAATGTTTGAGAAAATTCGATAGAAACCAATGGAACATTCCAGAATATTCGAGAAAGTTCTAGAAAATTCGATAGAAATCCATAGAACATTCCAGAATGTTCGAGAAAATTCTAGAAAATTCGATAGAAATCCATGGAACATTCCAGATTGTTCCAGAAAGTTTGATAAAATTCGATAAAAATCCATACAACATTCGAGAATATTCGAGAAAGTTCTAGAAAATTCAATAGAAACCCATGGAACATTTCAGAATGTTCGAGAAAATTCTAGAAAATTCCATAGAAACCCATGGAACAGTCCAGAATGTTCGAGACAATTTAAAAGAGATTGAAAAAATTCCATAGAATATTCTAGAAAGTTCAAAACGAAGTTTCTAGATGTGTCATCCCCACCACCGAACATTTTTTCCGATCGGCTGAGGGTATATAAGGAGCTGCGTTTGTTCTCTCACGCAGTTCAATTTTGGCAAACTAAGAAGCAGCAACAAAAAAAAAAAGAGGAAAAGTAAAATAAGATTTTGTGGTCAGTGAATAAATACAAATAAAGAGTGAAGTGAAAAGTTGTCATTCAAAATAACAGACAGGTAAGTAAATTTCTAGGCGTCACTGTGCGAATGCATGGTCCTGCGCCATTGACTAAAAGATTTAGATCTAAATTCAAATATTATTATTTGCATATATTTCTTTAAAAAAATATTTGGATTGTCTGGAAATAGCATTCCTTCTCTTTCTTTCTGATCACGTATCATTCAAAGTGAAGCTCAATTTTTTCAAATTCTGTAGACTTTTGGTTGAGTTGTTCTGACCATAGTCTCATTCTATGAAATTAATAGGGTTTTTACGTTTTTAACAAAATTAAAATGGCAAAACGTAAGAGAATTTTCACGAAATATCAATCAAAAGCAAAAAGAAAAAAGATTGCACGAAGAAATGAAACGGAAGAAGAAAGAGAAATACGGCTTACTTTAAATCGAGAATATTCTCGACGGCTAAGAGAAATTCAAAATGAATCACAGCGTGACAATTTTAGAGAAGAAATGCGAAGAAAACAACACTTAAAAAGAAAGAGAGAAAAAGACGAGCAACGACAAATGCAAAACGAACAAAGCAGAGAAAGAATGAAGACTCTCCGTAGAAATCAACGAATAGATTTGGAATGTGAGGCGTTTCATTACGATCCCAAAATAGAATATAGTAAACACCCAAATATTGTCATTAGAAAAATGGACCAAACATGTAAATTCTGTGGTGCCAAGAAATATAAAAACGAAACCTATTTCCTGTAAAAGTGGTAAGGTCACACTATTATCGTTGCAAGCACCTCCGCATGAGCTCTTTAAGTATATGAGTGGTGAGACACCGGAATCAAAACATTTTTTACGAAATATAAGACCCTATAATGCCTGTTTCCAAATGACATCCTTTGGAGCTACATTCATACATGAATCTGATGGTTTTAATTCATTATGTAAAGTACAAGGGCAAATTTATCACAGAGTGGGTTCATTACTGCCTTTTCCTAATGAAACGCCAAAATTTTTACAAGTCTATTTTATGGGTGACAATCAACTTGAATTCGATCAACGTTGCGCAAACATTAAAGGATTAAGACGGGAAATAATAAGAGAATTGCAAGATTTCTTGCATGAACACAATCGATTGATAAATCAGTTTGAAACTGCACGTGAACGAATGGTTTCGGATAGATATAAAATTCTGATTCGTGCTGATAAAAAGCCAGTTGGAGAGCATGAACGAAGATTTAATGCACCTGTGGTAGACGAAGTTGCTGTGGTGATCGTGAATAATAATAACTCCAATAAACGTGATATTATTATTCAACGTAGAAGCAATACATTACAGCGTATTAATGAAACTCATCGCTGCTATGATGCGTTGCAGTATCCGTTGATATTCTGGCAAGGTGAAGACGGTTACCACATGAACATACATCGAGTTAATCCAAACACGGGCATAGAAATGGATAAAACAGTAACATCAAAAGAGTTTTACGCTTACCGAATTATGATCAGAGACGGTGAATATAATCACATATTGAATTGTCGTACTATTTCAACAATTTATTGTTGACATGTATGCAAAAATTGAAACAGAATGATTAGAATACATTCGTTTCAATCAGAAGAAATTGCGCACAGATGAATATATTCACTTGAGAGATGCGATGATGAATGATGAAAAAGTTGACGACATCGGAAAATTAGTTATTTTACCATCGACATTCACGGGAAGTCCACGCCATATGTTTGAATACGCCCAAGATGCAATGACCTATGTAAGAAAATATGGTCGCCCCGATTTATTTATTACATTCACATGCAATTCATCTTGGCCAGAAATTAAAGAGGAACTATGTTATGGACAATTAGTAAATGATCGACACGATATAATAGCCCGCGTATTTCGGCAAAAACAAATTAAATTCATTGAGGTTATAGTGAAAAAACAAATATTTGGCATTGTTCTTTGCTGGATCTATTCAATTGAGTGGCAAAAGAGAGGATCACCTCACTCACACAATCTGATTTGGTTAAAAGACAAAATGCGTCCAAACCAAATCGATGATGTCATCAAGGCAGAATTTCCAAATCCCGAAGAAGATCCAATTCTTTATGATATAATAGTGAAAAATATGATTCACGGTCCATGTGGACTTTTGAACCTGGATTCTGCCTTGCATGAAAGATAGCAAATGCACAAAGAAATATCCGAGATCATTCTTGAACGACACTCAAACTGGCGAAGACGGTTATCCGAAATATAGACGTCGATCATCGGAAAATGGTGGATTTTATGCAAAAATCAAAATCAAAAATAAAATTGAATTTGAGGTTGATAATAAATGGGTGGTTCCTTACAATCCACTCTTATCGAAAATGTTTCAGGCGCATATAAACGTAGAAATTTGCAATTCAGTAAAAGCAATTAAATACATCTTGACGTATATATACAAGGGCAGCGATATGGCTGTTATTTCATTGACGAAAGAAAATGAAAATGATGAAATAGTCCAGTATCAAATGGGTCGATACATAAATAGTAATGAAGCTATTTGGCGTATACTAGGTTTTCCAATACATGACCGTGATCCACCAGTTATTCATTTAAATGTTCATTTTGAAAACGGACAACGAGTATATTTTACGAAGGAAACAGCTAAAAAAGTTGCAATAGAGCCGAGAAAGACAACATTAACAGCCTTCTTTGAATTGTCTCAAAATGACCCATTTGGTAAGACATTATTATATCCGGAAGTGACAAATTATTATACATGGGATGTGTCAAATAAAACATTCAATCGACGTAAACGCGGAACGCCAGTAGAAGGATACAATGAGGTTTTCGAAGACAATGCCATAGGACGAGTCTATACAGTACATCCGAAAAATGCTGAATGCTTTTTCTTACGTCTATTGTTACATAAAATTCGGAGTCCAACATCATTTTCAGATGTAAGAACTGTCGATGGTTATGTATGTGAAACGTACAGGGAAGCATGTCAGCGACTTGGCTTATTGGAAAATGACAATCACTGGGACTTCGCACTTAGAGAAGCAGCACAAACAGCAAAAGCTCATCAAATACGGGAGTTATTTGCAATCATATTGACATCATGCAATCCATCCAATCCAAATCAATTGTGGATAAAATACCGAGAAAGTATGAGCGATGATATCTTGGATGAAATGAGACGAAATAATCCAAATGAAGAAATAAATTTCAACAATGACATCTTCAGTCAAGCACTCATATTACTAGAAGACAAATGTATAGAAATCAGCAATCAAACTTTGATTCAACTCGGAATGCAGTCACCAGAAAGAAGCGGATTTGACGTCTTGAACACAGAGTTATTAAAGGAAAGGAGTTACAACATCGAAGAGTTGCGACAGTATATAAATCGAAATAAGCCATTGTTAATTGAAAGCCAAAAGCATGCCTATAATATCATAATGGAGCACATCGAAAAACAACAAGGAGGAATTATATTTTTGGATGCACCTGGAGGTACAGGGAAAACATTTTAAATCAATTTAATACTGGCTGAAATTCGTGCGAAAGAAGGAATAGCACTCGCTTTGGCATCGTCAGGTATTGCAGCTACATTAATGGATGGCGGGAAAACAGCTCATTCCGGATTGAAGTTACCACTTAATGTAGCCGAACAAGAATTTCCAGTATGCAATATTTCAAGATCATCATCACGAGCTCAGATTCTTAGACTTTGTCAAGCTATCATTTGGGATGAATGCACAATGGCTCACAAAAAATCATTTGAAGCACTGAATAAAACTCTGCAAGACCTACGAAATAACACAAATGTAATGGGCGGTGTCTTACTTAATACTCTCAGGTGATTTTCGTCAAACACTTCCGATTATCCCCCAGGGGACTCGAGCCGATGAAATCAATGCGTGCCTAAAAAAATTCATTTATTTGGCAACATGTTATAAAAAATTCTTTAACAACAAATATGAGAGCTCGAATTTCAGGAAATGAAAAAGCATCACTATTTGCGAAAAAAATTCTACAAATAGGAGAGGGCACCTTCCCAGTTGATGAAAGTTCTGATCAGATTACCTTGTCGAATGAGTTGTGTAATTTAGTTAAAACACCCGAACTTATATACAAAATTTATCCAAATATACGCCAAAACTACGTCAATTCAGAATGGTTTTATGAACGATCCATTTTAGCTACTAAAAATGAAATTGTAAATAGTATCAATGAAACAATTCAAGATATGATACCTGGAGCAGTGAAAATATACTATTCAATTGACACAACGATCAATGAAAATGAAAGTGTGAATTTTCCAACGGAATTTCTTAATTCATTGGATATTCCTGGAATGCCGTTACACTGTCTTAAACTAAAAGTAGGCTCTCCGATCATTTTATTACGAAATCTCAATTCACCACAGCTATGTAATGGTACAAGATTATGTGTTAAACAACTACAAAATAATGTTATTAAGGCAAAAATACTGACAGGAAAAGACAAAGTGAACACGGTATTCATTCCACGAATCCCCTTAATATCAAACGAAATGTCAATTAATTTTAAACGATTACAATTTCCCGTAAAATTAGCCTAGGTATAGTATGACGGTAAATAAGGCCCAAGATCAAACTTTTAAATGGAGTGGAATCAATTTAAAAGAACCATGTTTTTCACACGGTCAATTATATGTAGCTTGCTCACGAGTTGGATCACCTGAAAATCTGTTCATTTACAGTCCAAATAATAAAACTTCAAATATAGTGTATAAACAAGTTCTATGAAGAAATAATAATGTACAAAATTATGAATTTAGTATAAAAAAAAAAAATAAATAAAATTAAAAAAAAAAAGTCTTTTATTTAACAATTTTGATATTTAAATGTGCAAAAACAACCCAGCGAAGCTTTTTAGCTAGTTTAGAAGTTTTTAGCTAGTTTTTAGAAGTTTAATAGCTAGTTAAAATTAAAAAGTAAATTCGAGCCAAAATTCTGCAAACCTAGACCCTTGCCATTTGCTATTAAAGAAATAGTGGAACGGGAAATTGACAAACTAATAAAATTGGAGGTACTTGAACCGGTAGATTTTACCGAATGGGGTAGTCCAATCGTACCTGTGTTGAAGAAGTCAGGTGAGGTACGAATTTGTGGGGATTTCAAAACTACGTTAAATCCTTATTTAAAAGTGGATCAGTACCCACTCCCTAGAATTGAGGAGCTTTTTGTTCGACTTCACGGTGGTGAAGAATATTCTAAAATTGATCTGAGTATGGCGTATCAGCAGCTGGATACCAATTCTAGAAAATTAACTACAATTTCAACAACGAAAGGACTCTTTATGTACACCAGGTTAGTTTATGGAATCGCGTCCGCACCTGCAATCCTTGTTCACGGGGTTTGAAGGTGTGGTAGTATTTATGGACGATATTTTAGCATATTGTTTGATTAAGCAAAGTTTTATGCAAACTGCAACAGTCCGGTTTACGCGTGTGTAAAGAAAAATGTGTATTTTTATCGAAATCGGTAAACTACCTAGGTCACGTGATAGATAAAAATGGACTTCATCCATTGAAAAAGATAGTGGATGCCATTGTTCAAGCTAGTCCTCCCAAAAATCTGAAAGAATTACAATCATTTTTGGGACTAGCAAATTATTATAGGAAATTTATACCTATTATTAGTCAGTTGTGTACACCCCTATATAGTTTACTAAAAACGGATACGTGTTTTATATGGGGCAATCTAGAAAATGAAGCGTTTAATAAATTAAAAGCAGAAATAACTTCTGAAAGAGTTTTAGCTCATTATGACCCCAAAGTTCCGTTGAAACTAACAGTTGATTCAAGTCCATTAGGATTAGGAGCGGTACTATCGCATAAGTATGATAATGGAAAGGAAAGACCTATATCGTTCGCATCAAGAACATTATAAGCTAGTGGAAAAACCTATTCAAAAATTAGTAGGGAAGCTTAAGGAATAGTTTTCGGGGTCCGAAAATTCCATCACTTCATTTATGGGAGAAAATTTACACTGGTAACCGATAATAAAGCTCTGGTGGCTTATTCTTAATGAACGCATACTCACAACCATAGAACCGGTTTGGCAGATGATATACGAGCAACGCGGCTCCAAACGAGGTATATCAGGTTGCAAAGATAATCTTCTTGTTGACAGATGTATCTGTCAAGACGCCCGTCAGTATCAACGCGACCTGAGTATGGCCTGGGTGATTATAGGAAAGCATTTGACACTACCTCTCACCAACTCATATTGGTGCTGCTCAAATGCTTGAAAATTCATCACGATATCATCAGATGCATCGAAGAGCTGTTACCTTTGTGGAAGACCAAGTTTACCATTAGATGTGGTAAACGTACTGTCTCAAAAGAACTGGTAACGTATAAGCGTGGTGTCTATCAAGGCGACAGCCTTAGCCCGCTTTTATTCTGCATCTCCCTTATGCCCCTTTCCTTGCGCTTGCGAGAAGAAACTGGTTACCGTTGTGGCCCCCCGACAGATAGGAAGCATCAGGTAACTCATCTATTCTATATGGATGACCTGAAACTTTATGCTTCTTCTGAGAGCAGTCTATCTCAAGCTCTCGGAGCTGTCCATCAGTACACGAAGGCTATTGGCATGGAATTCGGACTTGATAAATGTGCCGTCATTCATTGTAAGAGGGGTCGTGTCCCTGACTACGATGCAGACGTGCAGCTCACAGATGGAAGCATCGTGAAACATCTCGATGAAGAAGAGCTCTACACATATTTGGGTGTCGGTGAAAACAACATTCAAAGTGTGTCTATTGTCAAGGAAGCTCTTCGCGGCAGGTATAGGCACCGTCTTCGACAAATCTGGCAATCAGAATTGTCTGGGATCTATAAGATCCGTGCTACTAATATGCCTGCAATACCCATCCTTCTCTATTCTTTTGGTTCCATCAAATGGACAATAGAGGAGCTTAAGGAACTTGATAGAGGCACTCGCAAGCTCATGAACGTCAATCGTAGTTTGCACCCATGTGCTTCTGTACCGCGTAATTACCTCCCACGCCAGCAAGGAGGTAGAGGTCTCCTATCCGTTGAATGTCTACATGATAGGGTAGTTTTGGATAGGACGGAGCCTGCTTGACCAGGACATTAGACAGACTTACGTACCACCGACTCGGGAAACAGACGGACCAACAGACGTCGCGTGAACTGACGGACGTACAGACTACACGGCCACAAGTCAGTGAACTTTCTTCCAAAGATGTAGCTGCCTTGTGAAGATTTATGTCTCTCAAGGAGATGGGAGGCTCTGGGGTGTAAATCCTGTATCCTCTTCCCTCCTTGGCAGGCATGAATTCGTTAATTTCAAATTTTAAATAATAATAATAATAATAATAAATAATATTTATTTATTCTAAAATTTTGTACAAAGTACATAGAATACGTCAAATACAAGATATATAGTTCAATGTGTTCTATAAGCAAATTCATTCATCATAAACTCATCAAGGGTGTAATGGTTATTTACCAATACAAAATTTTTTAGAACTTTTTTTAACAATGTTACGTTTAGTTTTCGTATTTCTTTGGGTATTTTGTTATATATACGTATACAGGTGTTCAGCACACCATTATCTATATATGCTTTTGAAGTTTGCATAACTACCATATTTTGCTTGAGTCTTGTGTCATGGGCATGTTTGAAATGGTGGCTCTCAAATAGATTCACATTATTTTTTACGAAGAGAGCGCTTTCTAAAACAAATGTGTCAATCACAGTCAAAATTTTTAGATTCTTAAAAATTGGCTTTGCATGTTCGCTTGGCTTAGCATTGACCATTATTCGCACACAACGCTTTTGTATTTTCAATATTTTGTCTATGTTAACCGAGTTTCCCCAAAACAATATTCCATACCTAATTTTGGAGTGGATATACGCATAATAGGTTTGAAGTACAATTTCCAGTGGCACTATATCCCTTAATTTGTACAGTAGATAAGTTAATTTAGAAATTTTTTTCGCTAGATTATCTATATGTAGATTATTGTTTAGGTTCTTATCTATGTACAAACCAAGAAATTTGGCATGATCTGATGCCAAATTTTGTCTAGGGTTACCTGCCTGATGTTATTTCTCATAAACAACAATCGTGTTTTATCAACGTTTAGTTTGAGTGAGTTGTCTTGGTACCAGTTGTCTAACAGATCAACTGTTTCATTTATATTTAATAAAAGATTATCCTCTGTCTTTTCGTGGAATAGTACGGTTGTATCGTCTGCAAAAATGATCATTTTGTTACAGATACTAAGAGGGAGGTCATTTGTGTACATAATAAAAAGTACAGGAATAAATTTCGATTTTTGCCCCAATTCCTAGATCAGTTTTTTGTATTTTTAAAATACGTATTTTCGACTACCAAGTAGTCATCATCAGTAAGAATTAGCTAGTGAATGTTACTCTTTGCTAATTCTTACTGATGATGACTACTTGGTAGTCGAAAATACGTATTTTAAAAATACAAAAAACTGATCTAGGAATTGGGGCAAAAATCGAAATTTATTTCGACATATCCTAGAGTTCTCATTTATTATCTTCGATAATATTTATATTAAAAAGTACAGGGCCTAAAACAGAACCCTGGGGGACACCTCTAGTCATAAGCTGCTAATTAGACAGAGTTTCTACCTCTCTACTATTTTCTATGTATCTTAGCTTAACACATTGTTGACGATTCGTTAAGTATGATTTAATCAAGTTTAGTGCTGT